>NC_071582.1:19472374-20072374 GCF_024509145.1 Vidua macroura
CACAATCAGCCCTATTTACTGCAGGCTGTAATTTTGCCTGGATGGCAGGATGACCTCCTGGATACTGCTCTAGTTGCATATAAATGCATTTGAGGCAACAGTTAAAATTAATGAAGGCAGGTTTGGGGTCTCTCCCCAGCAAACATTCAGTGTTCTTGTGCTGACACGGATGAGATGTGTCAGTGCAGAACACAAAAATACTCAGCCCGATGGGGAAAAATTGTGTTATGGAGCTAAAAGAATGGCAGACCTGTAACTTTTAAGGCCTCAGCCTCCACCTGAAGACCACAAATCCCAAGAATAAGAGCAGTTTTACTTGGCACAAGCAGAGATGACTGAGCAAGGACACACGTACAAGGAAGGCAAAGGTTTCAATCTCTTCTGGAAATCTCTGCCCTAGTAAGCCAATGGCAGGGAACATATGGCTCTCAGCCATATTATTTGTTCCAGTTTATTATGCATAGCACAATACAGACAGTAACAAGTGCGTGTCAAGATGTGGCCTGTTAAAAGTGCTGAAAACATTTACTGGGCCAGTAGCAATGAAAAGGTTCCCTACCCTTGTATTACACAGATAGAGGTTTACCACACACAACCCCAGCTTGAATGCATTGCCCAATTTGCAGCCAACAGCCCCAAGTCTCAAATGTTTTATGAGCAAGCAGCTTGGACTCCTTCTCTCTGAGACATGTGAGCAATTGCAACTGGAGTTGCACTGGCACATCCAACAGGCAACCACCAATTGCACAAGGATTGCAAAAGGGTTGCGTTTTCCACTGGTTTACCCAACGGCCAACGCCAGCCCAAAAGCCATTTCAGAAGCTTCCGTGAGTGCAACAGAATGAATCAGGCCAGCAGGGATCTCTAGAGGTCATCAAGTCCTACTCTGCTCAAAGGAGGGCAGCTGACATGGGTTGGTCACTCAGGACCCTGCTCAGCTGGGTGCAACTGTCCCCAAGGATGGGGACTCCACAGCCTCTCTGGATACCTGGCTGCCATGACTGGCCACCCTTGCAGTAATAAAGCTCTATCCTATGTTTAATGTAATTCCCTGAATCCCAGTTTGGACCCACTGCCTCACCCCCAGCCCCTGAGGACCACTGAGAAGAGGATGGATCCATCTTCTTCACCACTCTACCAGGTATTGTATGTGCTGATGAGATTCCCCTGAGCCTCCTTAATCCAGGCTGAGCACACACCTCTCTCCACACTTCAGACCCTCCAGTCCCCTCACCCCTTCTCAAGGTGTGTCACTGGTATGTCTATGTCTCTCTTGTCCTGGGGAGCCCAGCTCTGGAGCCAGCACTCCAGGTGTGCCTCAGCAGGGCTGAGCAGAGAGAAAGGTCACCTCCCTCAGAGCTGCTGGCAACGCTCTGCCCAAAGCATCCCAGGATGCTGCTCCCCATCTCTGCCAGGACACGGTGACATCTCACAGGGAACTCTTTGCCCACCAGGACCCCACATCCCTGTCTGCAATGCTGCTGCCAGCCAGTCAGTCAGGGCCCTACGACCTGTGTGAACTCAGTAAAGCTACAAAACTTCTTTCACATCAATTCCCCCCACCCCAGCCCATATTTGCACTCCCACAGCCAGAAAATCCACACGCAAGCAGCTGACTCACGCAGCCCGTGGCAAACCCCCAAGTCTGCCCAGAGCCTCACCCATTTGCATTGAGCTGTCACAAAATGCCACCAGTGTGACACCTGAAAGGTCCTTTCCTTGGGGTAAGAAAAGTACAAAGTTCAGATCAGATATGGATCAAAAACTCAGCCTAACGTTGTAATTGGCGTAATTAAATGCGCTTTGAACCATTGGAGGAAGAGCACACGAGGAAATAACACTGTGAAACAACATGTAATGACAGTGTCAGCACAGCAATTACTGTTTGCAGGCTTAAAAGGCAACTGGAAGGTAACAAAGAGAGGGCCAGTCAAATCAAAGCTTGAGACAGCACATTAAAAAACCCCTCAAACAGCATTAAAATTGTCTCACTTCAAATTTGCATTCTGTCTCCTGGAGATGATTTCAACCTTTTGATCTCTGCAAGCAAGACAAATTATATTACTGTGATTAAAAATTCCAGTCCTTCTGTTGTCCCAGCAAGCAGGACACACACAGGGCACAGCACCGTGCTGGCCCCTGTGACAAAGGTGCCAGAGATGCAGAGAACAGCACAGCAGCATTTCTTTCCTGAGACATCTCAGTTCCTGGGCACAAAGGAGTTAAAATCATAAGCTGCCACGACTTTAAGGATGCTCAGCTCCTTCACCCAGAGTGCAGAGCAGCAGCTGACCAATACAGCCAAGCCAAAAGCTGCTCTCCCAAAGGTGAAACTGAATTGCACATGCCCCTTATCTGATTTCTCACTGCACGTGTAACAAAATTAAAAGGGGAGGAGGGAAATCCAGTTAATTTTACCCAAACCTAGTTGTGAAGGGAAGCCAAACAAACTACCACATCTCTCGTTTTCCTTTCCATAAAAGCTGCCTCTGTCAAAGCCTTAACATCTTGTAAGTGCACGCCAGCAAATCCATTTAAAGCTCAAACACAGAATTTTATTCTTCTGTGACCACACAGCAGAAGAGATCATTCCTCCTTTGTCGTGCTGGAATGATTTGGGCTGAAAATTGGCAAGAACCAAATTTTAAAGCTGGGTCACTCCTTCCCCCTTCCTTTTCATCGTGGTAGGGTCTCAGTAGCAACCTTCAGTCTGAGTCAAAGGGGATTAGGGAGAGGTTCAGGAGCAGCACAGTGAGAAACTAGAAATGTTACCTTTAGAAATTACCAAAGGAAGACTTTCATGATGTTACCATAGGAATTAATCCTTATATTAATATTTAAAGCATGAACAAAGCAAGGGCTCTGGAAGACACGATGGGGGGAAAGTAGCAATTTGCCCTTGCAATGCACTAATTCTAATTTGAGGAAAAAAAGAAAAAAAAAAAGTAAGCTTGAGACCCCCTAAGGAAATTGTGCTGTCTGGGTGAGAGGGTGAGCTCAAAACCAGAACCACTTCCTTCCCCATGACATCTTCTCAGGCAAGTAGCCAAACCTATCTAGATTTTACAAGTGTCCAGAACTGAACTCCTTTCTATACAGCTTCTTGGAAATACACACCAGCAACACAACAAAACATGGTTTTCTTAACCAAATCATGCAAACTACAAGGCAACGAGGCAGGAAGAAAAGATTTCTTTCCAAATTCTGCAGCGTTGTTCTTAGTGATGACAAAGTGCAGCAGCACAGACATGAAAAAGGAGGGTGGTGTCAGACCAGATCTTAAAAATATTTTTAAAATATCAGACATCCCCTGCAGATCATGCTTGACAGCAAGCCTGAGCAACACCTCAAAGCAAAAGCTGGGCAAACCTCAAGCAGCCCCAAAAATGATGGGATATTGGGAAGGAATTGCTCCCTATGAGGGTGGGGATGCCCTGGCACAGGGTGCCCAGAGAAGCTGTGGCTGCCCCTGGATCCCTGGAAGTGCCCAAGGCCAGGCTGGTTGGGGATTGGAGCAGCCTGGGACAGTGGAAGGTGTCCCTGCCATGGCAGGGGATGAAATGAGATGATCTTTAAAGTCCTTTCCAACCCAACCCAGTCCATGATTCTACAACTGCTTTCAACAGAAACAGAAAACAAAGAACAGAAAATAGAAAAAAATAGAACAAAATCCTGTGTAAGTGCTGTGACATGGCAAATGTAATAAAAACACAGGTCCTGCAAGATGCACAGAGAACAGAAAAGTGAGGGTCTGGAGTAGGTCTCTCTTTAAAAACTCATTATTTCAAGAAAGCCTGCAGATTTCAACACCACTCCATGCAGGAACTGAGATCTTCAGTCTCCTTTTCCCTGCCAATTTTCCTTAGTCTTTTGTGTTGTTTTTATAAAAAAAAAAAAAAAAACAAAAACCACTGTGCACCAAATGCTGCATTTCTAAACATTACACATTTATTCCCTGCTCTACTGGTCTGTTACAAGGCTTCTTCTAGATTCATTCTCAAACCATTTTAAGCATTTGGAATATCTCCCATGTGGGGGAAGAGCACAGAGCTCCTGGTCTCTGCACAGACAGCTCAGAAGTGGAAAAATCCTATTAGCAGCCATTTGGATATTAAAGACCAGGCCAGGGAGCAGAAGACCTTATTCCCTTCAATTTACAACAGAAGGTGAATGTCTCATTTTTCCTGGCATGTTTGAAACAATCTGAATCCTGGAGTTGTATGGTGGCTTTGAGATGTGAAAGCAGCTTGCTCAAGGAAAGAAATAAGATTTTTAGCTCTTATGGAGAAAGTGCATGTAAATCAGTTGCTGTGAGTAAAGTGAATAATCAAATTATTCAAGGCTTCATGGTTGCAGAATACTGCAAACAAGTTTGGGGGAGCATGCATGGAAAGGAAAGGAAGAGTAATAGCTAATAAGAGATTTCTCCAGTTCCAATTTCCTAAAGCTGATGTCCTGAGTACATCTATGACAGCAAAAATAACAAGTCTCTTTTTTTTTTTTTTTTCTCCTTTCTCTGTTAGCAACAGCTATAAATGTCATCAACAGTACCAGCAGGAAACCTCCACAGAGGGTAGGATGTGAAGAAATAAGATGCTTGCTAGTTTTAGAAACCATTAAATTTGCCATTTCCACTGAACTCCTACAGTCACTCCTTCCTGCAAAGTTCAGGGACTCAAAAAATAAAAAAGCCATCCAAGCAGAAAGAGAAACTGCCTCTGTAGCAGGGAACTGCCACCAGCCCCATGGCATCACAACTGGACACTGCAGGCAGCAGGAGAGGCCAAATTCCTCTGGGTCAAGAGGTTCAGAAAGTGAAGACTAAGTCCTCTGTTCTCCTCCAAAAAATACAAGATGATTTCACAGGAAAGACTGCACACTCCAAAGGGCCTTGTTCTCATGTTCCCATGAAAAATCTCCCTGCTCTTAGATGCCAAAGAGAAAGGAGCACCTTTTGGAGAGCTGTTATTTCCTACCTTCAGAAAGATACACTGAATTCAGTCTGCCAACTCCTATTTTCCTCAGAGATACTGGCTAAGTTTATAAACCCTACATATTTAATTTGCAAGCTTGTGTAGAATGGGAAGACAACTGGACAGAGAGCAATAGAAATGCTCCTGCCAATTTAAAGAGTGCTCCTTTAAGGTTTGGGGGCTGAACAAATCAACTGAATACTGAAGAATTACAATTAAACCCAACTCTTGCAAAAATGTCATTTCAAGGACAAACCTACTGCTGGAAACCTCTAAAGAAGCCTGGATGAGCAGCACGAGATAAATCAGATGCCTTCAGCTTCTTCAAACACTGCAACTTGCTGCAGTCATGGGGTGTTTTTGCCTTATGATGGGACAGCAACACCCAGACTGACTTGAAATGCCTCGGCTCAGCTCCCAGGTACAGCTTTACTCCAGGAAGAAAGTGTTTTTCTCACACCTTCCCACTCAGGCCCTGCTTTCACACCGCCCTGCACTGCAGACACCCACAGGAACCATTATCTGTGAGTCTGCAACTACCCACTTTAAGGAAAAAAAAAAAGTGAGATCTGTCAATGGGCTGCCAAAGACCCAAAATAATTTTAAAATGCAGTAATGTCAGCAATGCAACTGAAAAGCAGAGCACTGAGTGCTTGAAAAGCCAGATCTTCACAAGCACCGGGTAGCCTGACCCCAGCTAATACAGGTCTTCATTCAGCAGATTAAAAAAAAATGTAATTAAAAAAAAAAAAAAAAAAAAAAAAGTCAGCTGAGCTGCCTCATGCACCATGGATTCTGGTACACTATCACTTTGACAAAGATTGCCTGTTAATACCAAAAAGCAGTGCAGCAGGAGCAAGAACCAGCTCCTCACAGTGCCTTTAATTCTCCTGCAGCAGTTTTGGAAGGGAACAAACCCAGGGCTGCACCAACCTTTCCACACTCCTCCTTTCCCTGAGTGCTGTGAGTATGACCAAATGCTTTTTGTTTTCAAGGTCAGAATTTGAAACAGGAGCGTGGATGGTTTCATGATCCTTAAAGCAGCAAGAACTTCTAGGTTCACTTGCAGGAAGTATTTGACAAACAGTGATCAAAAATAAGTTTTCCCAGGTAACACTAAAAACCGAATAGCCCAGAATGTGAACATTTCACATTCTGAAGGAGAGGATGGTCACTCCAGCACAGCACAGCCCTTCACCCCACAGACAGCAGAGCCAGAGCAGCCCCAGCCCAGGTGCAGGCTGGACTCCCAGCCCTTTTCACTCTGTCCCTGGGGCTGTTTTATTGAGCTGTTTGTTCTGGAGCAATTATTGAGTCTGCTGGCAGCAAATGTTCATCAGGGCACAGCCCCTTGTGAAGAAAGAGAATAACTGTGGCTATGGTACATCAGGAGCTGCTGGCTATGGGTACATCTCAGTGCTTCCCAAAGACAGGAATGTGCAGTTTCTCGTGAAAAAGGAAGAGTTTGATGGGTTGATTTGACAACAGCACTAAATAAAGCAAAGATTCCTGCAGAAATGCATAATGAGAGCTGCAGGTAAATGAGGTTATGATGCAGCAGAGGCTCCAGGAACCAAAAAGTCTGGCTGGATTAGCAGGGAGAAAAGCAAAGCAAACATCTGCTGCAGGACTAGTGTTTAAATAGACACTACCTAGACTTCAAAATGAGAAGTTTTCAATAACTGAAACATTAAAGGCCTCTGTACTGTCCATACTACTTTACCACCCACTTAAAAAAAAGTTGGACAGCATTCCCAAAAATCCATCTTCATGATTTAAAGGCCGTTCAGGAGTGTTATGGAAACCTGCCTAATTCGTCCAGACAGTTTTGACAAATCCAAACCAATGTGTTTAAATGTTTAGCGAGGAAACATTTTTCAGGAGATGTAATACCTTTTATTAGACCAACAGATACAAACAAGGAGCCCGAGGGGCTGGGAAAGCAAAGAGACTGACAAGCTTTCAACATCTAAGTCTTCTTTTCCAGTCTGAAGATGGCCTGTTGGCCTGAAAACCTTTCTGCTCAGACTAAATAATATTAGAAAAAAATTAGAAAACTTGGTCCTCCTCTAAATTCCCTTCACTTGTACATTTAAACTGTCAAGGCTTCACCACTAAATCGTTACATGATGAATGTACCTTTGGACTGTGTGCCTGAACGCAGCAAAAGGTTTGCAAATCCTTTCTTTGAACAATGAGAAAACCTAAATCCATGTATGGAAAGTGCACAGTGTCATCCCTTGCCAACCTCTGCTTCCCTGCCCCACAATGTAATGGCAGCCTAATGTCCTTCACCAGCACATCCTGGACCAGGAATGTGCCAAGGCTCAAGCTGTCAATGTGCTGCTCTGCCCAGCCCAGCAGCCAGGGAACACCAGGATGCCTATTCCTCCAGCCTTTAAAGGCTTTATTGGGAGTGATATGACTTTTTAAATTTTTTAATGGCTTTATTACACTTTTTAATTAATCATTTTAAATAATGATAAGCGGCCGTGTTAAAGTCTTAAATCACTTTTAGCCAGCATTTGGCAAATTGTGTCATTAAGTCATAAGCTGCTATTGGGGGAACACAGCTTGGGAAAATTACTGAAATTTTAAATTTTGATAAGCTAATTCCGATATGATTCAATTAGCAAAGCCTAGGAGAAGACATTTTACAGCAACCAGAAGATAAAGAAGATAATGACAAAGACTCAGTATGTCTTGGAAAGTCCATACCAAAAAGAAGATACTAAAAGGACTAAAAATATGGACTAATTAACATAAACATAGCAATAAATCAATAATCAATAAAGAATGGAATGCTAATTAATGAAAGATAATTATGTAATTCAGAAAGAATGAACATTAATTTCTTTGTTTGCTCATGAAGTATAAATAGGTGAAAAAGTTTTGTATCCATGTCTGTGTAGAGGCCAGAATTTTGTCAGCCATTCACACACCTCCTGGCCAAGAATAAAGCAGTGCCTTACTTGCTAACATTAAAAGACAGTGTTAGAGGGTTTTATTTATCCTTGCAATTTTGAGCAATTTTGGTAACAGCTTCACAGGAAAAGTCATTTTTCTGTCGCCTCGTAGCAAGGTTGGGATGGAGGAAGCAGTGCTTACAAAGGCTGTCACCACACACATGACACACTAGAAATGCTGTCATCCCTAAGAGCATGGAAGAGGGAATGCAGAAAAAGTCACCCTGGAGCTGTGCTGGGAGAAACATGACCTCAGTGGAACGTGCCCTTGGAATTCCTGTCTGCCCCTGTGGACTGCAGGACCATGAGGGGTGGCTCCAGGATGGGAACATCCCAGCTGCCCCTCTGGCCTTCTGAACGAGTCATTCTGTACATATTGCACAGCCTTTTAAATTGTCTGTCACTGGGGACATTTGGAATGATGTCACCTGATCACCACCAAGGACAGCCAGGGGCTCTTCCACGAGTTGCACCAAGGATGTTGCTGGGAATGAGAAGGATCTTCACCAGAGGTCACGGTTAATAGAGCCAGAGGAGCCCAGAATGGTTTGGGCTGGGAGGGACCTTAAAGATCATCTCATTCCACCCCCTGCCATGGGCAGGGACACCTTCCACTATCCCAGGGTGCTCCAAGCCCTGTCGAACCTGGCCTTGGACACTTCCAGGGATGGAGCAGCCACAGCTTCTCTGGGCAACCGTGCCAGGGCTTCACCACCCTCACAGTAACAAATTTCTTTTGAGTATCTAACTTTGCCCTCCTATAGCTTAAAGTCATTCCCCTAGGTCCTATCCCTGCATGTCCTTGCCACAACTCCCTCTCCAGCCTTCCTGCAGTCCCCTTTAGGTACTGGAAGGCTTCTAAAAGGTGCCACCAGATGTGTCTCTTCCATGGTTTGATAAATTCTGGATGGTTTCGCATTACAGACACCACCACCAAAGACGGGCAAGAATACAGATACACCCTGCTGGCCTATTACTCCCAGAATTTGGCCACCCTACCCAAAAAAAGCAAATGCTGCTGCTGCCAGGGGATCCTCTCCAACAGTGAGGCACGGCTGGACAGCTCAAGCTGCAAGAAAATATCAGCACTGTGACAACTGGCTCCTCGATTTCCTTGCTGAAGGAGCAGAGACCACAGAGAGGGACAGGGAAGGAAAGCCAGAGCTGTGCCCATCCCTGTGTCTCGCCTCACACCCATGCAGTTCTCAGAAGGGTTTGATGTCCCTGCCAAGCAGCTGGCTGTGATTCCAAGGAGACCTGGAGAGGCTGCCCGGCGTTGGGCGGTGGTTGGGCACTCAGCCTGTGCCCAAAGGCCAGCCCGGAGCACAGAGCTCAGTCCAGCCCTGCAAAAGGAAAAGCTGCAGCTCTGAGAGCACCTCTGAGGCTCCTCTCACTGCACTCAGCCTGCAGGAGGGGCTGGGGCAGCGCTGGGAGGAGCCCTTCCAGCAGCACTGAAACCTGTGCCAGGTGAAGACAATCTGCAGGGAGACTCAGCACTGTCAAATGCTTGCAAGACAGGCATGAATTAAAGAGGTATTTTGAACATCAGCTGCCTCCATCCCTCCCTGAAAAAATATGAGCCAAAACCAAGACCAAATAGGAGAACTTACAGGCTAACAGTACCTTAAATAAGTAAGGTCAATTTTGCATGTGACTTGCATTTTAATACCGTATTAAATTATATATATTTTTCACTGCACCCCTTAGTAAAAAAAGCCTTAAATAGATGCCTGAGGCCTTTTGGGCTGTTATTAACAGCAGAGACAAGAGAGTTTGAAACACACACCCTGCAGGGACCTCTGTGCACATATCCAATTACGCACATTTCTGTTTCCAGAGTCTCCTCCTGATAAGTTGTCTGGAATAAACTGGAATTTCTTTGGCACGTAAAACTTCTGGGATGAATTTAAATGAGCATCTTCAGCATTTTAGGAACAATCCCTTACAAAGAGGCAAACTAAAAGACAAGCTTCATTGTCCAAAATAGGCTCTAGGTAAGGTTTTGTCATAAAATTCCTGTATGACTTATGGGAAATGTCCATTCCATGGAATGGAAATTGGAAATGGAAACTGGACAGGTATAAGAAACTGCTTTCCCATGCATTTAATAAGCCAGATGACAGCCTGTTTAAGTGGTATTACAGATTGGGCAGAGCTGTCTCTAACCAAGCACGATGTCCCTGCCCTAGGAGATCTGGGGAAAAGTCAGAAATGCCCACTGCCAAAAAGAAAAGCTCTATTTTATTGTCATGGAGGCAGGACCTGACACCACGTGCTAGAGTCAGAAAAGGGTGAAATAAAAATAATTTTTAAAAAATTAAAAGGAAAGGAGAAAAGAAAAATAACTTGTCAGAAGAGATACTTTATTACCATAGAACCTGAGCCAACTGTACAAGAAGGCTTTGCAGCAAGCAAACAGCTCTGCCAGACAGCTGTGAGAACTTCACACTCAACAGACAACCAACCTCAGCTCTAATCACCACCTCCAGTGCTACTCCAAGAAAGATTTGCTCAAAATCTGCAAGTTAATGGAAATTCTGTTTATAATTTATAGTCTTGGGATGGCCAAAGCACTCTCTTACCCCAGAGGAGAAGCCATGAGGCTTGGTAACAATACGAAAAGAAAAAAGCAGCCAAGAAAACACAAACAACAAAATCCAACAAAAAACCCAACCTCTCTCTGACCTCTAAACTTAACAAGCCAAAAGCAAGGTGACACACAGCAGGCAAGTCCAGGCAGAGCAGAGAGAGTACAAGGCAAAAGGTGAGGCACAAACACGTCCACCTGGAAGGGACACACAGAGGAAACGGGGCTACAGACTGACAAAAACCAGATGAAATCAACCCAAGAAAATACAGATCCTTCCATCACACCTTATCCTGTAATGTGGTGGGCTTGCAGACTGAGTCTGTAAAGCACAGGCCCTTCCAAAATACGGAGTCCAAGTAGGGAATAAGTGATTCCCCAAAGCTTGACCCTGCAGAGACTCAGCATCAGGCTTTGTTCCCCTGAGCTTTGCATTCCAGCTGTGGCAAAAGTTAAGGACAGAGGAAAGACACCACCTCACGTGGGTGCACATTCTAGGAGAGTTCTGTATGCTGATGCTTTAGCAATCCTGCCATTCTTAATCACCATTGTGGTGAAAGGTAATGTGTTTGCCCATTATGGCTTACAACTGGGAAATATTTATGGAATGAGCAGCACGTTAACATGTCTTTATTTCCAGCAGTTAAACGAGGCTTCTGAGAGTCCTCCCTAACATTGTGGACATTTGTTTCATTGCATGAGACTCTGTGCTCAGTTTAGGATTAAACTGTCATAGGGGGATTTACTTATTTAACTGAATACTTGCTTTCTGAGAGAGAAATTCCAGTTGTCTGCTTCTCAGCTCTATCTAGCCATCAATACAAGCCAATTTCAATTTCAGGTTTCCTGAATGCCTGGATTGAAAGAAAAAGAGGTGAAAATAAAAATCCATTTTTTCACAGGGAAAAAAAAATCAGCCAAGACAGACAACAACAACAAAAGCAACAAAATAATCTAGCAGCATTAAAAAAAGACACACATGGTTCTTCCTAAAGGTATTGGGAAGCCTCTTCTGCTCAGCCTTTATTACTTCCAGCTTCTTTAAGAACACAAACTTGTCAAAGTCTGACATGCAGAAGGGACTCTTGCAGGCCTGTCTTTTGTCTGCTGTCCAAACTTGTTGGATGCTCTGAGTGGCTGCAGAGTGGAAATGAAGCAGCAGCTCTTGTGGCACAGCCTCACCGCCCCGGGCAGATGAACACCCAGCAAGCACAGGAAGGCAAACTCCCTCTCAATGGAGTTAATCTGATCAACAATTATTTTCCATAGCGTCGTCACGTTCAAGCATAAACATGCTTATCTTTGTGCTTAAGAGACAGCAAAGGCAAAGCCCTGCTGCAAAAATCCCTTTCTCATGTCTGATTCTGTTGTGGGAGCCATAATTCTAAGTAGAAAAAAGGATTACGGGCACAGAGTAACTTCATTCTGTCCTTAAAACTCCAGCATTTTGAAAATGTATGGAATTGCAATTATTACTAAAATTTAGGTGAGCTTTTTGCTATTTAAGTTTCCATAATAATGTAATACTATTTATTTTAAAGGCTGCAGGCAAAGGAAAAAGGAGAACATTATCAAGGTAATACTATAAAAATACCATGTCCCAGCTACAAAAATCATTATTAACAACACGTTTTTAGGAAACAACTCCTAAACTGTTCACTTTTCAAAACTGTTTCTCATTTACTTCCACAACTCCAATTGAACAGCTATGATGAACTATCAAATCCTCCCCTTTTTATACAGAAGAAAAACCCAGAACACAAACAGAATGAGCAGTGTAGGGTTGGAATGAACACCAGCCTAACTTCTACCTACATAAGATGATTTGAATATCAGAGGTAAAAAGGATTCCACAAAGACACACTCCTCACCTTCTGAGATAAGTGACATCCAAGTGTCTACAAAACCCTTGGAAAGTTAATAAACTACTACAGGAGTACCTTTGTCTCTTGTTAAAAGCCTAATTAAAGCTGCTGGCTTAAAACTAAATACTGATACATACCCATGAAATCACATTTTGAACAAATGAAAAAAGTTCAGGGAGCCTGGGTGAAAGTGCCAAGTGCAAGTGCTCTACTCTCTTGGCCATGCCAGCGCTTAAGAAGTGTCTAGATTTTAAGAAGCCTCCATTTCAGGTTAGATTGGTTCAGCAGGTCAGGTCCATCACCACTTTGGGATAAGGAAAGGCCTCTCAGGTTCAGGAGCAGCCCACGCCCCAGTGCTGAGACCAGCTGGGATTTTCCAACCAAACACACTGGTCAAAACCCAGCACTGCAATTAGGCACAGATTAACCAGTCAAACCCATCAACGCAGTTAGGCACAAATTTTCCAGCCCAAAAACCCAGCATTGTAGTTAGGCACAGATTAACCAGTCCAAAACCCATCACTGCTGGCACAGATTAACCAGTCCAAAACCCATCAATGCAGTTAGGCACAAATTAACCAGCCGTGTGACTCTATTCAAAGCATGGAAAGTTCTCCTTCAGGAGGGAGGAGAAAAACAAACCTAACAAAAATTCCAAGAGCCAGAAACCCCAATCCATCACTATTATTGATCACCAGAAGAACAAACAACCCCACAACTGCCCTCAAAACCTTTAGACATCAGTAGAAAAAGCAGACGTGTCTTTCCACCTTTCCCACCTGCACACGCCTAGCCCCAGGCAAAATCTTTTTAAGAAAGCATTTTAAATATAAAAAGCTCTTGGCTGCATGTTGCATTGTTCAGGTGTTCCCTTTCTGCTGCAGTGCCCTTTGGAGTGCTGTAAAGGACAAAGAATTAAAGGGATGGAAGAGGAGAGAAACAAGACGAGGCACTCTCATTAAAAGCAACCCAGCCCCATGTGTGAATTGAAAGTTCAGCTGACAAAAATATTTAACATCTCAGTCTGGTCAGGGAAGTTTTCCACTGAACAGTTCGTGTTTCCAGGACATGGAGGAAGAGGAGGAGGAGGAAAGCACAAGATCTGCTGGTGAAAACCAAGAGACAGCACCTGCTCACACAACTGGGTGCTGGGTTTGAGCAACTGCCCAAATACTGCTTGAGAAACCTGCCAAGCCCAGTGGCCAGGTAAGAACTGAAGCCACTGACCTGGCATTCCTGAGGATTTCCTAACACAGGAGGGTCCCTTTGGTCTGTTGTGTCTAAGTAATATTTTCTCCCAAACCAAAAAGAGAAAATCACCAGCATCTCAGAAGCTCTTGCATTAGCTTAAGGCTGATATTACTGAAATACACAGAGCCAGATGCCCATTTCTTTACCTGATACCAAAAATAATCCTGAATGCCATGAAGCTTCATTAATCACCACCATCAAGTACGAAGCAGTAACCTTTTTTAAACTGCTTTCACATACAGCAGGAAGGGCAATACTTGAACCTGCATTAGCAAAGGGAAAGGAAACACTGCAGATATTACCCTCTCCTGCCAGCAATTAAAGAGGCTCTTCATGGAAAAGCTGCTCTTTACAATGTTTGCCCTACTTAGCATTAGCTCTCAATTAGTAAGAGGCAATGCTCCAGAGGATGGTAGGAATCCAAAGAAAAATACTAACAGGTAGAGAGTAGAGGTTGAAGGCTGTTAAATGAGCTCAGAAGATCCTCTGGATGGCAATAAGAGGAGGAAAACAGATTGAAGCAAACGAAATGCTGCTTCTCAGTGCAAGGCACAGCGGTGTAGCAGTGGAAATCCAGCACAGCAAAAAAGAAAATGGTCCACAAGTCATCTGGTTGCAGGGGAAGACTGAAAAGCACCAGCAATTAAAGTCTGTGGAGGACATGACCCCAACAAACTACCTAAGTACAAGTCAGACTGTGCACAGGAAAGAGTAATGCCACTGGTTTGAAAGGAGCCAAGGTATGACTCACGAAAATATGACAAAGATTTGTAAACAATAACCTAAATGTGAAGGAACCAGTTGACAGTATAACTAAGATGTTCTTCTCTGACCCTAGGGCAATACACTATTCGGCTACCACTTAAAGGGAAAAATCCAGAGCTCCAAGGGACTAATGAAAAAGTCACTCAAAAGTGGTTGAGAAATGTCTAGAACACAACTACAGGATGAGCAAGACGGAAGCCCTGAGCTCTCCCTTAGGATTTCAAGGGAGGGGGGAAAGTGAAGTTTACAGATGTCCTCTCAAGTCCAATTACTCTTTTCTATTATAAAAACACCCTGCCCCTTTCCATTTAGGAAATTTCATGTTTACTGCATATTTTTTTGTGTTACTTTTCCCAGTTGAAGCCTTTACCAGCTGCTCAACACTTTACCAGCCCTTCAGCACAAGGGTACATCAGAACCTTGTGCATCAATAATGTGTATTTACAACTCTCGCATTTTATATCTCAATTGATGTGCCAATGTGCACGAGATACTGTTAATTTAATCACCTGTGTAAGTAGCAAACCATTCAGCTGGGCAGGACTGCCTGAACCACAGCTGTGTTTTCATTTACCTTACAACCTCTGATAAACCTAACCAAACAAAAATGCTCAAAACTAATCAGATTTCTATTTGCTCTGCTCAACTACTACATAAATCATGGGAAAATGATCAGTAGAGTGCAGTTCTCAGACTGTTAACATTTACTGAAAAAAAAATGCAAAAATAATTAACATTCAGTAGAAAATTTTTGATTGGAGCCAGTTTAACCAGTGAAGAAGTGATTTTCGAAGCACAGGCCCAAGTTCAGTACAATGCTGATACCATTTGGGGTTGCTTGTTTTTCAGAAAATACTTCCTGTACTATGGAAATCAAATTCTTCAGTCATAATTTGCATGTCTAAATTAATGCATGGCAAACAATGCAGAAAACCTCAATGTCTTCATCCAGGTGTTGCAGGAAAGTATTTATTCAAGTTAGAGGCATCTTGCAGAAGTCAGTATTATATGTGCATTTTTCAAGACATGTCACTTATTAATGTATGGAATAACTTCTGTGGGTTTATCTATGTAGGAGCATTTTTCACATCTGTAATTCCTCATTTCTTTCCTCCACTTTATTTAACTTCCAAACATCAAACCTAGTATTGCCACAACAGTGCTAATCCCTCTGTCAATGGAGACAGCAGGTAAAACAGATAACCCTTAATGAAATTGCCTCTCCTACCTCTCCAAACACAAATTTTCTTCCTAAATTCCCACTTTCCCCCCAATACACATTTTGTGCAAGGCCCTATTGGTATTTCCCACCAACAGATCTTACATGGTTAATAAAAATCAGACATTTTGCAGCTTGACACCCCACCCCCAGTATTTATAAAGGATTTTATGCATTTCAAAGGGAGATTCCCAGCTCGGTAATGGAAGAGTCATTACTGGAGCCTAGTCCTGCAAAAGTCCAAGACACTGAGCTTTAATGTCATGCCAATCTTATGTACAGAACAGCTATTTTGGGTAATTACAGAAGTTGTAATAATGCCTTTGGAGTCCCATGAAGTTGAGCTCACTCAAGACAGGAAGAAACAGGAAAATAGTCTTGCAGGAAGAAACACTTTCAACAGGGATTCAATTTGTTTTAATAAAATACTGAGAACCCTATCCTTTAGACGTCAGTATTTTATAGTAGTACTTGTAATTACCTACAAGATTTCTAATCTTTAGCTGATGTACATCAGCATAACCTTGCTACCTGATCAAGTTACACTTATTTACATCAGAGGAAAATTCAACCTTATGCCAGGCCTTGTTTAGCAGTACCTCTTGCAACTTATCTGTATTTCACATTTTTTACAAAATAATCTTAAATGTCATGTGATGCAGCACTTGCTGTTTGGAACTGAGCATTTTACTACAGCACAATTAATTTCCAATTGTTTGTACATTAAAGACAGTTCAATCCAAATCAATTGGGAGTGTCTGCAGAAAGTTCAAGAGAAACATTTGTCAGGATGAGGCTTTTTGGGGACCCTCCTTTTGCTGCAGGACAGGTGAAGGATGAAGGCTTTGGTACCTCCCACGAGCACGTGGATCTGAGCTTTTCCTCTCTCCCTGGGAGGGAACAGTCTGTTCTTCAAGCAGGCAAAAAGCAGCAAAAGCCAGCAAGAAATAAAAAAAAGTATGATAAAATACTAAAAGCTTGTTAGCTACCGTGCACCTCGGCTTTCACTGACGTCTTTGGTGCAGCCTTCACGTTTTCAAGTCCCTTCTGTTAACCAGGCGTGATTAATTCCTCTTCAGTTTCCCAAGCCTGCTTCTGCTTAAAAGCCAATTTAGCAATTAAATTAATCGTCAAATATTTCTTGCCAGAGAATAAAAAAGAAGTTTCACTCGCCTGGGCAAAAACGCAATTCCCAAAGGATTTGAGCCTTTAATGAGTGGAACAGTTACGAAAAAAATGTAAAAACTGGCAAATCAGACAGCAAAGAAAGAGACAGGAAGTGACAGATTTAAGAAAATACCTCTAAAGCAGAGGAAATGAGTCGTCCTTTAAGAAGAAATCATACATATAAAGCACTCAAAACAGAGTATTCTTTGTAGACTTGACTGAAGAAGGAAAGAAAAAAAAAAAAAAGAAGAGATAAAAAAAGACACATCCTGAAGGCATTAAAAGCAAGGCAGCTTCAGTGGTCAGCCTCTTCTAGTCAAGATGGAAATTTGCATCATTTTAAAAGCAGTGCCCAAAGTCTATCTGCGAAAGAGAAAGTGTGAAAAAAGGAGAAAAAAGCCACTAAATCCCTGGAGAGGAGTGACTTGAGGCAGCAAGTGGACACACAGCTGCCCATGTGAAATAAAAGGTCTGCTCCATGCACTGTAAAGTCCTAAGGGTGATAGTCTTGAAAGGATAAAAGGAATTAAAAAAAAAAACCAAAAACAAAATGCACCCCTCCTGGGAGGGATGTGCTGAGAAGAGCCTCGTGCTGAGTTTCTGCCCAGGTGAAGTTTTGTCCAAGTGGGGGACTTCTGCAGTGATTTACAAACTGGAGGCTCTGTGGTACCCAAGGTGTGGGATGCACCCCTGGGGTGCACAGATCCTTTATCATAGGCTGGATGGGCAATTCCCAGAGTCACAACAGCAAGAACTGCCCAGCTGCACCTACTGAAGTCCTGGACACCCCAGCACTAGGTCAGGGAGGGGACTGGGAGCAATCTGAGGACAGTATTAAGGGCTTTGAGTGACACTGACATTTTTAAAAGGTAACTCAAGCCTTGCTTATGTGAAGTCAAGTCTTCGTTAAACACCCATTTTTTGAAGCTGGTTGCTATAATGCAGGAAATGTCACACATAAAAAAGCTTTATGTGAGTGCAAACATCTTACAGGGCACATTTAACCTCTGAGATTGTGTGTTCATCCCTACAAAAGAACATTCATTGTCCAGACGTGCTCAGTGAGGTTTTGCTGGAGAGGAGGGGGAATGCAAGAAAAAAAAATACCTTCACTGCATTTTACAACTACAAAAGGCACTTCTAAGACATTTTTGTATAACTACAAGATTCTCCTCCATTATAACATTACCACATTAAATAAAAATTTACCTGGACTCGATTCTTAATTTTTGGAATTGTCTTTCACAAGATAGAGAAATGAGACTAATTAATAATGTGAAAGCCTTCTGCCACAAGAATTTCCCTTGAAAGGGCTGTAACAGCAATTTTAGCACTGAACCGCTTCAAGCAAGCTCTCTGCCTGGTTTTCTCTGGCCATAAAGGCAGCAGCAGCTCCACTGAGCAACAAGCCTGCTACTGTAATACATCACTCATCACAGCCTAACTGGCATGATAGAGTGTTTGCTCGTGAGGGGATTGTGTGGCCAGTCCAAACAAAGACCACTTCATCTTGCATTTCCTAGAAATCTTTTTTTCTAGAAGAAAAAAGCTCACATCCTGAGCTGTGCCTGTGGAGAATGCTGGGAAGCCTGAGCCACTCCCCAGCCCTCCCCTCTCCCCACAAGGCAGAGCTGCCTGCACGCCCTGTCAAATAACTGCTCTGTTGCAGATCCCTGATGCATTTCATTCAGTTACAAATTAAATAATATTATAACCACTTGGGGTTTTATTACTGTTACCTGGAGACATTGCCAGCAGCTCCCTCCAGCACTTTGCTGAGTGGATGAGATTTGCAGCAAACCTAAAGCAATCAAGCCAGAAAGGTCATCTTTATTGCAGAGTGAGAAATAAAGGCTGCATGAGCCTCACATGGTATTTCACTCCTCTCCCTCCTTATTTCCCTGCTCCTTCCAACACCTCCAGCTCCTGAAAGCTCATGGGAAGAAGATGTGGAACTGCTGGAGAGCATCTCCCCATCCCTGACTGTGGGGCACCTTCTCCCTTCAGGGAGCAGGGCTGCACACATACAGATCTATTTAGGTATATTTACATGTGCAAATCCCCATTTCTTCCAGCATTTCCCCAGAGAAAGCAACAAACAGAGTGATCTATCATCTCTCCAAACTATTATCCTGTTAAATTTGCTGTGGTGTGGGCAAGCAGGGATCTATCCAGCAGCAGCTCTGGTTTGAAGAAATGCACAATCCAGAGATGAGCCTCAGCACTCTCTGAACGCCCTTGTGTTTTAATTCCCCTTCAGATCCTACGAATTTCCTCCTTCCACTGACATTACATGGCTCTGAGCTTCCCTGGCTACCCCAGCATGGAAAGCAGAGCTCTCAGCCTCGACCTTCAGCCAAAGTGCTGGGGGCAGGAGGGAAGGTGTGTTTGGCCACCTCACACAGACCCTTCCTCTTGCCCTTTTGGGAGGTAGGAACTACATTTCCCATAGTTACACCTGGCAAACTTTCCAGCCCAGCCTGGTTAACCTGTACATCCAAGTCCCCACTCTCAACATCCAAAGGACACGTGCCAAAAGCCAGCATGAGCTGGAGGGTGCTGGCCTTCCCAGTTGGCTACATTGCCTCGTTCAAACACCATCTGATGTCCAAGAGCCACAGGACAGCTCATCCCCAGCCTCTGAGAGGCTGCTGGCCTCCTGGCCTGCCTCCTTTGGTGGCCAGTGAACTCCTGATCCCATGGGAGAACCAATGTGGCCACTCCACACTGGAGGTGACAAGGAAAACAGGGCAGATGAGAGCTGGCAGAGCAGCCAGAGAGCTCTCCTAAAGCACAGACAGGTTCTCTCTTTCCCAAGCTGTTTGTGCAAATTGAATTTGCTTCAGGTTAAAACATCATTCAAAATACGTGGTTCTGCTCTTGCTCACTTAGTGCTGGCCATGGCACTGTGTGGTGTCCTGCCACTCACTGCTCCTCCCTCAAATCTCTTGGCATGTGAGCATTCCAAGGCCAGGGCTGGAGCACACAGTCCTCTGCCCTTCCTGCACAGCTCCCAGACTCCCAGCTGAGATACAGCAGCCCCTGTGGGATTACAGACCCCACGCTGCAGCACATCAAACATGGAAGCAACTCCCTCCACGCTGCAATCCGTCACCTTCAGCCCAGGCCCGCTCTCAGGGAATGAAAAACAACCCAAATTGGATCATCCACATAACCACAGCACCACAGGCCAATGGGGATACTGCCCTAACAGGACACAGTGCCAACAGCTTCCCTGGCAGGACACGCTCAAATCCACGGGGCAACTGCATCTGAGGAGAATGGACAATCCCATGGTCTGTTTGAAACGTTATAGAAGACACAGGTTGAATATTAATCAGAAAGAAAAAAGTACTGATCATCACCATATCAATGGGCTCAGTTTAGCTTTCAGTGCTCATTATTGTCTGGTGTGAGGTGGAGGACTGAGTCTGTGCAGATATTTCCAAGCTGCAAAGTTATAGCTATGGTTTTATCCCCAAAGCCTCTAGAAAGGACTGCAGCAACTCCATCAAACACTTGAAGATTTAAAAATAAATTTTAAAAATCCCAGCTCTGCAACAGCATCATCCAAGTGACAATGCTCAGGAACAGGGTGTGGAATATTTTACAGTGATTCTGCACACACATTTACTTTAGCTGACCACAGAGTGCATGAGCACACAGCTACTTGAAAAGGGGTGCTTTCCAGTGTGTGGCAACCGGGGGAGTCTAACCAGAATATTAAGAGACAGCCATATTTTACTATTATTTACCATCAAGGCACCACAAGAACCACTGCAGCTCCTTTCTTCTGAATATAATCATCATATTGATAAAACTGGCAGCATTCCCAAACTGGACACGGCTTTTTTGTCCCACCACACAAAGAGAGGCAGACACAAAGACAACCAGTGACGTTATATTGGCTACCAAAGAAAACAAAATCCAAGCCACTGTTCTTCACTGCACGCTCTCTGCTTGGACAGGAAGAAAACATACTCTAAGAAGTCACTTTCAGACCTGTAAAGAGTTGACTGTTTTGCATGGTAACTAGGCATGAAATTACAGCAGCTACAATTCAGGCAGCACAGTGTTTTTCCTGTGTTGACCATCAGTCAGGTGCACAAGTGCTCCCACTTGGATTTGACTCGGATGCCACGCCAGAACACATCCCATCAGCAACACACTTGTCACTTCCACGCAGGATGGTTTTGCTGGCATGTGGCAGCAGCTGAGGCTCACACCATGTTGGTTTCTTGGCAGGTATTCTACCTTGCCTAGGGGAGACAGGCATAGGGGAGTTCTACGTCTAGGAAAAATAAGATTATTGTAGCCCATCAGATATGATTTCCGACTTTAAGGATTAGAGCTGTGTCCCAGCCAGAGCCAGGAAAAACAGCAGGTTGTTCCTTAGCTTGCATCTTGTAACATTTTATTGTTTACCTGCATTTATTTTAGACTAACTTCCTTTCTGAAGGCCTATCTCAGCCCTTCTTTGCCCACTCCCACCACACACCCAGCCCTCCCTACTCTCAGAGAAACTCCAACTAAGGTTAAACATATTTAAGTTTCACATCATCATAAAGAAATATTTCCTTCAACATCTGCAAGTGACTGCTTTTCCTCCTCCTCCTCAGCACTTCCCACCTCAAATTTTGCCCCTCTGTTAGTCCTCTGCAAAGGTGAGCACCTGTAAACAGCTCCCTGATTTACCAGGCAAGAAACTGCTTCACTTGGAGCAGCAGCTACAAAAGGAGCAACATCTGCTCCGTAAGCACTCAGCAGAACGTTGCACAAGAGCATTTACTTTAGCCTGCCTGATATTGCAAATGCCAAAGGAATCTGGTTCCCTCTATCTCTACTCACGGGACCTCTGTTTAGAATATTTGAAATTACTTAGGCTCCAGCACGTTAATAAGGCCCCCCCTGGGTTTCACTCTGGCTCTCTTGCTTTCACCACCCTTCACCTCCAAGAGGTTTTCTCCCATTGCTCCACTTTGCTCCCTGGTGTCAGTGGAGAGTCTCATCTGCACCCCTGCAAGCTGGGCTCCCTCAGTTTTATCAGGAAATCATCTCCAGTGATTGCCCTGGGCCACAGTTCAGAAAGGCTGACAAGAACTGCCTCCCAGCTCAATTCATTCCTTCTGATGCCCTCTGGGAACCGGAGCACACCACGCTGATTATTTTTGACATTTCTGCCTGTGACTTTTCTGCCCCTAAACAGGTGGGGAGGGGACATTTCCTGATCTCACTCTAGGTAAAGGTCCATTCCAGAAGAAAATTTGGTTCTCCCTCTCCCTCCTGAAAACAAGTCTGCTCCTGCCTCACCTCACTTCAGTCCTGACGGTGGAATTTTAATTGCAGTAACTGGTGAAAGAGGGGAGGGAAGGTGTGGTTTGGCTGCAGGACACAGAGTCAGGACCTCTTACACTCTACACCTTGCCCTGACAGTACCTCCTCCTGTGCCCTGGGGATAACCCCGTGCCATGCAGGGAGAGCTGCTGTTCCACAGCGTGGAAGGAGCATGGGAAAGGCCTGCAAACCCCTTTGATGGTAAAGCACAAAAATCAAGACCCGGGGTAACAGCTCCCTCAATGTAAAAGGGAATCAGGTTCCTCCGAGTTTCCCTGCAAGTAAGGTCAAAACCATACTTCAAGTTTGCCCGAGAATGACAGCCAGTCTAAAATTAAGCTGAAAAGTAACTTCTCACCCTCTTGTGAAACAGGCCACAAAAAAGCCTAAATGCATCTTCAAAGCCAAAATAGATCTTCAGCAAGAAATACTCCCTGGAGAGGGGAGCAAGCACAGGCACACGTTCCAAGGCAGAGCCGGGTGTCGACACCAAGGCCTGGACAGGGCAGAGCTGCCTCTCAAGGGACAGGGACTCGGTGGTGTAGAGTGCCATGGACCCACCCCGAGTCACCTTTTGCCACACTCAGCTACCAAATCTCATGATTTATCCACAGTAATGGAGCAGAAGGGAAGAGCAACGTCAAACCAAAAGAACTTAACATGAAACAGCACATCCCTCTCGTGCTCTTCCTCCATCCCACGAGACCTATCTCATGGTAATTTGATGAAAAGCTGTTTTTCTACCCAAGCTCTACTTTGAGTCAAGAAGCCAGCAGTGACAGCATCAGAAAGCTATTTGGGAATGGAACTGAAGAGCTGTCAGATAGCTTTGTGGGGTTAAAAAAACCAACTTAGAAAACCAAACACAGGAGACAGGAGATGGCAAACCTCAAGATGTCTGAAGACAGGAGACAAACTCAGAGATTCCCAAATCACCAGGACTTTGTCAGTTTACAGAGCCTCCTCTCACTCCCTCCCCTACATTTCAGAAGATGAGTGTGCATTTCTGGGCAGGACTGGTTTCAGCCAAGTGTCTGTGGAACAAGCATGAGGACATGTGCAGGAGAAAAAAAGTAACAGTGGAGGCAGGGAAAAGATGGGGAAATTAATCCAAAAGCTACAATAAAGTTCAAAAATTTTAAGAAGTCAGGGTTTTTTTCCATTTAAGTGCCTGGTGAAGGACTGGGGTGCCTCTGTTATGGTGCACACGATGTCTTTCAAGCCAGGTCTGTTTCTGGAGCAGAAATTCAACACGCTTTTCCCCAGAGAAAGTTCTATTGTCCTGCAGTCACTGCCAAATTCAGATGTTTAATTCGAAGTGTGAAACAGAAGGTTTCCAGTCTGCTTTTAAAGAGAAAATCTCCAGGCTACCACTCCATCCTATAACTAACACCAGCTTTGTTCAGGGCAGGACACAGCACAGCTCCCTATCCTCAAAAGGAAAGGGAGGCAACATATAAACAACATATCACTGTACATCACAGCCTGGGAGCTGCATACCTCAAACAGTAAGCAGTGCTAACAGTCTGAGGCACCTCGACAGATGTATGGCCAAGCAGCTATAAAAGAGCCTTTGTGCTGCCTGAACAGAAACAAGGCATTTTCTGTACGGGAGCCGGCCGGAGCACCTCGCAGGATAAACGGGGTTACACATTTCACACCTCCCCTGCACCGGGGAGCCCAGGGCAGATGGCACAGGGCAGGACCCACGTCAGGCATCTGCAGGAGCCACTCTGCAGCCACAAGGAAGATGACTTTGCCCTCACCTTCCATCCCCCTCGCTTGCAGGGCCCATGTCAGAAGCGCACGGCCTGGTTTGAAGTGGAGCCAACCCGCCATTGAGCAGAGGCCTGTCCCTGCAGGACAGTCCGTGCAAAAGATCATCACAAACACTTGTGATCCACCAGACAAAGGCTTTTCATCCTCATGCTTAAGCACCCAGCTGCTATTTTATATATCTTGAAACACACTTTTCATCTTCGCCCTAGTTTCCAGTACTGAAATTAGGCAAATTCTTCAAGGCCGCAGGAGCCGCGCTGTTATTTTTGGCCGAGGGAAGATAAGAAACCATGTGGATGGTTTTTCCTCAGTACAAGCACACACAGCAGCAGCAGCAAACTTCAGGATTCAGCTAAACACATTATTCCACAGGATCAGAAGTGGCTTCCAGTTGGGCCCAGTAAAACACAGCAAGAAAAAGTGCAACTGCAAAAGGCTCTCGCAGTGACTGCAGTGCATGTTTCAACTCCAGGGGAGCAGAAAGAAAGGGGAAAAAAAAGAATATTTGAAAAAGTCAAAGAAAAATTGCTCTGTCCAAAACCTGGAAAAGCCACAGTTAGCAAATACAGGGAAGCAAAAGCCCTGCTGCTTTATGAAGATTAAATCTGCTATTGTCTCACAATTGTTGGCTGTTTGCCTTTTTTAAAATAAAGTTCCCCTTGGCCAAAGATGTTA
Organism: Vidua macroura; assembly: GCF_024509145.1. Taxonomy (NCBI): domain Eukaryota; kingdom Metazoa; phylum Chordata; class Aves; order Passeriformes; family Viduidae; genus Vidua; species Vidua macroura. The sequence continues at coordinate 19,496,956 of NC_071582.1, forward strand.
GGAAGTATCTTCAATAAGAAAAGGATATAAAAACAAGTATGCCAGTTAATAAATCAGTGATAAGGTTAAACAAACAAGGTAGGGTAAGGTAGGGGTGAGATTTCTTGACAAATCATCTGTGATAAGGTTAAGCAAATTTCTCTTTTGTCAGGACAGGAAAGGTACACATGCAAGGGCATAATATTTTCGCTGACCTGGACAATGAATGTGAGACATGTGTGTTCTGAGTCACTCATGTTGGACAAGACTTTTTTTCAAGCATACGGTCTGAAGACTGTAGCAAACCATTAAAAAAAAATTGGGTCAGGCATTTAACCCACTCTGCACCTTTACATTGAGGGGGACTGTAGGAAAAAAGCTTTATACAAAATTCAGGCCTTAGATACAGACAGTTCCCCACTGAGGATCTATGCAGAATTACACATAATGTTAATTCTCAACAACCCATCCACCAAGAACTTTGTCCTTCTGAGGACAAAGAACAATACCCTTATGCAGAGATGCTAAGGAGCAAATTCTGCTGTCCCTTGGGCAAGTATTTTCTCTCTCTGCAAGACAGTAACACACAATTAAAAGTATGGTTACAAAGGATTAAGGCAGCTCAGTTAATGCAAACTAGCACTCTCTCCTGCATTCCTCACTAATACAGTGGTGACATAACCAGCCAAAACATGTAGCTTTAATTCAAATAAGGTTTAAAGAAGTTACTGCCAAGTAATTACACCCATTGAAGGCCCATGAGCAGAGGAACCTTCGTTAATACCCTGCTGCCGTTCTCGGAGCGCTTTTCGAACCAGCTGCACCAATCTGAAGTGGCAACCATGAACAAGAGCAGGCAACAAGTTTTCATGAGCAGACTTGTGCCTGCCTTTCAGAAGACACTGACACATGGCTGAGCACGACCACGAGGACAGAGGCAAGGACACAGCATCCAAGTGCTGGCTGCCTCCTCAGAAGGGCTGGGGCAGCCCCGAGGTAGAGGAGCTTTCTGGTAATGTCCTCCTTTATTTTTCTGATAACACGCTTTTCTTTGCAGATGAAATAAGGTGACAGTGGCACTTCAGGAACTGCAGGCAGTTTTCTACTACCCTTTTCTGCTTTCTAATGAACTGCTGGCTGAGTCCAAGCCATGGGTTCCCATTTATTTCATCACTAATCCTAGCCTCTGTGTAAGAACCTGTGCTTAATCCACAAAGAGTACCGGATGCTTCTGAAGACTGCTTCCAAGAACAAAAATGTAGCACTCAGCTGGAGCTCCCTAAAGCCATTCAGTAGGAAGGATTAAACCCAGAGACTTGGATGGAACTTAGATCCAGTGGGCATGACCCTACCTGTGCTCTCTTCATTACACAAGAGCATGTCGTGCCTTTTCCTAAGCCTCTTTCTAAGCTAATGACTCCAAAGCACTGGCTCCAGGAGCCTCATCTCACAGCTCTGCACAAACATTCAGGGCTCACATTCATGTGCTCTCAGTATAAACCAGCACAGACCCAAATGAAGCTGTCTGTGGCAATGCTCCCAGGACATCAGATCACCGAGCACAGAAGCTGACCACTGAAGCTGCACCTGCACTGCAGCCCTGGGAGCGAGTCCCTGCCAGCAACTCAGGTAAAAATGGCATCACACAGGCTGCAAAGCTCTCTGTGAAAAGGAAAAACTGCTTCCATGCTCACCTGGAAAAGGGAGCTCACTGTAGAGGCTCTCCTCTTACCACCAATACTTCACATCAGGGCACAACTCTGAAGCGTGGACAAGAGATAAATGGATAAACAGACATTTCCTATTCAAAGAGCCTTTAAAAGAATGGTCCCTATTAGCTTGGGCTCCTAATAGCAATATAAATTATATGCAGGCATTGATTCTTTTCCTGAAGTCACCATTACCACACAAGCTGCAAGTAACTGGCATGAAGTTCAATGGGTTCTTAAGAGTCCCCCCATAAAAATCTGTCACAACTTTTACTTTTGTTTCATTATTTGTAGCACCACTTTTAACTTGCTCAAGACACAACTGAAAAAAACCACTAACTTGCTCTCACTGAGGGTACCAGCAGTTTACTTTCATTTAAAAATACTAACCAGAACAACCAGAGCTCAACTTTCAGTTTTGCAAGGGCTCCAAAATATACTTTTAGCTGAAACTTTAAAATTTAAGAAAACAAAACCAGTTATTCCCCCAAACTTTTCTAATTAAATTGCCAACTTCATTGTGACACATAAAGGTCATTTTGGCCTAGGCATGCAGGAAGATAATCCCCACCCTTCAGGCAACTGGGATTTCTGGCAAGATTTTAAGAGGTCTCCAGCTGATAACCATGAAAAATTCACACCACCAGGAGTCCAGATAAGCTTTTAACACAGGAAATTAGTGCGAAATTGTTTTAAGCATTTTCAAGATCAATTAAGATGGTGTAACAGTCCAGCAAAGTAGAATTGAGTTCTCTGCTTCAAATCAGATGGGTTTAAAATACAAAACAGCAGCTCTGGAGCTGGGAGGTGTCTGCAGGAAATGAGGTTAGACAAATGCAGGGCAATTAATCCTCTGTGCAGTCAGATTACAGACTCCCCCATCCCCAGGGCCACCAGACACAGCCAGAGCAGGGTTAAACTGCTGCAGGTTGTCATCTTGCACCTTCCCTGCCCATCCAGGGTCCAGCAGTTGTCCCTCACACCCTAAAAGGCCAATCTCTCTCCTGACATGTGAGGTACACTCAGGGACAGCACACAGGGAGACTCAAGACAGTCCTCATTTGTAACTGCACATGCAAACTATGAAAAAAGCAGCTCCAAATGCCATTTTCTGCCTCGTCAGCACTGGGGGACCGTAAAGTTCATCAAGGACACTGAATTTTGGAGAAGCAAAAGATGAACTGGGAGTTTCTGGCTAGGGTGAGGAGTCAGCTGGTGTTAACAGCTCTTTTTTGGATCTCTCCCAGCATAGGCAGCAGACCAGTGACTGCAAACAGCGTGAACTGGAGAAAACGTGACTGTACAGATCACAAACCCATCCTCAGACACTGCCCTGGGACACTGTCAGCCTAGGGAGCAAGGCAAGTGTCTCAGCACACAGCCTGCTAGGAAATGTTCTTTCCCAAAGCATTAAGAAAACCCGTCAGAGCAGGTTAGTGCTACACACCACTGTGGCTACAGCCACTCTCTAGAACTGGGTAATTATCTATGCTCATTCATTGGGAGTTCAAAAGAAAATGAACTTATTATGCTAAATTTGGTTGTTGGGTTTTTTTAAAGTAATAAATAGCTATTACACTGAGACCCATCGTATCCATCCATTTAAAAAATCCAAGTTTTGTTTCTTCTCTGTGGTAATTCAATTGTTCTTATGGACAAAAAATCAAGTATTTCTTAAAATACCATACTCCAAGTACCCGGTAGCACTGAAAGCATTTGAGCTGTGTGTTCCTACCCTCCTGCTGGTGACCTCAGCTAAGTTTATATTAAGCCCCTTCCCAACATCAGCACTTCATTTTTATTTCCCACCACCAAACAAGTCTGGCTTTTCTCTCCTGTGCTCACAGGCTCTGACACCTCCTTGCTACCAGTGCTTTAAGCTGCTCACAGAACTTGGCTTTAATAGATTGAGGGGAGAAATTCAAATTTTCTCTCCAAATTAATACAATTAGCCCCCCCCTCCTCCCACAATTACCCTCTGTATAGAGATCAGCTAAAAACTTCCATACTGAGAGCCCCAGCTGGCATTTTATGTCCCCTTCAGTCAAGAAAGACAATTTTTAAATCTATTTTTATCACTGTCTAGTCACACAGGACACTTACAGAGATCCTGGTTTTATACAGAGGTATCAATGAAATGGTATATTCCCCCCACCTTCATCTTTTATACACAGAAATTAGCACTAAAGAAAATGGAAAAGGAAATTTGCCAGCTCAGTGTCTGGTCAGATGTCATTGACCCATAGGAGATAACTGACTACAAAGGTATTACTGGGTTTTACACTGATCAGATTTGGAATTTAAGTGTCCTTCCAAGGCCTCCAGTCAGGTGGGATTCCCCTACAAGAGGCAGTGCAGCTCTGATCACAGCACAAGTACCAGAGTCTCAGAGTTTCAGCAAGCTGTAAAGTAAGATTTTACCCTGCAAAAGCAGGATGGCTCTCCCATCAGTTCAAAAGAAAAACACACAATAGACTCACCTCCTTCTGCCTATCCCCACTGCTGTTCAACAGAACAAACTCAAATCCTCAACTCTCTTCTGAGTGCCTTAATTAAGAAACTGGCATGATGAGCTATTTTCTTAGAGTTCTTTGTCCTGTCATGCTATGAAGGATTAGCCTTTCTTGACTTGTCCTCAAGATAACAACTAATCCTGATGTCTCCCTCAACTCAACAGGCTGCACAGACTCTAATTTATAACAAAATCACTGCACTCCCAAAACAATAGTAATGGGGGGAAAGCAATAACTTCTGTTTGCTGGATTCATGGCTGAAGCTTCCTAAGAGTCTGCACGACACCATCAAAGTCCTCATTTCAGCAACCCTCAGCTTAGGCATTAGGTCAAGTCATCCAGCTAACTAAGGACAGATTAACCATGTGCTCACAAAAACTAGGTCAGTCCCAAACAGGCTCTACAGTCTGGAAAGGCCTCTCTGTGTCAGCAAGAATCCCCCAGCCCTCCCCTCTGAAAAGAACATTCTGCAGAAAGTGAGTGGGACCCAGACTCAGGTTTTGTTACAACACTCGTTCTTCATTTCTACAGCACAGAATAAGCCTTGACCAACCTGCATTCAGAAGTCAGTAAGAAACCACTCAGTAATGTCAAGTTCTCCCTCTCTGGTTCTCAAATACTCAGTTGTTTCCTGAAGTGAAAGAGCCAGGTCAGGACCTGGCTGCAAGACCTGAGACCTGTCTCCCATTCCAAACCTTCTAAATCCTCCTAACCCACACCTTGGTTTCACAGACCCAGTCTGCAGCCTTTACTCCCTCCTTTGACCTCTCTGCCCTCCTCCTCAGCAAACACTAAAATTAGACCACAGTGGTCATACCACACTGCCTCCCCCACTGTTGTCATGGACTCCCTGTCACATCAGTCATGTGTTTCATGAGCCCCATGCATCACCTCCCCTGCCCAGATAATGCTCTTCTCCAGACTTACCTGTCTGTCCTTTGACAAAATGCCATTCCTCATTACCTTCAGGGAGCTCAATCTCCATCCATCCCCAGAATGCATGGTCATCCACTTACATCTTAATCTGAAGCCAAAAAGACATCTCTGAGGCGTTCCAAAGATAAATTTTAGTGCTGGAGGAAAGATGGCTTATAAACATCCACCCTAAAACTCTGGGCATGCTTGTATCCTCCCTCTCTCACACACACAATTGACATCACAGCTTTCTTGAAATTAAGAGATGCAGTGGGCTGCACACACAGCAAGATAAGGTGTCTGTGATGTCAGGGTTTGTCAAGTTTCCATGCTGACTTCAGAAAATGTCCAAGCTTTGAAGCCAGGACAATACACACATATAATAATGTCTGATTTCAGGAGTGCTGCTGGAAGATCCTACCACAAAGACAAGTCAAATCTTGCATTTGCTGGCTTGGAGAGGTTCATGGAGCAAGAACAACCAAACAGCACAGTCCAACCCCACTGCCCCCAGTGTCTGCAGAGAACAGAGGTGCTCCAGAACACCCTGCCCCAGCACCTCCTCACAGAGCCCATCCTGCCCTGCTCTGAGAGCACGCTCTGTGCTGGGTGTCACTCACCCCCCAGCCACAACTGCATCAATCTCATTTCTGTTAATGAGGGAAGAGGATAAAGCAAAGGAACTGGAGGTCAGCCATTAACAGCAGCACCTCTTTCCAGTCTTTCAGGTCTGATCAATCACTGCAGGACTCTAATTTTTTTTTTTTTTTTTTTTTACTTCCAGCTGTCTTACAGAAAACCATAAACTTCAGTTTTGCCCTTGGGAACATCCATCCCAGAAGAAAGTATGTTCTGGCACTGCCAGTGGACTTGGCAGATATAATGTGCACTTTAAGGGCTTTCTTAACTCCAGTGAATTTCAGAGTAGCAATTATCTTCAATTACTCCAGATAAAAGACCACACAAAATGTTAATTCAAGCCCCCCTTCTCCCAAAAGCCCCCTGCTATCCCTGGTCACCACTGCCCTACTTTTTCCCCTCACCAACACCCAAAAGGTTGGACCTGCTCTTCCTTGATGCTTATGTTTCCTGGTGTAATCACTGCCCTTGTCATAACTTCTTTTCCATGTACATTGTAAAAAATCCTATCTCCTTTCAGGACATTTTAGAGTACTTGTTGCAGTTTGGTGGAAAGCACTGCTTTCTCCACACAGACACACTTGCTGTATCTCACCTAATTTCTCCCACAACCTCAATCAGAACAGGAGATAAAAAAGAAAAAACTGATTATTTATACCTGCCAGAGGTAGCAAAAGATGCTCCATTGGATCCACTGTAGGATCCACTATTGCACTGTAGGACACAGAGGAAGGAATTGGGATCACCTGAAAGCAGCGTGTGTCAGAAAGGTTTTAATACTGAAGAAATTAATGAGATATATCAGCCCTGCCTAGACTTCTAGCAGTTACAAAGAGGCTGTAATAAAGCTGTGAAGGCTGAAACACCACCAAGCTACACGGTGGTGACTTTGTAATTCAGGTGCATTTAAAGGAAATATTAGACACAAAATTGAGATCAGCAATACTTTTGGGATGGTTTAAATCACAAATTAAAGAGCTTGTCATCAAAACCAGAACATGCTCTCAGGCTGAAATCCAAGGCCCTGCGTGGCACCACATGGCAATGTAGGAGAAAAACAAAACTTCCATGCCCCTGTGATCCACACGAGATGAATTGGAAGAACTACTGGTGAGAAGAAAGGGGAGAAGGAAGGAGACTTAAGTAGGCAATCTTTTCCTGAGCATAACACCCAGCAATGTGCCAGAAGTCTAAAGTACCAATATTCACTACAAATGCAGAACCACTTCTAAGGAAGTTCACTCCAAGCCTTTAGTTCTCTTCAAGAAAAATGACCACACTCTACATTTCTTCATGAACTCCCAAGCTCCCTTCTGGAAACTTCAGAGATTTCACAGCTCCATGCTTCTCATGACTGTTTTCTTATCATTTGCTGCATAAAAACTCTGGCTTTGGCTGCTCCACCCTATAGAGTGCTGAGTTTTATTTGTGAAACAGCAATGACAGTCTGGGTTTTGTTTTTACAATGATGATAATCCTTGCCCTAAAGAACTTACATTTAACAGCCGTGTCTCATCTGTGACTCACTCAACCTGTGTCAAATAAGGCTGTGTGAAATAACAGCTCTGAGCCTGGTCACAGGAGCTTAAAATCTCTTGTGGGCTGCAAACTGCTCCCAAAGCAGTAGCCTGGGTGGGTCAGAGCTGCCCAGAGAGCTGCAGTTGTCCTCAACCTTGCACATGCTGTTGCTTTTCTGGGCCGAAATGACACAGGAAGTCCAAAGAATGGCGGTGTCAATTCCTCTACTGCTGAAAAGCTTCTGACGGCAGGAAGAGTGTGAACAAATCCTCACAAGTCTTGAAACGGGCAATAACCGATGCCACTCTAATGAAGGGATCTGAGAGGCACTGCAGAGAGCAGAGAAGTGACAGAAACACAGGAAGGGGGAAAAAAAAAGGGCTTTGAGACAAACTGCTGGGAGCAGAAACGCCACACAGAGCTGGGCCTGGTGATGCATTTGGGCACACCACCAGAGCCAGAGCCAGGGAAGATGAGCAGCACAGTAAAGACATTGTGGGATCCTAAAATCAGAGAAAGGGGGCAGTGACAGTCATGGAGATGAGTAAAACGATTCTGGGCAGGGAGCCCACCACAAGAACAGTGCAGGGAAAAGCCACCCGCAGGGAGGACCAGCAGGGCACTCCACGCCCGAGATGCTAAGAATGAAACCCAGCGAGCTGGGGGGTCACTGCAGAGACCTGAGCTCCTGGTGCTGCCACTCGAGCCTCTTCGAATAGGAAGTGCAGGATGCAAAGGAGAAATCTGAGGTTTGGGATTTCTAAGGCCAACACTGCTCTGTCTGCTGAGCCTTGTGCTGTCACAGCTTTTCTTGCGACGGGAATTGTGAAGGATGCAGTGGCTGTGCCCCAGCAGTGCAGGCACAGATAAAACTTTTTGCTCCATCAGAAGCTCAGTGAAACACAACACTTTGCAATTCACTTACAGTGGCCTGTTATTTGAGGTTCATGAACATACAAGACATGGAAAATGTCGCTTTTACACCAAGCCTTCCTAACACAGCGGTTGCAACAGCTGTGTTTTTTCACACAGCTATTGCTTTATCTGAAATAAAATACCTGGCACATTTCATCTGGGCAACAAGAAGACCAGATAAAAAAAGATGACAGGTATTTAAATTGAAAAGCCACAACGAAATGAGAGTGGACCTACTTCTTGCAGAAGCTGTGTGCTTTCATAATTTAAATGTTTCCTGCTCTCCCCAACAGCTGAGCCCTAACAACCCACACTCACAGGTTACTTCTGAACACCCAACAGTTCATACACTTCACACAAACCAATTTTAAGCAATTCATGGCATTTAGGAGAACCCAGCATTAAGGCTAATAACAGAAGCTCATCAAACAAAACTGATTATGAGAAAGTCCCATCTATTTCTGTCAGACAGCATCCCCAGTGCAGTTGTGTGCTAGCGTTGGTTATTCCAGTCCAACATTTGGTTATATTGAATTTAGGAGCTCTTTGCCAGTTTCAATAGGACCAAAATGCTGACCTTCAAATGCCAGATGGTACAGGCATTCACAGTAGAAGTAATTTCAACTCTGAATGTCTATATTAAAAATTTTATGCTGCTAAAAACTGTGGAAAAAGTTACTGACTCTTTACAAATGGCTAAACCACAATGCTGGCAAAACATAAACTAATTCCAGGTCTGAAAGCAGGGAATGTGGAGAGGCACTGTTAAGTCCAGAAAATCTCCAGGCACAAAAGATATTAATTAATAACTGCAGCTGGAAACCTCCTTCCCCTTCTTCAAAGGCTTCCCCATGGCTGAATTGTGAACTGAAACAAAGTAACAGCTTTTGGGGGCAGAAACTCAGTGTCAAAAGTCAAACCCAAGTCTTTGCCAGTGAAAGAGTGGCTCAGCAGCAGTATCTGTCACTGTCTGTGACCTCACTGTCACTGTGACCACAGCTCCTGTCACGCAGGCAGAAGAATCCCCCTTCAACACATCTCATAAAAGAACAAAGCCGTAGTTGCGTCAGGCCGTAAATGTTTGTGCACAGAAACAAACTGTTCAGCCTCTCTTCTGCTTTCAACTTCTCCCATATTTCTAAGACAGACCCACCAGCATTTGCCCTGGTGGAAGTGCAGCTCAAGCCCAGCAGCCGCTTTCAGCCAGGCAGTCTGTAAACACCCAGGACTTGCTTCAAGGAGCCCAGCACACCCAGGCAGGAGAAGCCCCTGTCACCTCCAGGGGAGGAGCTGCCAGTTCCCAACAGCAGCAGGAAACTGTCACAAGCAGGCCCTCTAATATTTTATCCCCCAAAATGCCAAATTTGCAGGCACATCATTGTGGGCAGACCACGAGTTTCGGTAAGAGTGGTGGCTTCTCTCTGCTGACATCAAGGACCTGCTGGGCAGGCGCCTGCAGGATGGGGCTGCCAACGAGTGCCCAGAGCAGCAACAGATTTGAGCTGCCAGGAGGCAGCTCAGCATGCAGGGTTACAGTGCCAGCCACCACAAGACATCTCCAGTTTGAGGAAAAAACTGTCACTGTCAGGGCGAACATCTGTCAGCCTCACACATTTCAACTGCAGTAAGAAACACGGTAATTGTATCATCCATTTTCCATGCTGACACCAAGACGTACTTGGCTAAATAAGATAAAAGAGGCTTGGACAGTCAGGACTGCAGGCACTCGAGGCCATTTTGATTTCAGCTTATTCCCTTTCTATCTAAATAAAAAAATCTGTTATGAATAATGAATGTTCCTCCATTTCCCTCCTTACTGCTTCATTTCCAAATTTTTGTAGGTCTTTCCAAGGGTGACACTCGCAGGAAACAAAAAGCGTAGAAACCCTACAGTTGGATGGTGATGCTGCAGAGTGAGGTGAGGGCTGGGGGAACTGCTGTGCACAACAGCAACCCTCCCCTCTACCTGCCACAAAAGACAGCTCCCCGTTGCCCCCGTCCTTACCTCGTAGGACCAGACACACTGCACGCCCGCGAACCTCCGCACGCAGCGTCCCACTTCCACGTCCTCGTGCGTGGTGTACATCTCCCGCAGGCACTCGCCGATGTGCGGCACCATCCTCCGCAGCACCTCCCGGCTCATGATCACTCCTGGCCCCCCCATGCAGAAGTTCTCCCCCGGCTCCAGCGCCAGCTTCCCCATCTCCTCCGTGGTGCCGAGGCCGGTCTGCCCCAGGAACAGGGGCTCGCTGCTGTTCAGGCTCCTGAGGAAGTTCTCCAGTTTGTCCCCTTTGATGTAAACGTCGTCGTCAGCCCTCATAAACCATTCGTATTTGTCCAAGTAGTGGTCATGCATGTATTTGAGCATCATGAAGGATTTCTTCTGGGGTGGGTAGGAGTCATCTACACCTGGAAGCGGCACGATGGGGATGGGGATAGAGGTGTCCGAACCTTCGCTGGAGAAGAATTCGACCTTGCCAGGAATGGTTTTGGACCACGTTCTAGATTGAAAAAGACAAGAAGGAATAATTAAATATGCAAACCAGGGCAGGCAGAGAGTGCTGCCAGACTATGGCTCACCTGCTTTACAAATTTTCTTTTTTTAACACCTTGAAAGGTTATTTTTACCACACAAATGAGGACATTCACATGGCACACACAGCAATTGGTACAACATAGACTCTTGTCATATCAGAATTTTGTGTGAATACCATTTTTGCACCTCCGTATGTTAGAAAAATAATTCAATAGCAGCAGTTCAGTAGTGGGAAGCAGGATTCCTTAAGCACACTCAGTTTTGCACTAATAGCTATTGATCACAAAATACGGAGGCGATCCAATACGGGCCAACAATTCATGTACAACTGAATTTACTGCTACCAAAGCTTCCCTGCAAGTTATTCAGCATCATAGCCACCTTCCCTCTAAGCCTCCCCAAAAGCTCAAATGTGCACTCAGAAATACAGACTTCCAGAGAGTAAATTCACATGAACTTTTAAGGAAATGGCATCCCTTGGGAAACCAACCAAAGAGCAACTTCTCCAGATGGTGTGTGGAGAAGCAAAGCACAGCATGGAGCAGAAGTAACCTCAAGTGGCTTTGTCCATACCAGAAACGTTCTAAGAGATGCCTGTGAAACTCCCAATTCCCACAGTAACATGGTGCTACCCAACATCTGCACCTCCAGCAGCTTTTCAGACACTTCATTCCAGGTTTTAGTGGAGAGGAACTGCACAGAAGAGGAGCCTTTCCTGTGCAGAGCAGCACAGCAACATCTGCTCCACACCTTCCGTGCTCCTCTCTGACAAATCCAACCCATCTGCGTGGGCAAACTGGGTCACTGAGAGCAGGAAGAGCTGCAGGATGATTCCTCAAGGCACAGCACAGCCTCCTCCAGGGAGGATTTTCAGTCACGTAACTGCTACAGCCTTGCCCTCAAAAATTATTAATTTTAAGCCTGCAGTACCATTTTCTGAGATTCTATCTGGGATAAGAGATCACATACCTCTCACAGAAACTCACAGAAAACTATTTTAGTTGGTAAACCAACAGGTTTTGCCTCTTTTTATATATAGGGAGAATAATTCATGATTCTATTTGGCGACTATACTCAGAATATAACCTAAAGCTGATGTGAAAAGACTCTCAAGGTAAAGGACACAGTATTCCCTCAATGCATCACTGTCGCTCTGACCAGATGCCTCTCAGCACAGGCTTCTTGCCAATACCTGAGCAGATTTTGGGCAGCACAGACCATCTGAAATTTGCAATCTCCAGAATTAGCTATCATATAAAGCCTGAAATGTAAAAATACTTCAGGAGAATTATTCCTTAAGTTCCATCAGAAAATGCAGAGGTATTTAATGAGACTACCTAAACATCAACTTTGACACCTTAAGAGTTTCTCACTTATTCCACTGTGTGTAATGAATATCATCCAATTACTTTAAAAGCTTTGTCTCCTGGATTTCTTACTGCCATGGGTAGTGTTTCATAGCAAAAGTTTAGGTCCAAGCTTCCCAGAAGAGCACAGAGTAAAGCAAATGGAAACATTCCCACTGACTTCACAACAGAGGTGATGAGGCCTTTAATCATCAGTGAAGCAATTAATGCACAGTCCTGCTGGTTATAAATCATATCCTGTTAAAGCACTGAGAACTGCCTGCTTTAAAAGGAGACATGGTCACATCCTGAACTTTCACTAAACATTAAGGAAGTTCTGCTGTTTATTTTCTGACACCCACACTCCACATACAAATCGTCCACAGCTCTTCCCATATCAACTCCCAGTCTAAGCTTAAAAGACTTTTCTTCGCTCAAGATGCATTTAAATTTTAGTGTCACAGAAAGAAAGGACAGAAGGAGTTACTCACAAATGCAGCTCATCTCATCCACTGAGACACAGCTTTGGGTGGACCCAGGACACTCTGCAGACAACCACCAGGTTAAAGTTACAGCCTAAAGTCTTATAGAAATTTCTGTTTATTTACTTTTTCATTCAAAAGTAGACAACGTATTTTCAGACTTGCTCTTCATACCCTGAAAGATCTGCCTTTATCATGACTATATCTATGGGCAATACAGGATGTCTTCTATCACTCCAAGCTTTAGCTTCTTTCTGAAAGTCATCAAGCCCTTCTCTTGATTCCCAGTTTAAATTTACTCCTTGCTCTCCAACTAGGTACCTTCATCTCAAGAACCACCAATAATTGTCAAGAGAAGAGCTCCCATTCAACAGAAAGGGAACAAAATGCATGCACATCCATGAACCCTGGCATGCTTGATTCCCAGTCTTCTTATTGCACTAAACCCCTCATCTCAAAGCCAGTTTGAGCCCATCTTTCCATATGAGCCATATTTAGGTTTCACATTAGACCAGGGGTAAAACAGAGACACTCCTGCATGTGTGAAGAGCACAATGGGGACAGAAAGACCGTGCCCTAACAACTTCCACATCCCAAGGACCCGTGTGTGGCCTGGGTCAGCACCACGATGTCACTCCAGCCTTGGGATCTCATGTCAACCACATCGACCATGCACCAGCACAGCCTGACTGAGCCTTTGTTCACCTCCTGCAACAACACAATTTCTAGGATGAGACAGCTCAACGTGTTATTTGTGACCGTGGCTTTGAGCGATTGTTTGAACCCAAAGGGACGAAACCCTCCCACATGGGAAAACAGCCCAAGAGTCTGTGTCAACAGAGCACGGCTCGGGCAGAGGCTGAGACAATGGAGTCACCACGGGCTGCTCCTCACGTCGAAGCCACAGCTCGCTGTGGCCCTTTCTGGGGACAGAATACAGGGAGAACAGTTTGCTCAGGAAACCTGGTGTTGCACTCAGCCAAAGAAGCCAAACCACAGAGGGTGAGATGAACTGTGAGTAGGTTTTTCTGGCCCCAGTTGTCAGCAGAACTAAGGACTGATAAATGCAGGGATGAATTCTGATCAAATCTGCTTTTAACTTTTTTTATCCAATGTGGCAAATAATCAGACCTGGCTCAATCACCAGTAATTCTGTAGTTTAGTATGTAAAACCTACATTTTTTTGCCGGTCCTCCCACCTCCACTGTAGTTTACCTTGTCTGCTCTCAGCTTATGGGCAGCAACCTGACCCTTCAGCTCCTGAGCACAGAGCTCTTGTCTCAACACCTCCCCACCAACACCCCCTTCCACCAGCTGACATCATTCTCCTGGTCAAAGTTTCTCCAGTATAAGACCTGCAGGTTGTATCTGCAAAAGAATTGTATGTTTGATAATTTAAAAAAAAAAAAAAAAAAAAAAAAATTATTGAAATTTGACACCCTCCTTCTTCCCCACCACCCTATCACCCTGAGCTGTTTAAAGGACACACTGACACAACATTTCTGCCACCAGACTCCTGTATCTGCACCTGCAGAGACCACCTGGGCTGCAGTGATCAATCACTGAGGGCTTCAGTCAAAGCCATTTCAACTCTGTCCACAGAGAAATATCAGCTTGTGAATACAACTGATACTGCACTGAACTGGTCATTTAAAAACCCTGACAGATCCCAACCTTATCTCCCCTGTGTAATCTGAATCTGCTGCTTAAGCAGGAGGATGTGCATGAATCAGGACAGCAAGGCTCTCTATTACCCTCCCCAGGAGGTAAAAAACCTGCATGATGCTGTGTGACCTGGTTTCTCTCAGTGCACAGGGCACAGAACTCCACAAACCCTGTGTTGACAGGGAAATCAAAGTGAAAATTAAACAAACACAAACTAAATGAGTAATGCTTCTTCAGAAACAAAGCTCTAAGCAGAGGACATGAGTCCAGTGATGCTACAGTATTGGTGGCTAGCAAATCACTTTTACCATCCCTCCCTCACCCAGTTTTGCACACTGGATATCCTACGTGTACCCTAGGCTAAGCAAGTCACAAGCAAACTGGGTGAAAAGATTTTATCTTTTTAGCTGGCTCCCAGTTATTCATGAAACACAGAAAACCTTGTGCACGCACAAGAGTGATAAAAAACCCCAGTATTTTCTAAAAAGTGACCACAACTGTAATCCTGAAATGTTGTCAGAAGTTATTTCTTCATCTAAAAAGAAGCTTAAAAGCACAACTTGCAGCAGGAGCAGCACAGATCTGGAATGTTTTATCTTCAGTTTCCAGTATTTATTATTTATTTGTATTATCTTGCTTATCAGCTTTGCAGACTCTGCAGAAGCACAGTCAGTGGCGTTATGCAGACAGTGCTCCCTTTGTAGAGACTCAAGCTGAAGACTGACAAAAAATGTATTTGGTTTTTGTCTGCAGCTCAGGAAGTTTCCCTCAGAGGAGATCAGAGAAATCATTTAAAGTTTTGAGAAATAGTCATCTTGTATAATTACGCTGAAGATAATCATAATTTGTGAAGAACTCAGCAAGACAACAGACATGAAAGAATGATGTCTTGAATGCAGCTAAATTCCATGTTGAATTAGGGCTAGTTTGGCATCACTGTTCTTCAAGGTCCCATTCTTCCAACAACATTTGCTACAGGGGAAGCAATGAACCACAGCTTAGGCAAGAGAACTGAGCTTGGAAACCAGCACGCTGCTCCTGCACATGGTATTGTAGACAACACATGAGAGGTCACCAAAAAAAAAGCTGTTTTTTAAAATTTCCAGATCTGTCACTAAGATCTGCATTACAGAATTCTAATTTTGAGGAAAAGCTCCTTTCAGATTTCTGCAGGATTGCTTTAACAGAGAACCCAAGCAGCTTCCACAGCTCTTTGAGTCCTTTGAGCTAAACTCCCCCAGTTTTAAGTGATGCTAGTTTTCTGTCCATGCATATCCATCTTTCTTGTGGACACAGGGACAGAAATGGATCCATCACCCATAGGCACACAGACAGTCAGTGGGCCAGGCTAAGATCTGAGCCCAAGTGTCTCAGAGTTTTGGGCCATATGCTTATTTTGGGGGGTGTAGATGACTTTGTTTTACTTACCCCCCCCCCCCATATCGATGACAGTTGCTCTATGTGCTTCTTTCATACTGTTCCTTAAACATCCTCACACATTTTAGGTTACTGGCCAGAAATGCCAAGTACATCATGTTTCTGCTGGAGGGTACCTGAGCAGGACACCGAGTTCTCACTGCTGCAATACTGTGGTACGATTCACACATGAAGTGAAACACGTACTGTGCTGGCACCACATTCAAAGGGCCCCCTCCCAAGAGGCAGGAGCTCCACAACCCATCACATCCCCTCACCACCCGACAGATGCAGATCTGAATTTAGGAGCAGCACAACAACGTGTAAGTGCAGGCTTAGACAGATAACACAAACTCCCCCACACCCAAATCCTTCACTTAAGCTCTTCCGAGCACTCAGGTATTTGGATTCCAGCTTCCTGTAAGCCACCACCAACGGAGGCAGCACGTTCGAAATGGAGCCTCCACAGGGCATCCTTCAGCCACCGGGCAGGGATGGCTCAGCACCAGCCCCGGGCATCGCTCATGGTCCTCGTGGCACTTGACGGTGCCGTGGGGACCGTCCCAAAGCGAGAAGTGCTGCGGCTGTGCTCCTGCAGAGATGCTGCCAAAGGCCAGCCGCTGACATCTCGCCATTAACTGCATTCACGCCACTCTCCTGCCACGTTTCCCAGGAAATCTAGTTGCTACGCAAACGGAAAAAAAAAAAAAAAATGGGTTAACTGCCTGATATTTCTGTTCCTGAGACAGCAGACTTAAATCTTCTGGGGAGACTGCTTATTCCCATCCTCTCCTTCCTGCAGCTCTTTTAGGACAACTCCCCTCCACTGCAAAACCATTAGCACATATTGTTGCACTTTCCCTGAACCCCAGCCATCCCTTTAACTCCTTCCTGCCCAGCTCTTTTCCTGCCTATTCCTTGTCCTTCCAAGTGACACCGTGGTTCCTGCTGCTGCACTTCACCGGCCTCCTGGAAGGGAAGCTCTGCTAACCTGGCTGTCAGATGCAATCACTGCTGAGGCTGCAAATCTGCCCTCCGAAAACCTGTGGATCTAAAGCTCATTCTCTGCCTCACAGACTACAAAAGCAGGACTGTTACAAAGAGCCGGCGGCTCCCGAAAATCCAGCAGGCCTGTTTTGCCTTACAGTGGTCATTTTGCTCATGATTGATGTTCAGGAAGTGGATTGCTTCCCCTCTTGTTAGACCCTATCTGGATTCACAGCAGCCAGGATCAGCAAATGCTTTCCGCTCCGCTCCCTTTTAGCTGTGTCTGTAAATGGCCTTTGAGCCACAGCAATTTGGAGGTATTCAGCCTCTGAATCCCTAATTCCTTTCAGCGTGGTATCAAGGCTCTGCACACGCTGCCACCCCGGGAATGCCTTGCTAGCAGCTTCCCATTTCACTGGCTGTGCCAGCGATTCAGCTCACCAGGATGCTTTGTCAATGTAGTAATCCCAGCAATTGTCTGCTTGAGTACTTCATGGCAATCAAAAGCCATTTAAGATTTCAGGTTTGTCTTCCTCTTCCCCCCTCCCCATCTTCCCCCAAAGATGTCTTCCTGTCACCAGGACATTAGCTCATTTCTTTCACCAACGGAGGTGAGAAAAACGCATTTAGCCCTACTAAGAGTCTCTATCCGTCTCTTCCAAGAACAGACATCATCTCTAGAGGTTAAACCAAAATAGCAGTGTAGCAAAAAGCGATACTCAGATCTCCATCTAAGAGCTGAAGGACCCCAATTCCATTAGCTGAATTTGTTAAGTTGCATCTTTAGCCATTGTTTTGTGCGAGCAGATGTCGCAGATCTTGTTCTCTAAACGCAGCTCCGCCACAGCACCAGACTGTTCAGCAAGCACAGGCAAAACCAGGGAGACAAGAATCCTTCCCACACCAGCAAAGTGAATTCCTCTCCAAAGAACACTCTGGACAACACAGTGATAAATTTCCCTTTTCCAAATTCTTGACACAAAATCTAATGGATGCTAGACAAACTATTCTGCCATAAAACCTGCTATGCGATGTCCCAACAAGACTCCAACCTCTCTGTATGTAAATCTAAATTGCACAGCCTGTGAGATTTGCAATCCAAAATGCTCCATCCCACATGGTGAAGGAGAACATAACCCTGAAGAAACAGATTCCTTCACCCATTTCAAAGCATCAATCATGCGCTTTCTGTAACTTAATTACAGGTCTACTGCTGGAAGAAGGAATTAAGTTTCCATTAAAACCATCGCTGGTGGACAATTTGCCTCAGATTGCCCAAATAAAGCAATTTTACTGCATTGGATGCTGATATAAAGACAAATTTCCTGAAACCAGAGCTGAGCTGGGAACGATGGTATGATGGCCTATCATACACAGTTTTGCCACCCTGCTCTTACTGGCCAATAGGGCCAAGTACTTTTCAGCCAGGGCAGGCAGGACTCGGAGAAGGGTTTGTTCTAGCACAGGACTAAAGGGGATGTTTTATTAACGATCTGCCCCAGAGCTCCTGGCTGCTCCTCCGAGGGTGCTGGCTCAGCCAGAGCTGGGGTATACCCGAGCTGACATTTTAGCTCTTAACTCTTTCCGATTTCCCAAGCAGGCTTCCCGTGCAGCCTCCCAGCACTGCCTGCTGGCGCACACACTGGAGCAATGAGCATATCCCAGCATATTTCAGCAGAGCAGAGAGTTGCACCAAAGCCACAGACACACCTCTCACAGAAGAGATGATTATCCTGATGCTGCCAAGGCTTTGGACAGAATTCCCGTTAGCCCGTGGCACTCACGGCCATGCCCAGCCACATATGGGGACCACGGCAAGCGGCACACAGTGCAAAGCACCAAGACTGTTCCTGCTCCAAAATTAGGGGTGCTCAGGTAACAAACACACGGCTCGGAGACCCTGGCTCCTGCATTAGCTCAACCAGTCTGAAGCACGGAGCGTTTCACCCAGGCTGACTCCCCTCATCCGAGCCGTTTCACTACCTGGTCCAGCCTCAGCAGCGGCTGCAGAGAGCCGAGGTGGGTTTTACTCTTTGTTCCCAGATGCCTTTTCTGGGTCTCATTCCCAAGCATACGCTTTCAGCATGGCACAGTGGTTTTTGCTTCCCTATCCAGGGGATTACAGCAGTCCCCAAACTTAATTTCTTTTACCGTCAGGCTGTCAGCTCGCTCCACAAGCAGCAGCCAAGGACCGTACCAGCGTGGCGCAGCTGCGCCCAAGCCAGAGGCACCGAGGGACACACTTTGATGCCCGTGTCTCCGCCGGTGACCGGCAGTCAGTGTCCCCTCGCATCGGCGGGGCTGCCTGACCCTCAGGCAAGGTCACTGGGGCCACCTGCCAGGTGGAACCTGGCTGAGCCAGACCCTGCGGGAGACCGCTCGCGTCCCTGCCGAGCTGCCCGGCAACGCTCGGGGCACCGCTCGTCCCGCAGCCCGCCCGGAGAGCGCCCCGGGCCTCGCTCAGCGCGCCCGGGTCGGACACGAGCGCTGGGGCTGAGCGTGCCCCGAGGCTCGTTCGCACCTGCCCCGGGGCAGGGCGAGCGGTCCCCGGGGCCGGCGGGGGCATCCTGGCTGTAAGGGCATCCCGGGCCGGGCGGTTTTAGCCCGGAGGAACCGGCCGACCGGCCCGAGTCCAGCTGAATGGGAGTGAACCGAGCCAAGCCCAGCTCGGCTGAATGGGACCGAACCGAGCCAAGCCCGGCTAAGCTGAACGTGACCGAACCGAGTTGAGACGAGTCGAGCCCACCTGAACCGACCCCCAGCCCATCCCAGACCCAGCCCAACGCAACCCACCGGACCCCCATCCCCGCCGGGCGCCGCCGGCCCCCCGCCGCTCACCGGTGCGCGGCCACGGCGCGGCTCCGCAGGTACTTCTGCGCCGTCATGACCCCCACGAAGAGGAAGCTCTGTGCCGGCGGGCCGGGGCGGCGCGGCGGGGCGGCGGCGGCGGCGGCGGGCGGCGGGCGGCAGCCCTGCGGGCGGGCTCGGTGGGGCCGCGCCGCCGCCGCCAGCTCGGAGGCGCGGGGCAGGACGAGGCGCGATGCGAGCACGAAGCCCAGCACCAGCCCCAGCAGGACGCTGAGCCAGGCGCGGCGGCCGCGGCCCGCCATGCCCGCCCGGCCCGCTGCTCACAGCGCCGCCGCCGCCGCCAGCCGCGCCGAGGCGCCCAGCGCCGCCATGGGGGAAGGGGCAGGGACGGGAAGCGGAGGGAGGGGAGCGGGGGGCCGCCCGCCTCCCCGGCCCTGCCCCTCGGCACAGGCGCCGTGTGCGGCCCCGCCGCGCTGCCCCTGGCCCCGCCCGGCCGCGGCGGAGCCGCCCCCGGTGCGGCCCCCGCCCCGCGCGGGGCTCCGGGACTCGGCCGTGGGGAGGGGGCACCGGGAGCCGCGATGTGGCCCCGGGGCGGGAGGCAGCTCCCGGAGCACCACCCTGGAGCGGCGCCGCTGGACGTCCCGCCCCATCTCTGGAAGCGTTCCAGGCCAGGTTGGACGGGGCTTGGAGCAGCCTGGTCTGTGGGAAGGTGTCCCTGCTGCCCAGGGCAGGGAGTGGGATGGGATGAGCGTTAAGGGCCCTTCCAACCCAAACGTGGTTCTGTGACAGGGACCGGCACCTTAACCAAGCCTTCCACACAGGGTTTAGGGAACCTGGCCCAGCATCCCACACTGGGACCTCAGAACTGGGACACCAGAACCTCAGCCCAGCTGCCCAGATCAAGAGGATCAGGAAGCTAAGAGAATGTGGATGCTCAGCTCTGGGGACAGGGACTGAGACGCTGGACATAACCCCAGGATAGGCATCCCACCACCTGCGCCAAGACCCCGTGGCAGAACCCTGGCTCAGGGGCCAGAACTGGGAGCCCAGCCCTTCAGCCTAGGATGGGAAGACACTGGGGACAGATCCAGGACAGGCACCACGTCGGGTCCCTGCTGCCCAAGGCCCGGCTCTGCCCCATGGCACACACTGAGCCCAGGGGGATGCAGGCAGTGAGGAGCAGCCTTCCAGCCCTGTTTGCCTGGCGCTGGTGCATTTGTGCAGCACAGGCTGTGGTGACAAGGAGCCAAGGCACAAGCACACTCTGTTTTTTTCCCACCTTGCTAATTAAACCAACCAGAAATAGGTCAGTCTGTTTCCATCCGCAGGCTATAGTGAGTGCTCAAGAGATTGAAGACTTTATTGCATGCAGATTTCTTTTTCCTTTGTCCACACTGAATCTCCACATGCGTTTCATCTACAGAGCACTTCAGCTTCAAATGCTGCAGCCACAAACCCCTCACATTTCACAGAAAAAAAACCTTCCAGTCTCAAGAGAAGAAACTTATCAAGTTCTACCCACTGACCTCCTGCTTATCACTGTGGTTTCTTCCATTTCCTGCCCACTTCGGCCTTTCCAATTGCCAGTCTTTTTCATTTTAAATTTTATATATATCATGATGTCATCCACAACGAGCTGGGAAGAAGAAAGCCTTGGTGCAACGGCAGCAACCTCTTGAGCAAGAACCATTGCAAAAGAGGATATCGCACCACATTAATACTCTAGAGTAATAAGCCAAAGAGAGACATTCATGACAGATTTTTTATGATCACAAGTAACTGTCTCGCTTCTGGGATTGAGCAGGTAATGACACAATCTGCTTATCTAATGAGCTCAATGATATGGCTTGAAAAAAAATGCTTTTGTTTGGGGTTTATTGGTCTTGTGATGGTGCAATCCTCATACCGAGGTCAGCACAGATGAACTCGTGATGTCAGGAGCACAAATAAGACAAGAAAAGTGCCACCAGGATTTATGGTATTAAACAACAATAAAATTGAATACAAATAGAAACTAGATAAGAAATACAAACAGTGAACAGGAAAGAGCAGGACATCTCCTTTTGTTTGCCCATGGGCAGAACAGAGATGTACTGAGTGAGATGTGTTTTTGTGAAGAGGAAGAGAACTAAGTGGTGAAAAAGAGAGAAAGGAAGAACAGTCCAAACTGGAATACACACAAGGCAGGTAAAGCCAGGAGGGGCAGGAACACCATTGCTTGGCAAAGGCCAGCTGGACTGTCCTTTCCACTGTAATTCCTTTCTACTTCCCAGGGTCTGCAATGCTTCACAATTATTTCTAACTACTGGTGCACTGACCCTTTCCATGAAGCCTGGGGTTATCCTCAGCCTGTGCCACTCTGCACACATGGATCTTTTATTGCACTTCAAAAAGGTTCTTCATTAAACTCTGCTTCTCTCCTCTCCCCACAAGCCTGATCATCAGGTCCTGAAATACACGACATCAAGAGACATTCAAGCTACAAAAAAAAAGCAAGACCACTCCTTTCCAAGAGAGGCACATGTGGCAAGTCCATGAGCAGGAATGAGATTACCCTCTGCCTGCTCCAAATCAGCTGTAAAAATCTCCTGATTTAAGGGAAAGCCACTGTGGCCTATGAATTACAGGAAAAGGCAGAGCTAGCATGGTTAAAAGGCAATAAAAAGGAAAAAGGTTGGGGCTGGGGCTGAGGAGCTGTCAGTTGGCTTCTTCCCACAAAGAAAAGAAGTTAGTCATCAGAACAGAGAACTCCGTGCAACTTCAGCACACATGGAAATGATGAGGCAGAGCAGCACGTTCCCCTGATGGGTCTGCTCAGCCCAGAGCTCTCCTGGGCATGTTCCCACCTCGCTGCACCTCCAGAGCAATTATGGTTCTGGAGCTCACCACGTGCAGGGGTGGTCAGAGAATACTTGGGCAGGGGCAGGAGAAGGAAGGGGAGCTTTCCTGGTGCCAGGATTTGACCTGCAGAGGAGGCACAGTCAGATTTCATACGAGATCACACCCCAGCTCTAAGGCTGAGATGTCCAGCTGTGAAGAGGGGTTGCCACCTGGGAAGGTTGCAATGCTCACACAATTCCCACAGCACATCCACATGCCTGCCTTTGTGCCATTTATTGTGCCAAACTCACGTTCCAAAGTGCTAGGCAGGCACGTGGCCCTTTTACTGCTTATGCCCCCTCCCCTGTTCTTGCATAGAGCGGCTGCTGGAAAAAAAGGGGAAAAAGCAGATTTAGAGAAAACCTGAAGAGCATGGCTTAGTTCTTCCAGTGGAATTATAATGCTGTTACCTGCCTAGAGTGTATTTTTAATCTGGATGGCAGCAAAAGGTCATGCTGCATAATCACATTTAAGTGCCATTCCCTATTAATACAGCTCTTGGTCTCAATAGCTGTCACTATATATCATGGTTACCATATATTCAAAGATGTGATATTTTTCTTTTGTAACATAGTCTACAAGCATGAACGCATCTTTAGGCAGCATGTTTTCAATTCCTTGTGGGATGGCTGGAGGAGGTATTCCAAGGGTTCTCCAAAATCTGCAGAGGATGCACATGGTGTGTGCTCATCTCCACGCTCCCATCCCACTCCCTCCAGCGAGATTAGCACCCAGACCAGCCAGTGAGAGCCCACTTGACAGGCCCACATGGTTTAGATTCAGATTAACAAAACTGTAATCCTATTTTTAAACAATGAAAAAGTCAAGTCCTTGAGCTGCCAGTGTGTGTGTGTGTGTGTGCATACAGAATAAATGTCATCCTTGTGGAATAAAGAACCTGAATACCAAATGAAAAAGTTTCTTCCACATAGGAGACTTTGTCCATTAGAGGAAAGGACTATCTTGCATTATTATCACTTCTTTTTCCCACTTCATCTCTGGCAAGCCCACTTCCAATACTTGCAGGATTTACCTTCTATAAAGACACATTCTTTACCACATTTAAAAATAATAGTTACAGAAGTGAACTACTCCCCAAATGCTCCAGAAACTTTAATTATGAATGTTCCAGTACTCAAACTTACACTTTAAAAACTGCCCAGGCACTGGAAAATGAGCATACTTCATATATTCAATATAACAGACACATGGTGGAAAAAATCTCACTGGGCAAGCAGTAGCATTTGTCTCTGTCACAGTATTTCCAGCACCGCTGCATTTTCCCAAATGATGCAGAAACTCCTTTCTCAGCTCCAGCACCCACTTTTTTGTTGTTTTTTTTTTTTTTTTTTTTTTTTTCCCTGCCCATCCTATTCTGGTCCTGCCACGGCCCAGCCCCGAGCGATGACTCAGAAGCGCCCGGGGCTCGCTCCGAAAGCCGGCCCGACATTGCCATCGCCCGGCCCGGCCCCGCAGTGCAGCGGCCTCGCCTTCCCGGCCGGGAGATGTGGCAATGCCATGGAAAAAACCCTGCTGCTCCCCAGGCAGCTCCCCAGGCGCCTGCTGAACCCACCCGGCTGGGGACAGGAGCAGCGCTGCGGGGTGTGACGAGGCGACTGATGCGTTTTTAACGTGGTGCCGCCAGAGCCGAGGCAAGAACGCGCTGGAAAAGCCCAGAATATGTGTTTAAATAGTGAGCCTCAAAAGCAGAACACCTAAAGAAGTGGCAGTTACATTACCTAATAAATGGAATTCACAGGCAGTGCTGCCCCCTTCTAGTATGTGATAAAGTAAAGCTGTACAACCTGTGTTTTTTTGGTTTTTTCAAAGTGCATCTTTCAGGCCAAGCTGACAGTAACTCCCCATTTTAATGCAGACTAGAACTAGACTTAAATGCCAGATATTTCAGGGTATCCATTTCCCCTCCATTCTCTTTAGATAAAATTTTCTAAGTTCTTTTCCCTGCCTCCCTCCATGACTGTTACCCACAGAACCAGCTTGGAAGCTGGTAACCACCACACAGAAAGAATCTATGGTAGAGGAAGGAGTGAAATTGTAAATTCACCAGTGGAGATCTTGCTCTGTGCTGAAAGTGCTTTTTAGCAGGTGTGCACTTCAAAATAAAATCACAGCAATCAGTACCTGAGAACAGCACCTGTCTCCCCTGCCAGCGCCTTGCCACGGAAACCTTCAACAAGAAATGTGTTATTTTCCCCACCAAAGCTGAGCTGAGGGCATCTATTCCACTGAAGACATCAGTTTATCATAAAAAAAAAAAAAAAAAAAACCAACAGAAGGTTTTGAAGTCGCTGGCTCTGGAGCTGGGAATATGGGCAGGGTGTGTGTCAGCCTGCCTTGGAAGCTCCCACAAAAATCAGCTACAGCAGTGCAGCCGGGCCAGGACGCCACCCAGCCAGCAGCCGTGTGCTTTTCCTTTGTGGTTGCAGAGCTGTTCCAAAAGCCAAGCTTTCATTCCACACAGGAGGGAGGAAAAAAAAAAATAAAAACCCAAAGCTTCAGCCCATCCAAGACTAGCTTTTTTTTTTTTTTTTTTTTTTTTACAGCTGGAAATTGCATAGTTTCACTGTTCAGCTATAGCACGGACAGAAATCCACTGAGCTTCACTTGTGGCTAAACTGACCCCTGAAAAGGTGCCACTTTTTAGCCTGTGTAAGGGCAAAATTCATCCAGAAGGTGAATCTGATGCTGAGATGTGTGCTGATGTGCAGCCAGGCTTGCAACTGCACAAGAAGGGAGCTGCCTGCTTGAGCAGGAGGCAGAAAGAAGAGCATTAGAAGGATTTAAATGCAGCCAGTAACAACAGGGCTGCTGGTGAAATGGACAGGAGACTCTCAGGCTGGATGCCATCCCCCTTCACAGAACTCTGGAATGCAAAGTCACCTTCTAGGGAGGGGAATAAGACACAAACCTCTCCCTCCCCCCCAAAAAAAAAAAATCTAAACACGTGAGCTGAGTACCAGCAGAGTCTGAGCAGAGAGCCACTGCACAACAGCCCAGCTCCTTGAGTTTTGAGTCAGAATAGTACAGAGCTGAATAAAGCACAGATGAGATTTGTTAGTACTGGCATTTCACACCTGCACTCAGATTTTGCAAGGACAGCAGTTCCTTGCAGATACAGGTGCAATTATAATTTTCATTCACATTGATCTTTGATTGAAACACAGATAACTCTGGAACACCTGGGAACAGCTCTGCTGACTGAGTCCCCCATTGCCCTCACTCCCCAAACTCCCTCTTCTGTTTGTTATTAAAAATTTCCAGCATAAGAAACATATTTTTTAAACACCCAAGTATGCAATATCACTCTTAAAATCTTTCCCTCATTTCACAATGTTTTTTAAAGGCACAAATAAAGCCAAATAATTTTTATGAGTCTGACATTGTGGGTTGTTTTGTTCAGTTTTAACTCCAGTGCTCAAGATCTCCTGATGAATAGTTAAGAGAACTATGCACAAACCAGATCTCATCTGCAATTTAAAGAAAACAAAAAACTCCAGCACAGAAATCATCTAAAAGCAACAAAAAATACTTAGCTGCACTTCACAAGCAAGTTAACATCTTCAGAAATTTTTTGTGCCTCTGAATGTTTTGCTTGGTTTTTGAATTTTTTAATACCCAAACCAGATTATTCTTCAGTGGTTAAATACCATTATACAGCAGTTAAATAGTTTATTACCCAGCTTCTCCCAGATAGAGGTATTTCCAGAACATCTGCATGAGTAAAGCAAGAGGCTTCTTGCATAACTGCTCTAGTGGGGGGGAAAAAAAAATCTCCTGAAGGCTTTTTAATATGATCTTTCATAATTCAAGTTCTTGGGAATTCATACCAAACCAGGAACAATGGATTCATTAAATAGTTCACTTTCACCTAATGCTTTCTGCATGCTTCACTCCTGAGCTATAAAGCAGCAAGCAACCACCTTTCCATAATGCTTGTGGTCAGGGGAGAGCTTTCCATTTGAAGTCAGAGGAAAAAACCTTCCCTCTTGTGCAGGTTGTGAGCCAAAAGAAAAGTTTTATGAACTGAGGTTTTTCGTCCCACCCTGTTCAATAGCTTAGAAGTGTCAGACTAAGAAAAACTCAGGAACTTGAGGATTAAAATAATAATTAAAAAAAAAAAAAAAAGACAAAAAAGTTTGAAGCTTCCAGAAAGATGTACTTTTCATTTTCACTTGACATGTCTTACTAAACCTTAGAATTGGGCAAAAAGCCATATCCCTAGTCCTAGCCAGAAGCAAGTCTTGAGACAGAGAAAGATTAGCATATGCTCAGTTAAGACCTGCTTATTTATTTTGCAAATGCTTTTCTGAATTAAATAAACCCATCCCTGACCATTTTATGAACACAAGGATTTCTTCTGCTTCTTTAGAACAACAACCTCCCCCATTTGTTTTTCTGAAGACAACACCTCAGTCTGTTGCCTGTTTCCCCAACACAAGGGGGAAGATGTTCCCTAAGGCATTACAACTTAGTCCTCTTTCCTGAGGAAGACTCTTCAGATCTTGAAAATATCCTTCCCCACCTCTATTTCTTTTTGCCTTATGAAGGATTAAAACCTTCAGTTACATACACTGGCCTCTGAATGAATTTCCATAGGAACATCAACAGCCTCACTTCACCTTCCATGCACACATGACCAAACACTTTGTTGTGTCTAAAACAAAAGGTTCTTGGCCTTTCAATTTCATTACCAACTTTAAAACTCTAATAACACACTCCTGCTGCATTTCTAGCCAAGAGAAATATCAGCATGCATATAAACAGTGTATTCAAAGCTGACACTCGTATCTATTGATAAGTACAAATATTCCAGGAGTAAATATTCAGAAACAAGTGCTTGAGCAGCCCTAAGCTCTAAGGATCCACTGCTCCCTACCCCAATGCCCACAGACCAGCTCAGGAGCAGCAACTGGACTCAGGGACACTTGTCCTATGCCAACAGGAATTATTTCACTCCTCTCCAAAGACAACCTGGATTTTATATGTCTGTTGGATTATAGAGAGAAAATCAAGGGGATGGGATGCTTGGAAAGTTTGGTTATGATGACCAGGTGTTTTCTGTCCTCAGTGCTGGACATACACCAGAAGGATGAACACCACATGCTCCTTGCACCCCTCACTTGCCAGTGTGACACTTTCACTGGCCAGAGCCCTCCTCAGCACACACCACCCTCAGCTTTGGTGCTGCACAGGCTGCAGCAGGGTCACTTCATCTCCCACCTTGCTTTATACATATTTATTGCACTAGAACAAATACCTTCTATAAAAAAGATGCTGTAGAAAACCATGAGATTGTAAATACTAGATTTATGATGTTTGCAATTATATTTAATAATAATAGTGTCTTGTTTTTACAAAGCAGTTGAAATAAAAAAGAAAAAAAAAAGGAATAGCAAGAACCCCCCTGTCTGCTGTCTAGCATCAGTAATCCTCACTGGTTTGTTTACCATTTATAAGGAAAACATCATTCAAGCTGGCTTGTCACAGAGACTCTTCTGCAATAACTGGCCTTCGGTGCAAATCCGTGGCATTTGTCAGATCACCTGTGCTTTTCCTGAAAGCCCCTCTGCCTAAATTCAAGGTGTCTGCCAATGGTAATATTCATCCTCTCTAAATGACGGTGTTTAGCTGGAAGGTAAATCTGGTAACATGTCTGAGGATGGTAAATATCCTCATCTTACAGAGGTAAAGTGAGCATAGATAACTAAATTTGCCAGAAAGCCCAGATTTCACAATCCCAGGTAAATCACCTTGGCTGGAGACTACTCTTCCTCTCTACATAAGAGTGAAGATGAACTGATTATACTGAAATTGCTTCTCTCTTTGCCCTCTCTAAGAGGATCAGCCAATGTGTTACAATTTGGAAACAGTGTAGATCAAACAAACAGAAAACTGTTTTTAAGTTCACAAGTGCACTAAAGCAGCCCCAAAGGAGTGCCTGTGACAGGCCAGCTGTAGGCAGCGAGACAGGGGGTGGGATCAAGCCTGCCAGTGCCAGGGGACACTAGGGATGTTAGCCTCATCCACCTGCTGAGGGGCCCCGCCGGCCGGGTCTCCAGGAGCACGTCCCTCCTCCTTCTCCAGACAGGGGGTTATAGCCTAGAACACACAGGAGAAATCCACTCTGTTAATATTCATCCTCCACAGCCCTTCACCAACACACAAGGAAAAACAGATCTCACAATATTTACACCTTGCTCATACTTCACACACACGCAGCATTTTAGGGAAAATGAAGGCACAGAAAACATCCAGACTTGAGAGGGTTTGTTTCTTTAAAAGCCATTGCAAAACACTCATGTTTTAATTTGATTAATTTGGATTAAATGAAATTGAAATTAATTACCATTTAATTTTTCTAAGTCTGCACTAAAGCTGCAGTGCTGCTCTGCAGGATAAACAGAGCAGCAACAGCAGCTCTTACAGTAAACTCTGTAGAGTGTATCTGTTCTGCAAGAGCCCCAACAGTCAGGGACTTAAAACAATCCTTTATTCCAGTCCTGCAAGGAATACTCTGAATGCCAAAAGGTAAATCCACTCTTTAACACTGTAAAGGATTTTTTTAGAGCGTTTGAAAGGCAAGCATAGGCAGTAAGGCAAATACACTTTAGCTGAACATCCTAATGCTGTAACCATGGGAAACTTCATGTCAGGACAACACACTCAGAAATTTACAACTTGGCAAACATCTTCAATTTGTTCTGCACAAACCTAGGAACCCAAATCCTAGCAGCACTGCTAACCAGGGGGGTTTCAAAGCAACCTGTTCCACTGAAACTCCCAGCATCACCTTCATCTTTGAAATTTGTTTTTCTCATACCAAAGCCAAGTTTTGCTTTCTAGCTTAATTGAGCAGCTGAGCAGCACAGATGGTTCTTTCACTTCATGCTGATCTACCTCAGGAGAAGATCTGAGACCTCTAATTCTG
Source organism: Vidua macroura (assembly GCF_024509145.1). Taxonomy (NCBI): domain Eukaryota; kingdom Metazoa; phylum Chordata; class Aves; order Passeriformes; family Viduidae; genus Vidua; species Vidua macroura. The sequence goes on from NC_071582.1 coordinate 19,526,213, forward strand.
TAATTGGTTACTTAAGCAAGGACTTTGCTGAGGATTAAACTAGGACAGGTAGCAGCTGGAAGGCTGCCCTGAGCCTGGCTCTCAGCACAGCTGACCCCTGCATTTCTCATCCCCCAGGGAGGTAAATATCCCATGACAGAGATACCAAAGATAGCTGACAGCATCAGACATCACACCCTCATATTAAACAACCTAAGATGAATCAGATTCCTTCAAATGTCAGGAAAAATACTCAAAAAATCCCAGCAGAATACTCAAGAAAAATACTCAAGAAATCCCAGCACTGCACTGCTATTGAGGTTTAGTATGTTTAATCAAGAATCCACAGATTTCATACATTTAATCAAGTCACTTAGCACTGCACCCTAAGTGGGCCCCCTTTTCAGCCTGATTGAGGCTGTCTGGATGATCCACTCCACCATGGAAAATTGTCATTACAATACACCCAAATTAGCACCTGCAGGTATGGCAAGGGCTGCTGGGCTGAGAGGAAAGGAAGCAGACTGCCTGCATGGCCAGGGAGCCTGACATGGGCAATGTGAGGTCATAGAAAGCACTTCATCCATCAAAATGGTTCCAGTAGGTGACTGAGTTTAACAGTGAGACCTTCTGGTGCTTTGTGAGCATTGTTAAGAGTTTATAACAGGATTTAGATATTCAATAGGTCAGCACTGTGGTATATGAAAAATAAGGTCACATTTTACATAATAATTTCTTTCATCATCTGAATCCACATAGTACAAAGTAAAATACCCTCTTTTTGCATTTAGTCAGTACTACAGGTGCTTTAAAGGCAGACCAGATACTAAATTATTGAACTTCTAGAATAACGGGGGAAGGATCCCAGAACTACTGTAAGAATCTGTAATTCTCAGTGACAAAAATCTCAGTAAATGATGCCAAAGCATATTTACAAAAAAACCTGATCCATTCTTTTCCCAGGAGAAAGCACTCCAAAACTTCCTGCCAGCTTTTGCACAAGGGACAGAGCAGTCCAGCTGATCAGAGATAAAGAGCTTGTTTGTAAGGAACGTTTTGTTTCTTCCTTGGAAAAGACAAAAAGTATGTACAGAGCCCATAGATACAGCTGGGAAAATGCCCTGTTCCAAGCTCAGAGTGTCTGAAGGATTCCATACTCACCACCTCCTCTCAAAGGCTTTTTGTTTGGTTTAGATTTCGGGACTGCTGAGGCAGAAGAGGCACCAGATTCTACTTCCTGCTGTTCAGAAAAGCAGAAAGTTACTCAATCTGAATCTCAGCTCCCTTAATCATAGGAACACAACTGTGACCTGATTAACATGGCTGTTACCTGATTCAGTTTCAGGTTTCCTTTGTAGCTTTTTCCTTCTTGCATGCTCTCCCACATCGCGATCTTCTGCCTTCGCCGCTCCTCCTCCAGCTACAGAACACAGGACACAGGCTTAAGCTCAGCTTTCATCTTTAAACTAAGATTTCAGAGCTAACAGAATCCCCAGAAACAGCTATAACAGACTCATCAAACTGTATTTATCTGATGCAGTATCTCTGAGATTATGGAAGCATTTACTCTTTTTATACAGCCACATCTCTCCCCCTGCTCGGGACTGAGTCTGCAGCTTCTTTTGGCCACTTGATGCTTTAAAAGATTTTGAAGGTAAAACAAAACCAAGTGGCAAGTTTAAACCCTGAGTCTATAAAAAGAACTAAGTAAAGAATATTGGAGTAATTTAATGCACAACGTGGAGTTCTACAGAACAAAGAAAATACTCTTTATTTTTAACCAATATTACTTGAAGCATCAGCTACAAACTGAGGTCTGAGTGTCTGACTGCAAAAGCAAGACCAGAAGAGGTGGGATGATGATCAGAGTTATTACTATGCTGATCACACCCATTCCCTGCCCTGCCCCATTCAGAAGTTTGCTATTCCTCGTGATCTTAAGCTGTAATTCAGACCCTAAAATTGCAGCAATGCTAAGCTACGTTTCTAACACTTGTATTTGCCTTTAAGAGCAGAAAACACACATGTGCCGTGGAACAGTTAATTTAAAGGCCAGCAAAACCCCTCCAGCCATTCACTGCACACACAACAAAGCTCCTGCAGGTACAGATTTACCTGTGAAAAAATGAACACCAGGCCCACAGTGACCCTGGTTCACAACTACAATTTGCTGTGCTTGATGACAAATTTATGAGGTAAAGGAAGAAATGCTTTCTGGTTACCTGTCTTTGTTTTTCTTTGTATTTTTCTGCTTGTGCATTCAATTCCTCTTGCATCCTGAGGCGAGCTGCTGCCAAAGCTTCCTGCCTTCTTACCACCACATCAGGTTCTAGGAGATCAGGAAAGAGTTTGCAAAGCTACTCAAAGTAAGTCCTAGATGGTCTCCTCAAAGAATTGTAATAAGGAAAGGCTCACACTTCTCCCTGCAGCTGTCTTGCAGAAAATCACAGCTCAAGTTCAGTTTCCAGCTAATCTTTTATAGTAGTTTATAATGCTGAATTAAACTTCATCTTGTTTTACTGCTTTAAAGCAATTACTTTAGCAGGATTTTAATAAGCTCACAAGTGTACCTAACCATAAAATTTAAACCTCACACTTCAAGGACACTTCCTTCTATTTCTGAAGGATTTGTTAGATACAAATTAACTCAGAAATATCACTCAGGCTTTGCAGGGACCATTTTTACCCAGAGAACTTCTTTTACGCAGAAGGATGAGGCAACCAGCCCACATTCCCTCCCACTCCTTCTGGCAATGGGTCCTGCTGGTGTCAGTGCAGCAGTGGATTTAACACCCTCCATCAGCAGAGAAATCACTTGCAAACATGACACACATCTCAAGAGACACCTGGAGGTCTCAGAAAAGCCACACTGAGTCACTACTGCTCTTGATGAGTGACATGTGAAGGTCAAAAGGAAAATTATACCCCCCAAAAAAGGCAAATGGTGCTCTGTTTTCTTCCATCAGCTGAAGCATCTCCACATTTGTTTGTCTCATTTTTTGCTATGATCCAGTGATGAGTATGAAAAAGAAATGTCAGAATTTTCAATAATTTCATTTTACAGGCAGTTTGGGGAATTAAATAGCCATTTAATTACCATCACAAAAGAACAGCAGGAGGATAAGAACGTGCAAATAAGATTTTACTGTGGGGCCAACGTGTCCAAGGGATCAGTGCCAAGCACTCATGGATTTGGCAGGTCCAACAGCACAGCCTGTGCTTTTCAGCAGGATTGTGACCGTGTGAGATTTACAACCTGTGCCACACTCCCAAAGATAACACACAGAGTCACACCCCAAACGTACACAGCCCTGCCAGAGCAGGAACTGGGAACGAGTAACTGGAAGGGGGTGATGAATATTAATAAAAAGTTAATGTTTATAGAAGTATTTTCACCAGGATTTAGATTTGGGCATTTTGGCTTTGGTAAGTCTGAAAGTTATTTGGTAACCGGCCACAGGCGCTTCTAGCCTCCATCTCCTCAGCTCCTGCCCCACCGAAGAGCAGATACCCTAGGGTGATGTCCCACTCCTTCACTTTGGGACACAGCTTTTCCTTCAGAGCCTTTCACAAACACTTCCCTCGGCCCAGCCCTTCCCGGTGATCTCTTCAGGCTCAGGATGTGTGGGCTGAAAGGTTACCCCGAGCATCACCCTCCATCAGAACCCCTTTGAGGGGCACGAACACCGCTCCGGAGGGGCCGCAGCGCTCTGTACTCACCCTCCGCCGCCTCAGCTGCTCCGGGCCGGCCGCCCGGCCGCGCCGCCAGGCTGCGGGACACCTTCTGCACGAGGAGGTACACGGCGACCGCGGCCAGCAGCATGTACCAGCCATAGCTGGACAGCACCGCGCCCACTGCCACGGGGACAGGCCGGGGGTGAGCGCGGGCCGCACGGCAAGGGGCCCACCCGGGCGGGGGAGCGGCCCCGGCTCCGCGCCTCGGCCCCGCCGCGCCCCGCCCTCACCCCCGGCCCGCGGCCCCTCACCCGTGTGCTGCAGGGCCTCCAGGCCGCCCCGGCCCAGCGCCGGCCCGGGCCCCGCCGCGGGGCCGCCGTCCCCGAGATCCATCGCCCGCCGCCGCCGCCGCCGCCGCCTCACGTCCGGGCCCGCCCCGCTCCGCCAATCACCGCCCCGTCCGCCGCCGCCTCACGTCCGGGCCCGCCCCGCTCCGCCAATCACCGCCCCGTCCGCCGCCGCCTCACGTCCGGGCCCGCCCCGCTCCACCAATCACCGCCCCGTCCGCCGCCGCCAGGAAGCGCCGCGCCGCCGCTGGCGGAGTGCCCGCCATGACGCGCGGCTGCGCCGGCCAATGAGAGAAGGGGGCAGGCGCAAGGCAGCCAATCAGGGTGCGCCAAAACGTCTTCCGTCCCGCCCCGCCCGCCCCGCCCGGGAAGCGGATGCGGCACCAGCGGGAGAAAAAGGGACCGTTCGTTTATTGAACAGCGAAATGCGCGAGGACGGGGGCGACGGGCCCCGCCGGGAACACCGGCACGGCACGGGACAGGAAAGGGCTCCTGGGGGGGCCGGAGCGCGGCGCGGCCCGGGCTACGATCCGTTTGGCACTGTGTCCTCTTCCATTTCTTCTTCGCCGTCCTCCGATGGGCCTGAAAGGACACGTCAAGAGTTTTAGGGCAGCTGCTGCAGACGTTGCTGCTCTTTTCCCACCCCTCTGCAGAAGAGTAATAACGGGAACGTTTAAAAACTCTACAGAAAGGAAAATCAGGTATCCCCCATGTACAGAAAACTGGTGCTGTGGCCAGCCTACAGCTGAGATCCATCTCTGCATTGCTGAGGCACTGATGCTCGGCAGAGGTCCAGAGAGACTCTGTAATTCATCTCACTTGGTTAAATAACTGGGATGAACTTTGGAGCCCCTTGTTGGGCACCTGGCTCTGGAGGGAGTGCAGGTGACAGCCCGGAGCTGCACCCAAGGCCAGGCACATCACAGAGCCAGGGATGTGCTGCACAGATGACAAACTCACGCTTTGTCTACCCAGCTCCCCACAGAGATCACACACAGCATCGGGAAGGGAGGGAGAGAGGTTCTCTTTGGGGAAGAGCAGCAGCAGCAGCAGCAGTGACCTGATTTCCGCTCCCTGCCGGGGATCTGTCCCGCCTGCAGCAAACCCTTCAGCCGCTCCACCTCCGCCAGGGTCGAGGCGTTCGCTATGGCAGTCTGAGAAACAGAGAGCTCCGTGAATGCTCACACGCCCGGGCTCAGTCTGCCCAGAACCAGCACAAAACCCAGATTCCTGCCAGTTAAGGGACACTGAACACCCAGGAAAGGTCTACTGAATTCTAGTTCTAGAAAATTCCACACACGACAAATCATTACCTCCCCCCTCCATTGGAAGAACTCTAAGCTCAGGTTAACACTTCATTTAAGTTTTCAAAATACAGATAGGTCAGAAGAAAACTTACAGAAAAAGAACCTAAACCAGAGCCAGGACACGCTGATCTATTTGTCTGAACAGCACAAAGGAAACTTTTGTTCAATTTGGATCCATGACAGCTTTTCTCCTCCACTTTCCCCCTGACATATTTACCTTAATTGCCTCCACATCCCCTGGAGAGGGCCCAGTTTTCTTTTTGTCTGTTGGCAGACCAGCCCCTGGATTGAAGCTTCAAAAGGGAAAAAAAAAAAAAAAAAAAAAAGAGACCTGTTACACTTTTTGAAGAGTAGCTGCTTCTCTTAACTTGAAATGCTTCCAAACTAGGTTTGAAAGCATTTCATGCCATCAAGTGTAGTATCTTATCTTTGTTAACAAACTGATACAGTGAAGAATTGCCTCCTTCAGAAACACCAGCCACTTGTCCTCACTGTCCCATCCCCCCCCCACCTTTTCATCTGCTCAGAGGCAGAACTTAACTTTATTCATCAGGCAGTTGACAAAAGCTCTTCCATTTGGATGTTGCTGAACACTCAGCTGGTCTGCTGCCATTACAAAAGCAGGGTGGATAAATAAAGAGTAACTGAAAATGGAGTTTCTGTTCCCATGTGTCAAATCTGATATTACAGCAGCCTGAAGTAAAGCCTACATTAAACTGGAATTCATCTTAACAGTCAAAAGAGAAAGGTTATCTGCTGCTGCTGCTTTAAGGAGATCACCTGCTTATTCTAAAACTGTAACAGACCTGAATCCCTTTCCACTCACAAACTCGAGCTCAAATCCATCCATTATAGGTTTAAATGCTAAGTAAGTTCAAGACATTTTTCTATTTAACTATGAATTTGGAAATGCTGTGATCTGAATTCTTATTACCAAATAGGTTGATCAAAACATATGATGTACCACTTAACAATTAAACTAAATATACATATACTGGAATAGCTTAATTAAAGATTTTAATTTGTATTTCATCTCCTAACTACAGCAGATCTTGCAGTTTATTCCCAAAATAAACACATATTTATTTATTTTGGGAAATAAAACAAAACAAAAGAATTTGGCCAAACAAAACCAATCATCTAGGAGAAAAACCCTACCAACCACAAATTAAATAATGGCCACCTCTCTGCAGTTAAGTAACAAAAATAAAATTAAGGTTTCCTGCTTGCTGAATTCAGTGAATCCACCTTGACCAAGTTAACTCTTTCACAAGAGTTCTGAGATGTGTTCACCACCATCCAAAACTCGGGGTGCTTGGACAAGGCACTTGTGGCTCCCAAAGCTTTTGAGGCATCCTGCCAGCAGCTGATATTTCAGTTTTCTGCCTGATACTGCACACAAAGAAAGTGGTGTTTCTGAAGGAGGATGCCAGTGTAAATTTGTTTGTTTTATCTTACGTTTTTGCTCTCCTGGCAATATCCTTTGCAAGCTGTGCACCCCGTTTGCCCTTGAACATTTTCTCTGCCTCCTGTCGCTCCTACAGCGATACCACACACACACACAAAGTTAATTTGAGAACATCACACTTTGCAAAGCTTCTGTCTTGGCCAAGAAAGACACTTTGGCTCATCCTCATCAGTGAAATTGGTACATGGAGACCAGATATAAGAACAAGCAGATAAACATTACCCAAACACTCAAAGATGTATCAACCTCGTGCTCTTAAAATGAAGAGCTCTTTCCCACACTCATCCCCCACCCAGAGCTGAGGGCTGTGGTGTTTGCTCATTTCTTTCTCTAGAGGTGTCTCCAACCAACACCAGAGGGACAGGAAAGAGCAACACTAAACAAAGGCACTAGAACTTAATTAAACATAATTAAACAGATTATATCCTTAACAGAATGAAACCATGAAAGAAAACAATGAGAGCGCTGTAGAGCCACTTACAGTTTCAATAAAATTTACAACTATGGCAACAAGATTGCTGTTAGTGGTGAATTTTCAAGAATGCAAAAAAACCCCAAAAAAAACCAAAACAACAAAAACAACAAAAAAAAAAAACCCAAAACAAAGCAAAACCCTAAAAAGAAGCCCAACCAAAAAAAGCCAAACAAAAAACCGCCAAACACCTAAATCAAAAGCAAGCAGACTTACTTTGAGCTTCACTTTTTGAAAATCCAACACTCTGACCTGGGGAACTTTATGAATTAGATATAATCTGTAATGTTTCTTATTTGTTACAGGATTCCTTAGAACACTGTGAAGTAAATAAAGGTTATAAAGAGGCTCTTAATACAAATTTTTTTAAAATACACTTGTATTGAAATATATTAATATACTTGAAATGCATTCATGTACTTCCTGCTGTAACAGGTAACAAATAAAACCATGAAATAAGCCTAGTGACAGTTCTTTGATATTATGGAAACAATAATAAAAACTTGCACCATAGCAATTCAGTAGATTTAACTGAAGGACAACATTAAGAACAACCTCAAAATAATCACAATACTCCCCCAAAAAAGTAACTGAAACAACACTTTATTATTACTGAAAAGTCCTTGTTTACATGTATTTTAAACTTTTTTTTTTTTATCAACAGATTAAACCTTTTGGTTTTAGGTTTTTAAAGGTTAAGCTCACTTCAGCACTTGTGTATTGGTTCCTAGAGATGTTACATCTCATTATCTCAACAGTCAGTGATATAAAACCTCAGACATTAATTACCAGATGCTCATTAAGTTTATCAATTCAGTTTTTAGACATAAAGGATCTGTCACAGCTCATAAAAAGCAAAGCATTCCAGACCAAAGCAAAGGGCCAGGCCAGCAGCAGAGTTCAAACACCAGAGAAAGAGCAGCTTTTCTTTTTGGGGTTACGTACCTCAGGTAAGTCAATGATTTAATAGTTGATAATGGATCCAGTTCACCCTGGGTAAAGGGAGCACAGCAAGAAATTTTAAGCCCCTTTAGCAAAAAAATCAAATATTTGAAAACAAAGTTCCTGAACTCATATCTATTTCAGAGATTAATTACATTACTGCAATTATTTTAATAGGAAAACCACTATGCTTTGTGACTGCTGTTCCACTGCATGATGCAAATCATGTTTATTACAGGATGTACACCATAAACTACTGCCAAAACTGTAGGATATTACTCTAAAGAGAAGGAACCAACTATTACCAAAAGGATATGGCACTACTCTCAGGAAAACAGTAAATTAGAGGTGAAAACCACAACTTTTAAGCTTGTTTAGCTTTATCCTGCATGACAGCTTACCAGTTCAGCAATGTTGTTGTTGGTAAGAATGAGCTCTGTGAGGCTGGGCAGAGCCTGCTCCAGGTTCTCACCAATCCGACTGAAGAACAACAGAAAGCAAAGGTTTCATTTAGGGCAGGAATTAGCAATGGTGGAAATACACAGAGAAACACAGCAGCACAGAGGATCTCCCTGTGAACAACCCAGTCTGACACTGGCAGAAGTTTGGGTGAGCATCCAAAACACTTTTGTAATAAGGCTGGCAATAAATCACTGCAAGAATATTAGGTGCAATATGAGATTTTAAATCCATTCCCTGGCAGGTATCCCTTTTTTCGTGTCTTTATGGAGCTGATTACTGAAATCCAAAGATGTGGCCAGATCCCAAACTCAGCATCTCATTGTCCTGGCTCAGAAACAAACACTGACTTTTGCACTGAACCAGGAAGGAAACTGAAAGAGGGCCCGCACAGTGCTCAGTGCTGATTTTAGTGCCTGAAACAAACACTCCTGCAGCTGCCCAGCACTGAAAGACACACACACACCTCTCTCCCAAGAGCATCTTCCTCTGCCCAGGGTCCCATCAGGCCAAAGCACAGCCCCTTACCAAATCCTGTTGTTGTTCATGAGCAGCGTTTTCAGCCTCCGCAGCAGGGGGAACCCGTCCAGCTTGCGGATCTCGTTGTCAGAGAAATCGATGGCATCAAACTGGTCCAGAGTGGCACCCAAGTTCTCAATGACAGGGATTTTATAGCCTGGAGAGAGAGTGCAGGGCTTAAATGGTGCCCACAGCAGAGCAGAGCAGAGCACAACAGAGTGTGTGGGGGCAAATCGGGATGGACTGAGGATGCTGATAAGGCTCAGACAAAACACCTCGGGATTGACTCTGCTCCACACCACTCCCAGACCAAACTCTCCTCCTCAAACCCAACAGCCCTCATGGCTTTTTGAAGCCTTCTTCCTCCCCCTCAGCAAAACCCCAGGTCCCTGCCTGGACGTGTCCTCCGAGCCAAACCCGCCTTTCTGGCACATCCCCCCCCCCATCACAGCACATTCCTCCCACACTTCCCGCAATATCCCCTTCTTGGTGGTTGGGACGAGATGATCTTTAGGTTCCCTTCCGTCCTAAACCGTTCTACCGCTCTGTGATTCCCGCCCTCACATCCCCCGCAGGTCCCAAAGCCACTGGAGCCTCTTTAGGCGCTCTGCATCCCCAGCCCCCGGCCACTGCAGCCCCTCCAACAACCTCCCCGCGGCGTCCCCGTCCCGCTTCGGCACCTCCGGCCACGGAAGGCGCCAGGCCCCACTGGGAAATCCCTCACGGACCCTCCAAACCCCGCCACAGCCTCTCCTCCGCGATCCAACACAGTCCCACGGCCAGGCCCCCACACACACCGCACACCCCCAGCCACCCCCGGGCCGCAGCCCTCCGCCCGCGCCCGCCCCTTCCCAGCGCGGCCCCTCTCGCACCGCGCAGGTCGAGCTCCCGGTCGCGGACGGCGTTGGTGTACTGTGCCGCCTGCTCGATCAGCTCCGCCGTGAGCTTCACCATCGCGACACACGGCGAGAAACGGCGACACACGGCGAGAAACGGCGACACACCGCGACACACCGGGACGGGACACGCCGCGCCGCCGCCGCAGGACAGCGCGCCGAGCGCCGAGCGCGCGCAGCCCGCGCGGCCGAGCGCCGAGACAGCGAACGGCAGAGACCGCCCCTCCCCGCCCGTCCCTACGTTCCCCTTCTCCTCAGGGACCGATACAGCCCCGACAGCCATGGCTGCGTTCCCCTCCTGAGGGACCGATACAGCCCCGACAGCCATGGCTGCGTTCCCCTTCTCCTGAGGGACCGATACAGCCCCGACAGCCATGGCTGCGTTCCCCTTCTCCTCAGGGACCGATACAGCCCCGACAGCCATGGCTGCGTTCCCCTTCTCCTCAGGGACCGATACAGCCCCGACAGCCATGGCTGCGTTCCCCTTCTGAGAGACCGATACAGCCCCAACACCCCATCCCTGCGTCCCTCTTCTCCTGAGGGACTGATACAGCCCTGACACCCCAACCCTGCATCCCCCTTGTTCTCAGAGACTGATCCAGCCCCAACACCCCATCCCTTCATTCCCCTCCTCCTGGGCCAGCTCCCAGCCCCACGCCTGAGCCATGGCTCACAAGCCCAGGAAGGATTTGGCTTTGCTGTCAGCACAGGTGCCCCCAGAGGTTCCCTCCCAGCTTCTGGTGTTTCCAGGTGCAGATTTAGCTGCAGAAATCCGGGCAGAGCAGGAACACGCTTCACACCATGGCTGGTGCTTCCTTTCAGACAGAACCGTGTTCAAGCACTTGCTGCTCCCCAGGACACCTTCTGCAGCAGCCACAGCTCTTGGTGCTTTCCATCCATCCCAGCAGCAGCTCAGCCTTTGCTCTTGGACATTGTTTTGTCCATAAACACCTTCCCCCTGCAGCTTTTGGGGCAGTTTCCCTGTCACTTCCATGTGCCTTCTTGGTCTGGGGTGCTGTGATGGGCTGGGAACACCCCCACAGGCTGCAGCACCACACACAGCCTTTGTCTGTGAGACAAAACGTGCTTGCAAACGTCACTACATCCCCCTAACTGGCTTTGGGAATTTGGGGAACAGCAAGGAAGGGCTGGGAGTAGCACTGGGGGAGCTGCTCCCTCCCAGGTGCCTGGGGCTAGGCTGGGGCACTGCCTGGCACCACTGGAAGAGCCACACTGCAGGTGACTGGACTGAAAGTGACATGTAAAGGGACACCCCCAGACCCCCAAAACCTGCTGAATGTCACCAAGCCGCTGCTTGTGGGGAAATCCTTCCCCGGCCTTCAAGGCCCGCAGAGCAGGATGAGGAAGGATGATTTCTGCCGCCGCTGCTGTCGAGGGAAGGATATTTTTTGTGAGCCATGACATTTCTGTGAAGCCAGAGGATGTGATAACAGGCTAAACACTGCTGCCACGCTTGGCACTGCTCAGGGATGGCTTGTGCTTTTCTTTTGGAAGCTTCTCAGGGCATCACCCCGGGCCTCCCTCAGTCCCCAGGACTGCAGCATCAGAGCTGGCCCTGTCGGGGATCAGCTGGGCTCAGGCAGTTCCTGTGCTCCCTGCTGGCAAAACTCCCTCACCAAAACCCTGTGGGAAAGCACAGAGTCAGGTTTTTATAACAGCTGCATTTGTTTTATAACATAGGAGGGAGCAAGAACAAGAGGGAGCTGTCACAAGAAAACCCCAAGAATTAGCAGCGCTGTTGTACATGACTCAGGCATCATGCAGCATTAAAGACTTTAGTCATTTCAGGCAGTTCTTACAAGGAGACTCTTTCCAGCCTCCTGGAAAGCAGACCCTGCCTCTGACAAGGCCAAATAAAGCGTGGACCTGTCTCCCTTAGCACAATACATCTGTTTGCCTCAGCTCTACAGCCACAATAGAATTGTAATTGCGAGCAGATGGATTCTGGGTCTCAGACGCTGCACACAAGCTCTCGACAGTCCTTTCTTTGCAATGGAAACTCAAAGCAATGATTTTTAAGATCTGTGCTCCCCACCTGCCAACTGCACAATGGCAGATGGCCGTGGCTGCAACCCCAGGGCCAAACTGCCAACGAGGAGTCAGGCTGCGCTAAGATTTTCCAGAAAACAGCTATTATAGATTTGGCTTTGGTGCCAAGAGACAACAGAGAAATGAGCTTTAATAAATTGCCTAAATATGCATTTATCTTGAAGACACAGCCACTTTGATCCTCTGAGCATACCAGTCAGACTTTAATAGCTCCAAGCAAGTATTGCAACAGCTTGGAGAAATAATCTGAATTTTATTACTTTACAAGAATGATTTCTGAGGGAAATGCTGGAAGCTGATGTTGTTGCATGAATTCAATGTGCAGAATTTGTTTTTCTTTCCCTGGCAGGCTGGAAGGCAGCAGAAAGCAGGATAGAGCTGGAACTGCTGGGGACTGGTCATCTTAAATTGCGTTGCCTTCCCCAGTGTGTATTTTAAGTTATGTCAAGATGTAAGAGTAAGCATTTTCCTTTTTTTGTAGCATTTCAGTACATCTAAATATACCAGGGAGCAGTGTTTAGAGGCAGGCTGCTGTGAGCCAGAGAACTGGAAGGCTGGCACAGTACTCCTGATCCGCAGCTCCTGTTTTCTCACTAACACAGCAGGAGAAATGAAGTTTGGTATTTTCCAACCGAAGGGGCAGAAGCCAAGAGTGTGTCACCCCAGTTCTGACCTCTGGTTTGGCCTGAGACTGAAAGGGAAATCCTGCAGCAAAAGGAATCACTGTATGTGATTAATTCACATTTATCATCTGATGAATGTGAAGACCAACAAAATGCAGGAGCCCACAGCTGCACATCCCTGAGAAAGCATCTTCCCTTGTGGGAGGGCTCCGTTCTTTTCTTTTTTCCCCCCACTTAGAAAGCTCAGTTCCAGATATCCAGGCACTACCCTGGGCACTTGGCCCATGGTTGTTGCAAAACCAACACGACAAACAAAGGGTTCTACAGCTCCCTCCATCCCCAACCACACCAGCAGCTCCTCTCCTTCCCAGACAGCCACCAGGGAACAGCTGCTGGGAACTGCAGTGGGGAACTGGGGAGCTCAGGATGCTCCTTGTATGAGTGGGGAAGGGGAGCAAGCTCTTCTGCCAGCTCATCCAGGATCCCCCACACTGCAGAATACATCCACCCGTGCCCCAGCACAGCCCCAAACCCCAGTAAGATGGCCCTGGGTGCACCAGCCCAGCCTGGCACAGGGCAGGTATTCCAGATTTGAGTTTCTTCTAGAGGTAAAAGACCTTTACAACAACAACAGTGAGGTTTTTGCAGATGCAGCTCATCTGTCCCTGAGCATTTCTCCCACAGGTGCTCTGAGCTGAGCAGGACCTCCATTCAGGGGAGCTGCTTTGTCCAGCAAAGTAAGGACGTGCAGCGCTTCCAGTCGTGACTTGATGAATTTGGAAAAAGCACAGATTCATTTGTCAGGGGAGATCAATAGTTTATTAACTTAAAGATCAGTTCACCAAAGCTCCATCTTTCCTTGGATTTGGTCCAGGCAGGTGAGGGCTGGAGACAGTGTTGCTTTCCCCTCCTCACCTGGCTGAGGTGAGCTCTTGTGGGCAAGCCCAGGCAGGGCAGGTGTCGTTGCAGCCGAAACCAAGCAGGGATTATCCCAGTTCCGTGTGGAACTGGTGACAATTTCACTGGCAAAAGGTTTAACTCATTAAAATTATTAACAATGAAAATCAGAACATGCAGTGTAGGAAAGAGTGTTTACATTTGTCTGGTGCAAAGAGTGGCTTTGCAGGGTCAGAGAGGAGAAAAGGAGAAGGAATAAGACACAAAAAGATACCCCACTCCCATATAAAAAATAGTCCACAAAGAAAAAAAAAACAAGGATTGTATAAGTTATTTTTTAAAAATCTGTAAAACAACATAGCCAAGGATATTTTAAACACAATTATATAAACACCACATGACTTACTATTAAGAGAGAGCATGAAAAGGTTTGTTTCAGGGAAGGGTTTTGTAGAATTAAGTTTTCTGGCTGGATCCCTGGAATGTCTCATTTGGGAAATAGATGCCCAAGAAAAATCACTGCCATGAACAGGAGGATATTTTGAGAGAGAGAGAGAGAGGGGTGTACCCAGCAAAACAGGGGGAGGATCGGAATGCAAAATGCCAAGAAAGATTAATTGGGACAAATTCTCGTTTAGAGAAAGGATTTAGCTTGTTCCAGAACTGACTCGATCAGCAATGCACAAGCAGTTCCAGGAGGGAAATACATTTCATGGTAAGGCTGGTCCATGTGGACAACCCCCCTCCAAAAGCCCTACGACTCCTTGTAGGCACACGGGTTTTGCCTGGCTGCAGTTACCTGCAGGGCAAAGCCCTGCTGGACTGACACACCTGCAGAGCCACGTGGGGCAGCTCTGGCTTTGGTCCTCAAACCTCCAGTTATTGCCACGGCCAGAGGGAAGCAGTGACCGACGGAATCCGAACAGGAGTGCCGGAGGGGCTGTGGGCCCTCTCCGGAGCTGCCTGGTTCGTCGTTTTACCTATGTACAGAGCACGGCGCTGGCAGTGCAGGGTTAGCTCAGCTGGCACCTGGCACAAAAGGGTACCAAAAATGAGCCAGAGTCGGCTCTTTCCTCGCAGGTGTGTGAAGTCCTGCATCCCTCGTGGCGAGGGCTCCCGCCGGCCGCTCGGAGCGGGCGGATCAGTAGGATTTCTGCGAAGAACCAAGTGTGTGTACATGGATCATGCATTGGTCCCTGCTCACCAGGAGTGTTTGAGAGTGTTAATATCACCACTTGTCTGCTGCTTCCAGGCCTTGATCACTCAGGGTACGCTCCAATCTCTGCTTAACATATTGCTATAGAAACACGCTGACAGTGATATTAAAGCTATCAAACTTACGAGCGAATGCTTGACAGCACCATGTAAACTCTCCCAAAGCTGAAAAAATAACTTTTGTCCTAAACATTTGGCAAAACTGGGCTGGCAGTCAGTGGAAGTCCTGGATGGATGCAGCCGCTGAACTTTACCCGGCCATAAGACACGTCTGACAGCAGAACTGCACAAACAGCTTCTTTTCACAGAGCTTGTTTGATTTCACCATCTCACAGAAAGTCTTGTCAGCTGGGAGGCCGGGGTGAAGAACAAGAGAAAATGAGAGCAGATTAACATTTTAAATAAACAAACATTGCACGTAACAAGCTCGGCAATTGTGCCAGTGTTGGGGGAGACAGAATTGAATAGGAGTCGCTGTTTAAGGGCATCTTTCACATGGTCTTAATGAAGGAATAAAGGAGCTTTGCAGTGAGTGGGAGAATTAGCCCCAAGACTAACCTATAACGAAATACAAGTGCTTGGATGTGTTTGAGCAACAGGCAGATATCCAGAAGCAATGCCAGGTGAGCCACCTGCCCCCCACAGCCAGAGCCCAGCCCGTTGCAGCCATGCCCCAGCAAGCCCAGGAGCACCAGCACACTTTAAATGGTGAAGGGAATTCCCCCAAACCTCTCATTTTTGCTACCAGGAGAGCACTACAGTGCCAGCAGCTCTGCCACTTACCATTGGTACAGGTTTCATTTGTCACACAGGAGCCACCGAGGAGGCTGTAACCTTCCTTACACCTGAGGCAGTTTCCACTGGAGCCCTCGCAGGCTGAGCAGTGGTCATCACACCTGGGGACAGAGACCTTGCTGTGGCCTCAGCCAGCACCAGCACCCTGGTCAGGCCACCCTAAGTGGGCTGTCAGCCAAAAGACATCTGCTGGCACTGTGACAGCTAAACCAAACCAGAGGATGTGGAAAATGGCAAATTTGAAGCTTGGAATGTTAATGAAGCCCTGGGTTTGGTGAGGCTAGCTCAATGCCCAGTGACAGCTAGTGACATCCCAAAAGCTCTTGCCTTCTGGGAAGATTCAGTGGGACATGCACCTCACCTCCCAGCCATCCCAGCTAGAAAAAGAGCTGCAAAGGGAACCTGTGCTGCCCCCATCCATTTGATCAGAGTAAAGAGCTCAGCACTGTGCTTCCTGCCTGGGGACAGTGGCTTGTGGAGATTGTGCCTGAAATCTCTGGGAAGGGATGCTGGTCTGTTGTTCCTTCCTGCTGAAGAAACAGTGCAGGTGAGTGAAACCCCAGCAGGCAGGGATGGCGTTGTGTGTTCCCAAGTCAGTTTTAATCCTTGCCTTTCATGTTTGCTTTCATGAGGCTGAATCCACTCCCACTCCCCACTTAAAGCGCAGAGCTCCGGAGAGAGTGGGAGCAAATTGTTGCCTCCCGGCATCTCCCTGTCTCCCGCACACAGCCCCGTGCTGGGCCAAGGAGTGGGGAACTCTGCTCCAACCTGGCCACGGGGCGAACGGAGCAGGTTTAATTGAAAGCTGGAATATTTATCTAAACATTGCTGTTCCTCCCACACCTCCTCCAGAGAGCCCGGGGCTGAGGCTGAGCCCCTTCCACCGTAGCCCTAAGACACCTTGGCTGGCTCTGGCGGGGGAGCGTGCAGCTCCACTGCTCTGAAATCCACAGGGCAGGGGCGTGTGGGGTCCAGCCCCACAGCTGCCCTGGCTCCTTCATCCCTATTTTAATTTCCATCAAGCTGTGAGCTGTTTCCAGCATGATCCTATCGTGGCTGGCAGTGCTCCCCATCAGCCCTGGCTTTGCTCTGGTGGTTTCCTACCTCTTGCAGACTTTGTTGGGCAGCCCGTGGCTGTCGGCGGGGTAGAAACCCTCACGGCAGGCAGGGACGCAGCGCCAGTGGGGTGCAGGGCCCTCGGGGGTGCAGGGGGTGCAGTCCTCCTCACCTGGCCCTGTGGGGACAGGGAAAAGGGCAAAATGGCACCTAGGTGGTTTTGGAGACAGTGCAAACGTGGCCACAGCCCCACATGTGATGGGGGCACCAGCTTGGTTTTGTCTTCCTCACGAACAAGCTGCTTGTTGTGCCATGGGGTCCCGCACATGTGCTTGGCTCCCACCCCATAAAACTCAGCTTCCATCCCAAAAAAACCAGCTGGGACCCAGTGTCTGTCTCTCTGCAGAGCCAAGAGCTGCCTACTAGGGCTTGGTGAGGAACAGCACATCAAAATCCCCTCTGAGCTGTCAGCCGCCACTCCCAAGCATGCACAGGTTTGGATTTCCCCAGGGTGGAAGAGAAGATGCTGAACTGGGCCAAGGAGGAGGTGGAGGAGGAAAGGGCTCCAGAGAGGAGCTGGGAAAGCAGAGGGCTCACTCTGATGCCTGTGTGTTGTGGCTGGACAGCAAAGCTCAGTGATGGAGGTGGTATCATTAAAGGGCTTCCACGCACCAAGCTTGAGAAATGGTTATGCAGGAAAAGGAGGAAAGAAAAGACTGGAAAAATAATTGTGGTGGAGTATGTTCACACTGACTGGAATAAGAATTAGGAGGGAAATCATTTTCTTCAGGGATTAAGAGCCCATTCCCTTCCAGCCTTGCCAACAAGATCAATAAATATTTTGGATTTAGACTAAGGCAATTGCCCATGTATGATAGAAGAGGTTCATGCCGCTGAACATGGATTGTCTAGAGATCATATTATCATCAGATCTATGATGATTTCGAGGGCAGACGCAAACATTAACAATGGAAAATAATTGGACTTGAAGGAAGCAAGAAAGGCAGGATTTAATGGGAATGTTGAGGAACTTGAGGCAGCTGGGGGAAGCCGGGAGCAGCCAGCCCAGCACCGTGGGGTGGCTGGGATAACATGGGATAACACAGGATAACACACCTCAGCTGCCTGACATTTTTATCCGCTGCAAAGCCACCTTCCATCACTCCGAGAGGGTTTTACAGCCTCCCTTGCAACCTTATTAAACTGAAGCACCTGGCTTTGGGGAGATCGAGAAATAAAAAATGGCTCTAATAAAAATGTAAAAACTCCCCTAAAAACCTTTCCAGCATGAACATATACCTCAGGGGACATGCTGGAGTCTTGGGATTGCTTTCCCTCAAGCACGCTCTGCCTCGGCTCAGGGTGGGTACAGTGGGGATTGGCATCTGATGCACGAGGGATTGGGGTTTTGCATGGGATGCTGTGGGGCCAAGGACATACCTGTGCTGGTGGGGCAGGTCTCGCACCGCCGGGACTCCTGGCTGAGGTACATGGCAGGCTGGCACTCTGGCACACAGCTCTCCCCTGCCAGGCTGCCAGGAAAGCAGAGAACATTTGCACCCAAAGCTATGGGATATGGGGACTCAGCACAGCCCATTCCCTTCCCCTCATCCCCCCAGTGTCCTACGGCTTCCTCAGCCTGCAGCACAGGAGGTGTTGGAAAGCCAGCCAGCGTTTTAGGAGAAATTAAAATCCTGCCTGGACCAAAGGAACAGCTGCCAGTTCCTTAATTAAGTATCCAAGAGGAAATAAAATTATTTTTTTCTCATGGGCAGCCATCCAGGCTCTCCTGAAGACCTTTTGCACCACTGAGGCTCCCTGGAATAAAAGGAAATTGGTTCATCGCCGTGGCTGGGCCGGTGCTTCGCCGTGGCAGGGATGATTTGAAGTCCCGGCTTAAAAGGATATTGGACAATAAAAAACAAGCGCCGTGTGGATTATGTCTGACAAGTGCCTCCACTTGTGCTTTTCTGAGGGAGTAGATAATCTTTTGGCAGCAGGAATTTCTTTGTCTGAGTGAGCCCCACTGCTACCCCGTGGCCCTGGCTCACTTACAGTACCTGAACACCGCAGACTGCTATGGGATTGTACTTCCATGAGCAACTGGGGATGGAAAACAGCTTCTCCCTAGTGCTGGCACTGGGCTCTGTGTCCCACAGATGCCGTGGGGCCAGCAGCAGTGGCACCCAGTCGTCCTCACAGGGTCAGGGCTGCCCTGCCTGCAGTGCTGGAAAATCACTGTTCTGTACTAGCCCCACTCAACAGGTACATCAAATAAAATTTTCAGCACGGATGAATCTGAGGGAAGGGTTTCTGCATTTGCAGGGAGCATTCTCAGCCTGCCTGAAGCAGCTCAGGCTGGTACCAGCTCTACACAGCACTTACCTACCACCCTGGAAAGAGCTGGGAAAAATGAAATTAAATTTAAATCATGGTTTTCAGCTAAGAATGAGACACTAATCACCACCTTTAAATTCCCAGACCTCCAGCACACTGCACCACAACTGCAGCACCATGGAAGCAGGATCTCTGCTCTTGAACTTAATTCAGTCTCTAATTTCCCATTGGTTTTCCCAAATTTAAACCACAAGTATGAGTGCTGCAGGTATGAACTCCTCCCATGCTGGTGTTTTACCTGAATCCCTCTTTGCATGCAGTACATTTGTCTGCTTCGCCGACACATTTTTTACAGCTTTGATGACATTTCAGACAGCGTTTCTGACCTTTCAAAAAACAAAGCAATGCAGGGAGAATAAAATCCGGACGGTGATTTGCAAGCAGCAGTTGGAGCTGCAAAGCCCCACTGCACCCCAGGGTGGAAAGGCACATCCCTCCCCAGCACATCCCTGCTATTGCAGGTGACCTTATCTGTCACCACTTGCTAAAAAGAAATATGCTTTGCAAGCAGCCAGGATCATTAATTACAGTCTTCTAATTAAGAGTTTTGAGTCGAGCACCTCTGCTTTGCACCACCCTCTGAACACCCAGAGGTTTCCCTCCTCCCTTCACCATGCAAAGTGTGTCAAGAGGGAAATTCAAAGCCAATACTCAAGAATCAAGCTGTGTTCTCCACCCAGAGCACTTAAAATAGAAGCAACCCCTGATCATCCTCATGCTGCAACTTGCAAGTGATAAACATCCTTACGTTCCTCGGCATAGAAGCCGGGCGGACAGAGCAGCACGCAGGTGCCCATCTCGGGGTGGTGGTAGAGGTTCCTCTTGCAGGCTGTGCACTGGCTGGGTCCCCTCCCGACGCAGCGCTCGCAGCCCTTGTGGCACCGCCGGCACCTCCGGGCGCCGTTGTCACCGAAAAACCCAGCGGGGCACGAGCTCACGCACATCCTGGGGAGGGAACCGGCGGCGCTGGGCTTTGGTGCCAGCACCGGTCACCTCCCGCCTCAGGCGCCCGCCCCTGTCACCTCACCCGCAGCGTTTGGGGTGTCCCCCAGCCTTGGCAGCAATCTGAGCTCATTTATTTCTTATTCTTATGTTTACAGTGTCTTGAAAGTCACAGCTCTAATACAGAGATGGGGAATCTCTTGTCACAGCTGCAGGTAAAGTTTCCCCGTGCCATCCCAAGAGATGGAGGAGTGGAAATCCCAGTTCCTGACAGTTCAGCTGGCTGTCCCTTGGGTGTGAGTGACCTCAGCCCGTGAAGCCAAAGCTTCTTCCCCAACATGATTATGTGGTCAAGATCCTCCAGGACTCTCCAGCTCCATGTCCTCCACCTCACTGTACCCTAATTCAGGACAGGGATCCTCACATCTCCTCCACCCATTTAATTTCTCATACACTTCTTTCTTTATGCAAACATCTATCACCCACACTAAGCTGTGAGACCTGAGGAAAGGTGCTGCTGTTCCCACGGGGACTCCATGGGGACACCCCACGACCCCTCACCTGCCAGTTTTCATGCTGCCCAGGCTGTAGTGGATGCAGTTCAAGCACTGGTCAGCGTTGGGGCCATCGCAGCCCTGGTCACCGCACTCAGGGTGGCACGGGCCTGAGAAGGGAGAGACCAACTCAGTGTGGGAGAAGCTGAGCACCCTCCAGACACCACTGCCAGGATGCCCTGAGCACACCCTCCCTGGACCAAAGGACACCTGGACCCTTCTCCCATCTTATTCTATATCCTATATCTATTATATTTTAAATTTTATCCTATCTATCCTATGGAGCTGCATGGCTTTGGGTGCAGCTCATCCTTCCCAGAATGAATCCCACCCAGCCATACTCTGGCTGAACACTGGTGCAAGAGCAGCTTTGAAAGAGGGACTTGCTCCTCAGGGAGCAGCAGAGACACCCGCCCCTGCCCGTGCTGGAGGAGGGAAGGTGGGCAGAGGAGCTTTTTTTACCCCTCAGACAGCTGCACCACCAATTTGTGGCTGGGACGGGGCATTTTCCTACCTTCTAATTTCACCATCCTGCTGCCCCGTGCTGGCCACAGGCCCTGCTCCTCCCAGCCTGCCTCAGCCCCAGGCAGGATCAGGCCTCGTGGCTCCCCCAGTTTTTTACCGGGGTTTTCATTTTCCTGGGTACTCTGGGGGAAACAACGTGGCAGCTCAGGCAGCGCTTACCCGCGTACTCCTCCTCCTCCTCCGCCACCTCCACCTGGCTCTGCAGGAAGGCGGCTCTCGATGGCTCCATCTCCGACGTTGGCACTTCCAGTGACCTCCCCCGGGACTGGGGCCCACTCAGGGCAGTGTAGGGGTGCTCGCCTGTCCCGTAGAAGATGAGGCTCCACTCCTTCAGCTTCCCTGTGGGGCAGATGCAACGTCACCCATCCCTCTCCCTGTCTCCCCTATCTCTGGGGGACCCAGTTTTGGGGGAAGCAGGAGGAGGATGGACTGGACCATCAGGGTGTCACTGCTGGCACAGCAATGCAGAAGCAAACAGTGAATACCCAGAAATGTTCATGAGCCCCTGAGCTTCCAGCCCACACAAATGCAGCTGTTTAAGCCACTTACAAGGGATTTTTAATTCCATAACTCATCTGAGGAACTGCAGCATCACCACAGTCTCCGAGTCCAACACTGGAGAGAACCAGTAATTTTAAAAGCTCCACAATAGAGGATTATTTCTGTCTGACAAAAGCCACCCGTCACACACTGGATTATTTCTTGCTGCTGTTGCTCCAGCCCTCTCTTTGCCTGACACAACAGAAGTCTGAGCTTAGCATCCCCCAAAACACTGTAGTGCACCTGGTGAGACTCCCCCAAGGCCTTACACCCACACCAAGACCCTCCACAAGCCACATAACTTTGGGGAGAGAGTCCAAAAATGCTGCTGCTTCTTTCCAATGCTGTTTTTCTTCCAATTCCCCATCAATGCGAGTCACTTCATGCCCGCAGTGTGCTCGGCTTTAGCTCCTAATCCCTGTGTTACCAGGAAGGGCTTAAAATTTGCAATACTGAAATCCCTTGGCTCTCCCAAAAGCATGAGAGGACACACCTGCTGCACTGAGCAGTGCTGGTGTGGAGCCTGTGAAGGGCCAAGCTCCGGCAGCATCAGCTGGGGAAGTGCCTTTGCCGAAAGAATTGAATTTGCTTTAAATCTAAAATATCCTGTGTGAGGAAAGCCCAGGCTGCACGGGGCTGATGTGGGGGTGCAGCAGTACCAGCGACATGACACTCATAGTACTTAGTTTATATTAAATTAACCAATTTAGTGGTATTAAATTAACATTTAATACTCATTTCTGCTATGAGCTGGGAGCATCTTTCCTCTTTTTCCTCTTGCTGTGCCCTCTCTGCTTCAAATCCAGTACAGACTTTTTGAGGGGATGACTTAATGCACTCGTTTTCATTTTGTTTTGCCAAACCCTGATGCCCATAAGGGGCTCAGAAACACCAGCCACAAACTGTAAATACTGGGGCAAAAGCAGCTCTGTGGGCGCTTTGCTGCTGCTCTCAGAGTTCAAAAGACTTGGGGTGAAGGCAGCAAACAGAAACACTTTCTGTGCAATGTACCCCCACGTGCACCTCCCGCCAGAAAGTAGCGTGGGAGAAGTTTTTAATATACTTCTGGCTTCCTATCAGTGATTGTGTGGATTTAACACCCCCACAACACACGCCAGCCCCAGGCAGGATGCTTCACGTCCTGCTGCCCCCAGCCAGCGAGGCGGGGCCAGATCCTGCCCAACGGCTCCTGTGCTGGGAAGGGGTCAGGGAGCCGGCGGCCAGGCTGGGGAGGGGGCACACAGCAGGGCTGGGGACATGCAGGGGGCTGGGCTGAGCCCAGCCACCCCCCACCAGCATGGTGGCAGTCCAGGGAGGATGTCCATCCGTCTGCAGCCCGCGGGGCATCGTCCCCTTGCGCCGTTGCACAACCAACCCACATGCCAGATGTCCCAGCAGCAAAGCAAAACAAACAAACAACAATTACGGCTCTTGGGTTTCCTAATTTTGACTCATTACAGTTTAATTTTGGAAACCTGGCTCTCGGGTGCAGCCAGTTCACTGCTACTGCTGCTGCTGCTGCGAGAAAACCAGCTTCCAGCTCAGCCACACCAGCAGCCTCCTGCATTCAGAGCTAACATTTCATTCCCATTTTTGAAAATCTGGGCAATACAGTTTTGCTGGAGACCATAAAACTCACAGCAAAATTTACAGCCAAGTGAAGCAGCCTAGAAAGGGATTTGGGAGCGAGAGGGCCTGCTGGGCACTGGAGGATCCCTACCTTGCACGGCGGGGTTGCGCACTTGGGATGGCGTGTCGTGGATCTCCAGGGTCCACTCCCCCGCCGCCCGCTCCCCCCAGCAGTGGACGGTCATGAACTCCCAGCCCTTGAAGCCTTCATTGGAGTGGTCAAACACCCTGCAACGGTAATGCCACACGCCAAGAAATGTGACTCTGAATGCCGTATTTTATCAGAAAAGGTAGATGGGTTGAATATCCTAAATTGAGGATTTTAGGGATCCCTGCACGCACACACCCTTGTGCACAAAACTCTCCTACAGCTGAAACCTGTTCATGTTTCCCACTTTCCCCCAAAAACCCGAGGAAACTTACAGCAACCCCCTAAAAGAGAGTGCTGCCCAGCCCAGACGAGCCGTGGCTCCGGCTGCTCTCACCTCCTGGCGAGGAGCTGTGACCGTGTCCCAGCTGGGGAGATGAGGCTGATCTGGAGGTCCCCGCGGCGCGGGTGGGCGATGCTGAGCCGCACCACGACGTGCTCCAGGTACAGCACGTGCTGGTCCCGCTGCTCGGCGCAGGCGCTGCTCAGGGTGCTGGCCCGCAGCACGTGGTCAGCTCGGATGTACCTGCCAGGGACAGGGCACGGCGTCAGGACGGGGACAGAGTGCTCCTGGCTCCCAGACATGGACACCCTGTTAGATTTGAACCTGGTCTCCTGCTGCTTCACAGCAAAAATTATCTTATCTGCCACTGCAATTCCCAGTGTCCTAGCACGGGAATTTGCTGAATTGCTGGATGGCAACCAGATGAGTTTGAAGTGCTTCGAAGATCTATGCCTTATGGGCTGCAAGGGCGCTGCTTTATTATAATTACGAGTGCAGCACTCCTCTTTGGGCTGTAATTAGTGTCTGTATCAGATAAATAGCTTCATGAACACACTTGGCTCTGCACTCATTCCTGTTTTGCATATGCAAGTCTCTAAAAGACTTTTCTGATTAACAACTCTCTTGCTGTACAGCCAGGCATTGGTAAATGAGGAGTGTCCACTCCATCAGATCCCTGATCCCACTCTTCACCTAGGAGGGACTGACCTACCAAGGATGAGATGTGAACCTGAGCTGGATTGAACCTGAAGCCAAATTCAAAGACAACCAAGACACTGAAAATTTGGTAATCTTTGCAACAAATCACCAGGTTTTGGTGTCTTCCATCAAGATAAAGTGTTCAGTGTAAGGGCAGAGAGACCAACACATCACTGTTCACACAAGACCCACCCAGCAGGCAAGGTGGGTTTGGTCTCTCACTGTCAGCCCTCAAAAATTCCCTGCTGATCACTCATCTAGGAAGCAAAATCTTGCAAAAGGGGAAAAAAAAACCAGCCACTGTCACAGCTGGCCCTGGAGAGCCCTAATGGGACCTTCACTTCACTGAGCCATAGGCACAGACCCCACAACACTCACTTGGGCACCCTGTCCAGGCTTCCCACGCAGACGTGCTGGGGAGGAACCATCCTCCACTTCTTGGCTTCCACCACAATAGCGTCAGCATCCACCAGCCCAAAGCCATATAGATGGCTAACTGGAAAGAGAGAAGACTCAGAAACCCTCAGCCTTCCCAGCAGGGATCAGGAGCTCCTCCTCAGTGCTTGGTGGAGCATCCTCCAACCATCAGGCAAGGTGTGGAGTTCACCCTGTTGGGGTGTGAGGTGTTTCAGCACATGGATCTCATCACCCTAGTCAAGTTACACCCCAAATCCACACTGGCACCATGGAAAACCCATTGCTGGGAGCAGCCCAAGGAAAGTAGCAAGAAATTCTGCAGCTCAGGAGTCTCCACCAAAAAAGTTTCCCAAATCTCCACCAAGCAAGAGTTCCAAGCGTCTCATCCCATGAATTACTGCCCTCTCCTCCCTCCACTTAACAGCCTGAAGGTAGGAATGAACCTGATAGTGGCCAGCCACAGTGAATTGTCCCCATAAGTGAAGCTCTGGAGACCTTTATTTTCCCTTGGCTGGCCGTTCCTGCCCTGCCATCCCCACGGCCTCTCACCTTTATGCCCTGCTCCGTTGGTTTTCCAGTCGGGCGCTCTCAGGTGCCCCGGCCGTGAGGTTTTGACCAGCAGATGCTGGACATCCCTCCAGGTGAGCAGGGGGCTGCAATGACACGTGGCTCATGGGGTGGCTCTGCTGTTCCCAGTCCTCCCAGCAGCAGCAGGTACCCCCCTGAGTTAAAAAAAAAAACCCAAAAACCACACCAGCCACCCCTCTTTCCTGCTCAGAAAAAAGCAAGAACTGATGATTTAAATGCTGACACCCTCCACCACTTGAGGAGCCCGAGCAGAGTGGTGTGCCCCAGGAAGGGATGCCACACGCCCATGGGAATTGCAAAATTTACTCTTGGATAAGGCCATTTAGCTCTCAGGCTCTAGGGTAGAAATGAAGCAAATCAGGAAGGTTTTCCCCATTTTTTTGAAGGAGGCATGGAGCAAAGCACGTCCTGAGGCAGGACAGTGGGCTCAGCAGCTTGCTGATACACAATGCTGAGCAAACCTTCCCTTTATAGGAATAACGGCAAATAAAATGCTGGAAATAAAACCTGGGTTATTCATTAAACAGAAAAATTAAACCCAAATCGCCTCTACCTCCCCAGGCTGGGTTTGTGTGTTCAGAGTGCTGGACACTGAGTGCTCTGTGCTTCTGAGCCCCTTATGACCCCAGCTCAGGGATATTGCTGGAGAATTTTCCTCGCTTTACTTACAGTCAGTTGTTCAGCGTCTCGAGCTGGGATTTATATTGCTCTCGAGCAACATTTAAAGAAAGAAATTCAATTTATTCTTTCTTGTCATAATGGAATGCCTGAGCACCAAGCTCTGGTAGTTAATGTTGCAGTTTATGCCTCAGCTAAACTATTCAAAAATTACATCTAAAGCTTTTAATATATTTGTAATGAAAACTGCATCTCCGGAAATGCTCTCACCCGACCTGGGTGTTGGGATTAAACCAGAGAAGGAGGAATGGAGCCACAATCACCATGCCTGGATGAGAGTGCAGCACTGCCCTGGGGCTTATTCTTATTCCCAGCCTTTATTTTATTTCCACTCCATAAAAATAATAATAAGCTCATGAGAAGACACTCCATGAAGCAACACAAGGATGCCCAAGGGCTGTTCCTGGGCTGGGGGACCATGATGGAACCAGGATGGGACTGGGATGGGGACAAGAGGAAAAGAGCAGCTCGTTTGAACCAGGGGTGTGTAGCTCATTTGAACCAGGGGTGTGTAGCTCGTTTGAACCAGGGGTGTGTTGCTGACAATCAAGTTCTGTGAGTTTTTGACATTATGAAAAAGTACTCCTTTTCCCCCAGAAATGCAGCACTTGCTGAAAACCATCACTTCTGCTGACATTTCCCAATGTCTGTGATGTTTTCTGATTTTTTTTTTCCCCGGGAAGTATTTATAAAACTCCCGTTGGAGCTGGCTGTCAGCAGTTTCAATGCACCTCCTGAAAAGCCTGACTGATGTCACCAACCCCAAACTTTTCAACGCATGGCAACACGTGAAGAATTAGATCAATAAAACACCTGTGGGAAGATCAGATTCCAAACAACAACACTGCCAGAAAGGAGCGATTTAAAACAACTCTGCGTCATTTCGGTCACTCCAGAAGAAACAAAACCACCTTGTTCCTTTCAGGTTTTGCTCACCAGGTGCTAAATGTGGGAACATTTCTCCTGACCAGGTTACACTTACTTTGCCTCCAAAGCCAAGGCGATGATGCCCGCGACCATCGGGGCGGACACGGAGGTGCCGGTGTGGCCGTCGGTGCAGCGGTGCCGGAGATCCGTGGTGACCTGTGGAGAGAGGAGCTGCAGCCCCCAAAATGCTCCCAGCATGGGCATTGCCCCATCCAGCACCCCAGATTTGCTTGGGATGCTGCCAGAGAGGAGATGAGCCTGCTGGTACCCAACCCCTGCCACGACTCCAATGCCATCAGAGGGCACAGAGCCCCAAAAATGGGCTGCAGATACATTTGGTGCATGAGGAAACACCCCTGTACTTATATTTTCCTTTGCTCAAAGGTGCAAAAACTATTTGAAAGGGGGAAAAAAATCCATGTGGGGGTGGATCAGCTGGAGGAAAATGTGGATGGAGTGGTGTGAGCTGGTGTGGGTACATGTCCAGAGGTGCATGTTGAGCTGGGCCATATTAAACACTTTCCTTAAAGCCTCCAGCTCCTGGTCTTGGACAAGAATTGCCATTTGCATAGAGGAAAAAAGCCATTTCCAGCTTTTTATTTTAAGACAGATCATGATGTTTGGATACCAAAAATTTGGAGAGAGGTGGGGGGCCAAGAGATGCTTTCTCATTTTAAAAGGCTCCTAAGTTTTGAGTTAATCTGGTGATTTCTGATGGGAAGCTGGTTTGGGATTTTGCCCAACAGTGCTCCAGTAGCACTGAATTGGGGCTGGCCTCAGCCTGGCAAACACTCCTGGAGTGCCATGAAAATGGCATTTGCGTTCTGTTTTCTGGCTGGAAATTAATCTTTTGGGGGTCAAAGAAATCACTCCTCAATACAAACAAAAAAAATTTACTTGTTTAAAAAAAAAAAAAAAAAAAAAAAACACACAATTTTTGGTCAGAAGATCCCACTTGGGTAGAAATCCCCAGGTTGGGTAAGGTGCTGTGCTGGTGTGAGGTGTTTTACTTCCCAAGGTTCAGATGATGCACAGGGATGTCAGTAATGATCAGCCATGGTGTGACCAGGCCACAGCAGCTGTTGGGACAGGGCAAATACAGCCTGGGTAGCAGGAAAAACTGCACTGATCCACGTGTGCACACACTCTCAGGCAGCTCCTTGACTCCAGAAAGTCTCATCTCCCAGTTTGGGGCTGCCACACCCCTGTAAAATGCCTCCATCCTCCCCCTGTTTTCTCCCTCAGGCTAAAAATCCTTAAAATTCACTTTTTTTAAAAAAAAGAAAAAACAAGATACAGTGAGCAAGTACCTTGGGGAACAGGTAAATATTTACATGGGTATTTTTGCAAACCTCCAGCCCTTTCACCCATTTACCAGGGAAAACAGAATCACAGAATCACCAGGTTGGAAGAGCCCTTCAAGACCATTGAGTCCAACCCAGCCCCAACACCTCAACTAAACCATGGCACCAAGTGCCACATCCAGTCTTTTTTTAAACACATCCAGGGATGGTGACTCCACCACCTCCCCAGGCAGGCCATACCAGAACTTTATCACTCTTTCAGTGAAAAACTCTTTCCTAATATCCAACCCATATTTCCCTTGACACAGCTTGGGACTGTGTCCTCTCCTTCACAAAACACGACATCCCTGAGCAAAAACCAGAGCAAAACCCACTGCAGGCTAAGGACAAAGCCTAGCTCTTACAACCGAGCCATCACCCAGCCCAGCCATGCAGAAAACACCCGGGGGATGCTGCCCCACTCGATGCTGGGGTAAAACTCACAATTTTCCGCTCGTAAAACGCCCCGCTGCTGTAGGTGGTGGCGAGGGTGGAGGCACATTCCTCCAGGTACCAGGGCTTGTAGCCGTTCTCGGTGGTGCTGCTGATGGAGATGGTGTAGATGCTGTTGGTGTAGCCATCACAGGAGCAGTAATCGCCCTCTCTGCCGCCGTTCCCCGACGCCCAGACGAAAATGGACCCCAGACCCCTGCGACCCTGCGGGCACAGAGGGGATGGAGGGTTAGAGGGGGTGTTTGCCCAGGATGAGAGGTCATCTCGGCACAGGGAGGAGGGGTAAGTCTGATCTTTGGGTGTTTTGTCAGGGTGGAAGGATGGGTCCCACCCTGCCCAGCACTCAGCCCCCTGTATCAGTCCCCACATGTGTCCCCCTGCTCAGTCAGTCCCAGTTTACAGGCAGTGACTCCCCAAAAGCATGGGAGAGCATCCAGCAATAGGATTTTGGCATTTTCCATGGGGCAAAACATCTTGGGTGCTCAAAGTCCCTGGACCAAGTGCTAACATACAGCATGGTGCTTTTAGGGATGGCCCTGCAGGAGGAACTTGCAGGGAACCCACAAACCCCAAATCTCCCATGCCCACAAAGCCCCTCATGAACCACCCAAACCACCAGAAACCTTCTCCCAGCCTTTCCTTTAAGGTTTCTTTTGCTTGTCTTTTATTTGTTAGATGCCACCCTTTTCTCCCCTCCCCATCACTTGGCTGGAACCTCTGATGGAGCCATCCCCACTGGGTACAGCTGTAGGACCCCACTGGGAACTGGGGGGTGGGAGGGGGTGTGCCTCCTCTCCAGACCTCCCTGGAGCCAGGGGAAAATCCCACCTGGCAGCAGCAGCCATGGTGCCAACGACAACACAACGGGAATGAGCCTAATTCACCCCTCCATCCAACCACTGCCAGGACACCCAGGAACAACCCAGCCCTGCAGGGGTTCACAGCAAGGTGAACATCCCAAAAAGGAGGATTTTTGGTGAGCCAAAAGGGTTAGGGGCAGGAAATGAAGTGGCTGGTTCTCTTCCTTGCCCCGTAAGGCAGGGCTCTCGAGGAGGATGGAGCACTGCCAGGCTTGGCAGGCGAGGGAAGCAGCGGAGCAGCCCCGTCCTCCCCGCGGCTGCTCCTGCCACAGAGAGATTTCGGTGCTCGCCTGGGCAGATCTGCTGTTTACCTCCCTCCCACTGCTCTGTGGCAGCTTCCTCCACAAAAAATAATAATAACAACAATAATAATAATAATAAAGCAGCTTTGCTCTGGAGGAATTCACTGGGATTTATTGTGGGCTTTAGGCGCCGGGGGGAGCAGGAAGGTTTATTACCTGTCTCGCCCCTCTCCTGGGGCAGAGGCTTTCTGAGCTGACCCTGCCTCTGGATAGACAGTCTAAGTCAGGCTCTTTCCTTACTTTATGAAAGTTTTCATTATCTGGGCTGCCTCCCAGCAAAACTGGGTGGGTATTTCCCTAGCAAAGATTAATAGAGCTGTCTGGAGCTCTACAAGAAAAAGTGCAATTGCCAAGGGAATTACTGCCCTGCTCCGCATCACAGAGAGCTCAACCCAGCTTGCCAGCCCACCAAGCCTGCTGCTGGCATCTCCCATCCCACTTTCCAAGGTTTCCTGGATCTCCAAGGAGGCAGCATCCCAGCCCACACACTCGGTGCAGACAGTGGCCGTCCAGCTCGCCCACACCAAAGTCAAAACACCTCTAAGGATGGGTCCCACTGCATGCAACCCAAGCTTTTCCAAATCACTAATCAGAGGAATAAACCCAGACACAATTGGCCAGGCATCTGGAGATGGAGCAATGGTTTTAATTGGGATCAGAAGACTGGGAGCCCAGATCTCCCTTTCATCCCTCACCCCAAGCGTCGCACCCATGGGACCCAAGAAAGGCTCAGACCTGCTCCAAACCCACATCCCCACGAGGCCCAGGCAGGGCTGCACTGGGGGAAAGTGGGTTTGGGGAGAGCACGGTCACATGAGGACATGAACAGGCACATGATTGACACTACAACAATGCACAGCTAACACCTGACAGCATTTTCTGGCAGAGCAAGAGCTCACCACATATTGCAGCTCCTTCGGATTGGAAAAATCCATTCTTTCCCTTTGCTCCCAAACAAGGAACAATCAAGATTTCTGTAAGCAGACCTCAAACATCCAGCTTCTTGATTTGCCATCCTCCTAAGACAATGCAATGCCAGTGAGGGTGTCCTGGTTGCTATAAAACCTGAATCTGGGCATCATTTAAACCAGGGAATCCCTCCCTGGCCAAGCTGGGGCTGATCCAGCTCACCCCAGCAGCTCATGGATTGGCTGTGGGATGCACAGCATCTCCTGCTTCCGCAGCGCTGCAGGGCCTGGGTGTTTGCCCAACAGCACTCCATGAATGACCAGGATAAATATCCCCTCGTTAGCTCGGGAACTAATAAAGTGTGGCTGGAGGAACAAGAAACAAGATGATAAATTACCCCAGCGCAGTCCTATCGCTAATAGATAAAGGTTATTTTAATGTTTCCATTAAAAACTCAATTTTAAGGATTTATAACTTGGTTACAGCTGTTTGCTCGGGCTAAAGGTGGCAGTTAACTATCTGCTTGCAGCTTTCCTCCTTATTTAAGGAGATGGAGTTGGCAATTACGAGATGTGCATGTGGGATAGTGGGTGCAGCAAACATGGGGGGACAAGGGTGGGGGGACCGGGGTGTCCCCTGGGAGGCAAAAACAAGCATTCTAAGACAGTGGGGCTGTGCTAGGCAAGTACTCTGCTGCTGCCCATTTGCTCCTGCACAGAAAAATACGGTCTAAAAAGCAGCTTGTTCCCCCGTATTTACACGGCGTGAACTCCCCGGCACTTCAATGGATTCCTCGGCAGGCTCACCGCCCCAGCAGGAAATCAAGTAAACAGTGGGAAAAACACTCCACCCTATTTTTAGATAAGAGGCCGCCCCAACTCCCGGCACGCTGCGGGAAGAGGCAGCAGAGGAAGGAGTGGTGGCAAAGGTTGAAGTGGGGGCTTCACAGCCCAGCCTGGGGCTGCTGGCAATGGAATCCCGCCCCTAGATTCTCTGGAGCACCCAGGGAACAGCCACTGTGGAGCCCTAAGCCACTGTGACACTTACCCACAGCACCCACCGAGCTGCCAAAAAGGCCTTCTTCCCAATGCTTTTAGCCAATATTGGGCATTTTTTTAAAGTACCCACAAAGGAAGGGGCACAGGAAGGCCAGGGCATCCCCAGCAGGGATTGACAGCTGTCAGTCATATGTGATGTTGGCCAAACAAGAACAACAATCCATGTGGCAACACCCATGTCCCTCCCCGGCCATGACACGGCCACTTGTTCTGGGTGGAAAACCAGGGGAATTCTTAATGTGACAGAGGCCCCTGGGAAAGGATAGCAGGAGCCCAAAGAGCATGGAGGAGAGAGGTGGACACAGTGGGGTTTGGGATGCTGCTGTTTCCGTCCACACCAGAATTCCAGGGGGACATTTTGGGGTGCAAAGTTACCCCCCCAAGCTTTGGGTTTCTCATCCCGGCAGAGCGTCGCAACACAACCTGGGGCCTCCCTGCTCTGCCGGGGCCGTGCCGAGGGGTCCCACCATCACCAGGCACCTCCCGCCGTCACCACCCTCGGCCGCCAAATCCACCGGAGCTCTTAGGGACGCCGGGGAAAACTAGGAAAAATTAGAGATGATTGGCTCCCCCCCGCCCCAGCCCTAGTGCTGGCATCGCCTCGGGGGGCCGAGCTGCCCATCCCCGCGCCAGACCCCGGGCCGGCCGCGGCCCTTCCCACGGGACAGGAGGAGGAGGGCGAGCGCGTCTGGGCGCTGTGGGATCCACACCTTTTTAATGCCTTGCTCAAAAGCCTGTTTGGCCAATAGACCAGGTCCATCAACTGTCTTCCCATCATCATCTGGCCCCCAGCTCGCGCTGTAAATGTCAATGTAATCGGGTCTGATGCCAAGCGACTTCGCTTCAACAACATCTGTTACATCTCCATCTAACATACGAATGCCTAAAAGCACAAAAACATCAGACATTAGGGCTTCATGGCGTGGATGACAGTGTGAGGATTGCAATCAAAGGGCTTTGTTAACGGCGGCGGAAACCACACGGCTCAGGCGCGCCTGGAATAGCTTCAGCCCGTGGCCCTGCATGCCAACAAGCCTGGCAGCAGGATGCTGGGGAGCTATGGGGAAAGTTTTCTGTGTTGCTGGCTTCATGGCAAGTGATGGAGAAGGGGGTGTTAAAATTCACTTCCCCTCCTCTGGTGGGGAATGGGTGGTAGTAGTGGTACTGCACTCCCCAGCGACAAAATCCCCCCACTAAAATCCTTTTTTCTCCCCTTTTGGTTCCTTAGCTAGCACATTTCTCCACCTGGAAGATTTTGGTGTTTCCTGAACACTCAGGCCCCCCAGCTTCAGGCACATTGGTGGGATGAAGCCTTTCCCCTCGAGAGGGGATGACTGTGACTGTTCCCAAACCCCATCACTGCCCAATTGATGCCAGTGGTTCCCTGGAGAGGGAAAAGTCCCAGGAAAAAAAACCCAGGCTGTGGTTTGTATGGCCAAAATCAGAGCCAGGACCCCAACGCATGGTGGGACAAAAATGCCACCTGGGATAACTCTCACTTTCAGCTGGGAATGCCAGCAGGTACCAGCCAGGATGCTCACAGGCAGAGCCCACGAGCTATGGTGGGATGGGCTGGGGGATTGCTGCACACCCCCAGCCTCTCACTGCTGCAATATGGGAGCACAACCCCCTCTGCTCTCCATCACCCTTTCCCTGCTGGATTTCTTCTCCATACAGTGGTAGACAGTGCCAGGCACCCCAACTGGCTGCCCAGAAACAGCCCTTGAAGGAAAAGCGATGCTGGAAATTTCAGCATCGTATTTTGTCAGCCAGGGAGACTCTGGTTTATAAAAACGCATTTCCCCTTCCACATGTATTTTGTCTTAAAGCAAACAAATGCAGGCAGATGTCATTCCAGCTGCATCTGTGCTCTGGACACCAGTCAACTCAAATATCTCCTTCTGACGTTGTCCCCAACCAGCCAAAACCAAGCTTAGAAATGTAAAATCAGGGAGCAGAGCTGTTCCCAAAAAATTCCTCTTTGTCAACAAGAAAACACAAGGAGAAGGGGCGAAGAGCCAAGCCCAGTGTCTGAGCTGCACATGGCAAGGAAAGCCAGCTGAGGGATGGGGTTTGTGCTTGCTGTATATGGCTGTTCTCATCAGCAAGCCCAAAATCAGCCCAAAGTCAACCCAAAGCCAACCCAAAGTCTGCCCAGAGACAGCCACCCACAATGAGGGGCGCCCTGGTCAAATAATGGGGAGCAGGAGGGAGCAGGGGTGGCTACTGCAAAATAAATGAGCTTTGTGTCACACAGAGAGCAACACAGACCTCCAAAGCAAGCGTTGGAGGAGAGGGAAGAGGAGGAGGAATGGCAGGAGCCCTTTCCTTGAGCAGTGATGTGTTTTGCCCAGGGCATATGAAAAGCAATGCAAGAGCACTGAAGAGCAGCCAGTAAAATTAGATGGGAGCTCTCAGAGTGTGACAAATAGGCTTCCCCAACAAGTTGTGCTCATTAATCGCTGCTTTATTTGTGTAATCCATCTAAAATCACTCTCGCTGCAGCTATAGCGTATTTTCCTCCATGATCCCAAACTTGATACGGCTCAGACTCTATTTTTCCCCTTTGCCTGCTCACATTGTGGGAAGCCCCCAGCCCCCAGCCCTCTGCCAGGTGTCTTGTCTCACTCAACACCTCCCCAGCACACCCCTGAGGCAAGGCACTCGTTAAAGGGAGCAAATTAAAATGAGACCCAGAGGTCGTCATAAAGTCAACAAGGAACGCTCGTCTCCACAGCTGCTGTAGAGAAAGGAGCATGAAGGGAATGGCCTGATCCTACAGGATCCAATAAATCCCACCATGAGCTTTGCCTTGCTCTGCTGCTGCTTGCTGTGTGCTTGGAGGTGGGTTTTTAGAGGCAAGAAGCCTCTAAGAAGCAAGAAGCCGTCACACATGTAGAGGGCACAGGAGACAGGATGGGATGATGTGCCATAGCCCTTACAGCCCTACCAGTCCACTCTTCACCCTCCCTGGGGTTATTTCTTCCCTCTGGGGATTTTCCTAGCACAGACAACCACGGGAGGTACTTGGCCAAGAGCAAGATCCCTGTGGACACTGCTCCCATGCAGACACAACCCTAACAAAAGCTGTTTCCTGCACAGCCAGGATGAATAAGCCAAAAGAAGGAATTAAACCCCAAATCCAGCGGTGGGCACTTGGGTCCCTGCTGCTGATGGTCACTTCTCCCAGCACTGGGGTGGTAGGAGGGGCTGCAGGAAAAGCCCCTCTCCTGTTCCAACCCTGCCAGGGATGGGGCTGAAGGCTGAATGAACCCAGCTCCAGGCATTTGTCCCTGACACAGTTCCACCAGCCGTGTAAGGTGGGACACCACACTCCCATCCCCACTAAGACTCTCATTGCCCCAGGGTTGCCTGGGTTGGCCAGAACTGCCCCAGCTCAAACCAGCTCAGATAATGCAAATGAACTCAGCAATGCTAATTAGCACTAGGATCCAATTTGGTGATAGAGATTCATTTGCTTTCCACACATGTCATTTGAGATGATGAGCAGAAAATCCCCCCTATATGCATCTCTGGCCCCCTACCTTCTTGGTGTTTTTTCCACCTGAGGGTATTTTTGGGGTTCTGCCCAGGCCCCCTGCTCTGAGCAGCTCCTCAGCATCCCTTGACCCCACAAACAAGTGACATCAGCTCTGAACCTCAGCCAGCACCACTGACCATAGCAAACACAGCCACTCCAAGGACAGACACCCCAAGAGCAGTTATGGACTTTTGGGGGTGAAAACTCCCACATCCTCAATCCATGCACCCTCACAGCAAGGATTCAGCCCAAGCAGAAAGTTTCCACCCTAAATACATGGAGCCAGAGTCCCCTGCATGCCATAGCACCCATCCTCCTCCCCAGCACCCCTGGGGCTCCCTGCAGCCAAGACACCAAGGAGGAACCTTTCTCCTGGGGGAGCAGCATCCCACCTCTCCCCCAGGAGCCTGTTGGTGTGAGCAGGGTGGCCATGGTCCCTCAGGGGGATGGTGAAGGGCAGGGGAGCCGCGGAGGCGCCAGGCTCACCTCCGATGCGGGCGTTGTAGGCGATGCCCACGATGCAGTAGGAGTTGTTCGCCGCCGCCGCCACCTCCCCCGCGCAGCGAGTGCCGTGCCTGCAAGGAGAAACCCCCATCAGCTGGTGGCCATGGCAAAGGACCCCTCCAGCCACACCCCACCCAGCACCCACCACCAGCCCCAAGGCTGGAGCAGAGGAAGAAACTGCCCTTACTCAAAACCCACACCAAGCGGGTGGTGGAAACCAATGCTGAAAGCAATTTGCTGTTTGCATTTTGCACCTAAATCCAATTTGCTGTTTGCATTTTACACCTTGATGCAACTTCCTCTTTGCATTTTGCACCTAAATGCAACTTCCTCTTTGCATCTTGCACCTCTATGCTGGCTGCTCTTTGCATTCCTATTTCCTTTCCACCTGTAACCATCCCACTTTAACTGAAACCCAAAAAATGCATCCAGGCTTTGCCATCTCAGCCACCCATCCTGACTCATGTGGTTCAATCCCCAGCCAGGGCAAGGAACCCCCTGGTGCTGTATTGGGTGGCTGGAGGATTCATTAGCAATGAGTGTGGTTGGCACTGATGAATTTGCATTAAACACAAGGACTTCGTGCAAAGCCTTTAACACAGCCTCCTCCACAGCACTGGGAATGGGGAAGGGGACCTGGAAGACACCCCAGAGGGGACACCCAGCCTCAGGAACACCCCCAAACCCCTTGCTCCATTACAATTATCATCACATACTTGTTCTCGTTGCTGGCATCGTAGCGTGGAGTTGGGTCGTGGTCATTCCCATTAACATCATAGCTTGCAAGAGGGTCCTGAAAATATTAGATTCACCATTAGATTCAACTTACTAGGTGGTTGTGGTGGCCAGTACCTGCAGTGATGGCCAGTGCAGGCAAGCAGAGCAGAAAATTGTATTTTCCCTTTAGTTTCTGTCTGTTTGCTAGGAATAAATAGTTTTAGGCAGCAGTCCTGAGTGTTTCCCAGGGGAAATATCCTGCTACCTCAGGAACTGCTCCTCTGAACCCCAAATCCTGCTGGGTTCAGCACCTCCTTCCCTCCCACTGTGGCCATGTGGGGTTTGAGCTGGGGCTGAATGGGTTTAAGCAGGTTTTTGGCTCTGCCCTGGTGAGCAGAGGGAGGAGGCTGCTTCCCAGGCAGCTGCAAAGGGAGTTCCCCCAATCCTCTTTATCTAAAAACCTCATTTCCTTCTTAAAAACATCTCAAGCTTTTTTTTTTTAAAAAAAAAAAACAAACCTTTTCCTCTAAATATGCCAATGCACAGACTTCAGCTGTGTTTACACACTGAAATTCTCCATAAATCAATTCATGGTGAGGATCAGCCCCAGTCCATCCCGTCCATCCCCCAGCTCACGTAGTTTTGCAGGAGGTCGGGGTGGTTCCTCTCTATGCCGTCATCCAGGATGGTGACCACCACGTTCTTGCCTGTGTAGCCCCTCTGCCAGGCTGCCAGGATGTTCATCTCCGACCTGCACCGACTGTTTTTATCACCGCAGTGCTACGGGGACAAACACAGCTGCAAAAGGGCTGCAACCCCATTCCAGCCCATCTAAGCAAACAGCCAGGCTGGGAGCCCATTTAATCAACCAGAAAATATATTTACAACCCACCCCCTGCCATATAACTTGCAGATTTGTTATAACTTTACTCCACAGATCAAACCCATCCTGCAGCAGTTAATCCAGGCAATGCTATCTCCCCATTATTCTTTTCCTCTTCCATTTCAACTACTATGGGCCCCTGGGTTTTGAAGTGCTTGCTTCCTTTCCGCCCTTAATTTTCAATGAATTTCCCTGTCAAATACAGATCGATGAAGCAGGCAGGAGAAAAATTATATTACAAATAGATGGCTGCAGCTCTGGGATGGGTAAAATACAGCGGTGCTGCTCCCAAGCCTTTGCTGTGCAGACCATGAAGAGGGGCTGCTAACAAGGGTGAAACACTTCAGACTCTCAGGTGTATTAATTCACAATTTTAAAATCCTGCTGCCAAGCACATTTGATGCTATTATTTCATTACTGACTGGGCTGAGCAAAGATTGATGATGCATTTACTTAGAAATAACTGACCCCCCCATAAAGCAGAGACAGGGAGACACCCACCAGGTACCACATGTTGGGCCACACTGGGTCATTGAAGGGCAGGGCATGCGGCTCCCCTCGGACCTGCCTCTTCACCCTCCTCTTCACCTCCTGCTGCTGCAGCCAGTCCACCTGCAAGCAGAGACCTGGGTCAGCATCACCCACGGGCACTGAGCCTGGCACTGCCCACTGAAATGGGATGTGGGATGCAGAAACAACGCCAGCCTCAGCCTGAACCCATCCCAGCATCACCCCATGCTCTGGCAAACCCCCATCTCCACGGCCAGAGCTGCTGTGGAGACAGCAGCTCCGTTTGGAAGGAGATAGGATGGATGGACAGACAGACAGGGTGAGCTCAGCTCATTGTGCTGTCTAAGCCAGATCAGATTCCTCTGCTGGTGCAGCAGAACCCTGGAGCACAAATAACATCGCCTCCGAGCGCGTGCCTGAACCCCCCCGGCTCAGCGGAGCACAGAAGCACGAGCTGGAGTCCTGCTGGAGACAGACCACATATTTCAGTGTTTAGTCAAAGTTTTGGAGAAGACTCAGGTGCTTGGCTTAGTTTTTGGGCTGATCCTTCCTGCTGGCTGGAAGGCAGCAGCTCAGCCCTGAGGCTGTTCCACCTGGCTCTGGGGCTGCTCATCCTTCGAGCTCCTTCCTTTGGATAAAATAATAAAAACTGGGGGCTTTACCCGAGCACAAGACACATTTCCCAAAAATATGTGATGGCCACACGCAGCCATCTCAGGCAGATCTCAGGGGACGTGGCCAGCTCCACACAAGTATTTTTGGCAGTGGCTGCGTGTGAGGTGGCCTTGGAGCCGACCACTCTGACATTTGTTTGCGTTCCAGCAGGACATGACACGCAGAGAGATCAAACGGGAAACGATCTGGAAAAGGCCATGATTGGGAAATGCTGGTGTTTGCCCACGGCGCTGCGGCGGGAGCTGCCTAAGGTGCTGCTTTGGAAGCAGTCACATCCCATCCCTATCAAACATTAACCACCCCCCAGACCCTTTATTGCCACACAAAGGGCTTTCCTGCCTTCAGCATGGAGGTGAAACACAAGTTTAGTGAATAAAGGTTATAAAAGTAATTCATAGACCAAATCTTTACAGATGTTCATGCTGAGGGAGAAAGGAGGCCAATGAACTGTGAGGGCTGTGTGGCACATCCCTCCTTGCTGGACACTTTCTTCCTGATGGTTCCGGGTCTTTTGGGAGCTGCTCATGGGGATGTCTCTATTGTTGTGACTAAGGTTTTGTAACAAAAGGAATAAAAACACAAGGTGCAACTTCTGTTGAGTTCATTTATGTAAAACTGTCAGCTGAACTGAGTTCTTGCACAGTTTATTGCTTTGTGCCTCAGATGGAGGCGTATGTCAGAAACCCGACAGCTTCTAGCCTAGAGCTTGGGTTTTAAACACATATATAATAATAAAAAAAAAAAAAAAACACTGTTGAAAGGGGAAAAAAAAATGTATTTCATAGAAAAATGATTTTCCACGGTGCCTTGGCTGCCGAGACTGCACTGCTTTGCTTACACAGTGATGGATTTAAACACTGGAAGCAAAAATATAACTTCATGGTCTAGTTAAAAAAAAATAAAAATACATTAAATAGAGGTTATGGCCCAAATAATGGGCTTTTTTCCTTAAAGCACCACTCCCTGGCAGCACTTCCATGAGTCTGGCTGCCCAAGCCACAGCTACCACCTTTCCCTGCTGCTTTGCAGGATGCAGGGATGATGGTAAGGTGTGGGATTTTCGGGGTTTTGCCAGGAGCAGCCTCACGGGGATGTCTTCATCTCAAGCAGGCTCCTGATCGACCCCAGCGCTGCCAGCCAGGAGTCGATGGAGTCATCGTGTGTGGACACAGAGAAGTCAGCAGTTTAAGGACATTGATTTCAAGGAAGAGCTGATAAATCAATGTGGCTGGCATGGGAAAATGGGCAAGCAGGAAGGAGTCTGGGGCATCCCTGCAACAGCTCCTGCAGCTCATGAAACTAAGATCAACTGATCCAGGGTGGGGAAAATCCTCTTGGAAACGTAAAATAAAGGGAAAAAAAGGCTTTTTACTGCTAGAAATGGCCCAAACTATTATAGTCCTGAGGCCCAGGGTCACAGTTCTACCCTTGCAAACCCTAATTATTGCAGAATCACTGAATGCTTTGGGTTTGGGGGGACCTTAAAGCTCATGTCACTCCAAATCTTCTGCCATGGGCAGGGACACCTTCCACCAGACCAGGCTGCTCCAAGCCCCATCCAACCTAGCCTTGAACACTTCCAGAGATGGGGCAGGCACAGCACACCCCCTGCTCTCTGGGTAACCTGTGCCAGGGCCTCACAACCTTTGCAGCCAAGAATTTTTTCCTAGTATCTCATCTTCCCCTGCCCTCTGTCAGTGTGAAGCCATTCTCCCTTCTCCTGACACTGCAGGCCCTCATCCAAAGTCCCTCTCCAACTCTCCTGGAGCTCCTTTAGATGCTGGCAGCAATTAGCAATAAGGAGGTGACACCAAAGGACCTCATGAGAGGCTGTGCACAGGCAGCCCCAAACTGGACCCTACACCCTTGCTGGAAACAGAACAGGAGCTTTTTATGTTTCCCCTCACTTTGAGATTTTCAGTGGATGAGGCCCAGGTCTGGCCAGCCTGGGAGGCTCCACCAAGCACAATAACCAGCACATGTGAGGGTGCAATTCCTTTTGCAGCTCCAGAAAAGTGATAGTCTAACTTACCCCAGTGGCTATGTAGGAGTTAAAGTGGAGACCCAGGATAAACAAGATGGTTCCAGCACATGTTTGCCATAAAGCACAGCAAATAACTCAGATGGGGTTGATTTTGCCGTGGTGCATGGCCAAAGGCACAGGGACCAAGGCCATGGCATCCCCTGATGAGGATTAAGAGACTGGAGCAGTGAGGATAGAGGCTCAAGCACTGCATGGACCAAAACAAGCATTCCAGTGAGCAAGGAAAGTTTATGACAGTAAGAGCTGCAAGTGGAACCCTAAGAGGGGTGGCACAGCATGGTGTGACCCCATTCTGCATCCCACTGTCCCTCCCCAGCTCCCACCACCATAACCTATCCCCAGAATTGATGGATTTGCCACATCCTTCCTCCCTGTCCATCACCTGCCATATGTCTTGGCTCATATCAGCCCCAGCAGGAGCAGCCAGCTGCCCCCAGGGTCTCTTGGGGCAACAGGGCAGCTCAGCAGCAGCATGGTCACAAAAGGATCAGGACCCTGGCTGCTTGTCTGTGTGTCCTGGAGTCTCCGTGGTCCTCCTGCCCAGCTCATGCCACCTAACCTCACAGCAAACAAATAACACTGGAAACAATAGCCCCCAGAAGGCAGAACCACCCAACATCTGCAAACAACCGGATTGGCTGGTTCCTCAGGATTTCTGCAAGATTTGTTTCCATCTTCCCTATTGCAGCTCCTGTCCTTGTGCCTCGAGGTGATGTTTTCCTGCACACATGCTAAGCTGGTGCCATCCAAATGCATCACTTAAACGATTTGTAAATGTACTTGGGAGAGGGGGAGAGACAAGACAAGCCAACAGGTTTTGAACTGATAAGGAAGGATTAAGAGAACAGGAGTTAATTGCTGCAGCTTGGAGCCCACAGAGCAAGGTAAGGTAAAGGTTAATATGACTAAAAGCCAATTGATTTAGTTTGCATTATAACCAGACTCATTTAAATGGGGGTATTTCAAATGCAGAGAATTCTGTTTGCTGGGATGCCTGTGCACCCCCCTGAGGGCAAGCAGCTTTAATTAAAGCCCAGCACACTTCCAGGGCACCAGGCTCCCCTTGACGAGGTTTCCCCCGCTGGCAAGGCAGCCACGAGAACGCCTCCTCCTCAAAAATGTGCTACAGACCTTGTCCAAATATTTAACAGCAAATCTCTCCAGAAAGCCTGGGGAGGGCAGGGCTGCTGTGTGTGTCTGGGAAGATGTGGATGGGACGTGTGGTGCAGAGTGGGTTGAAGACGTCTTGGGAAGGAGCATCCCAAGAGTGACTGAGCACCCCAGCGATGGCCAGGCATCCCTGCAGGCACCAGCAGTGAATGGCTTTTTCTGATTTTATGTCCCCTTCTCCCAAAAAAACCTTCCCACCATTAACCCTTCCCCTGCCCTGCACAAGTCTCATCTCACAGTGCTCAAGGGGAGCTGGGGGAAGAGGACAGGCAAAAGGGAGCCCCAACCCTTCCCCACTACCCCAAACCCAACTCACCCAGGTCCCTCCTTGCCTTCTTCCCTCCCTTCCCATTACTTTTTGTCAATTCAGCTGCACTGAAAATCCCTTTGGATGCTTGCTCTAGGAAAAAAGCAATGCAGAGCTATTGCCAAGGATTTCACACATAGCAACCATTGAGGCAGCAAGTGTTGTGGCAACTGGATCAACACCCCGAGCATGCAACAGCCTTTCTGTCCTGGAAAGCTTTTCCCCCTTTTCTTCCTCCCGGCTTTCAGGCAGATGTTAGTGTTTAGTCACTTTTACGTATTTTTCACCACCGCTCTCCGTGCCCGTGTCCAATGAGTCACTCGTGTGTGCACAGGGCTGTGGCTCAAGGGTAACATGTCATCCCAAGATGCTACAGCTCACTCTTGACCCAGATCAAGCCGACAGCCTTCTCCAGGGACAGGTGGGGACCCCCCATCCCATCACCCTGCAGGGGCTGGGGGACACCAGGGTGCCCAGCCCTGTACCTTGGGGTCCATGCGGAGGAAGTTGTGCGGTCCCCGGCTGCTCAGCGTGGAGCGCTTAAACGTCTTGCTGTGGTGAAAGTGGTAGTAGTTTTCCAAGCTTCCAATCTGAAAAAAAAAAAAAAAAAAGAAAGAGGTTGTTTGGGTTGGTTTTTTTAAAATCTGTTTTCTCCTGCCTTTCCCCCCCCCCCCCATTTTGTACAGTGCAGCCATGCCCTGCACCCCAAATCCCTCACTCCCACAGAGCTCCCAGGGCTGGGGAGGATGCAGGATGCTGGCACGAGCCCCAGTGCCACCGCTGTGACAAACAGCGTTGGTGGTCGGACAGTGCCATGGCACAACAGAGCCCGGAAAACATTTTTATGAATTTTCACCCATTAAATGTATCTTTGAAAACTGCCTTTCATCAGCTCCCAAGCAGAAGTAATGAGCTAAAAATGAGCTCAGCAGCTGCGGCGCAGCCAGGGGAGCTGTGCCTCATCCTCCTGCCTTCTCCGCCCGCCGCTCCAGCTTCGCCCTGGCTGCACATGAGGAGAGGTGATGCGATCCCTGCTCGCCCTGGGATGCTCCTGGGAAGCGTGGGATATAAATGTGCATTGCCTGGAGTGAGGGATGGCAGCATTTGCAGGAAAACACGGTGCCAGCCACACCACCCTGCCAAGCCCCGGGGTGGCTGCGCTGCCTCCGGCCCTCTCATCCTGGCATCTGGAGACACCGCAACTCCTCTTTTTTCATCCCAAAAGCATGGATGGGATAAAGTCCTCGGGCTATGCAATGAATCGAGGGATCTCAGCCAGACACCGCATGTGAAACATCCCACGGGGATTCACAGCCAGAGGGATGGGAATGACCCAAAATACTGCACTCACTGGTATGTGGCTCCCAGATCACATAATTTGGGTACAAATTGGGACTTTGCTATAAATTCACTTTTGCCTGTGTTTGGTTTGTTGGGTTTTTTTTCCAGCCTGCCAAAAAACCCCACATTCCATGTCAGGACCTGGATGTTGGGAGCCAGTGGCATTCCCTGTGTCTTGCTCACAGGACCAGAAAGGGCCATCCTACAAGCACCATCTCCAACCCATGAGGCAACGTCTTTAAGACCCTGTGTGACCCAGGGGCCAGGGTGACATTCCTGAGGCCAGACCAGGGCTGGTTGCAATGAAACAGCAGGGAACAAACAGGTTTGTCTGGATCAGATGCTAAAGCAGATGACAACTACTTACATCTTTATCACACTTGATACCTTGAGATCTGCCAGTGTCCCTTACAAGCATTAAATATTTAGTCTTGCTCTGCCTTTTATGCCAGGATGT
Source organism: Vidua macroura (assembly GCF_024509145.1). Classification (NCBI taxonomy): domain Eukaryota; kingdom Metazoa; phylum Chordata; class Aves; order Passeriformes; family Viduidae; genus Vidua; species Vidua macroura. Next base: position 19,570,334 of record NC_071582.1, read on the forward strand.
CATTTCACCAACTTTACTGCTCTTAGTGTGATTTTTATAATTTATTTCCACTCAAATTAATTTAAACCCTCCCTCTTCCCCCTTCACATTACAGCATAACTGGGCATTTTCTTTAACATCCACATAAAGAGGTTGCTCACTGCAATCTTCATTTGCCTTTTAAGCTTCAAATCCATTTTCACTTGAAAAAGAGAAAGAGGGTGCTTCAAACTCTCCATATTTTAGGGAAACCTTGACAAGGCCACTCTTTGTCTTGCTCAGTCTTGCTGGAGTGAGCTTGGGCTTGCCATAAAGAGTGCTGGGCTTGCCATAAAATCCTGCAATGGTTTGGGTTGGAAGGGATCTTAAAGACATCCAGTTCCAACCCCCTGCCATGAGCAGGGCCACCTTCCACTAGACCAGCTTGCTCCGAGCTTCATCCAGCCTGGCCTGAAAGAGGGATGGGGCATCCACATCTTCTCTGGGCAACCTATGCCAGTGCCCCACCATGCCCACAGTAAACAATTCCTTTCTAAGTAAAGAATTTCTTCCTTCCTTTTCACAAATAAATGCAAAATTACCATGCAATGCAAAGCAGCAAAAGCACAGGGAAGGTAATGATCTGATCACAGGCTCTGGGGATACATAGCCAGAGCAGCAGGAAAAGAACTCTGTGCCCCACTTCTTTATCCTCCTGGGGTTTATGGGCAGAAAAATAAGAAAAACCTTCCCATGCTGGGAATACCTTGAAAGTCTGAGCAGAGGTTGGTCCCACTGGACCAACCTGGTAGACCTCCAAATGTCCTGTTCCACCTAAGATAGTCTAAAGAGAAAAACTTGTAAATGTCAGTTTTCTTTTAAATGGAAAAGGATTTGTTGTCCTCCTCATGGTCAGTCAGCTCAGTAAGGGCTCTGCAATGCAACTCCATCTCACCCAAACCATTTAATCTGTGCAAAGTACAGCTACACCTGCACTGGTGCCTTCCAGAAGGGTGGATCCAACCGGGAAGGCAGTGAGCACGCCCCTCCTGGGGACACCACCCATTCCCATCAGGGACAAGGGGTCCAGTCGCTGACCTCCTGCCTTCAGGAATGCAATTCTCAAATGGTCACGGATGTGTTCAGCTCAGTAAGGATCAAGCCAAGAGCTGTGAGACGACAGGAATCCAGGAAAGCTCCAAATACGGCCCAAAATTAATCCCATCCCTCTCCTGCACTGCAGGTGAGACCACTGAGGATGTGGCAGCCCTTCCAAAACTTAGTGTTGGACACCACACATGGAAAAATGAATACAAACCCTGTAACCAGGAAGGGAAGGGGGTCACCATCACCCCCGAGCCAGCGGCGCTGCCCGGGGCTCCGGCACCGCAGCGTCCCCACAGCGCCCTCGGCCAGGGCCTGTCCCGGCTCGCCCCGGCACGGCCGGGGAACAAAGCCCGGCGGGGAGGAATGAGCAGACGAGGAATGAGCAGGCGTTCGAGGGTGTAAAAGCCGTTTCTTTTGTTTAGTTGTTTGCTTCACTTAAATGGAAGTTGACGCAAGTGATTCCCCAAGGGAAATGTCATTCTGCCATGACCCAGAAGGGTTTAAAGTGTCCTGGCTCGTGGTTTGGGCACAGGAAAATGCAAGGAGAGCTCAGAGCTGTGTCTGCCAACCCCAGCAGTGCCTTTCCCGGGCAGTACCGTGTCAGGAGCCTCCAGGATCGCATCACAGAGGAAAAGATGTCACCAGCCACCAAGGCAGGGCTGAGCTTCCTTGCACTCAGCTGGGTCTTCCAGCGATCATCACCTCTCCTCCTCCCTCACCACTTTGGACTCCACTCAAACATCTTTGCAGGGTGATAACATCCTTGGCAGAGTTTTCCAGCGGGTTTTGTCCAGAAACAGGCCCCCCAGGAGGGCACATCTCACTGAGGGCAGTGCCATCACCAGCAGCTCCACAAGCTGATGATGCAGGAGGAGAAGAGTGGGACAACCAGGTCCCCGCGAGGCTCAGCACACCATGAACCTTGGGCACAACACTGCAAATGTCACACATGAGCACATGTGCAGGGAAAGCAGTCCCTCAAGGTTTAACCCTGGACAGGACCCAGTGGAAAGAGCCCAAAACCCAGTGGGAAAAGCTTGGAGAGATGGAGGGCTGAAGGCAGGGTGTTGAGAGCAGCTGGGGAAGCCCCAGAGGTGTGGGAGCCAGGAACACCCTGATGCAACCACAGAAATATTTCCCTTGCTCTCCAGCCTGCACAGGGCTGCCCCGAGGAAAGGGCTCAGGGGGGAAGGATGGATGCTCCAGTGGAGCCACACTGCACCCATGGGCCAAATGCCTCCAGCATCATAGGGATGAGCTCACATAACCGGGATGCTGGGAAGGAGGGAGGGGTACCAGATGCTCCTGCAGGGAAGGGACACAGCAAAACCCCAAACCAGGAGCTGACGTTAGGCTGATGCAACTTGGGAGAGTGGGAAGTTCAATCAAGATATTCTCTGTCTGAAGAGGGATAAACACTGAAAAGCCCTTTGGGTTGCACAACCACCTTCGCCCAGCCCTGTGATAGACGCAATTGAACAATACATGTGATTTTCTCCTTGGTGGGACGGGAGCTGAGCATGCAGGTAGGAGAGTGAGGGTGTGATGTGAGGGGTTATCCCCCACGGGAGGTCACAGACACGGGTGCAGGAGACAATGTGTTCAATTCAGCCTCCCCCCCAAAAAAATTGTTTATGCAGCACCCCGTGACTTTAATTATAGTTAAAAGCAGGGTTGCGATATAAAGCAAGGTTATAATTTGTAGTCCGGGAGACACCTTGGGCAGGAGGACAACCTGAAGTGCCACCCAGCCAAAAAAGCGCCGGGCAGCGCCATGGCAATAAACTCTGGAACAAACTCCGAGGACACCAGCCTGCATCTGGGATTGCAGAGGATGAATAAATTGAAAGGAAAACGAGCTGCTGTGCGGAAAATTTCTTTTAGACACCAGTGTTCTGCGGGGGTTTGAAAGCAAAAGTTCTCTGTGTTCCCAAGATCTCCGATAAAAACCCGGGCCAGAGAGTCCAAAGTTTGTTAAACCCACAAATACAACTTTCCGGGGTAGGAGGAACTTGTGCAACCCCCCAGCGGTGCGGGGCGAGGGCACCCCGAGGAGGGGCATCCACCCAGGGGGAGCCCGCCCCCGGCCAAAGCGCTCCGACAGCATCCCCGCATCGGCCCCGTTCTCATCCCCACCGCTCCGGGGGGGCTCATCTCCCGCTCCTGGGACCCCCGGCATCGCCTCGGTCCCAGGAGACCGGGCAGCTCGGCGAGACCTCCGCCAGCGGAGAGATCTCGGGGTCCATCTCCCGCTCCTGGGATCCTGCCCCGGTCCCGGGAGTGGCGGCAGTTCCACGGGACCCCCGCCGCCTCCCCGGTCCCGGGACCATCGTCGGCTTCCCGGTACCGGTAGTCCCAGTGCGACACGCAGAGCAGCTCCCCGGCGCCGAGCTCCCCACTCCGGGGATCTGCCGCAGGCTCCCAGTGCCGGAATCCCCGGCAGTTTCCCGAGACCGCTCCGCCTTTCTGATCCCGGGACCCTTGGTAGCTTCCCGGAACCCTCGGCTCCTCTCCGTTTGCGGGACCCCCAGCAGCTCCCCGATCCCCCGCAGGCTCACGGTGCCAGAACCCCCGGCAGCTCCCCGGTGCGCCCGCCGGTCCCCAGTGCGACCCCCCAGCCCCGCATCCCCCGCTCCCGGTGCCCCAGCACCTGCCCGCTCCCGGAGCCCCCCGGCCCCCGCCGCCCCTTACCTGCCCCAGGCTGATGTACCCGTAGGCGGCGGCGAGGCGGGCGGCCTCGGCGGGCCCCCCCCGCACCCGCACGGCCCAGTGGTTGGTGTAGACGGTGCGGGCGGGCTCGGCGGCGGCTCCGCGCCCGGGCAGCGCCAGCGGCAGCGCCAGGGCCAGCAGGCAGAGGCGGGCGGGCGGCGGGGCGGCCGCGCTCCCCGCGCCGGGGCCGGCGGCGGGCATGGTGCGGGGCCGGGCCGGGCTGGGCGGAGCGGGGCGCTGCGCCTTTTAACCGGCCCCGCAGCCCGCGGGGGCGGGGGGATGCTCGGGGGGGGGGGGGGCGGGGAGGGCCCGGGAGAGCGGGCGGACGGGGCGGCCCCCGGCACTGCCCCCCCGCGTCCCCCCGCCTGCCGCCGGGCAGCCCCGCTGCGTGCCCGGCGCTGCTCCCCGGAAACCCCCCCCGGACACCTCTGCAGCCCCCCTGCCCGACTCCGGGCAGCTCCCCGGACCTCTCCGTGCATGGCTCTGTGACCCTTCCCCGCGTATCTCCGGACAACTCCCTGTGCCCCCCAGCACTTCCCCTACGCGTCCCGGCGCTGGTCTCCGAACAGACCCCCTCGGTCCCCCCGGGTGTCGCGGTGCTGTTCCGAGGAACCCCCCCCTGCCTCCCCGTGCATGTGACCGGACAATCCCTTGTCCCCGCTGCATCCTCCCCTGCGCGCCCCGGTGCTGCTCCGTGAACAACCACCGGCATCCCCCCGCATCCCCCTGCATGCCCCAGCACTGCCCTCCGGGTTTCCCCCTGCGCCTCACTTCATCGTCCTTTGTGCTCCCGATTCCCCGGGGCACCTCCCCTCCTTCCCCCGTAGCCAGCCCCCACGCATCCTCCCAGCTCTGCTCCTCAGGTAACCCATGGCACCCTTCAGAGAGAGCCCCCGCATCGCCCCCGCATCCCCCTGCATGCCCCGGCACTGCATCTTCTTTTGTGCATCTGCATTCCCCCCGGGCAGCCCTCCACGCATCCTCCCAGATCTGCTCTGCAGGCACCCCCTGAACCCCGCGAAGAGACTCCCCACGTAGCCCCTGCATTCTCTCAGCCAGCCCATCATGTATTCCACGGCTCCACTCCCCACGTAGCCCCTGCATCCCCCTGGGCAGCCAGTCTGAGCCCCCCTCCCCCTCTGTCTCCCTGGAATGCGTTGGCACTGCCCACATCTCCCCCATCCCGTTCTCCCTGCATCCCCCCAGGCATCTCCCTCACCCTCACCCCTCTGTACTACTCCCACAGGCACATCCCACTGCACGCCCCCCCTGCATCCCTCCAGCACTGCCCCCACACCCCTGGCATCCCCCCTGCACCCCCAGGCGAACCCCAGACAGCTCCTCCTTGGGCTTGGGAAAAGCCAGGAGGAACTGGCTGGTGGGGAGGATTTTGGGACAGGACTCTGGATAAACCTGGCCGTGGACACCCGAGGGGCACCACCATAATCCACGGGCTGGGGCAGACGGACTGGAGTGCTGACTCTGCCTCCCAGGGATGCCATTCAGGGAACAGCAGGGACCTCGCGGGGTATTAGAAACTGGGCTTTGTTTGGGGAGGGTGGTGGCGCTTACAAAGGCCGGGCTCAGGAGGGGGCCGGGACGCTCTGTTCCACAGCCCTCCCCAACAGTGCGGGCCCAGGCCGGCAAGGAGCTGACAACTGCCCGAAATGGAAGAATGGTTTCAGTGGCATTGCATTCACTCACACCACAGCTTCACCTGAATCATATCCGAGCTTCAGAAATGTACCCGGAGCTCCCAGGGCCCTGACAATGAGCAGCTGCATCCACAGGCTCCAGCCAGGATGGTCTCAGGGTGGCTGTGATTCCCAGAGTGGGTGTTGACTGTTTTCCAGACCCTGACCAGATTTGACTGGTATTTGGGGCACAAACCCCACATCCCATCTCTCTGAATGCAAACACCTTCCCGAGCCCCAAACAGATTTGCAAAACCTACCTGGGTGTGTAAGGATGAGGGGGCATCCAAGGAGCAGTAAGTACAACCCATCACTGGAGCTGAAGAGGAAAATCACAGTCTGGTGCCACCCACTTGTACCAGCCCTGCCACTGGGCAGGTGAGCTACTGACAGCCTGAGGAAATAGGGAAGTACTCCCAGCTCAGCCATGAGATTAATCCAAGGGAAATTTATAGGGAGCCTGTTCAGATAGGGCCAAAATCCTCTGGCAGCTCCTGTGCTGGGCTGGCTTTGACCCATTTGCAGGCAGCAAATACATACAGGGGCCAGATGGAGGTGAGTCCCTGTGCCACAGGCAGGCTTATCCCAGGAAATTACAAATATCAGCAAAATGGGGATTTGGAGGGTTTCTGTGTGCAAACAGTGTTGTCCTGGCATTAGAGATGTGACAATTTGCTGCCACAATTTGCAGGCACTGGGGAGTTTGGTGACTCTCACCATAAGGTGTTGCTCACTGAAATCACTGTGGGTTATCACTGCAGGGACACTGAAGCCTCCAGGGCTCATCACCCCACATGTCCTCACAGGGCTGCCCTGTAAGCACCCTGGGCAGAAATGATGGGTTGTGTGTGACCATTCCTTCTGATTATGCAGTGAAGAATGGTTTCCATTAGCACCAGCACACTGCAAATCCAATCCTCACTTCCCATCTGGTTTATGGGCTTTTCCTCAAGTTTCCCATTGATTAAGGTGTGTGAGATGGATGAGCAGGGCTGGCGGGTGCTGGGTGTGCTACGTGTGTGATGCACATCCAGAGAGATGCAGCGGAGCAGAGCCAGAGGAGAGGTGGGAATAGATGAAAGAAAACCCTTTGGTTTCAAAACATCCACCTCCCTCTGCTGGGGAAGGTCTGAGGGATGTCGGCAGGGGATGGATGCAAAGTAGGGGCAAAGTATCTTCACAGGTAGCAGAGAAGGGCGAATGAGCTCTGGCAGCAGCAGGGAGGGTTTAGGCTATGGCAGTGGGAAGAGCTTTCTGAAGCTTTTCAGAAGAAAGTGAAGATAGGAAAGAGATTGCCTTTGTGGGGGGATGTGTGCAAAACCTCATTGTGTCTGTGCTAGGCAATAAAAAATGGGCAAATCCCAGGAGAATCAGGCTGAATCCATGTTTGGGATTGCTCTGCATCCCACTGGAAGGCTCAACAGCGATCATCATGGCCATCAAAACCTAGCTACGAGCTACATCACAGACCTTCCATCCTAAGGCCATTCACCACGACTCCCGATGTATCTGCCTGGGGAATAGTTACTGGCACCAATAAAACCCTGTGCCCTGCTCAGCCTGCAACATCGTGTGAGCTGGGTGAGAGCCTTGCCCAAATGCTGACTGCAGCATTGGGACCCAGGTTTTGGTGCTCCCTGGTCCCTGCACTGCTCCTGACCTGTCTTCCCACTGACATAATTTTGAAATTCAGAGTGGCAATTTTCCCAGATGAACCCAAGGGACTTACCAGGGGTGTCAGGAAAGACAGACTTTGGCCCCACATGCTTTGCAGTGGATGTAGACTAAGGCAGAGGTTCCAGTTAACTCTTTTCCTGGGATTATTTGAAAACCTGGAGAATTACAGTGAGCCACCAAGAATACAATAAATTTTGTGAGCTGAGAGGTTAAACAGAAGCTGCTGCAAAGGAAGCAAGGAAAGAGGCACTGCTGAACCAGTAACATTTAAACTCTCCTGAATAAAATTCATAAAAACCCTGGCATTTTATATCTGTCCATGAATTACAGTTAAAATCCCACCACGTCCCACGCGCGCTCGTTGCTCCGTACGGCAATAAGATTACAGCGAAGAGCTGGACGAGCAGGGAAGAATGTAATTTAAATGCCGCTCCTTTGAAAACCAAGCCTTTCTTTTTAAGGCACGTTCAGAAAAGGAAAGTACAAATAATGCACCCAGAAGGTGCTATTTTTTCCAGGGGTGGGATGGCAGGGCTGGCGCTGAGCTGCCTGCCCTGGGCAGCAGGATTGTTACTCTGCTCCTGCCTGTGGAGGAGGGACAGGACAGTGGGAGCTGTGCCTCTGCCTGCTGCAGTGCAAGGAGTTAAACAAACAAAAGCCGTTTTGCAAACACCCACGGTTCAGAGGTGTCCCTGGGATGCCAGAACAGGGAAGCCACTTGGCTTGGAGCCATCGGCCAGCCTTGCTGGCAGGAGCTGCCCGGTGAAACCCCCAGCGACAGGAGCTGGGGTTTTATCCTGTGCGTGATGAGAGCCTGTCGACATGGAGATTACAGCACAAATCAGGTTAAAACCCATTTATCTGACCCAAGCAGAGCCCGTGTGCTGGGATGTGCAGAGGCGTGAGCGGGGCCATCGCCGTGCCGATGACTGCGAACTTGTCCCGGTCTGCCGGAGAGTCTGACAAACCCCGTCCATGCAGCTGTGCACGGTGGGTAATCCAGGGCATGCAATAATTACACCAGCACACCTGGAAATAGCTCTTTCTGTAGCTCCCAGGCTTAACCAAATGAATGAAATTTGCGCTGGCGTAATTAAAGCGATGCGGTTCAGGATCTTGTCTGCAGCGGGGAGTTACTGCAGCTTGACTCTTCACTCTCCGGTGACGGCCACGTGGAAGAACCCCCAGCTCCAGCCCCTGACACGGCGGCTCCAGTGCTGACTTCTCACCATCAGGGTGCCCATTAACACCAGCCCATTAACACCAGTTCATTAACACCAGCCTTCAAACCTGTCCGGCAGCACAATGCCTCCTCCGGCGTCCTCCGGCAGCTGCCCCGGCTCACTCCGGCACACAGCAGCGATGGCAAAACACGGGGCTCTCGGCTGCAGTCCCTGCTCCCCTCCAGGGATTTGTAAATTTGCAGGAGAGATCAGTATTCTTCCATTTTAACTATGTTAAACCACGACACATTTATATTTACACATCTCAAACAATCATTTTTTTTTTTCTCTGCTTGCCCTTTTAGGTGTTAAAATAACCCCAGACTCACTAGTGGCCAGACGGTTTTGGGGATATTAATGGCAAAATCCTGCACACAAGTGAGCTGCCAGTGAAACTTGCCAGTGGAAAATAAAATTTGGAACCTCTGTGGAGCTTCATCCCCATGGCTGATGTGTCACAGCAGCGCTCAGGCTCTGGCAATGGCACCGCTGCTGTCAGCGTGCAGCAGCCACCAGCTTTGCAGCTGGGAAAGCCCTGGGTGAATTCCCAGGAGATTCGTGTTCACTGGAAAAATCCTGTCCCTGCCTTTTTCCTTCCCTTTCTAAATCTGGATTAAGCTTTCAGTCTGAAGAGGTGACATCAAATGTGATGGAGAGGAAGGAGGGGATGAGGTGGAGCAAGGCCCAAGGAGGTGTGGACAAGTGGCAGCTCTGTGTTGGTGCCCAGCCCTGGTCACAACACTGCAGGTATGGGGAAATTAATTTTCAAATTCTTGAAACACCCATTTTATAAATCTCTGACCCCTGGCAGCTCTCAGTGAGAAATGGGGAAACTTACTGGGGAAAAAACGCTCTGGCCAGGGTGGAAGAGCTCAGAAACACAGGGATCACCAAGGAGGATGTACCAATGGTTTTCTGCCATCCAGCACCTCTTCCAAGCACTGAAGGCAGCAGCCAAAGGGATTTAAATTGGGGATTAGAGAGGCTGCCTGGCTGCAGTGATACACTCGGGGTACAGAGCATCCCCAGTGCCAGAGGTTTTTGCTGTAATTAGACCAACATCTGTCCGGCAATGGTTGAGGCTTGCGCAGTCACTGTGTTGCTCCAGGCTGGGCTGGAGATTTCCCACAGGCTCCTCCTGCTCTGCTTTTCTGCAATTTCACAGATATCAGAAATTTTTTTCCATCTGATGAGTTCTTCCTCTCCAGAAAGATTAAATCTTGATTGTCAGGTACTACTGTAGCAGGCAGGATGATTTCCCTGACTAGTTCAAATGTCATCCTAATAAAAATGCTAGTAATAAAAAATAAAAGAGAAAGGGCCCATTATGGACTCAGGCCTGAAAAAATATCCAAAAGATGGATGCTGAAGTTTAGAAACAATTGAAGCTTGGTGGCTGAAGGGTGCTCTGGGGACTGCTGGGCCCAGCACACACATTCCTAGGGTGGGGAAATCAATCAAAGATAATTGTGTGCTGGTCTTGAACTAAAAGGGAACAAACCCAAGCCTTTTCACCCATCTCAAATAGGTTTGGGGTTTATTGTTATTTTGGAAATTAGGGCATGGAAGGAAATGCCCAAGTGAGAGGTGGTAGAATGGGGAGATGCTCCACCTGGAGAGGGTGCCGGGACAGGGAGGGGACCATGGGATGTGGCACCCATCCCACTTGTGAAACAGATCCACCTCTCCTGGTTGTTCCCACCATCCCACTTCATCTGAGAGCACTGTACCAGGGAGAAGCATTGGAGTCAAGAGGGTGCTGGTAATAAACTGAGCCAACCCAACCCCACCCCTGGAAGAGCAGGTCTTGGAAAAGCCGGTTACACCGGTGCCACGTGGGGACGTGCTGTCACCATGCAGGGGGAGGCTGTTTCAGGTTCCCCCAAAGGAAGCACGGCTGTTGCTGTTGGAATGATGGCTCCAGGGCTGGATTTGGGATCAAAAGTTGGACTCCTAGAAGGGGCTGGGGGTCACCAGGAAGGGACAGCTGCTGTCTGCTCTCTATGGTGGCTTTGTCAGATCAAACACGACTTTTCTATTTCACCCCCAGTAGAGGTGATGTACCAAGGACTTGGCTGTGACTGGCACAGGATGAGCCTCCCCACTGCATTTTCACTTCCCAGCAAACCCCACTGCACTGGAGCAAGCACCAGGAGCAGAAGCACAGGAGGAGAGCAATGAGCCTGAGGGTGGAGAGATGCAAAGATCAAACCAGCAGCGATTTCAAAATAAAATCCGACATCCCAGGGAAAACACGGTGTGTCCTTGCCGAGGCTATCATTTATGCCAATTAAAAAAAAAAAAACAAACTGGCATGGCACGAAGGAGAGCTGCGTGGTATTTCCTGAAAAGGGTGTGGGGAGCATCCTTGGAAAGCCTGCCCTGCACAATGTGCTTGCTGTTTCCAGAAAAATAAAGTTTGCTGTGACCCACCTGTCCCTGAAAAGCAGCTATTTAGGGCTGGAACATGGTCAGCCCGGAGTCAGTGGCTGGGTCTGTCCTGACTGCAGAGCAGCTGGCACCTTTGCCAGGATTTGGGGTTTGGCATTTACCTGCAGCTTTTTAATTGCTGCAAAATGTCTTAGAAAAAATGTAGGAGAGCTGCCCAAGCACCAAGTGCTCACAACTGAAGGTCTTTCCTCCACAGCTTTTGGCTGGTGGCCATTAACTCCCATACCAGCCCCCAGAGCCATGACAGAACAGGACAGGAGGGGTTTTCTCCTTTGCCACCTTAAGATTTTGGGAGTATTTTGACTCAGCTGGTAATCTGGGGGGTTTAGAGCAGCAGCTTTGGGGTTTGCCAGAGAGACAGCTGTGGGAGTGATGGGTGAGAGCAGCCCTGTGGCACAGTGGAGGGACTCTGCTGACAAAGGACAGGAGGCCCCCCATTGGGAAGGGACAGCTTTTGGTGGAGAAGGGAGTGTCCCATGGGTTTGTGTCCCCTCATCCCCTGGCAAGCCAGGACCAGGACTCACTCCCCATCCCAGTGGCAGAGCATGCTTGGGGCTCACCAAGGGCATTTCTGAAGGTTTTGGCAGCATAGCAAGACTTGCCAAAGCCTAATCTCCAAGTGAGCTTACCTTTGACATGGAATTTCAACGGAGAGCATGGAAAACAAACATAAACCCACAGTTTGGATGGGTTTTCTTTTGTCTGAGCCCTGCTCAGAAGCTGCAGACAGGCGGTATTTGGGTGACCAGACTGGATCCAGTGTTCTCTGGGCGGCCACGATGCTGAAAGAGAAGCAGCTCCACCTTAGGGCAGGCGCTGGTGCTGGAGCAGGGCCGACCTCGACACTAATTCAACCATCAGCCATCAGCCATCACCCATCAGCCATCATCTGTGCCAGAGACTGGCAATATCTGCTTCAGCCTGCAGCCAGACTTGGAGCAAACACCAAGATCTCAAGACTTGGGATCAGTTTGGGGCTGAAAATTTGAGATTCCTTTAGTCACATTGGAAAAAAAAAAAAAAAACAAAACCAACCAAAACCTCGAATGTATATTTTCTTTCCTAATGATGTTGGGGGGTAAAAAACATTTTTCAGCAAATCACCCTTTGCATCCTGCAAAAGCACCCTGAGACCCACAGTGGGTGGAAATCCCACACAGAGCAAAACTCCACAGCAATAAAAACTCGTCCTTGGTGGAAAAATAACTTAAAAAAAAAAAAAAAAAAGCCAGTCAAAGACAAAGCAGGGTTCTGTGGAGCCCTGGACATATCTGGATTAGTCCCATAAAAATCAGCTGTTGTGGCATATCGGCTCCCCTGCAGGAGACAGCAGGAGAGATGCTAACCTGGTCTTGATTTGAAAGCTGCTTATTAGTTCTCATCAAGCATAATTATGCTTCAAAGCCAAATGAGATGTCCAACTGAATTCTGAACACACGTTAATGTTTTTAAATGTGAAAAAAACCAACAAAACCCTATTTATTGAATCCCAGCTGGGCTCCAAATGATAAAATAGATGCTGCTAATGGCTCTGGGAAGGGAGGGCTGGAGCTTCACTGCAGCTTTGCCAATTAAATGGTTATTACTGACCAATTAGTCAGGAATCAACCCTGCTTTTAGTGATATCTGATTAAGTGTGTCCTGCAATTCAGCCTCAGTTGTTAACCGGGGGAAAGAAACACCTTCTCTCCATCAGCCCCCCCCGGGATACTTAGCCTGGGCAGGGTTTGTGCCCACCCTGCTCATGAAAAATCCCTTTTTTTTCCAGCACTACCACTGTCCTGGGGAAAATACATCTCAAGGACCCATCTAGGCATGGCAAAACCTTTCAGAGCCAGGAAGGAAATGGGAAGGAAATGAAGGAAAAGGGGAAAATTAACCACACGCAGAGGGTGGCTTCTCCCCCTGCAGCTCGCAGGTTGCTGCTGCCCGGCACATGCTGAGCCATGCCCATTCACAGGCTTTTCCAAATATTATCCCAATATTTTCTTTCAGTTCCCAGATAAATGGGCCTCTTCAGCAGGCTTTAAGCCCGCTCTGTTCCAACATTTTCTTTAAAGCAGCAGAGGAAACCTTTGAGTTGCGCCAAGCTGCTGAATCCTGCTTTCAGGGCTGAGCTGCAAGGGGTTTTCCAACAAAAAATAGGGGCAGTGTTGGGCTTTTTCCTTGTTTCATCAGGAAATATGAAGGAGCCCACATCACTCCTTAATCTTCCTTTCTTCCTGCCTCCTCTCCCACCCTGCAGTCTGTCTTTCCTGTGCTTTTCTGTGGTCTTCAGAAATTTCTGAGCATATTCCCAGATTTCCATAGGATGCTATGGGTGAGGAAGAGCATCCCCCTGCACAGCATCCTCCCTCTGAATACCCCTGAGCCATGGAGAAACTCCAGAGGACCTTGGTATCTCCCATGGGGCTGAACAGCAAGGCCACAGCACTGAGGGAGCTGAGGAAAGTGCCTGTGCAATGGCCAGGGAGGGTGGAGCCAGACAAAATATAGGAAAGCACAAAAAAAAAAGAGTAAAATTTCAGAAAATGTTAGTGCAAAGATCCACTTCCTTCCAAGGACTGGGTGCAGCAACATGTAGAGGCTCCATCTAACCAAAATTATACTGAGCAGAGATGATTGCTCACCTCCTTGTTCCAGGTGAGGAGATAGCTCTGGATGCCCTGGCTGGCTTGGACAGCACCTGGACAGGGAGAACAGCCCTTGGCCACAGGGACAGGGCAGGTAAGAAGCTGTATGTGGATCTCAGGTGCAACAGGGTGAAGGAGGGGAAGGAAAATCTAAAGACATGGTGGCTCTGGGAGTCTCTGATGGGCTGGAGAGGGACAAGAGCAGACCTGGTACAAGGGGGCTCTGCTCAAGGCATTTCCTGGCTTCTTATTCTGCCCTACACATCTTCAGCTGGTGCTTACAGGGTCTGCGGGGGGCAAGGGAGGTGATGCTCCCCAGGCACTGAGATTTGTGGGGTCTGTGGCAATGTGTCCTTGGGAAATGCCACAAAGAACTCCAAAGCTGTGATGTGCAGGAGCATCCCCAAAGTGATACCCAAAGTGGCCCAGCCCTGGTGACGGGACAAGCTCGGTGACTGGGGATGGGATGTAGCCCTTTCCCTCGTCCTCAGCTGGGTTCCTCCTCCTGGAAAGGGGGAATCCCGTTTTTCCGGGCCATAGGATGGGGCATGAGGAGGCCAACAGACCCAGCACATGTGGGATCCACTGTGGCCTCTGCCTGTCCCCGTCCTCTGGAGCAGCCCAAATGCTGCATCAGCTCATTTCCTCCCACCGTTCCTTTATCCCGGAGCATCTCTCGGGGCCGGGGCATGAAAATTCCCTGCAGGGCCGTGCCCGTCTAGCCGGGGACGTGGAGGAGATGCCACTGTCCCCGGAGCCCGGGGAGCCCGGGGAGCCCCAAGGCTGCCCGCGGCCGGTGCGCCGGGCCGGCACTAGGTGGGGATGGCACCACGCCGCGGGGAGGAGGAAGGGCGGGAGGAAGGGCAGCGCCGGGGCTCGGGCTCGGCTGCTGCTGCTGCCCGGGGAGCAGCGGGGCTCGGGCTGCGGGGGGCTGCCGGGATGGGCTGAGAGGGGCTATTGGGAAAGGCTGAGGGGAGGGATGGGGCAGGGACGCGGGCGGTATGGCTGCGATGCTGGAGACAGAGAGGCAGGGATGTCGGAGGCAGCAAGGACCCGGTACCACACCAGGCGTTATTGCAAAGGCTGTGCCTGTCAGACAGTCTGAGGTCTGAGCCCCTCTCCTCGCCCCACTGACGCTTGTAACGGTTCTTACTGACGTTAATTACATTTTGAAATTTTAGAAAGGAAGTATTTCCCACATGTTCTCAGTCAGACCTTCTTCTGCATCCCACAGCTTGTTCCATCCGCGGCTCTGTGCTAAGGTGGGACACTGGCACAGCTGAGAGTTGGGCAGTTGGTCACCAAGCTCTTGGAAAGGCTGGGAGGTGGCCACAGTGCTGGGAGAGGGATGCAAAGTGCCTGTGGCCTCAGTAGCACCTCACTGCAGGGATAAAGAGGGATGGATCCAAGTCAGGAGGAAAACTCCATCACAGGGAGTGTTTCACACTGGCTGCTCGGCCATGCAGTACCTCCAGAACCTGGCTGGGACTCAGCAGGCCAATGCAATAAGCCCTGCACTCGAAAGGGTTTACTTGCTGTAAATCTCTGCAGAATTCACTTGACCCAGTCCTACCTCCTGAGTCACCACCAAAACCAGGGCACAGTGTAAATCTCACCCCCTCCCTGCTCACACCAAGACTCAGCTCATTTCCACTGCCACTGTACAAAGCAACTTCAGGGAAAGCATCACCCTAAAGTCCTGATCCAAGAGACAGGATTTTTTTCTGCCTCCTCCTGCAGGGACCCGAGCACTGGCAGCGGGAATTTGGCCATCAGCATCGGCAGGGAAACCCTGAGGTGAGAAACAACTGTTGATACACGTTTTTACACCAAATTTTGAGGAGCTGGTCTCACCACCGGGTTTGGTGCATAGACCACAGCCATGGACAAGTTGTTTAATTTTTGCTTCCCCTCTTCTCAACAAAAAAAGCCAACAAACCAGCCCAAACCTGTAGCATGTCTGTCAAAATCTATGTTCACCACAGAAATGGTGGCTCAGAATGATCCACTGAGGTCTGCACCCTTAAATCAGGGGGCAAATGAAGTTGGCACCACTGGGACAGGAGCATAAATCAGAATATTGATTTAAATGTAACTATTGATTTAACCCCTTCTGCTTCCTCTCTGTGTTCCTCACATGCTCATCCAAACCAGAGAGAACATAATTTCAGACAAACTCCATGGTTGCTTGCTGTGCAAGCCATCAGTCCCCAAAACTCACGAGTCCCTTTGTGCTCAGGAACCAGGCAAGGTGGCAGGTAGGGATCAGAACCAGGATGGCCAAGGGTAGCCCTGAGAGCAAGAGTGCATAAAGCAGGAACCAGGGGTCATCAGTGCTACAGGTACACTTCTCTGAGGGTTTGTTTCTTGTCACAGCAAACAAAATCAAGTTCTGAGGACATTATCATATATATATAAAATATTTTTATATATCTCAGCAGCTCCAGGAGGACCTCAATGCTGCATTGCATGCAGGAAAGCTGGTGGCTGCAATGCACCCAGAGAGGCTGCCTTACCTTAAATCATCTAGAAAAATCCCTCCAGAACCTCTGGGGCTGCAGCTTCACCTTCTCAAAGTGGCATGCACAGATAGAGATGTTTTGGAGAGCTCCCATGCTTAGGCAGAGTAGGGAGGCAGTGGGAGGTCAGGACTGTGGAGCAGGAAGTGATCCCCCCAAATTCAGTCCAGTTTGAAAGCCTGGCAAGGACTAACACTAACAAACAGTCAGTGTGTTTATATCCCACCTTCCTGCCGGAGAGCAGGGGTTATTTTTGGCATATTTTGTCATTGGTGGAGATGTCAGTGAAGGCCAGGAACAGTGCAGAGCTGTTGGGAAAGCCCAGAGGCAACTGCCCCAGGCACAGGATGATGAGATGAGGGATGTGGGAAGCTGCTCCAAGTCATTTACACAAGGATTGGGTTTTGCCTGCAGGATGTGGGGCACAGCCCTGGCTTCAAAACTGGGGACTAAGAACAGCATGGACTGTCCTATTCCAGCCCTATTCCAGCCCTATTCCAGCCCCACACTGCTCCCATTCACCCCGTGCAGCAATGGAGCAGGAGTGTCATCCTGAGCCCTCACCCACCAGGTGCTTCACTCCTTCCCACCTTTCCTACCTGTGCACGAACCGTGGGCATCAGCTGGGCACCAACAGTGATGTTCTGGCATCATCAGTCACCTCTTCCAGCCTGCACTTGCTGTCTTTCATTAGGGCTTACTGCTCATGCTGAGTTAAAACAGAAAGGAAGAAGAGAGCACAAAGCAGCATCACTCTTGCCCACTTGTCATTGTGCCACAGAGCTTGGCCACATTCCTTCCACTCGCTGCTGGTTTTAAGATAATTTAAACCACTCACCTCCCCCATTTTCCCCCAGCAAGTGACCTCCTTACCTACCTGTAAGTAAGGAGGACTGCTTTGTCCCCCCTGTGAGCACCAGACGTCCTCTGCAGCCAGGACTGCTTTTTCTGACAAAACCAGCAAGATCAGCAGGGAGAGCACACGAGTTCCTGTGAGCGCTTGCAAGCTGATGGCTTTGGCAGATAGCTGGGTCTTCTCTTCCAGACATGTAACTAAAACAGGGAGCATGAGTAGCTGGAAAGCCCAGGCTTGATTTGGGCAGAAGCTTGGACTGGTATCAGCCAAGAGAAAAACAGGTAAAAGCAGGATTTTGGCAGGTCAGGAGTTACTGGCCAAACCTCAGACCAGGTGTGATAACCCCAACTGCCCCACTGCAGCAGGGAATGTGGCTGGAAGCATCGTCCTTTCACGTGGCTTGTCCATAAAACACAAGATTTAAGCCCAGAAAGCTGGTAATGAAGAGAAACCTTCTTCCATGCCAGCTCCAGATGCTTCTTGTCTAGCACAGGTAGCACACTGCAGTCCACCTGAGAACTGATTTAGCCCCTCAGCTATGGTGCAGTCTGAGAAGATGCCACAGGCTCTACTTGGCATCAACAGTCTGAATTGAGCCCTACCTTTGTGCACCTATTCAGATCCAGCACTTTCTCTGGGCCTCTTTGTTTTAGCCCCAACCAAGCAGATGAAATTAAGAACATCCCCATTAATTCACCATGCATATGAAGGGGTTGAGGATTTCTCCTCCAGCTCCGGAGCCCTGTGGCCTCACTGAGCCCAGCACTGGCTTCCAGTCTCACAGGCATGTTCACCTCCTCCCTCCCCATGCTGATCAGATAACAGGGCAATTGCCATAATGAGTCTCTGTCTGTCCAGCCCTGCTCAAAGCAATTAACAAAGCCAGGCACTAATGAACTTGGCTTCAGAGCACCCCGGAGATGGGTTATTGCCATTTGAAGTGGAGGAAAACCAAGGCGAGAGCAGGTGGAGTGGCTGACCCTGGTCACGGGGTACCTTGGGTTGGATGCAGGAGACAGAGCTCCCTGCCTGGAGCAGGGAAAGGATGGCAGGTAGACACGAGGGCGACCACAGCTCTCTGATGTGGTGTCTGTGGCTGGAGAGACTGGTTTGTCCACGTTTGGGAGGGCAGGAGGGACTCCCCACCCATCCCAGTCCTGTCTCCTCCCTGAGTGGCTTTGGGGAAGCTGTATCTCTGCAGCCAGAGCTCCTGACACCCACCTTGCTGGAACTCCTCTACATCCTGCACCCCAAGTTTTGCAAGACCCCAAATGCAGCCATTGAGCCACAGAGCAGCATAACTCATGGGTCCCCTTGCAAAGAAACTTCCTCAGTTCATGACTCACCATCCCACCCTCCCTGGTGTCACTCGTGACTCCATTTCACTTTGCTGCAGCAGCATTTTGCCATCTCTTATCAATGCAGAAGACAACAGGGCCGCCTGTCCTGGCTGCAGACACGTGCCCAACACCTCTCCCTGCAGCATTTTTGGACCACCCTCCCTGTTGTTGTAAACTGAACATCCTCTTGTAAACGACAGGTTCCCCTGCAATGCTGGAGGGGGTCAGAGTGGGCCTCTCCAGGTCTGCCTGCAAGGGTGAGGATAGCTGATAAATCACAGGGATGTGGCCTCTGCACCACATGCTCCCACAGCACACACGTCCTCACATGCACGTTGACGGCATGCTAAAAATATTCTTCACTTTTTGACCGATTAAAATTTTCCAGGAGAGTTGGAACCACAGCTCCCACCCTATCTGTACAGCCAGAGGCTTCCCCTCACCTCCCCCAGCCCTGCCAGGAAAACAGAGAATACTGAACAACAGTTCCGGTAATTTGGGGGGTTTTGGTTCCTTTAAAAGCCTGGCTAAAATATAATATTTTTTCAATAGTTTATTTTGTGATGTCTGGCACCATTCTGGAGCTAAACTTGGCGCCCTGTCTTGCTCTCATATACCCACTGAGAAGGCTGTGGGCGAGCTGGGATGATCCCACTTCCCACCCAAGATCCCATTTTGATGGCTCAGGAAATTAAACAAAGAAAATATGTTTTAAAACCAGCTCCCACCTGGTGTTAGGCAACAGAGAGCTAACGCTGGCTTGGTGACAGCTCTGAATGCTGATGGCCACTCACAATTTTCTTGACATATCTTTCAGAGGTGCCTGTTGTGCCAGGTAAAGAAGGGACCTGAAGGATACTGTCAAATCCCTGGCCACTGGCCAGGCCCCTCTGTGCCATCACTGATGCTTGTGGCAGCATTTTCTTTGCCTAATTTGGCTCTTGGCCATGAAGGAGGAGCAGGGAAGGCACAGAAGGTGTTTATACAACATGGGGATTGTCTTGGAGAGACCAGAGCCTTTGCCAAACTGAGCTGAGCTGATAGGAAGGAGATGTCATCAGTGTGCTTTTGCTAATTATCACTAATAATTATTTGTGTGTAGCTTCTCTTAGGAGCTCCAGTCCTGGCTCAGCCCCTGCTGCTCTTGCAGCCCTGTGCAAATGCAGCAAACAGGAGGGTCCTACACCAAAATCCTGCAGGTCAGAGGAGAGGGAGGGCAAATGCAGTGCTTGGGCAATGCCCTGACCATGGTGGTCAGCACAGTTCATCCTCCCTCTTGACGTTCTCTCCCTGCTCACAACAGTTACAACCAGTTAGACCCTGTCTGTCCTCCCTTGGCTTTTCCGAGTGCATTTGGTGCCTCAGCCTCTTGTCAAAACCCAGATTCATCACAGCACAGCTATTAGCTGCTCCCTCCCATGTGAGATGTCTTTCTGCTGACACAGCAATCATTCTCCTGTCAACGTGCCTTGACAGTACCAGGATTTCTCATTTCAAGTCCTGGTGTGTCCCAGGGTGATTCCCAGCTCCTCCATTAACCCCTGGCCCTGCAGGATGGGGGTAGCCTGCCCTGATGGATGCTCTGCTATCCCTTCCACCTCTGGTTAGCAGAAGCTGCCTCCTGTTTTTCCTCTCAGCACTTGCCATACCTATGCAGAAGAGCATTTAACCTGGAGGTAGAGTGTCAGACTTTTATTCTCCTTTCCTTCTTATTTTCTGTGCTGAGAACAATTGAGGCAAGGTTTGCAGAGGGAGGTAATGTCTTTTTTTAGACTGACTGAAATAATTAGAAGAAAAACCAGGCAGGCTGTTGGGTACATGAGCCCTCCAGCAGGCCTGAAATAGCTGCAGAAGAATATTCTGCAAAGCTGAATACCAGTGGAGAACAATAGCTCTGAGCAAGACTAGTGTTAACCACTTCTGCTACTAAAGACCATTCCCCAGCTGTTTTCCTTGGGGCATCACCCCTCTGCCAAAATCCACTGTCCAGAGACCACCCCATGGCCAGGAGCCGCTGCTGTGGCTGAGGGAGCCACGTGGCTACACAGACCTGAGCCCTGGACTTTGCTCCATGGAGCATCCCTCACCTCTCTCCATCCACCCTGCGCCCTGTCCTGCTGCTCCTGGGGTCTGACCTGAGCCCAGCCCCAGGGACACTGTGCCACCCCGGACCCTGCCTCACCCCCGGGACCCTGCCTGACCATGAGGACTCTCTGATTTCAGGCACTGTCTTACTACAGGGGGCTGGTCTGATCTCATGGGACCCTC
The DNA here is from genome assembly GCF_024509145.1 of Vidua macroura. NCBI lineage: Eukaryota > Metazoa > Chordata > Aves > Passeriformes > Viduidae > Vidua > Vidua macroura. The sequence continues at coordinate 19,590,769 of NC_071582.1, forward strand.
TCTGATCCCAGGGGACCTTGTGAGACACCAGGGAGCCCCCTGACTTTTGGGACCTGCTGATTTCAGGGACTCTCCTACTACGGGGTCTAGCCTGATCCCTGGGGACCCTGCCCGACCCCAGGGACTGTATCGGACCCCCGGGGACCCTGCCTAATCCTGGGGATCCTATTGGACCCTGGGGTCTCTGACAGATACAGGGGGCCTTCTGATTTCAGGGATCCTCCGATTTCAGGGATCCTCCGATTTCGGGGATCCTCCGATTTCACGGACATTGTCCCAACACGGGGGTTTTGCCGGATCCCTGGTGACCCTATCCGACCCCGGGGGATCTCTCCTACTCCAAACTCCACGTCCCGCTCCGGTTATCCTGTCATCCCTGGTTATTCTGCCCACCCCAGCGTCCACGTCCCAACCCGTAGCCGCCGTCTGACCGCAGGGACCCCGTTCGTCCCCCTCCCCTGGGCTCGGTCCCAGCCCGTCCCGGGGGATCCCAGCCCCCGTCGGCGGCGGGGGGGGGGCCGGGGCCGGGCCAGGCGGGGGGGCCGGGCCAGGCGGCGGCGGGGCCGGGGCCGGCGGCGGGGGCATCCCCGCCTCCTCGCTGGCAGCGCCGGAGCCGCCGGAAACCCGGCGGTGCTGCTGCTGCTGCTGCCGCCGCTCCGGCTCCCCGAGAAGTTGTTGCCGAGGGAGAGCGGCGGGGCCCGGGCCGGCACCCCCCGGCCCGCCCGGCATGACCGTCCGCCCGGAGCCCAGCGGGGCAGCGGGGCGGCGGCCGAGCCCCTGAGCGGGCGGCGAGGAGCCATGGAGCAAGTGAGTCCGGCCGGGAGCGGGACGGGGAGCGGGGGTGACCCCGGGACAGGGAGGGGGGATCCCCGGGCCGGGCGGGAGAAGCGCCTGCCGGGGCAGGGGGACCGCACTTCGGGGTGTTTTCGGCTGTTCGCCGGCGCTGGGACATCCCGGCCCCGCTGCCCCGGGGGACGGCGGAGGAGACCGCGGGGCGGGGGGTTCCCCATCCCCGGCAGCCCCCGGAGCGGCTCGGGCAGAGCCTCGGCAGCGCATCCCCGCAGCCCTCGGGATGCTGGAGCCGGCCAGGAGGGGCTGCCGGGCTCGGCCGGCGCTGGCACAGCCGGGCTGGTTCCACGCGTGCTCGGGCCATCCCGAGTGACTCCCGCTGGGGTGTTGTCCTGCCCTGCTGGAGCCCGGCCTGGATCGAATCGCCAGCTTGGACATGTCTACGCACCTCCAGCCTTCTTCGCTTCTGCTCTGCTCCTCCTTTCTGTTTGGGACGGGTTTAACTCGGAGAAGGGCGGTGCAGTGCTTCTTCTGAACACGGTTTTCATGTCCACGGGATCAGACACCCCAATAATCCATCCCTGTGAGGATTGATTAAGATGCCACAGATTTGTTGGCAAGTTAAACAGGTCGCTTTCTCCCCTGGTCTGGCCACGCAATTATTCCTGCTTCCTTTCCTTGGATGAGGTTTTGCTGCTCATGCACAAAGAAAGCTCCCGGTAGGACGGACTGCCGGAGGACTTCAGGCTCTGTCTGGTACATGCGATCCCTGTCGCTGTGGCTTGTCTCTCCCCCCTCACACCCCCTTATTTCAGCTCTCAACATTCTGTGGCAAGAATGAAAACTCTTTTAAAACAGCAGGGAGACGGCAAAGCAGCCCAAGTTGGTAGTGACTGAGAGTTGTTATTATCCGCTGGCATCCATGAAATTAATCCACAGCAGAGAAACTGCTTCCAGCTGGCAGCCACCGGCCAAAGGGGCTTCACACTTACCCCAGCATTGGCTGGCCATCTCACAGGCTTCTCTTCTGTAGTGATACATGAATCCTCCAAGGATTGCTTGTAGAAGGAGTGTCAGAGGCAGTTCCCCAGGTTCCACGTGGATCTGAGCAGTTTGTTTCCAGTGGAACAATCTGTTCTGTTCTCTGGGCAGAAGTGGAAGTGCTAACAGCAAGGTTTGGGAGATAACGTGGAAAGGGAGAAAAAGAGTGGATGTGTGGGGATGCAGGTTTTCTCCTGGGAGTTGTTCATCAGCACCTTGGTAGAAGGGAGTGTGTGATAAGTGAGATGCTTGATTGAAATGAAGTTGATGTAACTGGCTAAGGCACTTCTGTGCTCTGTGTAACTTTAAAAGCACCACTGTGATTCAACTCTTGGGGGTTTGTTTAGTTGGAAGACATGAAGACTATGTGGGTTTGTGGCCCCATAAAATACAGGGCAGGGGAGGGGAGAAAAAACTGCCTAGTTGTTAAATAAAAAGCCATCTTATCTGATTTGGGTTCTCTGCTGAGCTGCAAAATGTGAGGCTAAACCAAGCTGAAGGAGTGGAACTTGTGTTTCACTTATAATACCACCATGATAGAAAATGCAAAAATGACTCTTATGGATTGGTTTTGGGAGTGATGCCTTTGGCCTGAGCTGGCATTGGGATAACCTGGTTCTTCCTTCATTTACACTGGCTCACCTGGCTGATGTCAGGGGGCTTCTTCTCATGGAATTACCACAAGAATTAATCCAGCCCAAGAAAATCCCAGGAAGGATATCTGAATATTTCTTGTAGAATGCTCCTATGTAGCTGAGTTAACAACAGCAACTCATGTCTTTGTGTCATGCTTCCATTTTAATTGTGGAATTGCAGGCAGGGGACACAGGATGGACACAATGCCCTGCTGCTGGTGCCCTTCCCTGGCCAACCTCCCCTTGCCAATTTGGGGCAAGGCTGGCATAAAAATAATCTGCAAAAATGTCAGGGCACCATCTCTGAGACTCTTCTTGCTTTTGCAGGAGCAAAGTTTGCAGTTGAATCATCTGGGTCTTTTATGTCCTTAAGCAGCAGGTGAGGGATTACAGCACCTGCCCCCGTTGTGGGATATGCGGGGTACCTGTGAAGGGGAAGTTGCTGACCCAGAGCCCAGCAGCTCAGCATCCCTTTGAGTGCTGGATCTCACCCCTCACATCTGCCTTGTAGCAGGGACTGGAGAAGGCAGCTCAGGCTCAGGTGACTCTTGTGCAGTGCAAGGGCAGAGCCCTCTGCTTGTGGCTATTGTCACTTGCTGAGACCAGCACTCTCCATTTCATTGCAGCTTCCCTCACCTTCCCTCTCCTGGGCTGCTCAGGTGGGGCTTGGAGTCATGGATCCTCTGTGTGGATGCTCCCAGGTGCTGGCACAGCAGGAAGTCCTGCCTGGTATGGAGAGTTACCCCATGCATGGCTCCTTTCAGGCAGGGGTTCCAAGGAGGGCTCCTGAGTGATCTGGGGAGCTCCAAGGCAAGCCTGCAATGCCAAGGAGGTGAGGTGCAGTCCCTGAAAGGCTGGAGAGCCAGACCCCAAACCAGCTCTGCCCCCGCTGTGCCTTGTACAGAGGTGTCAACATGAGCCCCAGCTCTGCTGGGGCAGGTTGTTTTTCAGAGGTAGATGTTAGGTGCCGTGTCTTCACAGAGAGTACTTTTATTTTAAAACCAGTGTAGTTTTTGCTCTGCAGAGCAGAGCATGGATAGACATATTTACCATGTGACTTCAGCCTTTCTGCCAGGTGGGGAAAAAAAAACCCAGCAAAAATTCACCTGCCAAGCAAAAAAAAAAAAAAAAAACTTTAAAGAGTGAAAACATTTTAGCAGTTGTTGGTCTGGACTCACTTGAATAAACTCTTCACACAGCTACATCCATGCACAAGTGCTACAAGGGAGGTTAAAGTCCATGCCCAATTATCTAAAAATGACATCAAAAGGGTTCTCAATCAGGAAACCTGCAGGTCTGTATTTGTGCAGGAATTGATGTTTGCTGAAGTCGCAGATCTCAACTGAATACAACTTCCTGGCAACCTAAAAAGTCAAGTTTAAAAAAAAAAACACCCTGTGTAGTTCCTCCATTTCCCGGAAAACTTTTTGATGCTCAGTCATCCTGTATTGTGGCCATTTCAGATGCAGCTCAGTATAACTGAAATAACTTCTACAAAAGGCACCGAGGTTGTTAGAGGTTTCAGCCCAATTTTCTTTTAGGTGAAACAGTTTATTTGAGTTTCTTGTTCCCAGTCTGCACCCGAGCCTACTGGCAAAGCCCAGCCCCTTCCAGATCTTAGTGGAGGTCAGAATAAATGTGGGTGCATGGGGTGTTTAAGCTGTTTTTCTTCTTCTTATGGGTGCGAGCTCCCTCTTTGGAATAAGAGCTTATCCTGATGGAAGCTGCTATCCAAGGGTGTGTTCAGTGGGAGTCTGGTGCATGAAAACAGATTTGTTAGCAAGGCTCTCCTCCAAATTTTAGAAGCTTGTCCATACACACTTGCTCTGTCCTGGCTGTGGGAGTGTCCAGCTCTGACTCTGTTCCATGCACTTGGGATTTTCTCATGTTATGAAACAAGATGTCTGAGCTCCAGCTGATACAGTTTGTGCAGTGAGGGCCATTTTGGGATGTTTGGGGCTCTCTTGTCACACACCCTCTTTTTTGTGTGCTAGCTCTCTGCAGCAGGATTGCTGCTATTACATGTGGGGACATGGAGAAATCTGAGTCTGGGGGACAGTGGGGTCCCTGGGAGGAGGTTGGAGGATTTGGGCTTGGCCTCTCCTGACAAATCACAAGGTTGGTGAGGTGATTGTGTAAGGGGATTTGGCTCAGCAGGGGATTCTCCTTGCCTTGCTCCATGAAAAGAGGCTTATTGAGGGGTCCGTGGGGTGTGGGGAGCTGCAAGGTGCTCCAAGGGAGGGGTACAGGGATCCTGCCTTTGCAAAGGTTCTTCCAGTGCACTGAAGAGGAGGAAAGTTTTCATCTTTAACCTGCTGGGAACCTTTTATTGTAGATGTGGTGAAGTCCTGTCCCTCATGCTGTGGATTTGCCAACAGGAGTTGGTTTGGGGATGGTGACCAAGCATAGATGCCTAGAAGAGAAGCTTGCAGAAGTGGCCTTGGACTAAAATATGAGTGTTGCTACTGGTGCAAGCAGAATCCATTGTGCTGGGATTCATCAAAAAGCTGGAGGAGCAAAGAGGAGAGGAGGCTGCTCCTTTTCAAGGTGCACTTGGTGCATGAGTGAGCAAGGAGTACCTCCCCAGAGAGAAGCAGAGCCCCTGGGGGAGCAGAGGAGCAAGGTGGACTTGTTGCCATCCCAGCAGTGTCTCCAGGGATGGCTGGGGTCTGTGCCCACTTCCCAGTCCTGTGGGAGCTGGTTGAGTTTTCCTCTGGAAGATGTCAATCTCCCGTTGTGATGTGCTGGGGAGGGACCACATTTGGTGGGTGCCAAAATCTTCTCTGGGCTGGTTTTCTGATGATGGAAACTCCTTATGCCTTCTGTCCTTGCAGGATACAAAGGAGGAAGTCTCAGAGAAACCAAAGTGTGCTCCAACTGCAGAGAAATATGGCTGGATTAAAAAAAGCAGCGGGGGGCTCCTGGGACTGTGGAAGGATCGTTACGTCCAGCTACGGAAAACACAGCTCGTGGTCTACGAGGATGAGGTATGGTCTCAGCTAATGGCCTTGAATGAGGGGCAGGAGCAGGCCCCTGGGGACACATGCATGTCCCTGTGTTTTTTACTCTTCTCTCCAGCCCATTCCTTCCAAAAGGGCTTCTCCAGATATCTCCAGGAAGGGTAAACTCTGTAAAAGAGACGGCAGCTGCGTTTTAAATATATTACTTATTATAAATATTTTAGCCATTGAATATTTTGACAGAGCCATTGCCAAAATAAAAAAATGGGGGGCAGGACATCCTGTGAGAAGGTGAACAGTGTAAAGCTTTGGGCGGAAGCAGGATATGTGCAGTGAGGTTTTGGCTTTTGAAGGATAAAAGTGATTGTAGCAGGCTGACTTCCCACCTGCCACTTGAGAGGATGGCAGGCAACCCTGCAGCTCTTTGGCACCCCTCAGGCAGCTCAGATTGTTGCCAGCCAGACTCTTCAGAGTTTCTTTTAGCCACTGAAGGATGCAGAGTGAGGTTGTGAGTGCTTGCTGTCCTCCTTAAGCATGGACAGTCTGGATTTGGCTCATCTTTTCCCTTTACTTGAGCCAGTTCTGAGTAAAGGACCCCTGGAGCCTCATCCTGGACTTCCCTAGATAAACTGCATGCCTTAAGTTCATGGCCACACTTAGAGCTGTTTCCAGACAAATGAGGAGTAAGAGCCAAGCCAAATCTGTCCTGCATTTTCAGGCAAGAAGAATGAAAAGTGCAGGGCTGGTCCTGCCAGGATGCAAAGGTGGCTCTGTCCTGAGTCAAGCCTTTGTTCTTGGGCTGGAGGCAGCTTCTGCAAGAGCAGAGTTTGCCCCAAAAGTTAGAAATGACAGTGCAGAGCATAAGCTACACCAAGAGAGGTTTGAGGTGAGGGGTGGGTAGGTCTGAGCCCTGTGCTGGCCTGTGTGTGCAGCAGGGTGGGGGACTGTGGTCTGAACAAGGACCACGTGCCTGTGAGGTGTCTGGCCCAAGAAGATCTGGGGCATCAGGATGATATAAAAGCAAAATCATGTAAAGCTTCATGTGCAGTGTGTCAAGGGAAGAAGAATGGGGAAATGTTTCAGCAGCTGCATTGCTGCGGTGGTTTCAGGAACAACAGGACTGACAGTGAGTTCAGTTCTCTTTTTTAAAAACATACTCTTGCCTAATAAAGAAGATTTGTTATAAACAATTTAGGTTAAAGGGTACTACCTCTTCCCTTATGCTGAACACTCCTGCTCTTCCCAAATCCCAAAGCTTTCTGGTGTCATTTGTTCTTAGCTGTGAAATGTCATGAAGAGTGCAAGAATAATGACAGGAGAAATCAATGTCAGGTGATGAGCAGTTCAGAAGGCAGGAAAAGCAAGGTGGGGGTTCTCTTACCCAGAGGGATGCAGCCTGGTCCTGCAAACTGTTGACTCTCTGTAGATCATTTCCCAGTGCCCTGGACACCTGTTGACTACAGCTGAAGCTTCAGGAACTCAAAGATTTAAAATCCATAAACATGACGTAGGTTTTTTTTAAAGGGCATGCCTTTAAAAACAAGATACATGGAGGCTCTCATTACCACAAGGGAAAAGGAGGCTTTTAAAGTAAGATTAATTTTCACAGACATTCAGAAGAAGGAAAAAATCCCAATCATTTAAAGGGTTATTTTATTATCTCAAGAAGGAAAATGGCATTTGTAACAACCAGGCATAATGTTTTCTGGTAGCCTGCAGATTGTGGTAACATCCTGTAATAAATTGCATCTGTAAGCTACAGTAGCTGCAAGGTCCCATTATTGTAAATAAGGGATCATGTTAATATCTATAGGCTATTAAACTGGCTTACAGTGAAGTCAAATGTCTTAGGAGAGGAAATTGCTGCAAAATTATCTGGTAGCACAATAGGGTAACATGTGATTGTGCAGACTTACTACAGGGAAACCAAAGGAAATGGCAATTTTCTGCACTCAGGAGGGGTCTTGTTGCAACAGAATTGAGGCAGTTCATGTTTATTACTGTATTTATCTTCCTTTAATGTAGTCAGGGCAGTGTGGCTGTCTCTATCTTACAAATGGGGAACTAAGTTTTTGAGATGGGAAGGGTTGATGTCTAGGCAGAGTCTGTGGTGCAGTGTGCTATGGTGGTTTGCATTTCTGGAGTTCAAGGTGCCATTTTTCCCACTGGGTATGTGGACCTTCTCCACATATCTGCTCTGTGTGACCCTGGAGAAGGACACAACATTCCAGACCTTCCTCAGGCTGAAACATTTACAAATGGGATTGTTCAGTACTTGCTGAAAAGGAAAGGAGATAAAACCTCAGGCAACAGGAATAAAAGGCATCTCTCCATATGTATGCTGAATTAGACTTGGATGGGTTAAATGGGGGTTAGCTTCCATGTGGGCAGGCAGGAGGCTGAGCATTTTATCTAGAGGCTGAGCATTTCAGCTGGTCTGAGCCCATCAGATTTCCAGGAACTGAGCAGTGCCTTGGACTCAGTGTGCTTTTCTCAGTCCCTCCCGTGTCCACCCCTTCACAAAGGGCTGCTAATGTTGCCTTTAGCAGTTGTTTCCTATGCAGGCCACCTTGTTGATGCAGTTGCATGAGCCTGGCTGCACTTGTAGCTGAGGTTTAGGTGCAAAACAAGAGCAGAGGGGACGGCCAACACGAGATAGAGACAAGAACATTGTACAGTGTTGCTGGAAAGTACAGTCTGAGCAGCACACAAATACCATATATCATTATCAGTAGCAATCTCCAGGAATGTGCTCTTGACCTGCCCTGGGAACGTGTTCCCCAAGTTGCATCTGCTAGTCAGGCTTTGGGTTTGGTTAAAAGCAGAGCCACCTCCTGAAGGCAAATGGCAAATGCCTATTGTGTTACCTGGAGCAGATGGGGTGAAAGTCATCCCACACGGCTTCAGGTTTCTTTCAGCGGATGGGGAATGAAGGGAGATGGATTTCTTGTTCTCTCCTGTGCCTGCATTTACAGCACCCTGCATCTGTACCCTCACCTAAATGAAGATGCAATTAAGCAAGATGTTTGTATATTCCACACCCAAATGTCAGGAAAGGAGGCACTGATGCAAGTACAGGGTGCTCGGATCCCAAGAAACTGCTGTGCAGGTGTGCACAGAACCAAGTGGGTTATTTTCTAGTGGGGTTTCTTGTCTTTTTATCTCTGCATATTCTTGCAAGAATAAAAAAACCTACAGAGTTTATCACTTCATGGATTAGAAAGCATCAGTCTTGAGTTTGGACTTTTTTTACCCCCTAAACAGTGCAGCTAGTGCTTAGACCTATTTTCTTGTGGTTTTAGGGTTTCTTTGTAAGTGTATTATTTGACAGGGAAAAATCCTACTAGATTCTAGAGACCAGAGGATCCATTTGGCGTTCAACAAATGGACACTTAACATCTGCATTTTGCCCTGGTAAAGTGATAGCAAGGTATACCCAAAACTGATTTGTTAAAACACTTTGAGAGCCTTAAATAGAGAAATAAATTATTATTTCAGGTCTAGACATTTTACACTGAATGGAGGGTCTCAGCCCCTGAGTATGTGTCAGTGAGGAGGTTTTTGCTGGGAATTATGCCTTCATATAAATAAAAATTTCAGGGAATCTTTTCCCCCCACCTTTTTATAAACTTTTCATTCTTTGGTTAAGCACATGCATTAATATGTCCAGGTGTTCAGTAACTTTCTTCTTAAGGGCCAAGCCAATAGACATAGATATGTTTGTCACAGGATGTGCTCCATGGAGTGTTAATGGAATAGTTTTTCTGCATTAAATCATGAATGTAAGGGTTCTGTACCAGGATTGAGCTTGTCCAGAACATGTGTCAGGGCAGGACTCTCTAAGTGACTTTGTCACTCATGGTGCTGAGTGTCCTCCAGGTCCCAGGAAGCTGAAGGGACCTGGGGACCTGCGTCAGGGTTGGATCTTTTTTCTGTATCTTAGTGTTGCAGGACAGACATAAAGGATCTCTTTGTGACCCAGGTAGGCTCACAGAGTGGGGATGGCTGCTTGCCAAGGGTAAAACACAGACAAAAGCCCCATTCTGGTGCTCCCTGAACTCAGATGCTTTTCCTTTGCCTCATACATGGAGTTTTTATATTTCTCTGTCTGCTTTCTTCCCTGCTTTCCCTGAAGAGGATAACTCACTTGAAAAGTTCAGGTCCCTGAGATGAAGGAGCCATAGCTTGAACAGTCAAGGTGTCTCTGGGAGACAGTGTCCTGCATGTCCACATCCTCTCTGCCCTTGTTCTCTGGCCAGGTCACAGTCCCCAAAGCCTCCCCAGGGAGAAGACAGGCAGCTGGAAGGCAAGAGGCAATCTCACAGCAAAACCACAACTCTCCACCGTGCCAAGTCCCCTTGTTCCCCAGCTTAGTGTTCCACAGCCCTTAGGAAGTGGAGCACAGCTTGCACAGGGAAGAGTTCCTGTCCAAGAGGCAGGACGGGTGGCATGGACAAAGAGGGTGACAGGGGCTCTGCTGGGGACAGAGCTGCTCTTGAGAGCAGGGAGAGTGGGCAGGAGGCTTGGGGTTGGTCTCTGCTCAGAGTGCTGCCGGAGCTCTCTGCATCCTGAGCCCAGGGAAGGAGCTGGGAGCTGCACCGGCCGTGCGGCAGGGCTGTAACGTGGGCGGTCGTCCTCCGAAGGCCAGGATGAGATCACCCATCCCCGAGGCATGTATTCCTGACCTCACCCTTCTCTGTCATTTGTTGGCCGCGGAGGGGTTATTATTTCCATCCCTGTCCTTTTGCAGTGACATTGCGATACCAGGATTGCAGCAGGAGCCTTCAAAGGGCCCGGTAGCGTCAGCAGGATTTTATCGGCTGGGTTTTAGGTTTGGGCAGGATTAATCTCCTACTCCTAGTACGCATTTTCCCAGTTCACATTCACCTACTCAGTGTTAAATGAAATAAACAGTAATGTCATTAAAATAATAAACCTAAATTGGATCCAGACGTCCCTCGGTGGCTCAGGACTCGCTCTGTGTATTGGCATCAGCTCTGCCGGGCCCCCATCCCCAGATAGGAGGGTTAAAAAAACTGAAACGCAGGCTGAGTTCTGCACAGCGACTTAAATGTCAAGTGGTAAAGGGAGGAAATTCCCCGCAGCCCACTTCCCTCTGAACTCTCCATTCCCTGCCTCCAGCCACGCAGCAGCTTCCTGGCTATGACATGTTTCCTCATCCCACACCCCCTTCTCCACTACAGGAATTGCTAAATACAAACTCATACGGGCACAAGGAGCTGCCTTGGGAGCAGAGCCTGAGCTGGGGGTGGTTATGGCCAGCAATTTTAATTCAGGATGGTACTGGAGAGGTTCATGAGCCATGCTGACTGTAGCACTTCACTGGCAAGAACTGCTCTGAGATTCTCACTGCTCATTTGTGCTTAGCAAAAGGGAGCTTTGGTCTCTGCTGGGCTACTGAGAGATGAAGAATATTATTTGCCCAGTGTTACGCTGCAATTCCTATTAGGGATGGTGCTCTGCAGCTGAACTGAGCCACGCACCACGTGTGGAATTTTAGTTATGTTACTGGGAGAAATGAGCCAAGATCGCGGCCGGCAGTCATCAGTGGAGATACTCCAGAGATAAATATTCCCCACTGAGATGCTGGCCCAGACAGTTTTGCTGGCTGTACGGGGCTGTATTTCCAATACTAAGCGTTTTGACAGCTCGGAGTGTGGCTGCAAGAGGACTGTGTCCATCACACGTAGCTCCTGCTGGCCTTTGTGATGTGAGGACCAGTTTGCCCCAGCTCAGTGTGGCAACAGGGCTCCCCTCTTATCCCTGCTCTGGCTCAGGCTTCCTGAGGGGACTGCTTGGACCATCGTGATGCTTGTGTCACCTTCCCTGTGAAGAAGCAGAATCACATCTCCTCCTTTCATTGTGGGATGGAGGTAGTGTCACTTCTGGCTGCAGATCCCTGGATGAGGCCAACAGCAATGACAGAAGCTGGTGTTACTGTCCCCAGCCTGTTATTTGCTCAGCCACTGTGGACCACTAGGCCTGTAGCTTAAAGACCAGGGTGTTTTCTTAGTGAGATGCCAGCCTGATTTATGGGGCTTTCTGGCTGCATGCAGGTTATTTTTAAGGCAAAAGAGCTCTTAGACAGTTGCAAAGGGAAGAAATGCAGAATTTGATGATCTGTGATTGATTTCAATGCCTCCTATTCATAAAAATGTTTCATTCCCTCTCTGCAGGATGAACAGAAGTGCATAGAAACAGTGGAACTGGAGAGTTATGACAAGTGCCAGGAGCTGCGTGCACTACTAAAAAGGAAAAATCGTTTCATTTTAATCCGCTCCCCGGGTAAGAAGGTAGGATTGCCTTTCTCATCACCCTCGAGTTTGCTAGCTCCAAAGTGAGTTCCAGCCAGCTGTGCCCAGAGCAGATGAAAAGCTCTGAGACTGAGCTCCTTGGCAGCTGGGAGAAATGACCTGTAGCTGTGAAGGCTGTACAGTGTGTAAGAATGAAAGCCACTGTCATGTAGATTTCTTTCCTGTTGTGGGGAAAAGGTCTTCCTTGGCTCAGCCTTTTCCTCTTGATTTTTTTTTTCCTGCCTTAGCATTTTCTTTCTTCCAGTACTCCCTAAGAAGTGGTACTTCTTAGATCATTCCCTATGGTTCCTCCATGTCCTCTAAGCACCTGTGGATGCTGCAGCTTTGCCCAAGTCCAGTGAAATCAATAATTCCAATCCATGTACTGAGACAGTTCCTGGAGTTAGAACCATTGATCTGAGAAACTCCAGTGCAAATTTACTTGCAGCCAAACACTTCCTAGGAGAAAAGATTTGTTTTGCAGAATTCATGAAACCCTACATCTGTAGCTTCCTGCACAGCATCTGGTTAGATCCAGAAGCTAAAAACCAGACTGGCATTGCAAAGAGACTATAAATCCATCTGAGCACTGTGTGTATGCAAAGACATCCTGCTTTACTTCCTATCTATATTCATGATCACTACACATCTTTCAATGTTCTCCTTAGCTCCTACTTGCACGCTATCCATTTCAGCATCTTTATGGGCTAGAATTCTTCATTGTTACTTTGGGGTATCACACTTAGCCTTCTAATTTCAATGTGATTTATTTTTTGGCCTTAGAGTTCTTACTAAATCTCCCTGTGCAAATCTGAGAAGTTTTGAGGGACAAAACACATTCATTTCCATAAGAACATGAACAGGCACAAATACAAACTTGCTGCATTCCCCCATTTTGTTTAAATAAATGGATTGTTTAGTCCTTGTTGTCACTGTTGCTTATTCTTTCACTCCAGTCACTTAGTGTTTATTCATATAATAAGACCCCAGCTGAGTTCAGAGCACCATTGTGCTAAACTTCATTCAAAACAACAAAACAAGGACTTTCCTGCCCCAGAACCCTGGGCTAGTGAGCTCCAGCAGAGCGCTGGAGCCCAGAACACATTAGGAAGGAATTCTTTCCTGCAAGGATGGTGAGGCCCTGGCACAGGCTGCTGAGAGCAGCTGTGGCTGCCCCATCCCTGGAAGAGTCCAAGACCAGGTTGGACAGGGCTTGGAGCAACTTGGAATAATGGAAGGTGTCCATGTCCATAGCAGGAGGGCTGGAAACAGATGTTTTTTCTCTTCCAACCCAAATGATTCTAGGATTCTGTGATTCTAAGTGTACACCTATTCCCAGGGAGGCCAATAATACCCTGTGTGCTCAGAGATGGGCAGTGTGGTAGGAACAGGTATTATCTGCCAATATGTTACTGAGAGAATTGTGTAATAGCTGCATATGTCTCTGCACTGCTCCATGAATCAATGCAGGGTGTGAGACCTGTTTTTAAACCTTTCATTTCTTGCTATGAGAAAAATATGCCCAAACTGTGCCCAAAAGGGTAACTTCATCCTTTTGGCATGCTGGCAAGTTTACAGCTACCCTGTTTTTCATGCCACTGATTCAATGGAGACCTAGATAGAGGCTACTTTTTATAAGGCTCTTTTGGTGAAAGGAAGGGCTTTTATAAATGAAAAGTTCCCTGTTTGTGGCTCTCCTCCCACCCTTCTTTTGGCTGGGAATCTGGTGAGGGTGTTGACACACAACATACTTTGGCAGATGTTAGCACAGGCTTCAATTAGGAGGCCAACGTACACAACTGTCCTTCTTCTGTTTTGAAATCACAGCTGTGGCGATATATATCAGTTAAACGTTTTCCATTTGGGAGGCTTGCTGCCATCCACAGTTTAAAATCACCCTGTGAGCTAGCTTGCCAAGCCCTGCCACATCTTGCTAGGGTTTTTTTCTTTTCACCCTCTCTCCTGAGCATAATGCTGAGGAAAGAGTTTGAGGGACTTAGCAACAAGCTAGGAAAGGCCATTTCTCTTTCAGTGCACAAATCTTGAATACAGGGAACCCAGTTTAGTTGCAGGGGAATCCCAGTTTAAATCTTGGATGGGATATTTTTGAGCAGAGATGAATCAGTCAGTTAAAACTACTCTGCAGCTGAAGTTGCACCTGAATAAATAAGTAGTCCTGCTAAACACTGGTTGTTGATGAATGTACCCAGATTCTGCTTGGCCTGTTGACAAGGATGACATTTTTGTTAAGCTGTGACAATATGAGCATGTCACACACCTGCACTGGTATGGAACTGAAAGAAAGCACTGCCCCCTGAGCTTCAATTCTTCAGTGAAGGAAGCTGACTGTGCAAAAACCCTGTTCTGCTTAGAAATCTCAAATGCTTCATTCCATCCACAGCAATTAAGGGAAAACTTTTGGATGCAGAGAACTGGGCTTCTAAGAAAGGGCAGTAGCCTTGGCCTGGAGACTTTAAAATGTACTACTCACAATGCAGAAAAGCAGTGTAAATGATGCTTGGTGTAAACTCTGAAAATTACCAAGATTGACACAAGTCTGGTGTTCTGAGTGGATCTGAAAAGCTTCAGCTGCAGGGAAGTATTAAAATTGGGAAGAGGGTGGTAGTAAGGAAAGAGTCCACCAGCAAGTCCTGCAGCTCTTCAGGCATCCTCACACCTGTGGTCAGGGGTGGAAACTTCCATTGCTTATTTTTCCCTCCATCCATTTTTGAGGTACCTGGAACTGCCTTCACCAGGGGCCCAGCCTGGAAGCTGCAGTAGTGAGGTTTGGGGGAGTCTGCTCCTGGGGTCTGCCAGTCTGGCTGAGATGCTGCATTATTCCCAGGGATGATGTTGCTCTTGGTTCAGCTACAGAAAACCACCAGAATCCTCTGACAATCATCTCATAGAAACATGGAATGGTTTGGGTTGAAAGGGACCTTGAAGATCACTTAGTTCCAACCTCCCTGTCATAGGCAGGGAGTCCCTTGTCTTCTCCTTTCCCCTTCATGATATATAACCTGACAAAATCATGTAGAAGAAGGCAAGAAATGACCTCCCATCTGGCAGATAGACTCTGCTGCACTCATGGTAGTTTAAGATGTTACTGACCTAACTCTGCTGCAGCTTCTGCTGAAGGTGACCACCCTGTACCAAAAGTCAGCAGAAGGGAACACATCCCCCCAGCAGTTCACAGGCAATTCACAGTCCAGTTTAGCCCAGCCCTACCAGGCTTTGCACTGAAACAGATAAGGACCAAGCACAGGTTTGTGTCACCTACCTCTGCAGCAGTTCTGCAGAATTGCTGAGCAAAGAAGTGTTTGTAACAGGCTTAAACTGCAGCTACAAGCTCTCTAGAGCTTGTCTGTTAAATGACTTAGCACAGGTACAACAGACTGACCCCAGGAACACTTCTCTTTCCTGGAAAGCAGGCTTGGCATTGCCATCAGACTGTCAGTGCTGGAGAAGACTGATGTCTCAGGGAGGACAAGGAGCAGTGAGGGAGACAGTGCCCGCTGCTGTCACGGACAGTGATCTGTGTGGGAGCTCCTGCTGCCTGACGTCTCAGCAGTGATTCAGCAGGAGCTGTGCTGTGCTCTGAGTAACTGTCAGTAAATTGTGTAGCCTGCATTCATGGCTTACAATGGTCACTAGGTTTGGCCATGACAGCTTTTCCTGGCACACCAGCCTGTTGTTTATGGCATGACTCAGTCTCAGCTGGCTTAGCAAGAAGGAGTGCAAATGTGTTACCCTGCCTGCTGTCCTCTCATATTGGTGTCACCGACTCTCTGCCTTAAATTCCTGCTGGAGACCAGACCCTGCTTATTGTTTTGTAGGAAGTACCCATCCTTAGATGCATCTGCTGGCATCTGTAAATATTCAAATGAGTAAAGATACAGACAAGAGAAATTCATCTGTTCCTTGTTTGTTGAGAGCCTGGGAGTCTCAAAGTACTGCGCAGAGTCCCAGTGACAGGCAGGACTGAGACCAGCTTCTTTCTGTCTCTGCTCTGCAGCTTCCTGCTTTACAGAGAGCTCCCATCCTGGTTTGGTTTGGGTGAGCTTCTTCTCCCCAGTGCCTTGGCCAAGGACAGGAGCCACAGATGGATGCAGACAGATGAGGGACTGCAAGGCAGCAAAGAGGCTGTGGCTGGCAGCAGCCTGAGCATGAGCCTCTGAGCCCCAGCAGCCTGACTCTGCCTTGGTGTCTGTGGGTGTCTTATAAAAAGGAGAGAAAAAATTTCTAAGATACCTGGGCACTGGGAGGAACCTGCACCTCTGTGTCACAGCCCGGGGAGCTGTGCAATCAGGGAGCAGAGCTGCAGCAACACAAGGCTGGCATTGCCCACACTGCCCTGTGGGTCCCACTGTGCTGCTCATCCTCCCTCACCCAGCTCCCTTCTGCTGCCACCATGAGTCCCTTTCACCATCCACTGGATCTGCATTTGATGGCAAAGGGTTGCATGCCAGAGGGACATCTCAGCTTCTCATTAACGAGGAACCACCCCCCTGAGGTTCTCCCTGCTCTGCCACAGAATTGCTGACACCAGTGCTTAGTCACAGTCTGGGAGGCTTTATTTGGAATGAGGCACAGAAAGTGGCATTGGAAGAGGAAGCTTGAAGTGAGGCAGGAATCCTTCCCCTGAACAACGTGTACAGAGATTTCTAAACCCTGGTGCAGGCTGCCAGGTCTTTGCCAGGCAGTGCAGCAGCTCAGCTGCTCACAAGTAGAGCTTTCTCATAAGCTTTTATAATCACAAAGCTTTGGGGCAAAATCGTTTCCAAACAAAAAAGTTTTTAAGCACACACAAAACCAGGCCAGCTCGGACTAAAACAAAATCTGGCCGTCGCTCTGTTTTGGAGCCTTGCCTTCCCTTACATTCCCTGGTTAGAGTGGCTCTTCTGCATCCCAGACAAAGGGCTCTTTTTCCAGAGGGCTGTGGGTCAGGCCCTAACCTCCCCTCTGAACTCTTAGGAAGGCATGTGGTCCTGTCACCTTACGTGCAAACTGATCAAATAAAGAATCTTTCCCCAAATTACTCCTTAACTCCCTGCTTGCCATGATGGTTGTGAGTGTCTGGCACTTGGCAGCTGTGATGTAAATCCACAGCATTGACATGAAAAATAAATACAGAAAGGAAGAACAGTTGGTTTCTAACAGCAAGAGTGGGTGTAAGGAGATCAGGCTTTAGTTCTGCAGAATTTCTGATGTTCCCTTCAGAAGTTGCTAGAACCAAAACAGTTGCTGCTTTGTTGTGCCATGAACAGGGAGCTGCTAAGAGCACTCGACTGTCAGTCACCATTAGCTTTGTCCCCCTCATTTAATATAGTCCCTGTTTTATATAGACACTGCTGTGATTTTGGAATGTGGGGCCTCATTTACAAAAAGGCTGAGGCTACAACTGCTCTTGAAGGCAATGGGAAAGTGTAGAGTACCTATAGGATGTTAAATACCCCCAAAAAACTGTTCCAGGCAAAACCCCCATGAGGCTGTGTTTTGAACAAGCATCTCTGTAGCTCGCTTCTCCACCTGGAAGAGATGGATAATTTCAGTTGCTCTGAAGAAGGAATTCATGAAGCCCCCCAGATACTGTAGTGATAAGCAGGAAAGAAAAAAGACTGTCAGGGGAATCAGTAATTCTGTTTTCAGGGCAGGGCTGGAGCAGAGTTAAATCAATAAGACATATTGACCCAGGAGGATAAAACACATGATGGAATAACTCAGTAAGAAGTGCCACCCTGTTGTTAGGGATGGTGCTAGGAGGAGCACACATAGCAGGCTGACATCCCTGCAGCCTGGAAACAATGGGAGTGTCTAACTTTTAAGTGCTTCATTTTGCAATGTTGCTGGTGTCCTTTAGCACAGGAGTATTCCTGTGTGCTTGTGCAGTGTGGGTTAGGGCACCACATGGAGCTGTTTGGATCCCAGCTGGTCTGCCATGCAGCCACCTGTAAGGTGAAGATGATATTTCTCTCACCTGGAGTGTACTCTGGGGCAAATGTACATAATACTGGTGAGGTGCTCAGAGGAAACAGAAGTGAATTACATAACACCCTGCCTATTGTCACTGCTGTGGGCAAGAAGAGATTGGAAACACTGAGCAAAGCCATGGGGCTGTCCTGGAGAAAGGAAATAGCTGGCTGGCTGGAGGACAGGAGATACAATCACCCATCCTCCCTCCTTATTTGTGACCCATACTTCTTGCCAGTTCCCTCCTATATTGACCAGCTCTTCAGACCCCAGAGAGTGCCCGTCTGCAGTGTTCACTGCTGGATTTCATTTGCAAACAAAAAGATATGGTGAATTTTTGCACTTACATTGCTGTTATGCCTCATCATGTCTGTGCCCAGCTGGATCAAGGTTAGAGCAGCCAATGTCAGTGCCCCACATTCCAGTATCAGTTCTGTTCTGCAGAGCCACAGGAACAGGGAAGCAGGCAGAGCCCACTGCATGCAGCCTTCCCATTCCTGGTATTCTGGAGGAAGTGGGAGATAAAGTATTTTGCTTCATCTGAACCAGCCAGTATGACTTGGACTTTCAGTCTGACTCTATGCAGTGTGACCATTTGCTGTACAACTCACTGATGCTCCAAGAGCTATTCCAAGTGTTTTGCAGAAGGGAGAAACTTACATTTTTACTACTTTAGTAGTTACCAAAATAAAACTACAACAAAAAGCTGTCCAGCATAACAAAATCCTGTTCATGGGAGCTATGCCAAAGCACAAAGGAATCTGTAGTTTAAACACAGGCTAGAAGTGCATGTTATATAGAAATTGAAGTGATCCAGAGGTACCTCTGGTCTTGAAAAGGAATGCTCAGCCAAAAATTCTCTCTCTGCTCTTGCAGGTTCATGATATCAAATTTCAAGCTCCAACTTTGGAAGAAAAGGAATCGTGGATAAAAGCTCTTAATGAAGGGATCAATAGAGGCAAAAACAAAGTATTTGATGAGGTAAGAGAAACAGTTTTCAAACTCCTGTGTTTCTGTATCTGTTCTCATCCATGGCTCCTTTAGCTAAAAGCAGAACCTGCCTGAACTCCTGTTCTCTCCATCCTTCCTACATGCCAGCCGTGGTCCAAGGAAAGAGAAAGGTGGTGTGCAAGGTAGGGCAGGTTCCTTCCCTTCAGAGCTTGGGATCAGAGGATTTCTGGGAGTCTCCCTCTCCCAATGGAAGCAGCTGGTGCAGAGAAGCAGCTGCAGTGCTGAGTTGTGTAGAGCTGGGATGCAGCCTGGAGAGACTCATCTTCCTCACATTGCCATGGTCCTCATCACCAAGCAGCCCAGAAATGGAGGTACTTGGTTGGGACATAGCCCAGTCTTCAGCACTGGAAAAGTCTGAAGTGACTCAGTCCACCAGCTATTCCGCCTGCAGTCTGGAGAGAAGTCTGGTGGAAAGTTACTCCATGGCCCTGGCCAAACCTGCCTGCCTCTCAGCTGGCCCCAGTACACCTGCACTTTCAAATTCTCCTCCCATCCTGCTGTACAGAGGGGAGGATGAAAATTGCACAACCTAGAGCCTGGTTAACCTTGCCCTGCTCCCTCTTCGTTTGTAAATCAGCCCTGAGCTAAACCAAAGGAGCAGCATCTCTTCTGCAGTTCTTTCAGTAACTGAAAGGAAATGAACAAAACCACCACCATGGGAATGACACAAGAAAAAACGAGCAGGGCAAGGAAGGACAAGGCTATCAGCAAAACTGTTTAGCAAAGGAAACCAAAGCACTGAGTAAAAGTTTTGAGAAAAGGGCTAACTCATGTAGATACAGTGCTAGAGGTGTAAACTCTTGGAAGTTGGACTTTGCTTTTATTCAGCAGAGGGCAAAAGCATATGGGTACAGTGGGCGGTGAACTCTGCACACCCTTCAGCAGCACAGCAAGGTGGGATCTTAGATCACCTCCCTGCCCTGTGATGTGGGGTTATCCTCCTTACAGAGAGATCCAGTCTCTAATTCTCAGTCATTCCAGTAAGGATCAAAACTCAGATATAAAGTGTTTCCACATTGGCCAGGCACAGGCTAATGGGTCAAGCCCTCAGCTGGCTTGGATTATGTGTTCTCCCCTGAAGGAGCTGTAAAACCACTCTGCCATACCAGCCATTTTTCTCTTTAAATCCCTATTTCACCCTCACCAGCTTTCCTATTGTACAAAGTTGTGGTACCAAGGACACACAGATGTTTCAGTGTCCCTGGTCACTGGTGCTGCTCCTCCATGGGGAGCAGACTCCAGCCCTTGGCCATCACAGTGTGGGTGGATGGTCATAGAGCCAGCACAGAAATACCTGTCAGGGCACTGGGACCTCCCTCCTTAGGAGTGTGAGGCAGTGGATTTCTCATCTGATTCCAGGAAATAAATTTGTTAATTCAGCTGGAGCTGCAATTAATCCAGGTCACTGCTCACACCTTCTCCTCAGCATCCTGCAGTCATTAGAGCTGTGGAAGGGAAGGGCTGTAACGAAGTGCTGCTGATATAGTTCACAGTCAGGTCACGGTTATTAATGAGCTTTCACCTCTAAGATGGAAACAGCAGTTTTGGTGCTGTGTTCTGCCACATGCAGGAGCTGGTCCAAGCACAGGCTGCAGTGAGGACAAAGCTCCTTGTGTCCTTTTTTCCCTGCCTCTTAGGTGGAGATAAGTTTAGCCATTGCTAACCTCTGAGACCTTAAATATCCATCACATATGTGCAGGGCTTTGCAGGCAGGCTGTAACTGAGCTCTGAGGTAAAGACTAGAGGTGAAATGCTTCAACATTTCATGTGTGACAGTGACAACTTTATGGATAGTGACAGTGACAACTATATGGATATATCTTGAGAAATTAATCACCCTCTTCCTTTTTTGTTTTCCTCCTCTTCCTCCATTAAAGGTGAAAGTAGATGAGAGCCTTTCCTTGGACCATGTGACTCGGGACAGGGTGAAGGTGTCCCACGGACGTCGGCCACCCACCAGAAGTCACCTAAAGGAGGTGAGTGCACCCTGTTGGAGTGAGCCATCCCACCAGCTGGGATCACCGAGAGCTGCTTCTTCCACTCAGCTACCAAACCCTGGGGGAAACTCCAGATATGGACAGCCTAGAGAAAGCTGACAAGGGAAACAACTTCCTGCAGGAAAGACTGTGCCAGCACCTCTCTAATGAAGCTCCAGGTTCCCATAGACCTCTACCTGCTGCAGCACCTTACCATATATTTAGCTTTTCATAACTCATAAGCTGTTTACCATCTGGTCAGAGCCATTAGAGACTGAAGCACCTATATTTATTTTCAAGGATAATTTTGTAGCCACAGTGGTCTAAGGGTAGAAGAACTGCATGGTCCACAGGGAGAAGCTGTATTTTCATTAAGCTAACCAGAGAAAGCAGATGAACTTTCAAGCTTACAAGCCCTTCCCTAGGTCTGAAAGAGAATACATTATTCTCCCAGGCAGTTTTATAGACTAACTTGTCTACTTTTAACTGATTTTCTGGGTCTGTCACTTTAAAAAAAAAAGAAAAAAACCCACAAACCTGCATTTCATTTCCAGGGGAGAGGTTCTCACTAATGTTTGATTCCTGTGATTTATGAAAAAGTTTCTACAGACAGATTGATATTTTAGCAGAGCATTAATCGCAAGCAAGGAAGGTTTTTAAATCAAACCTTCTTTCTTCAGACTTCCAAGACTCTGACTTATGTTTCTGCACAACACTCAGATGACCCTTGTGCAGAAAATTAGATACCTTGAGACTTTTTACTTTGCATAGAAATGGAGGGAGAGTGTCTCTTCCAGAGAAACGCATGAGAATGAATCATAGATTCCCATCCTCCAGAAAACCGCAGAAGAAAACATGACAAAAGTCACAGCAACAATGAAGTGTGGATTCTGTTGCCTAATATGGGTTCAGTAAGGTGGGGAGCTCTTCCCTGGGCACTAAAAACATCTCTCTTCCCTGCTCAGATCACTAGTTTCACAAGATACCCCTGAGGTTAATACCTCTAAGACGTCTCACCCTCAGCCAAAATCAGGGGAAACTGACTTATAAATTTAGCAGCAGGAATGAGGGGATAGAGCCTGCAGAAAGATGTGTATCATGGCTTCTGGCTGCAGATTCATGAAGGAAATGGCATGAACATGGATTTTCAGTGTTCAAAGCAGGCCAGGTGAGGATGGGTCAGGGCCAAGCTGCCAGGATGCAGCTTGCCTCCATCTCTGTGCTGGGCTGGAAAAGCAGAGAGAGGCTTTAACTTAACTCTCTGCACTGCAGGAGCCTGGCCCTGGCTGCAGCTATGCCTTCGTGTGGTTTTGGGTTCCCTCACACAGGAACTGTCACTGCGGTTCTCCCTGTGGGGCACTGAGCTTACACACTGCAATGTCTTTGCTAAGTCCATCCTTTTTAGGAAAACCTTGCTACTAGTGAGATTTGCACACAGCCTGTGGTCTGAAGGAGGTTTAACCAGCTGAGGCTTGGCCCTGGTCAGGCCAAGATGACATCGGGTTAGAGGAAGCAATCAGAAGGCAACAGCATTTCAATCCCTGACCAAGCAATCTAAAGATCACCTTGGTTTATGACAAGCTCAAAAGCAGAAAAGTGAGCCTTTGGGGGGCATATTGCAAATGAAGGGGGTAGAGGGATCCCACTACCACAGGACAGAGAATAAAAAGGCAGAGCTTCACACTAGCGCCCACAGGAAAACCAAGAAATTAGGTTATTGTGGTACAGGCTTTAATACTGTCTTTTCAAAAGAAGTAGTAAAATAAGTTCTGCACTTTTCTCGGACTCAAGGGCTGCTTTGGGTTGGAAGGGACCTTAAAAATCATCTGCAAGGACAAAGAATCATTCACTAGACCAGGTTACTCAGAGCCCCTTCCAGCTTGGCCTTGAACACTCCAGGGATGGGGAGTCCACAGCCTCTCTGGGTCACCTGTGCCAGGGCCTCACCACCCTTATAGTGAAGAATTTCTTCTGAATATCTAATCTAAACCTGTCCTCGTTCAGCCTAAGGACATTCCCCCTTGTCCTATCACTCGATGGGCTTGTGAAAAATCCCTCTCCAGCTCTCTTGGAAGTTCCTTTAGGCACTGGAAGGGGCTTTAAGGTCTCCCTGAAGCCTTCTCTTTTCCTGGCTGAAAAGCCCCAGCTCTCTCAGATTGAAGCAGCAACCCCTTGCTTGCCATGCTGGTGGCAAGGGTTTTGCACTTAAACTTGAAGTTAAAGGATGAAACACAGGATCAGTGATAGAAATTGAAAACTTTCCCTCTTGTTTTTCAGGCTGCCAAGTGTACATCAGATGGTATCCTGCGACTAGATCTGGATATAGTAGACAATGGACCACCAACCTTTGATTCCACTATCAGTGAAAGTGACAATGAGCCACCTCAAAAAGAAACTCCAAAGCCCCCTATGCCACCCACAAAACCCACTGGCACAAAAGAAAATCAGGAGGCAGAGAACAGTGTTCCTGATCAGGAACATAAAAAACCTCTGTCTCCTCCACTGCCTCCAGATAAGAAGCTTAAGGAAGGCATCACATCAAAGGACAGTGTAAATGCCAAGGAAGAGGACTCTGGAAGTCAAGAGGAGAACGTGGAAGAATCCCAAGCACCAAGTGAGGAGGACAAGGAGAACCATGTTGAGGTCAGCAACAGGGTTATATCAAAAGCTCCAATTCCACTTCCTAAGAGTGTGCCAGACAAGCTCAAAGTAGCTTGGGACCAACCAACCGTTGAACCCAAAAAGACAGAAGACTTGGAATCATCAGGAGATGATAGCAAAGACAACCTGGCTGAGATTGCTGCTGCAAATATTTCAAAGCCTCCTGTTCCTCCTAAGGTTTTGTCAGAGAAAATGCTTGCCACAGAGAACTCCAGCCATGGTGACCTGGAAGCTGGGGGCTGGGAAGAGCAGGAGTCTGGCAGCTCCAAGCCCCCAGTGAATGGGATCACAGCCAGCGAGGTAGCAGAGTTCACATCCCCGACAGCTGAAACAGAAGAAGGAAATGGGAGGACCGCAGCTGAGAAGGAACAGCAAACTTCAGCAGAAGAGACAGAGACTTCCTTAGCTACAGAAACAGACCAGGAGAGTGTAAAAGCAGCTATTGAGAAGAAAGATTCTACAGAAAACACTTCAGGTCTCAAACTTCGCTGTACTTCTCTGGGAGACTTGCTCTCTGATTCCAAAAATAAACAAAGAGCACTTCCAGGCCAAGGTTTCCCAAAGGATTCCCATCAATGCTTAGCTAAAATGGAGGAGAAAGTTGCTAATGAAAGGGAAAAAGCAGAAAAGCTTCTGCAGAAGGTTTTACGTGAAGGTTTGGAACAGGCCCAGGAGGGGAATGGACCCCCAGTGGTGGCAGAGACATTGCTCAATGAGGCAGTAGAACAGCTTCGGCAAGCTTCACAAGTTTTGCAAGAAATTAAAGGTCTTGGAGAATTGAAAAAAGAAGGAACACAGAAACAGAAAGAAAAGCAAAAGGATCTAGTGACTCTTTATAGGAGAAGTGCTCCCTGACACACTCTGCAGAGACTTCTTTCCCAAAATCAAAGCTAAACATTTGCATTTATGATTTGTACCATTGCTAGGCCAGTGTTTAAAGATGGTGTTTTGCTGTGCACACACCATGTCTGTGGGGCAGAATTGAGCTTTCAGTTATAGCGTCTTTCTTTCTTCATGTTGTACGTACCAGTCTGGTTCTAATCCTCTTAGCACAGCAGAAGGTTACAGGACAGTGAACAGTTTCAAAAATGTGAATGCTCTTTAAGGATTCTGTCCAAAGTCCTTTCAATGGATCAGGCCTTGAAAATTACTGGTAATCAGACCAAGCCAGATTTTTTGAAAGGAGCAGAATGGCTATTCTAGCAAAAGCCCCTGTCTCTCTGTATTCACAGGCAAGCAAATACCCGATTACACTGGCACCTATCTGGTTTTCCTAGTTAAATCATTTAAGGATAAATGCAGTCAGTGTTTGTTCGCTTGCTGGCACGGTTTCCCAGACCACCTGGCCCAGTGACATCTAGGAACGTAAAGATAAACTGTTTCATCTTCTCCAAAGATACTCATAAAACCACATCCACAGTTAAAAAGTGACCTCACACAGAGGCAAACCAAACTGGCCAGTTCCTGACTCCAAGTAGTGTCCCTGATTTGGAGCAGCTGTATGAAGGCACTTTGAGGCTGGCTCTGCAGGGCTTTAGGTGTGCTAAAAGCATCAAAGTCTCAAAGCATCATTACTAGGCAAGTATTGATTGTTCCTCTTTCATTAATAGGGAAATTGAGATTACACTTGGCCTGTGAAAGTGTCTTCTACCAGGACAACACATTTATTATCGAGGACCATATCTATCTGATAACTCTGAATTCCCTCAGCATTGTTAGGAACAAATAGCCAGTTGTGTCCAGGAGATCCCCAGGAGCTTCCTAGGAGAGCTGTCACAAAGCAGCTTTGGGGATGTGTGTTTCCTTAGTGTTATCTTGGGATGTAACTGACAGGAGCATGCACATTAGGCAGTGGGTCTGGATGAGATCCCACTGAACACGTCTCTACCTGCTGTGTCCTGGCCAGCCTGAGAGCCATGCTTTGGCCCAGATCTCTCTAATTTACACACATGGAGGGAAAGGCATTTTGCACACAAAACTTCAGGGCTGGTCCCAATGGCTTAAGTATATGAAAATAAAAATGCATTGCTATGGAAGGGTCTGAGGAAGGCATTGCAGAAGGCTCCAGCACAATTCCCACAGCCTCCCCTGTCCACCACAGTTCCTGTGGTCTTCAGTCATTACAGCAGTGGCAAAATCATGTCTTTGCACTGTTACTGTGTAGCCCCATACCCGAGCTGGGCCCTCTCCCCTATTCCCTATAGTTGCTTTGAGGAGAATTGTGTGACAGCGCAGAGGGCTTCTCCTTTGCTTGAGCCAGGCTCTGGAAACATGGAAAATGGCAATCTTCCCAGTCTGGTTTTAAGGAGCAACATGCTACCTAAACTCTTTTCTCTCATTTTCCAGCACTTTGTTCTTAGCTCAGCTGTTTCTTTTTCTCCTAATTTCCCAGGTCCCACAAGTCTGCAGGGGGCTGCAAACACCACCCAAAGCAGCAGTAAAGTTTCGTTTGAGCCTCCTCAGACTAGGCATAGGTACTTCAGGTATGAGCACAGAAAGGTTGGCTTTGGGCTTCCAAATACTCTGGTTTCTACCACCTGGAGCCAGCAAGACAGATAGTGACCGTAACTGATGCTTCTGCCTCTTTTGATTAAACTAGCCTTGGTTTTGGTAGTAAGTCCCCCTCTCAAGACAGACACAGATGTTGTATGAGAGTTCACTTGTTATTCTGTCACATGGAAAGTTCTACATGGTCAAACACTCTGGGCTCAGGTGCCAAAAACTTTGCTTTGAGACAAGAAGTTTCCAATGTCCTAAGCCCACCCGGAGGCACATAGCCTGAAGCAAACTCTGGACCTGTGCCATTTGCTGTTGCGGGTTCAGTGTGAGTTGTGGGTCATATTCACCTTTCCAGACACACTTAGACAAGGGCTAAGAACACAGACAATTCAGTGCCTATCTGCTATCTAAATGTATTTTTCTGCATGTGCACTTTTGTTTACCGAACACTGTGTGGTATGAATGTGAGCTGTCAGAACCTGGTGTGCACTGGAAGTCGAGGGACAGCAGCTCCAGAGAGCAGGCAGGCTTTTGCAAGATGCAGTTCTGTAACAATAGATAGATGGGGGAAAACCCAGTTCACACTAACAGGAGTATACACAAACCAGGGCAAACTCTGGGTACAGGTTTATATCCCAAAGCTGAAGCCAATCCTAAACCTCAGGACAGGCAAATCAAAGCCTGGCATTGAAATCCAGGAGAATGACAACAGCTTATGGGATAGCTCAGTCCACTAATTTATACACAAATGCTTTTGTTCTCTACAGTGTTTTCTTGTGGCAGTGTGTTCTGTGGATACTTGTCTGGCAAAGCACTGGTAAAAATACCCAGACATCTCTCTCTGTTACAGCCAAACCTACAGGATGTGCTTATATTTACTGTCTATTTTTATATTATACTCAATATTCTAATGAATAAATGTCTGACATTTTACTGAATAGCCATCAGTAGGAATCCTAACAGATAAATACCCTCTACCTGTTAGGAAGTGGGCAAATTAAATAATTTTACAACCTACAGCTAATTACTGTATATGCTGTACTAACAGATCTTACTAGATTTGTATTATGCCTTGTAAATAGCTATAACTTAAGTGGAATCTCTGTATCACCCAGTAACTTTACTGCTTCAAATGCTATGATAGAGACTCTTGGTTTTAACTATTTTTTCTAATAGATTTAGTAGTTTCATCCTAAAACATACAGCCTTCTATGGCAACTCCCATCTTCAGTGTACATCCTGCCACCATGCACTTTTGTTTTTTTAATCTTCCTTTAAACATGCATTTAAACTTGTGTCTAATTCCTGGCTGCACTAAGGCTAGGGGGTTTTGTGCCTGAAAACCCTCTGGGCTTGGAGTGCTGGAGTGTGAGTCTGTGTTTTGGGCTGTGCCACCAGTTTACATGTCTGTGACAGGAAGGAAGTGAGTTTGCAAGTGAGCAAGTGTGGATGACGATATGAAAGCAGCTGCTGCAGCCCGTGGAAAGGCAGCACTTTTTCTCCTGTTTGTAAAGAGCTTTGAGATTTGGCAATAAAACCTCCTTTTAAAAATCTGCTGTTTCAGAGTAACTTTGTCCTAAAGAGGAGCAAGGAAGTGCCACCAGAAGCAGCACATTAAGGCTTTGCTGTGAAGGACTGAATGCTGCACAGGTTGTGGTCAGGCTGAGGTGAGCTTCGTGCTGTGCTAACCACAAGACAGGAGGAAGGAGAAACACTAGGGGCTGCAGCTGGCACAGAGCTGGAGCTGCTGCTGCACACAGGGCAGTTCCTGGCTCATCCCTGCCTGCCAGCTTGGCTGCCCTGGCCAGAAAGCATGGCTGAGGCCAGGATTTCCTTCTGGAAAGCAGTGGGAAGCATCACCTCACCAAGTCTCCAGCAGAGCTGGCTGGGCTGCTCTTAATACCTTCATGTGGACTCACTGGTGTCTACAGAATGTGGAGCCCACTCAGCACTCGTTCCCTTGGTGGTAAGCAATGCCAGAGCCTTGTTCCTCTGCCCAGATGCCAGCAAGCTGCAACAAGAGAAGGGGGTGCTATCACAGTGACTGCTTCCCTTCTGGAATAACAGGTCAGAAATTGGCCAAAAGTAGGTAAGAAGTAGGTTCAAAAGTTACAAGGAAGCAGGGAAAAGAGTGCAAGAGTACGTGCCATCCTGTTGCACAATGACAGCATTCATTTGGATAAAAAAATTGTGGTTAGCAAACCCTCTAACCCCTTGTCGGGAAAAGGGCTGTTCCTCAAAGGAACCTCCAAAACACAGGGAGATTTCTAAAGATATACTGTAGAGAAAGGCACTCTCCTCTCATTAAGAAAACACACAACACATCACATTTCGGCCTGAAATTGGTGTTGATAAGAAAGGGAAATATCTAGCACTATGTGAAACAATAGAATATGTAAAAAAATTCAAAAGAAAACATACATAGTATTGGCATATGAATAATTTGTCTGACTTGCTCTTAATGCAACGGATAGTTATGGTTTAGTGGTTCGAAGAGACTGTCTTGTGCAATAAACTCTGAAATAGACAATGCAGGTCCTAGATTCCTTACTGTGATCCTACAGAACTCAATAATTTGCTACTGAAAAGGAGCAGAAAGATCTCTTCCAGTCCCAGGGGGCCAAAAGATTTACGACAGCCTGAGCTAGTCTACACTGATGACTAATTATTCTTGCTATTAAAAAATGTGTGTTTTATCTTAAACATGAGTCATCAAGAGTGAAGCTCTCCAACACTTCCCCTTTCCAGTTTAAGACTCAGAAAATTCGTAGACGCGAAAGGTACCCACAGTGTTTAGAGAATGGAGATCACTGTTTTGTTATGCTGTGAAAATTCACACACTCCAAAAAGCCAGTGCTTAATTTATTCCAGGAAACTTAGTCACTGTGTTCTAGAGCCTTACCTCACAGCTATAAGCCACTGTGATATTCTGTGATAACCACTGGTAGGAGATGTTACAAAACATTAACAGACTCAGGGAATGGTAAATCTCACAGGCTATTCATGTCTTTAACCCTGGCTGCCCTCTCAGTGAGAAGTTGTGAGATTATCAATGTGGTACCTCTGCAGACCCTGCTCACACCTCCTCAGCCTGGCCTGCTCTCCCAAAATGGATCCTCTTCTGCTCTACATTTCAGTTCTCATCTTTCCTTACTTTTACATCTCATGCCCCTTCTCTGCCAGAACAACTGAGCTCTAGAAAGCTCAAAACTGTGTTGACAGAAACTTTCCAAAAGTTTTAGTTGTGCAGCTGCCAAGAAAATCCTTACTCCCACCGTCATCAGAGTCACAATCCAGTTTCTATAACCCCTGCATTTACAATCCCCATTTTTACATTTCCTATTTCCACCCCATGCCCATGAAGGATGTTTGTACTTCAGAACATGGGCATTCTTGAAATGAATTTTAAAATTACTAGCTACAAATAAATTAATTAAAGGGATCAG
Source organism: Vidua macroura (assembly GCF_024509145.1). Lineage (NCBI taxonomy): Eukaryota > Metazoa > Chordata > Aves > Passeriformes > Viduidae > Vidua > Vidua macroura. The sequence continues at coordinate 19,620,071 of NC_071582.1, forward strand.
AATGTTCAAAGCTAGAACTACCTCTCTTGGTGGTTCTTTTATAGTGTTTTCCAGTAAAAAGACCTAAAGGTGTTTTGTAGCCATGAATTAATTTTGCCTTGTGGTGCACCCAGGAGAGATGACAGAGCCTCTCACCCTGCAGAATGAAGGCAAAAGCACAGAGCATTGAAGAGGTGGGCTCCAAACCCATTCTCCTGCAGCAGATACTTTTATTTTTAGTTGGTGAACTAGTGACATTTTGCAATAAACACTGAATAACCAGAATATCCGATGACCACATGAAGTGCCTCTAAAAACAGAAAAAAACAAACAAACAAAGCCAATTCTGAGAACTTGTCCTTTGATGACTTTTCTAACCCTTAACAGGGATTGGGATGAACCTCCAAATTCTGCTTGTTTTGGACAATATGGGAGTTAAAGAACTTGTATTCCCAGGCCATAAGTAGATAAGACATACTATGAAAATACTGTATATATCTATTATATCTGGGATATTTTTCATTTAAAACAAGAAGTAAGAACTTGAAATATTTTGGAGATATTCTGGGGGAAAAGACAAAGCCATGTGGAGCAGAGAGTATCAAGAGAAAAGGTCAGAGGCAGGAAGAGGGCAAGACGTGGAAATGCAATGCCAAGCACTAGCTGTCATTCATGGGTAAGGATATGACATTTATGCAATGCAAACAGATTCAAACTCTCCTTCCCCACAGAACTACACAGCAGGACATATCCAGAAATGAGGATATTTGAATGCTGATAACTGGCTTTCCTTTACCCTTTATTGAAAATTTAATTCCCTTTTGGTCTCTAAATAGTTTTAGATGCTTGTGAAGTTTTTAACTATATTAATATTTTTCTTTTTCCATTCCACAAAAACTCTAGTTTTGGAGGAAAGATATTTTTTTCCTTCCAGAGAAACGTGCCTTGCACAGAAAGAAATGTTTCTTAGAGGACAAATTCTAATCTGTTTTAGAGACAAGTTATCTAGCACACCACCGCACACTGGGATATTGATCACTGAAACTGATAAAACATGAGAAGATATCCAGAAGTCCAATAGATATGCAAGCCAGCATGACTAACTGGGCAATGATGTGGGCAAACAAAACTGCAAGTTCCTCAGCTATTTCATTTGCAACAAGAAGTGAGTTTTGAAATGCTGGCAAAGTCTTCTGGGTTTGTTTAGACCACATCACCATGACAGCAAAGCACTGCCCAGCTCATCATGTATTGTACAGCTTTGCAAGAGACTGGTGAGGGGAAGCTCAAAGGGAAAAACATGGCCAGATGTCATATGGGAGATCACAGGAGATACCCCAGCCCGTGGATAACCTTTCTCTCCAATCACAGAGCTTTTGACAGGCTCTTTCTCTGGAGCAACGCTGAATTTTCAACAGCATGGGTTGAATTTCCTGAGCAAGGCAAATATATTGCACTTATTTTCCATGACCAAGAGCTAATGAACTTGTGAAAGGTCAGTAGTGCAAACAGTAGTCATGTATTCAAAGGGCAGGACTGCTCTCAGCTTAGCCACACTTCTGCTCTTCCATCCAGGTGGGTTCAAAACCACCCACCTTCTAGGGTGGAATCAGGGCCTCATGGGAGTTACTGGTGAGAAATTTTCTGGCAAAACATTTTCAGGTCAAAACAGCAATGCAAGGCTGTTATCAGAGGACTGCAGATATGGAAAGGTGTGCTGGTTTAAAAAACTGTACAAAAAATAATTTTGAGAAGCTGACATTTCAAAAGGTGACAATTTTGCTCTGCAGCTCAAAAACATGATTTCAACACTTTGGCTTACAGTTTCTTAAGTAATTAACCCAAGCATTTTTTAAAATATGAAATTACATATTTTGATGGAGCTCATGTGATTGCTTATTGGTTTTTCACAAAAGTTTAAAATTTTTTAAAAATGTTTTTCCTTGCTCTAGATAAAGGGAAGAAAATTTAAGCCCTTGGGAAAGCTGAGAAGATGTGAAATCTTTTTCAGTCCAATCTAGGCAAAGTAGGATTCCTGTCCATTTCATTCAAAATGAGTCACAAGGTTCCAGCCTGGCTCCTCTGCTCCTGAAAGAGGCATTGTTTCATTTTGAGATGATCCAGGCAGTCCACGAGCTGTGGTCCATTTATTTTGTCTCAAGGCAACAGTAGCACAGGTACAGGGTAGGTTTTTTAAATGAGAGAAAATGCCCACACAATCCTAGTAAATTTGCAGACATCAAAAGGAATCCCCAGAACGTCTGTAAGGAGTCTAGTCTCATTCCTGTGACAAGTTTGCATTCAAGAATGTCATGTTCTTCTAGTAAGCTGCTTGTTTGGAATTTAAGTTTTTTCAGCACTAAACACAAGAGATGTAAATTTGGGGGCTTGCAGCCAAGGCCACCACTCCTATAGAATAGAAAGAGCACAGGCTGTTCTCTACAGCTCCTGTTCTGCTCATTGAGATAGAGGCAGAGGGCAACATCCACAGCAGCTCCATCCTGGTTAGACATCCTTCCTGTGGACTGTGAGACATGTCAGCAGAATAGAAGGAATTGTTCAGCCTCCAAATCAGGACCCTTGGAGGACCCTTCCCATTCACCACAGTGAATAAAAGCAAATTGAAATGCAGCCACTGCCTACCCCAGTTCCCTGGCATTTAGCAGATACTTGCATTGGTTAATTATCACCAGTCCTGTCCTACCTAGAGTTCCCAAATATTGCAACAAACTGCTTTAGGGAAGAACAAGCACAAATACCGTGGGAATAGAAAGCATCTGGGTTTGAAGATGTAGCATCCACAGATTGGTTCTGCACAAATGCACTGATGAGGAGAGTCAGCCACTGGGTTCTGACCCCAATTTCTAGATTCAGCAACCAACAGAGGCCAACAGAGTTTAATTATTATTTTTTTTCCAAGCGGTTGGGCACTCAGCTGAGTTCCTGTGGCTGTAACTCAGCTGTGTTACAAGCCATCTCCAGCAAGAAGGCACTGGAGCAGGAGGTAATTGAGGGTTGGCTCCCAGAGGGAATTTTCCCTTAAAAGGATAACTACATTGTCATGAAGAAACCAGCTCACTTCCACTGCCCGCAGAGCTTTTTGCAAGCACGGCTGCCAGAGCTGGGGGCGGTGGCGGGTATTAAGAGCAGACAGCCAGGAGCAGCAGGGCAGTGCCTGCTCCCTACATGCCACAGCTACTGCAGCTTCTCTCAGCCATGCTCTGCCATGAAGGGCAGCAGGACACGCAGGCAGCCCCAGGAGGTCACTTCAGTGCCATGTAACAAGATGCCAACTCCCATGATCTGCCTAAGGCAAAAAGAAACCCAAGTGAGGGATTGCAATAAAAAAAAAAAAAAAAAAAAAAAAAAAATTCACAAGAAGCATTTGCACTCAAAATGAGCAATATTTTCAGAGAGGGGAAGGCAGTGTTCCAGCTGAAAGTGTGCCAACAAATATTTCCAATTAAATATTTTTCCATCAGAAAATAACTAAAATCCCAGCTTTTCATTTGAGAGTTTGTGGAACAATTCTTATCAAAACTCTTAAGATGGGATCCAGGAGAATGATGAAAGAGCAGATTCCCATGGTGGCCTCTCACCCAGCAGCAGTCCACTGAGAAAGGAGAGCCAGGTTTAAGGCCAAGTTCCCCTCTGGAAGACTCAGCCTGTTGTATTGAACCTCAGCTTCCCATAACCAAGAGGAAACTGCCTTAGCTCTAACACAGCTCTGCTCCATACCCAGGATACCTCCTTGTCCTCTGGACAGCCCACCCACCTGGAGCTTTGCACTGTGCTCTCTTGTGCAGCTTTTACACAGCATGAAGCTGAAATGGGAAAGGCTGGGTTTGGCCCAGCTGTAGTGGCAGGCACCAATTCCCACCTCACAGCTAAAGCTTCTCTTGGGTGAGGTTTTCAACTCTGACTCATGCTCCTCCAGTCTCTAGCACAGAATAAGCCACCTATCACACTGCAAGAGAAGGAACTGGGGCCTGGTGTTCCCCTGCACCCTGATGAGAGGACAAAATATGTGCAAGCGAGCAACAGCCAGGTCTGAAATGAGCAGAGACTCCTGAGCTGGCAGTGCAACAGAGGCTTACACAGAGTAAAACACCATCCCCTTCTTTGAGGACAGGCAGCCCACAGAACCCCAAGCAGCTCAAGTCCTTCCACTGCAGTGGGGAGTCCAACCCAGAGAGTGGGTGAGACAGATTTCTGGTGACCAACATGTCATCACTGCTGGAAGCAGGATCTCCTAGTCCTGAGCACCTTCAAGAGATAGACCACCAGTAACTTCCTCTAGACCACAGAGGTCAGCTCAGGAGCTGCAGCAATTCTGCAGCTGCTCCCAGTTCTGCCTGGTGGTTGCTCCATCTGGTCCCATCCTGTTGTTATCTTTGTGAAGTGTCCACTTGAAATAGTTCAATTTCAGGAACTCCACAAGCAGCCAGGGAGATTCAGCACACTTCCTCTTCACTTTAGGGGTAGAAAATTTTATTTTCTAATCAGTCTTCTTCCCCTGTAGAAAGAAGTATTAAAAGCTTCAGCAAGGTAAGTGTGTTAGTGTCGATAAACAGAAACTCATCCAGAGCAAAGCAGGAGAAAGCTGGAGAATTACAGGTGGCTACAGGCACAGACTGGTTGCCATTTGGCTTTTCCTTTCTATGAGTAACAGCAAGAAAATGAGTCAGACTCTATAGCTGAGTCACAGTGAGTGAATATAAACTTGCTTTTCAGACCAAGAGAACTTAGGCAGGTGGAGGAAGAGCTCTGTATAATCTGCCCTGGATAAACACAGCATGGTCCCTCCATGTGCAAGTCCTGCTCCAGGGCCTAGGATCTGCAAGCCTGTCCCAAAGGAAGACCTCATGTGGAAATATATGATAAACATATGACAACATCTGCCTTCTGTTTCCTGTGCTGTGTACAGATTATCTCTCTCTACAGATAACCCTGTCCTTTTCAAAGAGAAAGCTGGGGTTATGCTTTAAAAACGCTGCTGGTATCAGCGACAATTTGAGTCAGTTCATTCTGTACCTGTTCTCAGACCACGTGTATCACCACATCTCAGCACCATCTGCTCAACACCTGAGTGATGTGATTACACATCTGCCTGGGGTTGTTTGTTCCCTCATCCCTCCTGAGCACTGAAGCCAGAGGCAGGATAGGCAAAGTGTGCTTTCTGCATTCACGTGTGCTCTCTCCACACACAGAATGGAGCTGACACCCAGCTGAGCTCCCCCACCTCCTCTCCACTGGTGTCATTATTTTCCATGTTGCTTGTTGAGCCCAGCAGTGAAGAAGCCCTGGGAATGCAGAAGCCCATGTCAGAGCATGATCATCAGCAACTCCAGCAGAGGACTTTAAAGGGAAGCCTGATGGGCTGCAGTAAAGTAAAAATCATCAGGCTACAATTTGACATCAGCAGAGCTCCTTGTAGAACACATGACTCCGGCTGCTGTCCCAGCCCCCTCTCCCTGCCTCCAATTCCAACACCATAAAATCACTCATTAGGCTTGGAACAAAATGCTCTCGGTGCACTTGCATGTGGCTGGAGGCAGGGACAGATGTTTTGGGCTCTGGAAGAAAATTGCTGAGAGACAGAAATGAAACACTTCCAAAGCTGCACTATGCTTGCCTGCTCCTGTTGGACTGCATGGGGGTCCATTAGAAGGGATTAGATTAGAAGGGAGCAATGGCATCACTGAGCAACCCTTTGCTTCCACTTAGCTTTTATTAAATCCTCAAACACAATTTTCTGTTTCACTTCAAGTTTTGCACTGAGTCCTTCAGTATGGCATAAGAGCAGCTCAGGACTGTTCCTCTGGAAGTAGGTTTTAGCACTTTGGGTTTATGGTTAAAAGATCCTACATTCCAGCTGCACTTTTGTCTTGAAAAGAACAGGGAGAGATTGCCTTTAGGAGCCAGACAATCCTCAGAGGCCCAGGAAGCAGAGGATTCTCCATCTTTTTACACATGCAGTAAAGTGAGAATAAAAACACTGCCTGCAGGCATGTCAGTGAGGGGATTAGGATTCAGTGTCCAGATTATAGCTTGGTTTATACAGGGCAGCCGTTCCCACCTCCCATAACCAAACACTTATTCAGTTAACCATCACATTCAAATGAGGGAGGGCAGTGACTCCAGCTCCATCACACCATTTCTCTTCTTAAATTCAAGAAAGAATATTCTGCCTTTAGATCCTTTCCTGCTACATTTGCTTTTGGTCACACAGTAGATGTTTTAAGACCATACTACTGTTACCTTGCTGGCTTTGAAGGACCAGGTTCCATGATTCCAGTAAGGCAAACAGTTCAAAGCACAGACAGAATGACCACTGCTACCTGATCACCACCATGAGACACAGACTGTCAAATCAGTAATCTCCCAGCTACTGGTCAAACCTGGTCCTCAGGCACTAAGAAAGTCTCAACACAATGGGCTCATATAGACCTCCCTCAGCCAAGCATCACATAAATAACAATTTTTTTTCTCCTACAGTTATTTCTAAGGTACCACTCAGGTACAAAAGACACTGGGGAGGTATTTTTTTGCCTCTCACGTATTCCTGCAGGATAGATGTGAGCCCAGTTCTCCACAGCTGGAAGGAGAACATATTGAATTGGAAGAAGTAGTGGCCATATGTCAAGTAAGCTCCATGTGGAGGTCAGGGATCAACAGGAGTGGCCTGACCGTCAGGAACAACCCCTGCCACAGCGCTAATTACATGTAAGCTTCACTTTCAAAGCTACATAGAAACTTAAGCTCATTTATCTTTACAAGGGATTTAAAGGCCTATCAGCTTTGGGAAGTGAGAGTGACAGGAGAGGGAAGTGCCAAATCACCAGCTCAAACTTCCAGTTGCTGTTAATATGGACTGAGCTATCTGTGTCAGCACCATGCAGCACACTGGCAAGGCTCATTCACCAGCCCTGTCTGACATCTCTGCCTGGTTCCTTGAGACTTTTTCTTACCAACAAACAAACAAACCCTTCAGTTTCTCTAACATGATTTCCTCCGAATCCCATAATACTGGATTATTCCTAAGCCTAAAGCAAAGAACATCACTTTGTGATTCAGGCTGTTTCCTGAGCTAGCAACAACAGCTCTGCTGAAATACCTCATTCTATGCTGTCTGAAACACTACACAGCATGAGCCGAGTCTGGGAAGACAGGAAAAATGGAATTACAGGCTCGTGAAATGGACACTGACAAAAACTTGAAATGTTGAGCTCACTCAGATGCAGTCTGTGTTTAATCCAGTCATCAGACAGTCTCTGTTTAGCTAAATATTTGACTTCAGAATCGGGCCTGAATTATTATTGGCAAAGCTTCCAAGCTTCACAGGTCCCTCTAACAAGCTGTTCCTCTGTGGAAGCCTTGCAAGGAAATGAATGCAGCCTTTGAGGAAACTGCTGGAACCCTTCTCAGGCTTCCAGAGTGGGTTTGTGGAGTCCCGTTAGGTGTCCAGGCCTTCTGAAAGCTCCATATGTTGAGTGTTAGAAGCTACAGGGCTGATGTTTGTGTGCATTTCTGGGATGTTCCCAAAGGAGTTCTGGCTCCGCAGCATGTCACAGGAACAGAGTTATCAAAGAAAGCACCAAAAATAACCTAGTCTACAGAACAACTAAAAGCCAAACCCAGACAAAAAATAAATAAGCTGGAGCCACACATGAAGCCATGTAGCCAGAGCTGTAACGTGTATTCCATTCTAATGGGACATATCTGAAAGAGCACAGAACTGGCATGGTTGGTCCCTTGTGAATACCCACAGCAGGGACATAAAGAAGCACAAACATACAATTCCTCACCAATGGCAGCTGTGTACCACAGTGCCCAAAGATCTGGGCCAGGTGCTGCCAGGCAGAGCCCATGGTTGCTATCTCAGCACACTGGGAAGTTTGACACCCTGTCAGGTAAGAACAGTCCGTCAGCACTGAAAGAGGAACGTGGTCATCCCCTCTCCCACGCAATATTCCATTTCCTGTCAGTGGCAGCATATGCCAAAAAAGACAATCCTCCAAGGATGGAGGCTGTTCCTCAAACCAGGCTCCCCTGCTATGGGCAGCTCCAGAGAAGCAGAAGCTTGGCTTCCCAAATTACAGGCAGCTGCAGGCAGGAGGAGTTACCTTCCAATTTTGCTTCCAAAGGAAGATTATAAATTAAAGTCCAATTTGCTAAACCTCTAGGTAAGCAACTGTTTCTGCATAAACACATACTGGTTTGTGGGCTGTATTACATGGTTAACTGCAAATCTGACTGGCTTGAAAATCACACTGTATACAACTAAACCAGGGAGCTAACAGAGGCACATTTTAAAATTACGTGGATTTAAGCAGCCTGGCTCATGATTTTTGAATGTGATCAAAAATAATGATTATCCTAAAGCAGTACCTAAAAATTGTGCATGCAAAATAAGAGCACAAAATTCTCTGACAGAGAGCTTCACTTCTATGTGAGAAAGAGCACAAAGCTGGCTCAGCTAAAATTATTCTTCAAGTGAAATAAAGTCAAAGATTTTACGCTATCCTGAAGATGGAGTCAATGTCTGGAATATTTTGCAAAAAGGGGTCAAATTACCACCTCCTCCTGTCATTCTTTGTGCTACAACATTAGTGGAAAAATCCAAGAGCTGTTTTAGGTCTGTTAGCTAATAAATGGATCGCCAGGCGAATGTTCAGTGTCGTTAATAAATTGTCGCAGCATTCTGTACTTAGTATCAGCAGAAAGTCTTGGTCCCTTCCACCCCAGAACACAAACCACTTTGGGAAGGACAGAAGGAACTGCCTACATTGCCTTTTTTTCTGCCTGCTGGAAGCATCCAAGCTCACAAACAGATGCGAACTCTCAGGGCATCTGTGCTATTCCTCCTCCGAGATCAGCATTAACCCACAGGAGAGCCGTGGGTGATGAGTCCTGGCTGATTCAAGCTCTGGAAGACAATGACATTAACAGTGGCAGTTTAAATCCAGACAGCTTTCCATCCAAGAATCTCTTACAGCATAACAAAAGGCTAGCAAGAGCCAGAGGTCCCATCCAAGGCTGGGATGCACAGTACCTCCACAGTCCGTGCAAGCAGGGATTAATCCCTGCCCTATTCAGGGCTGTTTCCCCAGCCCCCAGGCACTAGGATACCCAGTGGGAAGGGCTCAGCCCTTCTCAGTCATTCCTGCTGGCGCCGTTCCAGTTTGTCTGAAGACACTTAAATATTCATCGAGAAAGCGCAAGACTCTGTCTTGCCGGGTGCACAGATTGCTCCCCAGGGAAACAGGACACCTGCCTTCTCCACTCCCTGCTCCACCAAATCATTAATTATTTAAAGTAGCAGGAAAGAGCAAGAAAAACTCTCTGCATCAGACATGCTTGCAGCCTGTTGTTTACGGTGCTCTCTGGGGTCTTGTGTGGCCCGAGGTTTCCATCTCCCCTCCGGCAGAAACAAGGATCAAGCCCAGCTTTCCCCTTTCCTCAGGGAGGATGCTCTACCCGCTAAGCTATTGTACAAAAGAAGTGCATCCCCTTTATCCAGACAGACCTTATGTTCACTTTTCCTACCAGAGAGTGTCTTTTTTTTTTTTTTTTTTTTTACTTCAGTTTGAATAAAAGGCAAACAAAACACAAATCCAAATCTCTGAGAGCAGCAGCTATCCATAAACCTCCACACATTCTGTATTTGCTCAAGAGCTTAGGGTCCACCTACCCATTTCACAGCTGGGCAGGCCAAGCCGTAGTTGTCCAACTGCATCAGCAAGCACTTGGCTACTGAATCCATCGGTGATGGGTTTCAATGAAGTGGAAATCACTGTCTGCCTGCCCTGGAGACAGTTCTGGTGTAGCTGTGTGCACAGAGTGACATGTTTGGAGAACCAGAGGGTCTCTTCTTATCTGCCTCCCCCCATCTCCCAACACAGCAATCGTCCCACCCTCTCTCACAGGAGCAGCACGGATCCACTCAAGGGTCCCCCGAGATCGGGATGTACCCCAAAACTGTCCCGAGCCCAGGGAACAGCCCCATCTGCACTCTGGACTTTATTGCTAGAGCAGGAAGTCGTGGCAGGTGAACAGCACTGGCACCCTCATGTGGTGACAGGCATCAGAGTGAGCTCACAGCCAAAATCAGCGGTACAGAGATACTTCTCCAGGGGGACTTCTCCAGGGAGTCCTGACAAAGACCATCTGTGGGCCAGCATGGTCTAGGGACGGGATACACACCTGATGCCACCTCTCCTATCGTGAGACCAGCAGCAAAGAATCACAGAATGGTCTGGGCTGGAACAGACCTTAAGGATCATCCAGTTCCACCAGCTTCCATGGGCAGGGACACCTTCCCCTATCCCAGGGTGCTCCAAGCCACACCCAACCTGGCCTTGGATGCTTCCAGGATGGGGCTTCATATAAGGTCTCCCCGGAGCTGTCTCTTCTCTGGGCTGAAAACCCCCAGCTCTCCCAGTCTGGCTCCAGAGCAGAGGTGCTCCAGCCCTTGGGGAATTTCTGTGGCCTCCTCTGGACTCACTCCAGCTGCTCCATGTCCTTCTTATGTTGGGGTCTCCCAGAGATGGAAGCAATATTACAGGGGATGAGTACTGTGGAGGACCCACAGAAACAGATCTGATTATCCCTGCAACCTCAGCTCACCCTGGTTTCTTCCTTATCATACTATCAAAATGGAGAACAAAACAAAAGATAAAATCAGCCCAGACGCTGAAACTGGAGAATTCACTAAAACTTTGAGGGAAAAGCCCTTTTGTCCCCTCCTGCACCTGCTGAGGGACGTGTGGTAACAAGAGGACCTCATTCCCAGGAAACATCAACCCCTGACCCCTGCTTTCAGGGGAAAACAAAAACAAAAACAACCCCCCGTATTTCCTACTGCTTAGAAACCCCTCTCTTCCCAAATTGCTCTGGAAACAGAATTAAACTAATTTTAAATCAAACCACCCACCACCTCGAAGCAGCAGCACTCAACAGAGACGCGCTGAGGTGAAGGGCGGCACCTGGCCGAAATGGCGGCAGCTGGATGTCCCCGCTCAAGTCCTCCCCAAACGGCCCGAAAACACCGTGTTTGCCGGGAAATGGTCTTGTTTTATGATCTTTTGCTTTAAAGAGCAGCAAAAGAGCAGCTCGGCGGCGGCGAGGTGGCCTGCGAGGAGGCGGGGACGCGCCTGTCAGCCCGCTCTGAGGCGACGAGGACGCGCCTCAGCCCGCCCTGAGGCGGCGGCGGGGCCGCTGTGTCGCGACATGGGGGACGACTTGGCGTCGGAAAGCGCCACCCGTGAGTGGGGCCGAGGCGGGGGCAGCCCCGGCGGGGCGGGGAGCGCAGCGCCGTGAGGGGCGACTCGTGCGGCGGGGGCGGGCGGGAGCCGGCGGGGCTGAGGGCCAGAGCCGGGATGCCCTAAAATATAACCGGACACCTGAAAATCCGCTCGGAAACAAAGCAGGTGGTTAAACCTACCCGGGAATCAAGACAGCTGTTGCCCCAAAGCATCCTGCACCGCTGAGATGCTGCACATAACCCTGCACTTGGGATTTTTTGGCCTCCTTGGTCCCTCGGTCCCCATCCCAAGTTGTCCTTGTGTCCTGCAGCCCCAGGCAGGGCTCGGTGGATGGGTTTTGGACGTTTCTTTGCATGTCTTTCTCCTCCTTTGCTGCTTTTCTACATCTCTTGCATAATAAACTGCCTGTGAGTTGGTGCATTGCATTGAGGGTAAATAATTTAAAATGTTTTCCACACTGCTTGTGATAACTGAATTCCTATTCAGTAACTGAATTCCTATTCAGTAAGCTATGAAGTACCCTGGAATCTGAGCTTGAAAGAGAAGGAGCACTGCTAAATATCCACGGAAATGTTGCTGCTGGACAGGTGCATGCCACGATGAGAAGTGCACTTACAGAGCCGCTGTGGATCTTAAATAGCAAACTCAGACCATCAAACTGTTACTCATATGCTGCTGAAAATAAATAAAATTGCTGCTTCTACAGCCTCAGTGATGCCAGATTTGCATCTTCACAGCTAGTACAAAGAATAACTAAGGCGGTTTGGCATCTCTTGAAAATGATGCTTTGTGTGTCCATAAAATGTACGAAAACATTTCTGTCACCTGGAGAGCAGGGTCAGCAGCATTTGCTTAATTGAAACATAGGATTTATTCCACCGAAGGGAGTTAAGCATGTACAAGGAGGTGGTATGTGTGTAGCCATTGGTGTTAATCATTAACAAAATCTCAGTGTGTTTTTCACAAGTTCTCTTGATATTTCCTCTCAAATGAAGGGTCCATGCAGGGTGAAATGCAATCCTGTTAACACAGCTGACAAGGTGATAAGAAAGTCTTAATATACAGTATAGGAAATCCCATTTCTTGCAGAAATCAGTGTCCAAATCCTACTGCCTTCGTTGTAGCAGCGGGTCCAGCACTCTTGAATACACACTCTCAGATGACTATGTCTGGTGTTAAGTGGATAAACACACTATTAAATGATCCTATCTAGCATGAAAATTTGTGCTATTTGCATTTCTCTTGAGCTAAAGTTCTTTTGTTTGAAGGCAAGGGGAATGGAAACTGAAGGATGAGGTTACACCTCTGTTGCTCTAAGTGTCCACAGTAGGGATGCCTTTCTTCTGTGCCCTATGAAGAGATGAATTGTGCTATTTAGGCAGCAAGTCTCCTGTTTGTGGTGGAATGGGAACAATAATATGTTTTGATGCCTTTTATATGGCATGTGGTTAATATATAGTTGATATGTTGGGACAAATTGAAGTTGCATTGAGCCCCTCAAACTGCAGCCTGGGCTCTGGAGATGTGTAGAAGAGATCAGAGCCTCTGGGCCAGCTCTCCAGTAGGATGTGATAGGCCAAGGGTCTGACTCAAGCACTTCTTGAAAGAATTCCCCAAAAGCACTAGGACAGAGACTGAGTCCAACAAACGCTGACACCAACCTCGCCAAAAGCCTTCAGAGCCTCCCTGTCGGGCTGTGGCAGTCACAGCCTTGCTCTTGTTTCTTGGCAGGAAGGTTTATTTGATGAAGGAGAAGATTGCTGGGGCAACGCCCAGCATGGAGAGTAAACACTCTTAAATTGTGCCTAACTGTGCAGGACAACTACTGCCAGTCATGGTAAATTATGTGCAGAACTGCCACGGTTTATTAAGAGATGCAACACTAATCACAGGCCAGGCTGGCAGTTCTGTGCTGCTTGGCTGGTTCATGTTGCCTGGAGGGGGACCATGTGTAAAGGCCTCCTTGTAGAGCAGTGGGATGTAGGTGGAAGGATGGAGGAAAGGGTCTGTGTCATCTCAGAGCCTTCACACTGACTGTGGGCCTCAGAGGGTGCCCAGAGGATATGGACCTCATGGATCAAAAGGCTTCACAGCTGGAGCAAATCCATGCAGAGAATGACACTGAATTAGAGAAGTGGGTAGGACTGGAAGAGCACTGATGTGGCACAGGGGTAGTCAGGGAAGGAGAGACAGTGGTAGAATGTAAATCCAGTAAACATGCCAACATCTGTAGGGCTGGGATTCTTGCTGGAAGAATCTTTCTGCAGTCATCCTTCCCTGAAGCCACAGGGGCCGGTGAGATGAAGGGGAGGTTTGTTGGGGCATGCTGCTCCATGCCCCTTGCCAGCACTGTTTTAATGCTCACTCTTCTGCTCTGCTGCAGTGCTTCAGTCAGAGAAGGAGTTCCATGATGCGGCGAAGCGAAATGATATAGCCAGGATGGAGGAGCTCATCAGGAGAGGAGTTGACATCAAAGCCAAAAACAATGTAAGTCCTGGGTTTTTCCACCTCCACGCTGCAAGAAGTGCTGAGGATGTGTTTCAGAACTGCAGCTCCTTAACACTACTCTTCTCATTAACTGCTTAAATTGTCAAAACTTTAAAGTACATCACCCAGTGCCAAATAGGGCCTGTGGGAACCAAGCACTTTTCACAACACACTGTGACTCCCAGCACTATCGTCCTGGCCACACTGGAAAGCTGCAATTGCCAGATAGACATGATTACCATGAAAAGCTTTGATTTTCCTGTCACTGTACAGTAAGACTGTGGGACAAACTCTCTTTCTGGTGCAGGTCTTTCCTTGTTGACTAGTAGGTTCATGGAGATACAGGACTGCCCCCATCCCTAGTGTTTCAATCCGTCCATTTATGGTCAGCAGTGTTCTTCACTCTGTGCTGTCATTATAGTCCAGAACTGCAGTTTCCTGAGCAGAAGGAACAACAAATGCTCTCCTGTCTGCCTGACAGGAGAGCAGAGACAGAGGGCTGCATCCAAAGAAAACTCTGCACAGTGCGAGAAATTCTGGCTCCATAGATGGCCAAGGATATTTTGGCCTTCAGAAGGGCTGGTGGATACACACACTGTGCATACATCAGCCTTCCCTGCCTCTGTCCTTCCCTTCCAGGCGGAGCGGACTGCCCTGCACTGGGCTGCAGGAGCAGGGAGCGTGGATGCTGTGCGGCTGCTCCTGGATCACGACGTCCCTGTGGATGACGAAGACACTGTACAAAGGCGACTCTCCCTTGCATGTGCTGCAGATGTGTTCGGTGCTGGGGCAGCGCCGGGGACTGGGTGCTAGGCCAGCAGTTACAGACTGCACCTTAGCCCTGGGTGGGTGGCACAGGGTGGCACGCTGCACCTGCCGAGCAAGAGGCTGGAGCTTGTTGGCATATGTGTCTGAGCTCTGAATTCTGGCCTTTTCCTTGCATGCACAGTGACTTGGAATAGGCTGGTAAAATCTGTGAAGTTTTCCATAGAGCATGAGGATGCTTGGCTTCTTCTGATTGTGTTGGTGGGGCTTTGTAGGATGACAGTGACAGCCAAAAAGTTTTCTCTCCCCCATGCAGCCAGGCTAATACACTCCATTAAATAGGTAGTAGCTGCCGAGAAGCAGGTCTCTGCTCAGTTGCTGTGAATATCTGTGACAGGAATAATAATAATTGGAAAAAGTGCAACTAAAAAATATACCAGTGAGAAACAAATAGATTTGGAAAACTTCATTAAGCTAAGAGGACAGCTTTCCCTCCAGGATGAGGATGGTGGTGGCTGCAGTTTAACTGTAAGTATCTTTCTTCTTTTTTGCCCAGTTTGGAATGAATGCTCTTCTCCTGTCTGCCTGGTTTGGCCACCTCCGTGTCCTGCAGATCCTTGTCAATGCTGGGGCCAAGATTAACCGTGTCAATAGGGTGAGGGTCTCCCCGTGTGGATCCATCACTTGGCTCTAGACAGTGTTGGGAGACAGAGAGAGGTTTACCTGTGAGCTCAGTCGTGTGTGACAGCATCTGCTCTGGGGACTGCCATCTGCACTCTGACTTATCCCTGAAGCAGGTGTAATAATTGGAGCTCTGGAGATGCACGTATCTTCCTCACCTCATGTTTGTGCAGTGCTGATGTGGAAGGTGTTACAGAAATGGAAAATAGGTTTAGTGGATCAGCAGTCCTTGTATTCTAAAACAGACCTTGTCTGGGAAAAGGGGGATTAATATTTCAGTCATAACTTGCTGTCTGCAGCACAAGGAAGTTTAGTCCTGGAGGTGCAGGGAGGATGAAATGGGCCTTTGCTAACAGGAAGAGGTTGTCAAAAGAGACTGACTGTCCCACAGTCTTGGACTTGCTGAATGACCAGTCCTTTGTCTCCTCTCCAGAATGGCAGGAACCTGCTTCACTGTGCAGCTCAGAGGGGCCACATCCAGGTCATGGAGTTTATCATGGAGGACTTGGAGGACATGTGTGTGGATGAGACAGACAAGGTAGAAAGACTTTTCACAGCTTTGTTTCATGAAGTCTGGTCCTGCTCTGCTGAGCTTAGCAGGAATGTTGCCCTTGGTCTTGGAAGCAGAATCAGAGTCAGACACTACCTCCAGAAGTCTTCCTGCAGAGTGAGCTTAGGGATGATGGGATTTCTGGCTCTGGTCAAGCTTCTTGCAGCAGATGATCTGATCTTGTGCCTTCTGAGCCTTTTGAACTGTGTTTCTCTGTTTCCTTCCAAAGATGGACAGGACAGCGTTTCACCTGGCCGCAGAGTACGGGCAGCTGGAGGTGGTGGAGTTCCTCATTCGACTGGGTTGTTCTCACAGTGCCAAAGACAAGGTACGGGCACAAAACCACATGCCAGGGAGGTGAAGTCCAAGGATTAGGGGATGTGAAAAACCACATGCCAGGGAGGTGAAGTCCAAGGATTAGGGGATGTGAAAACCAGGAAACAGAATTCCAGATGAGGCTCAGGCAGGCAAGTTGTCCACAGTTGTTATGTTGGCTGTGGATGTCAGGGCTTATCTGCTTCAAGCAATTTTCTTGCTTAATTCATGATTTCTCTCCAGGACTTTTCAGGCAGGATACACAGCAAGCCTGGTGGACCATGCTCCAGTTTGAGGTTGGAGGGGTTCTTCCCTCGCTGCTGCAACTGTAGGAAGATTGCTTCATATTTGTGCTACTGGTTACAACCTCCTTTTCAGCCACACTGGATATACTCTGTGCAAGGTTGTGGTATATGAACATTTAGTCCTGTGAGACATATGTTTATAAATTAATGTTTACTTTCAGGAAGAAAATACAGCATTGCATTTAGCTGCTAAAAATGGACACCTCTCTGTGCTGGAGAAGATTATAGATGTTGGAGTGGACTTTGATGAAAAAAACTCAGTAAGTACACTTAAATTAAATCAAAACCACATCAGTTTTGCCCTTTTCCTCCCTATAAATACTCTTCTGCCACAGTCATATGGCTGAAAAGCCAGTATTGACAGGAGAGGTCTAGAAAATAGCTGATTTTATCTAAAGCCTATGTGGGTAAAGGCAGGTCACACTTGCAGAGTATCAGTGAAAGGCGACATCCGTCTTGGACCAATTTCCGGCTTTAAAGTGTTGCCTTCTCTTCCTGCTGTATCTGCACACCTACCTTATCACTCCATTTAATCTCCCTTTCTCTCCCTGACCCTTGTACATTCAAGTGCCTAAATGGTTATTGAGTGTGTTTTAAACTAAACTTCACCGTGCTTTAAACTATTGACTTAGTCACTGAACATATGGACCTTCTGTTTGAAATCTCTCTTTTGACAGATCTGCTCTGGAAAATTATGTGGCTGGAACACAGTTAATGACTTAGATAGCAAATATTGGCTTAGTATCACTGTTATTTATTCCAGGGCACACTCCCAATTAAGTTTATCAGCATTTTTTTAGTCTTATTTATCTACTCTCACATGAGCTGCCCTTTGTGCAAAGAGCAATAATAAAATCAGATGAAATCACTTAGGAATTCTGCTTGCTTGCTTCTGTTTTCTTAAAATGAAATGAGCTGCAACCCTTGGAAGGGAAAACCAGTGATAGAGGGTCACAGGTTTCGAGTTCTGTCTCTGAGCTATTACAGGAAAGTGGTTTGTCTTCACTGTCCATGTGAAATCCTTCTTGGTTTATTGACGGGCTGGAGGGGAGGAAAGATAGTGAACACAATGTCTGTCTTGTGGCCCACAGCCATTAAGGACAGAGCAGTACTCTGGTATGTCCAGGGCAGATAATTGTGTCCTCTATTTTTGTAACAATCAACTGGAGATCCCTGGCCCTCAGAACTGGTACTGTAACATGTCATGGATTCAGAAGATGGGGTAGAGTCTGTGACTCATTCTGCTGCTCTGTCTTGGCCTTGTCTACAGAAATGCTGCTTGTGTCCTTTCTTGCCTTGTGCAGGAAGGACTCACGGCTCTGCACCTGGCTGCTGAGGGGGGACACAGCCACTGTGTGAAGCTGCTCGTGGAAGTGGGTGCTGATGTCAATGCCCAAACCCAGGTTAGCTCCATGGAGGTGATTCCATTCCCAAACCCTACTTTGTGGATTTATTCCCTGTCCTGTGGCTTCCCAGGTCACCCATTATAGAGAGAGGTCATGTGGAGCCCTGCATTCAGGAATAGCACAGGGAGTTTAGAGGAAGGCAAACACGGTTTTGTACAAAGAGGCAGGTGAAGCTCCCTGGGACTGGTTTGGCTGGAGACAATCTCCATGAATTTGTCAGTGCTGGGCCATAGGACTCTTGCAGGAGGGAGCAGGGAGCTCTTTGTGGGTAGTCTGTAACAGCTGCAGCCTCTGGGAAGAATCCCTGAGTAACACCCCTCTCTTCTGACTTGCCTCTCAGAAAAAGATGAACTGCCTTCATTATGCGGCACTGCATGGCTATGAGGAGATAGCCAGGATCCTCATGGATGCAGGAATCCACACGGATGCTCTCAATCATGTGAGTCCCTCTCAATGCTCTCACCACTAAAAAATGGGTAAATTCAGTTTGTGGAGCTGCTCAAGAGCACAAAGCAACTCTGGAAGGGCCAGTGCTGGTCAGCCCTCAGTGACTGGCAGCTGAGAATAGGACATGCTGGGCACAACATGGTCCTTTTAGTGCTAGGACTAAGCTCTCCCTAAGTGCAGGATCTTCTTTCCACAGCAAAATGCATCAGCAATGCACATCGCAGTCCTGCAGAACTTCCCAGCCATGATGAAGCTCTTCATCAGTGCAGAGTGTGACCTTGACATTCCAGATAATGTAAGACTGCAGCTCCTATTCTTTGTGTTTGAAGTGTGAACCAGTTTCATGGGGGATTTTATCACCTTGGGGACAGGATTAAAGAGGAGTGCTTTAAAATGTGGAGAACCTGGAAATGCAGCTTAGGAAATGTGAAACCTGTGAAATTATTCTAAGTATTGCAGTGAGGTAATCACTTGATGGTGTTCAACATGAGGGCAGTGCTGTGTCCCCTGCAACATTGAATAGTAAGGCTCTCTCGTCCTTGCTGGAAGCAGGTAGGAGAAATTTCAAGATGGAATATATTCTGCAAAATGTTTGGAGGTTTGAGAATAGGAGGCAAGCCTGGAGGTAGCTGGTTGTCTCACCAAACTGTAATTTTCTGAATGAGGGACTTTGTGTAGCTTGTTTCAGTTAATCTTCATACTTGTAGCGATGTTCTCTACTGATGATACCGTAAAATTGACACATTTTATGTTCAGATTTACTGGTTTCCATTAAACCATCCCAAGGCTCCTCCTGGTAGTGTTCTGTCCTTCCAGCCTCACACTTGTCCTTCTCTGAAGTGTAGTCCTTTCTCCCTCCTTCTGCAGAGGCAGCAGACCTCACTCCACATTGCTGCAGAGCACGGCAGGCAGGACATTGCTGAGATGATTCTCATTGCAGGAGTTAATCTGAAGCTAACAGACAAGGTAAAGGTCTCCATGGGTGAAACAGGTTCTGTGGGAGTATGGAGGGAAAATATACATAGATGGTCTTTGCTAATGTTTTCCATAATTTTCAAGGAAGGCTAGTAATATTAAAATTTGGATATTTCCAGGGATAAGCTCTTAAAACACAGCTCAG
The DNA here is from genome assembly GCF_024509145.1 of Vidua macroura. Classification (NCBI taxonomy): domain Eukaryota; kingdom Metazoa; phylum Chordata; class Aves; order Passeriformes; family Viduidae; genus Vidua; species Vidua macroura. The sequence continues at coordinate 19,639,393 of NC_071582.1, forward strand.
TAGGTTATTTTGATGTGTTTTCCAGGAAAGAAATTCTTAGACAGGTAGAAAATAGATGACACAATGAACAACACTTTCCTTGTCAAAGTTGTTCTAGTTCCTTCTTGTGCTATCATGAACAGTAATATCAAAGATATCCTCAAATAGTGGTAAGTAATATACCTGAAAAATTACAGCACACATATTCTAATAGGTTGAAAGGATCTGTTTGGTATAGATCTGGCACAGTTCTGGGGTTTTTGGCATCTAATAAAACCAACAGAATTAATTTCAAGAGGCCTGAAAATGTAGTATGTGCCCAAAAATGCTGGAGGTCCTTGGGCAGGGATTAAAATAGTGTTTGCCATTTGCAGTGGGTTAGAGCAAGTGCAGAGCTGAAGCCACCTGTCTGAACTGGCCTTCAACTGTGGTGAATGTTTGTCACCTTTCAGCACTCTGTGGAACTGCAGTGACACTCAGCACAGGGGACACATTCACACTTTCCTGTATGAAATTGGGTTTCTGCTCACATCTGAGGCTAGAATTGTTCTTCCTGTTATGCCTGGTGCCTGAGCTGGCTCGCTTTCCTTCATGCAACTTTCAAATCTTGTTCTTTTCTGCCTTCTGATTTTAGATAGAAATACAAATCTCCCCCTGCCCAATCCAAAATCATATTCATGAAATGAACATAGCCACATTTTCATAGCCTCATCAGCCTGTGCTTCTCCTAGGAGACCATTTTTAATCATGTGTATCTGGAGCCTGTAAAGTTAATGAGGTTGTATAAATCACTTTGGTTTCATGTGTCAGCAAACCTGCTGTGCAAAAGGCTGTAAAAGACCTTGGACTGCAGAGCTGAGCTGGTCCTGTGATGGTAGCTCTCATGTTGGTGGGTTGCAGGAAGCTTTTCCAGTGGCTCCTGCAAAACAGGCAGATCCCTTGTAGCAATGGAGGAGATGCTGCAGAGCCTGGAAAACCACTCCCCATGCCCTGAATGCAGGAGTTTGACACCAGCTCACATCTGAAGTGTTCACAGGGGCAGAACAGGTCCTGGTGGGTGCATTACTCAATAGTCCATGTGCCAGCTGCTGCAGATGCTGGGTGGCCATGGAGATTGTACCTCCTAAGGTGCAAAGTCTTTTCCAGCTCATTTTTCCTTTCTAATTTCAGCAAGGGAAAACATCTCTGGATGTTGCTGCCCGAGGCAATCACATAATCTTGGTGGACATGATTATCAAAGCTGATCGATTTTACAAATGGCAGAAGGTGAGCAGCTTACACAACAGCCCCTGTGCTTTCTCCTCTTCATTGAGACTCCACATACCAGCTGTCAAAGAAAAAGAAATACAGGACATCCCGTGACAGCCTGACCTCTATTTTCATCCCCTTACTTAAGAAAAACAGAAGTCCTCACCATGCCAACAGTTTCTACTTAAGGCTTTCCTTATTTAAAAAGGCCTCTGCTGTTAGAAATCCCAGGTGGCACTGATGGGAATAGGGGTTTCCAAAAATTATTTAATAGCTGCTCCCAAAGGGATAGAATTAGTTCCTTTTCCCAGAAGGAGAAACTGAAGGATTGAGCAAAAAAAATGCTTGTCCTCAGGTCACGAAAATGGAATTTTGAGAGTTTTTCAGCAGTGGAAGGAGACAGCTCTTGTTAGAGTCATACAACCAACTTCTCCCTCAAAGTGCAGCCTCTCAGCCCCAGTCTCCCCTCTGAAACCCTGCCTACCCCAAGCCTGTGCCCAGACCAAGCTGAGCAGAGTGAGCTGAAAGTACAGCCCAATGTCACATCCCTTGCATGTTAAGATTTTGTCCTCCCATGGCAGTGCTCTAGAGGGGGAAGCAAAGGAAGGAAGGGAGGGCATGTGCCTGTGGCTCAGGTGCAGCTTCGGGAGTCATGCTCAGTGTATCAGGCCCTTGCATTGGCTTCCCATGCAGCCCTAGAGAATGTCATGCAGCCTCTGCAGCCTGGCATGTAAGCACTGTGAGCACGAGCTGATGTTGCAGGGAAGCAGGAGATTTAATGAAATGATTCTGCCCCAAACCTCAGATAAAAGGGAGTGTAGAAATGGAAATCGCGATCCGCGTGGGCTTCCAGTGAAGTGGCCATTAATGGCGTTTTAACCATTGTGAACACAGAGTGAAATGAGAATAAAGGGAATAAAAAAATGAGCTGTGCCAGAAAGAACTCACAGGGACCACAGAACTGGGGATGTGGGAGGCTGCAGAAGTACAGGCACTGCTGCAGCACTCCTGTTCTGGCTCTGCAGGACAACCTGAACAGTGACTCTGGCTCATGGGTGGCAAAGCACTTGACCTTTAAGCAGGATCACAGGCTGGAAACACAGCACATTCGCTCAGTCATGTGGAGATTAGCCACTAAGTACCTCAAACCCGGGGAATGGAAGAAGCTGGCACACTACTGGAAATTCACGGATGACCACATTAGGGCCATTGAGCAACAATGGACAGGTATAAAAAAGCTTCCCAGGTATTCTCCTTTCTTTCATTGGACTTTGTTTCTAGGAGATAAAGCTGCAGTAAGAGGAAAGCATGAAGAAAACCAGTTGGTTTATTTGAAGCAACCAAAAGATTAGGTTAAAAATTCTGGTTTTACTGAATGTGGAATTACCTACACACTGTAATTTGTCTAGGAATAAAGCATGCAAGCAGGGGAATTAGTGGTTCTTTGCTCACTCCTTAGGAGACATTTGGCAGGCCTGCAAGTTCTTGCTACAAATCTTGTTCTATAGAATAGAACACTTTTTTCTTTTGAGTAGCAAGAAGGCAGTGAAGTGAATTCTTTAGAATTTAAGAAATACATTAGCAGAAGCAGAGTCTGAGGGTCAGAAACAGATCACTGCTAGTTCTGGCTGTTGCAAGAACTCTGTAGTTTGGATGATGTGAGCAAGGGGCCAAGCTGTGCTCTGAAGGCAGAAGCTGTATTGCCATGAAAAGCTGTGCAACAAACCCAAGCTCAGCCATAGCTACTCCATTAAGTACACAAATCCAGCAATCACATCACAACCAGGAATTAAAACCATGCTTTACAGCTTCCTAGTAAAATGCAGAGAGGAGGGAGGGGTATGCAAACCCACCAGGGCAGGAATCTGCTCTGGTCAGGGCTGTGCACTCTGAGTGTGGGATTTCATCTGTGGTTTGATCCTGCCAGGCACTAAAAGCTACAGGGAACATGGCCACAGAATGTTGCTGATCTGGCTCCATGGTGTGATCACTGCAGGAGAAAATCCAATCAAGGGACTGTATGAAGGCCTGGTGGGGATTGGGAGAAGAGATTTAGCAGGTAATACTTTTGTTTTCCTTTAAATAATGCACACTGAGCATTATTTGAATTAATTTACCCAAATTCTGCGCTTAGACAAATACACAGAGGAAAACTTCAGTGAAGCCAACTCACATGAGCTGAAAGCCTCTGCTCTGCCCCCTTGCTTCCATTACATGTAATCCCTTTCTCTTAGGTTTGATAAATGAACAGATCCTGCCATGGCTTTATTGTTCTGTGCAGCAGATAATTCTCTCTTACAGAAAGTATCAGGAAAAAAGCAAATGCAGACTCCACCTCTCCACGAAAGTGCACAGCCATGTAACACCAGGAGCACGCTCAGCTGTTCTCACAGCCACAGGAGAAACACTTCTGTGCTGCTGAGAGAAGACAGATGCAACCTAAGGGCTTCTTGCCACAAACTGCCGGCATTGCTGCACCCTTCTGGACAGGAAATGACAAGGGTAAAGCAAATGCTCATGGTCAAAAACATCTCTACACAGAAGGGAGGTTTTTTTATCAGCAATTTCAAATGGTCGGGGCACTGTAATGAGTTTGGTGAGTGAGCCTTACTTGTCATACTGCATCAGGAAATTACAGTCTTACTGTAACTTGTCTACAGCACATTTTTCTACATAAATTTTCAGTTGTCAATTTTTTAAGTTAATGAGGGCAAAGGCTTTGTTCTCAGGAATGGTCTTTACCTTATTTGTGGGGAGTGTCTCATGTCTTAGGCATGTCCATACATTCCCTCCATAAGAGGAGAACTTAAGCAAAATCAAAACTACTCTTTGGTCCTTTTGGAACTTGAGGGGTTGTGATCTTTAATGCTTTGAATCTTCACAAAAACTTTGAGAAGAATATTAACATATGCTGTTTATAAATGTATATTAACATGTATGTTTATAAATCAAATAGGTGATTCTGACCTTTTCAAAACATCTTTTCACTTATCAAGTAATCCTTCATACTTATTTTTTACAGCATCTCAAGGGGAAAATAATGTCTGTATTTCAATAAATCCAGATTTTACCCTTTAAAGTTGCAAGTTATATCTTGTCATCTTTACTAAAAAAACACTACAGCATTTTTTTCTTAGAGCTAAACCACTACAACCTTATAGTTAAAGCTTGAGATTAATTCAAGCAGGTGGTGGTTGTTTTCTTCATTTCCAGAGGTGGTTGTAGAGGCAAATAAGTGAGCTTGGCTGCTGTTTTCTTGGAGTCAAAACAAGAGACACTTGCTGAAAGTGAAGTTTTATTGAAAACCATTTTTAAGCAGCAAGAAAGTTAAAAATTCAAACGCTTTATTTCAAATAGAAACAAACTAACTTACAACACAATGTACGAAGCAAATAAGTGATGGCAATATTGACACAAACATCTTTTAAATCAAATATTCAACAAAAATATATATCAGCTTATAAGTACACAATCTGCATGTGGTAATATGTACAGCCGAGTGAAAAATATAAAAAGAAATACCGTTCTGCTTAAGAACATGATATAGTGAAGACTTTGGTAGAAAAAAATGTCTTTTGTTTTTAAAAGTGTAGTCTTCTAAGATGCTTCCTTGAATCCAAAGACTAAAAATTAAACAGATCTATCCCATTACACTGCTGGAGGTTGCTGTCCATGGGTAGTTCACCGACTGTTGATCCTGTTGGAATCACACAGTGATAATCGGCTAACACAAGGGAAAAGGCAGAGTGGGAACAGCTGATTGTACACAGGAAGACCACCAAACCAATGCCTCTATTTCACTGGCACTCCCAAGCCTACTGCTCTTCTTGCTCATTGCTGGTGTGAAGGCTGATCTTTTGGACTTCCAGCTCTTCTGCACTGACCATGGAGGGATCAATGGCTGCGTACCGGGTACCGTGGAACTGCAGCAAGTGGATCTGTTGGACATGGGAAATAACACAGAAACAGGTGTAGGAGCACAGAATAGAAACATTCCCTCTGAGTAACTTTTGTGAGGGTGAAACCATGGCTCTGGAGTATAAGAGTTCAGAGACAGAAAGCTGGCCCAGCACGGACACAGCTGCTCCTAGCCTGCCCTTTGGTATCAGCAGCACAGAGCACACAGGGAAATTAGGAAACAAAGAAGCTCAACAGGAGTTTCCTTCTGCTGTTGTGGCTAAACACATTTGTAGATTGAATTCAGGAACTCACTTGAATGTACAGGTTGACCTCAGCACTCCTGCAGAGGTAGGGGAAGTTGCCTCCTGTTTTGAGGTGAGCTCTTCTGGCATTAGGGTAAAGCTTATACATTTCTTCTTTTGCTTCCGTTGAAAGTGCGCTTTGGTCAAACACCTATGGAACAAGTCCCAGCAGTGAGTTCTGAACCTCAGATTTTGTTGTAACATCAGATTGGCTGCATGCTGCTCCTAGAGGAGACCCTCAGCTTCTTTGTGGAATGGTGTTAATGAAACAAGCAAACCTGGGCATTGACAGCTAGCAAGCCAATACTGTAATATGGAAACATATGGCTCAGAACATTTAATTCATAACACGGCACAGAAAAGTCACAGTGTTGCCCAGTCAGCAGAAGGCTTCCCTAAATAGGAAGTTACATGCTGCAAATGCTTGCTAAGTTGCTAACTGAATATTGTGGCTCCATCTGCCAAAGGGAGGAAATAGTGTTTAATTAAAAAATTGAGATTCACTTACATCCATAATGGTTACGGGGATGTCTCGGATTTTGTGAGGTTCTACATAGGAGTTCTGGCAGTTGAGGGTGAGTCTCGAAGCCAGCTCGCTCTGACCCAGGCTCTCCAGCTTGCAGTAGAGAGAAACACTGATTAACAACATATTTCACTGCAGGAAGTTAATGCAATATTAATAATACAGCCAAAGAGAAGATAGTTTTAAGGGATGAAGGTTGTAATTCCAATTTAGTATTACCCTGCATGAGACAAATGCCTAAACCACATTCCACAAGTTGTTCCTGCCCCCAGAGCATAGCCTACAGCATTTTCTCCTTTTCCACCTCAGTTCCTTAACTCCTCTTGATTGACACAAATAAACAGAACTAAGGTAGAGGGTCAGTGAATCAGTTAAACCGATTCAGTAACTGGCTGTGACAGTCAACACCTGCTAAAGATCCACTTCCCACTCCTCCCTCCTGGGTCAGTGACTGAAGAAAGCAGCAGAAATATCTCCAACTTCCCACTCAGTAAGTACAGAGTGACACCACAGCCATCAGAGCACACCTACCCTGTCCACCATGAAATCAATCCCATCGGCCATTTCAGGATCTAGAGGACCAGATGCAAAATTCCCAAGGACAATTTTTTTCAGCATAAAAGCAGGCATCAGCCAAAAGCTAAAACAGAAATAAGATGTAACAATATCTTCAAGCACCAAGGACTCAACATCAAGATGCTGTATTGTAAATGCTTTCTTTCCTTGCAGAGACTTTGTGTTTTAACTTCAAATTAAATCCTTGAAGAAACTTCTAGTTACATGGCAAAAGTATACTTTAAACATGGTGAACAACACTCTTCTTGCTCTAAATGGTTTTGTTAGACAACAGGCAGAGTTGTTAAATCTGACCACACATACACAGAGGATCACAGAACAATTTGTTTAATTCCACACTCTGAATTGTTAACATTTCCATTCTCCTTGTGGTGTGCTTTTAAAAGTCACAAGTATTCCACCCCACACCTTCCTCCCCAGGCTGGAATCAGGTTAGACACATATCCAACTAATCAATGTGACATTTCATTGCAAAAAAAAAAAAAAAAATAATGCCATGAGTCTGCTTGTCTGTCTTCTTTACCTGTTTGCTGTCCACGTCTGATTGAAAATAGAAGTGTCACTAAAGGCATTACACAAGATCAGAGATTGGACTCTGGGAGATTTGTGTGTGTATTCAGCAAACTTTTGAGCCAGAAAGCCTCCCAGAGAAGCTCCAAAAAGGTGAACCTAATGCAAGGGAAAAAAAAAACCAAACAGATGACAAAATGTGACCTCTGAGCACAGTGTTTCATTATAAAAATAGGTCATTCAAGTTTACCTTGTCCTTATAACCCATTTTTTGAAAGAATCACTGTTCCATTCATCTCCCGGTTTTATGTGCAATATAAATGGGATAAATACTAACAAAAGGAAATGTTTTCCAAAGACTCGCAGTGCTAATTTCTTTGTGTTCATCAAGCTTAAGAAAAAAACTCAAGCATTTCACTTTGTTCTCTATAGCTATTCCAGCCCAATAGACTCAACTGTGGTGTTCTGTACTATGTGAGTTAGGAAAGAACTTCCAGAGGACCTCACAAAAAATGAAGTTAACCCATACCATTTAATAGGCCTGGAATAGCAGTTGAATTTAGGCCAAGCATGACAATTTCCAAGGGCATTCACCTTCAAAAATAAACTAGTTTCAAATGTGAAATTGCAACACAGCCTCTTTATTTGTAGGCTGTATTTTTGTATCCTATTTTTTGTACTGGCTCTTAAATGAGACTGTTTCAAATATCAGGTTTTTATTGCAACAATTTGTCCACTGCCTTGTCTCAGAGCACTTACTTTATCCAGCTGAAGGTGGTCTAAGAGTTTCCTGAATCCATCACAGAACTCAAGGTGATCCCAGTACACTGGATACTGCAACTGAAATAGCACAAAGTCAGAAAAAACTGGCTGAGATCAATCTGCTTCAAAGTTGTACCAGTTCTCACATTAAAGGTTTCAAGACAGTGCTGTGCCTCTCCCATGTTACGAAGTTCCTCTTCAAGGTCCCCAGAGCCTGAGGGTGCCAACACCTCCCCCTCAGTTACACAAAAACACACAAAGTGTGTGAGCAGAGTTTGCTGGGGGAAGTGCAGCATTGCCTCAGTCTGTGATCAGTGGGAGGGGAAGCTGGAACGGTTCTTCAGTGATTTTGTAGCGTGTAACAGACAGAAATCATTAATTGCTGCAAAAGACAGTGGTACTCCTAAAGCCAGGCTGTTTGATATATTGTACAAATCAACACTTCAGCTCAGGAGCTGAGAAAAGCCCCAGAAAAGCAGGCTGGAAGGATTTAAGGTGTGAATCTGCAGCTATTATATAGTCTAAGAACCACGTTATCCACCATCCCAAAGGAAAACATGGAAACCCTGAACTAGCTCATGTGTTTGCCTCAGGGCTAACACAGATGCAGCTGGGAGGCAAAAAATACTTGTGTCTAGGACACACAAGGAGAAAAGAAGGCTGAGAAGTCAACATGGTTTTGGTAAATGCTGCTGTGGACATACAGCAGATTCCAGCCTGGATCCATATGCTAACTACTCTGTAGTGCAACTTAGCACAGTTTTTTGGTGGATTCCCTAAATCAAAACCAAGAAGTTCATTATCCAACCTCTAATCAGAGCAACAAGCATAAGTACACCACCTTTGACACAGGACTGAGAATACTCACAGCAATAACTCTGTAGCCCCATCCCGTCAGTGCCAGAATTTGCTGGAAAAACACATCTGCAGTTCCACTCACAGGAGGGAGAAATATGAGAGGGCAGCGAATGCTCCTTGGCCCTGCATCGTACAGTGACCAGACTTTGCTGTCATCATCGTCTACTATTATCTGGAAAGAGAGGCAGAGGGGGGAGGAGAAACACAAGACAAGTGAGGCTCTTCAGCCAGCTTCCAGGATGGCTTCTAGAAATTTCCAACTTCTAGTAAATGTTATAATACTCAAGACCTTCTTTTACTCTTCTTCACAATAGCTTTCAGGCTGTTTTCTAACTGGAATGTGGATACAGTTGGAACAGAATTGTGGTCACACACCATCAGACAGAATATTTTGTGCATTGTGACATAAGCTGGATAATGAACTGCACATCAGGGAAGGAGTCACCATGCTCAGAGGAGACCCAGGAGGTCAGTTCAGGGTACCAAGAGCAGCAGCTGGAGGCTGGAAGAGCCAGCACTGCCCCAGGGACAGCTTTTTAAACAGCCATTGATATTTGCATCCTCAGACAGAAGATGTTACCGGTCTGGAACTACGCAGGCCTGTGGAATTAAGCAGCTAGCACCACAAATTATTGATCTGAAACACTTACAGCTGCCTGCCAGAAATAGAGACACACACAACTCCCAGGGCAGCACTGCAGGGCTGACCTGGAGGGAAAAGTGCTTCCATCATCTGGCAGCATCTCAGGAGCACTGGACTGCCACCAGGCTGAGGGAGATTACTCACACACAAGGTGCTATCCTTAATTAACAGCTCCTCATACAGTACCACAAGTCCTGGCATAATTAGTGCCTTCATTAGTGTTAAGAATTGGGTCTTCTTTTCTAGCAGCACCAAAGCTTGACTTGTTTTGACAAGGCCTGTTCTGCCAGAAATTGCTTTCTATACTCCAGATGTTCTTTCAACTCCACAACCCAGCAGAAGCTGCATCTTGTACCAGATCAACAAGCACAAACCTCTGGGGGAAAGCCTGAGTCAAGAAGCCAGAATGCATCTCCTCTGTATTGAGATTTTATAGCTTTTTGAACAGTAATATACAAGCACAATTTGCTTTTCCAACCCAGCAGTTAAGCTTCTCAGCAATCAGAGGAGAACAGTGTATCACGAATCAGATTTGCTTGACTAACAAATCTGCTCCTAATAAAGCCAGTATTTCAGGCTCTGGGAGCATGTGAGGAATCACATGGTAACGTTGTTTTCTAAAGTCTTTATAAAGAAAGACGGATTGCATACCAGAGCCTCCAGACCACTGAAACCATTTAAACATAAACCTCGTACAAAAGGCCTCCCAATCCCCACCACACAACTCCTTGCACACAGCCCCTGGGCTTCAGGCCTTGCTGTTCTCAGCTGTAATTCCATCAGCAATGCTGCATCCATTCAGGCTGGCTACTACCAAGTTTACCTTTAGGAGTGTTTCCAAAGGCACACCATAGTCTTTGAAAAAACAACACCGAAGTTACTTCATGCCAAGAGAGCTGAGGCTGAGAGACAATGTTTCTTTCCTTGAGCCCAGGCAGTGAATCAATGGTTTAAGCACTTGTTCTGATTGATTTCTAGCCACATGCTGGACAGTTTAACTCCAGCTCTTGAGCTGTGTAGGAAGCAGTGTGGTTAACTCCTGACTGGTGAGGTCACCAACCTTTTTCTTGTTCTGGTTGATGGATCAAGATCAGCTACAGCTCACACAGAAGGTAAAACCTGAACCACCTCAAAACAAAGAGCAGAGCTTTTTAACAGGGCCAGGGTGTCCCTTGATGAAAGCTTTTAGGAAGGACTCAGATAAGAGAGCAAATGGTGTATGCAAATGGAGGCAACACAGGCAAAGCAGGAGATTCGGTTAAAAAATGTTATTTTCTCTGCTGTACTTCCTATATCTGACCAGGGCAGGAAGGAGGATGGAGCTGTGTATTTCCTGTGCCTGTCAGGAGAAACATCTCAGCACATTCTCAAACAAACTGCTCTGGCTCTGCTTCCTTAACTGATCTGACAGCAGTTACCAAGGCTGGTCATTCCCTCCTCTGTACTGCACATGCTTTGCACTTCTGGGGGGATAATGCAGGTAAATGTATTCCCAAAGACTGCTTCAGAGATTAATTACATTTTCAAATTGGGCCTTTTAAAAATTCTTTCTCCAATAACCAGGACTAGTTTGTTTATGTATTCATACCCCACATTCAGCCCTGTGGCATCATTTGCCTTTTGAGGAGATAGAAGCACTCAGGAGGGTAAGGCATTCCCGAGGCTGAAGGTCACATGCAAGATATACATACCTTTTTAAGAGGAACTGTGCTTCTGAACCAGTTATAGTCAGGAGAGACTTTAATCTCTCCCATGATGTTTAGAAAAATCTCAGTTTGGGTCAGCCTGAAAAAGAGAGAGAATGAGAAATCAATAGCACAGTTTCACCATGGGCCGCTCTCAAAAGCTGTGCTATGCAAATAAAGCAGTGCAGGCTGATGTGCTCTTATCAGTTGATGGCACTACCTCTGACTCACACCAAGTTCACTTTTGCTCAGTTTTCATCAAACCATGCAATTATTCTCCCAAGAGGCAGTCACCTGACTGCCTTACTGCACCAACCTAATTATGAAATTATAATGCTTCTGTAGCAGCATTCCCGTGTGACAGCTGCTGAGAAAGTCAATTGTGTTGCAGGCTGTAAGTGCCTTCAAAACCTAAAGCATGTTCTTGGTTTCTTCTAAATTGATAAGGCACTCCAAGTTTATAGCTAATAAATATTCATACAATTCACTCAGGAATTCACACCACAGACATGATTTCATGAACTACTCAGTATTCAGGTCACGTTTTTCCATCTGAGTATAACTGACCCAAACGAGTCCCAAAGCACATCAGGAACATCACCTGATCCAAGGCTTAATTTACAGAAAATCCTTGAAATTTTAATTCTATCCACACGGAAGCAGGCTCTTGTCAGGAGTTACCAATGAAGAAGTCCTTGAAGCACACCAATTAATACAGCACAAATTGATTCTGAGTTGGATCCACACAGGAACGCCACCAATTCACTCCCCAGCCAGAATGTCCAAGCATACATAATGAGTATCTTATAATACTCCATTAATTAGTAATAAACACTGAGGTAACTCCAAGTTTTAACTGTTTGGGTTTTTTTTATAAGCAGCAAGAGACCATTAGCTTCCATTTATACAACAAATGGCATCAAACACTTCTGACGTTTGCAGACTCAATAGCTTCACCCTGAAAGCCAGCTGCCTTGGGAGATTATTTTCATGAATTCACACACAGCAACGAGCATAGAAAAAAAGAAAGAAACTTTTGCTCTTGTTACTTAACAGTTGCCAAGTCTAAATCAGTAGGTTTTGTTTCTTAATTCTTCATAAAATAAGACCTCATTGTGTTCTGTGAGTCACTCCCAATTCATTTGTCCCTGCAGGAGAGCTGCTGGTGGGCAGCTTAACCAGTTTATGGGGTTACAGCTGGATTAACAGTGAGTTACAATTTCCTCATCTTTCAGTCTTCATTTGCCATCTTCCAAGTGCAGAAAATATTAATTTTAAAAGGGAAAGTACTTTCTAAACTGCATGACAAATACACACCTTCCACAGTGCACATGCTACACCTCCCATGTTCAAAGGCTTGAGGTGGGATGTTCAGCTGTGGCTGCTGTTTCAAATTTGTGTGGTTTCACTTTGGTGCTTGCACCAACTGTTCTGCTCTCTATCAAAGTCTGGCAGCAGGTAAAATTACAGCAAGGGTAAAAAGCATTTATTCCAACCACCTGCACAGCAGAGCAGGTGCAAGGATGCTTTCCTGGGCTGGGGGCCTGCAGTCATTGGAGCGAGGAAACCACGGCTCACACTAATTCCTTCCCACAACCACACATCAATGGCTTCCTAAAAGCTCTTCAGCAAACGACAGCGTGATAAAACCGTGGCAGACAAATTACAGGAAATGCCTTAACACACCCATTATCTTGGCCTGTTACATTGGCAGGGCCAAGGAGCACAAGTCACGGTCAGGGCCCCGCATGGCGCCGGAGAGGGAGACTCTTCCTGCTGCTCACTCTGGTTGCAGAGAGGGTTGGCAGCCTCTTCCTGCTGTGATCACCTCACTGCTGGTGCCACCTCAGTCTTTCAGCACCCTTAAGCTAATTGCTGGGGGCTGGGAGCACAGAGCTGTGTCATTACAGCTGGTAAGGAAAAGGCACCATGCAGGTGGATTTTGTACTGGCCCTGTACCTTGTCCGGTACCACAGCGAGTTTAGAGTCCACCTGAAACCCAAATTTTGAACTTCCCAGTTCACCTGTTACCACTCATGGAAGTGAGCCACTGGCCACTAATGCCTGGGCTGATTTCCACCAGCTTTCTTCTGAAGGAGCATCTGTGATCACCACTCCTAAGGGCTGCCTTCCTTTCCAGGCAAGAGGAAACTTGCTTGTTCTCTTACTGAAATGTTTTTTTTTTTTCTTCTCCTTTGCACAGAAATGCAGCATCAAATTTGTACACACAAATACTCACATTAACAACAACTACAGGTGATTTCCAGCCACAGAGAAGCTGAACCATGAATTCAAAACAGGGATTCAGCTACTGAAGGTAACTCAGACCACAAAGAGCCTGATGCTGGTCATGATCAGCCTCTAAACACCCAAATTTCATTTTTAGTAAAACCAAACAACCTGAAGAACTTTAACCTTTTAAAAACAATTCCTCTGGAAGAATCACCTATGGATGTGCTCAGAGCACTTAGTAATAGTCTCCCTGTGAGTTATTTCACTACACTAATGACATACTCCATTCATTATTGATTTTAAAAGACAATGAGAAAGAAGATTTATGGGTAACTGATGTGGCAGCAGCATCTTCCCCTCTGCCCCAGCGCTGCTCCCACCGCCCCCAGCCCCTGCTCCTTCCCCCTCCTCAACCACATTTGGCTCCACAGCTTTGCAGGGAGAAGGGGACAAAACCCCACACCCTCAGCTCAGGCTTTCCCCTCTGCAGCACAGGCTGAGGCAGCCCCTTCCCCTGAGAGACCCCCAGTAAACGGGGCCCCAAGGGGGGCTCTGGGCTCCCTGCGGGGCCGCGTCCCGACCCTCTCCCTTCCCTCCCTCAGGGGTCGCCACGACCCCGCTCCAGAGCCCAAAAGACACCCCCGCGCCGCACAGTCCCCGTCCCCTCCGGCGCAGCCCATCCAGGGCTGACGCCGTCCCGAGGGAGCAGAGACCGCCCCGCTCGCCTCAGCGCCCACCCGGCCCCTCAGAGCTCCCTGCTCGGTGCGGGGCGCTGAGATCAGGGGCAGGCCCGTCTCCACAGCGGGACCCCCGCCTTTCCCATCGCTGCCGGGCGCTCACCGGCTGGCAGGGCCCGGGCACGAGGAGCAGGAGCAGGAGCAGGACCGGGAGCAGCAGGACCGGGAGCGCCGGGGCCGCCGCCGCCGCTCTCCCCCTCCCGCCCCGCGCGCCCAGCCGGGGGCACCCGCCGGCCGCCACTTCCGGGTGCTGCGCCGCGCCGCCCACGTGACCGCGGGCGGGGCGGAAACAGCTCCGCCGCCATCGCTACCGAGGCGGAAGTGGGCGAGGCGGGCGCCATCGCTACCGAGGCGGAAGTCACGTTAATTCATCTAGTAATTTGCGTTGGAAGGGACTTTTTAAGACTCGTTTTGTTCCATCATCCCCGCCACGGTCAGGGACTACTAGATCACGTTGCTCCAAGTCCCGTCTAACCTGTTCTTGAACACTTCCAGGGATGTGCCGCAGCTTCTCGGGCAACCTGCTCGCTGCGGGGCAGCTCAGGTTAATTGAGGAGAACGACAGGTGTTACTGAGTCATTCCTCTAATGAACAGGTGGAGTCAATTAGCCCCGTTTAATTGGTATGTAATAAATAGGAGTTGAAGGTGAGCTGAAAGAAACAGACCTACAGTTGTCTGCAGTTATAGGCGTGGTCCCCATAAGGCATGCCTAAAGAACACACTTCATTAGATAATATGCATTTATACAGTGCTCTTCCCTGATTGAAGACCACCCCGCAACACGCGGCATCATCTTCTATTCGCTCTCAAAATCGCTTCAGTTTGCCTTAAGTTTTTCTGCTCCCGTCTCAGCCTGATCTTTTCACGAAAGGCTTTTAAAAAAAAAAAATCTGTGATCTAAGGGAAATATCCATCTCGCATCGTGTTTGGAAAGAGGAATTAAAGGGCGGAATCACCGGGAATAAACATACCTGGACGGAGTGCCCAGGACAGACCGAGAGTCGGGGGCGCTGCCGGTCGTAGACTACATTTCCCCCAATGCCACGCGGCGCCCACGCACCCATTCACTGCTGGGACTACACTTCCCGTGGCATCCCGCGCGGCGAGCGCGTTCGCGCGGGGCGCGCTGCGGCGCGATGCCCCCTGGGATCTGCAGTCCCGCGGTGACGCGCGGCGCCGTCACGGGGGCGTTACCGGGGCGGGCGGGGCCGGACCGTCGCCAGCGAGGCCTTGTCGGCGGCGGGGGGAGCGGGCCGGGCCCGCGGCCGCTGCACCATGTCCGCCTGCCACAGCTGCGCCGCCGCCGCCCGCCTGTTCGGCTCCACGCTGCCCTCCGCCCGCAGAGGTAACCGCGCTCCCTCACCGGGCCTTCCCTCACCGGGCCCGGCGGGGTCGGGCCCTTCGGCCCGCGGGCCTGAGGGGAGCCCCGGCCCCGCCGCTGCCCTTATCGCGCCGTGACAGCGGCGGGACACGGCGGCCTTTCCCCTTTTTTTCCCTCCTTTTAGCCGTTTGCTGGGCTCAGCAAGGGCAGCGTTATGCGCTGTGAAGTGTCGGAGAATTTGCCCTCGCTATGGGGAAATGTAATGCGAGAATAGAGTTTATTTCAGCAGAAGTGATGCTCGGCAGCTGTCGGACAGCGTGTGTTACTCTGCAGTGGGAGTAAATGTGTATAATTGGCGTAAAAATGGCGTAATTGCCTTAATTAATTAAAAGCCTACCTTTGTGGTAGCCTAAACTTGAAATATTTCTCATAAAGATGGGCTTAGTTAGCACAATTAATTATTTCCAACTTGGTAGAAGGACAAGACAGTGCCAGCTACTCACTGGAAGTTGAGGGCTGTGGGAGGTTGATTATTTTTTAATGTTTTTCCTTCTTTACCCTTTTTATGGTATTTTTGGGGATGCTGAGAGCAGCCAAACCATGTGCTGCTTTGGGTGAAAAGTAGAGCACCCCCAAATTGTGCTGAAAAATCCCTCTGTTGCCACTTTTGCAACAATATTTTCAATTACTCTACCCTCAGCAATAGCCTGATGAGTCAGAGATCATTTACTGCCATTAAGAGGTGAGTTAACTCTTTGTAGGCGCCTTTACATTTGTATCTCAAATATCAGCCGTGCTGAAAGGTTCTGATCTGTACTTTCAAATCCAGCCTGTCTGGCCTTATGTAGTCCCTCTGAAACAATCAGCTTTAAAGCAAGTACTGTTAGAAATTCATTGCAGAATGATCTTTTTTTAAAATTTGTGGGGTTTTTGGTCAGAGCTAAGATTCAAAAGGATTACATGAAAGAGCAAATGAGAATAAAATGCAGATAGAGCAATACAATTATTTATCCATCAGCTTTCAATGAAAGTTGTTTAAAAATAAATGTATCTTACTTTTGTGTGTCTTTTAGATTAAATTGTGTCCTCTGCCAGGTGCTTTGTTTGCTGTTGCTGGTTGGTGCAAACTTGAGAGAGTTCAGAGTGCACAGATCAGTGAAATCAATCGAGTGTTATGTAGGGCAGTTACAGTTTGTCACAGTCTCCCTGTCACTTTCCTGGGCAGTAGATGCCTCCAAGATCCCCCAGGCTTGCCCCAAAAGTCAGTATTTATTCTGTCAAGAATCAATTTAAGCTTAATAAGCTGCTAAGGAGCTTCCCATCGTTTCTTAATGCACCTGGATTGGTTCCATGGCTGCCAGGGACAGGTCCTTTGAAGTTAGTGCTCCAAAAAAAACATCACCTGAGCCACCCTGCCAGGTGTGTGAGCACATCCTGCCAGCTGTTACATATTGGAACATTTATCAGAGTCTGGATCCATCGGAGCAGCTGCCAGGCATTGGGCTGGAACGTTGATTTCCCCTGAAAATCTCCCTCTGGGCTTATTGACTCAAGGAAGTAGTGGTGATAACTTTCTTATTGCTTCATTGTGGAATTATACCATGATATTTTGTCCAAAAACACCACTCAGACCTCACAATAAGCACACGAGGCTTTTCATGCCTAGCCACAAGCTGATGTAGCAGGAATACGATGTTTTTCCCCTGGTTTAGGCTTCACAGCTCAGTAGTCAGTGCTGTGTAAGGTTTCATAGTTCATCCCATACAGTTCTCAGTGCATTTTCTGTCTCACGAGAGCACTCTGAATTAAAATGAGGACTGAAATGTTTCAGCTTTTGTGTTAATGCTTCAGCCTTTCTCCACAGGTCAAATCCCCCCTTGTGTGACTCCAGGTTTTGTTCAAGGGAGGCGAGGTGGTTGCTGTTTGATTTTTAAGGGGTCTTTTCTCAGTTTCTAAGGAATGAGCCTCCAAGACAGGGAGCTGCTCAGAACAGCTATGGCATTGTAAACACTCACCAAATCTTGTTCTTTACTGACAAGTGCACTTGGCACATGGAGTTGTCAGAGTTCTCTGCACGTTCACTTAAAAGATACAACTGCTTCTGAGAGCCAGCCAGTGTTTTCAAGTTTTCTGTGATGTTTTTATAGCTTACCCTGTGTAATCTAAAATGTGTTGCAGTGGCGCTCAGCAGAGGAATTTAAAATGGGGAAGCTCATTGATTGTTTTTCCTCCCTCACGTTTGCGGACAGAAGCAATGCTGTTAAGAGATTTTTAAAAGATTAATTTTTAGTCATGTTAAAAATAGTACAAGTCATCTTCAGGTTAAGGAATCTTAAGCAGCATGTAAGATAATAAACCAGCTTCAAATCTCATTTGGCTGTCATCTTCATTGTGACTTTGAAGAGGCCTGTAGGAGTTTTCCTGGTAAATTAAGTTTCCTCTTTATTTTTCTCCCTTATTATAGTAACAAGGTGAATTTTCAGAGTATCCTCTTTCAGCTAAGCTCCCATCTCTTGGTTGCTGTTGTTTCCTCTTTCAAAGCAAATGAGCTGTGCTTCTTTGCCATTCTTCTTATTTTTTGAAGAGTTTCTGGATTTTCCATAGGATTCTCTCATCCTTATAACAATAAAACTATGTGTTGTCAGCAAGTCTGTAGCTGCCTTTGTTGCTGTGTAGCTCTGCTGTCAGTAAGGCACAGAGTCCTGATCAAAACCATCGGGCCAAGTGAGAAATTTGCCACTTGAAATGCGAGAGATGAGATACGGATTCCAGGCTGTTGTTGATGTTGAAATCACAAGCACAACATACGTTGGCTCACGTCATGCCCTGCCATGAAATGCAATCCTGCCTGTGTTGCAAGAGGAGGAAAAGGCTGTTTGGTTTCTCAGTGAGGTGTTTTTTTTTTCATGTTGGCAATGAGGAATTTCAGCAAAGTTAAGATTACGCTGAGTTCGCTGTGCCGGCCTGTCGGTGAGTGCCAAATAGGACACAGCTTCTCAGTTTTCCTCAGCACAATTCTTGTTGCCAAGAGGTGCCTCAAATTCCTGGAAACTAATTTTTAGTGGAGTTCCCAAGTGAAAGCCAGATCCAGACGTGCAGTCATTGAGTCTGAAACACTTGATTTTTGCATAATAAAGAGACTCTTCAAAAGTTTCTCTTGGGGGGGTTGAATTATTTCACAATAAAAGCTGTAAGTTGATTGTGTTTATCATTCTGAGGATCAGTTTCATAACTGAGATGTTCCCTATTTCATGCCACAACAGGACTCTCAGTTGTCTGATGTTAGAGGACCTGAAATTACTTTGGGATCTTTTTTGGACAACCAAGGTAGCTTTCAATAAGGTGAACATTAAGGTGGTAAAAATAATTTATTTTGGATAATTAAAGTCTGTATGTTCAGAGCTGAATTCTGTTGCCAAAATCTTTAAGTTCCACTTACAGTAAATCAGTTCTGAGATTTGGTAGCAATGGAATTAAAATGGGAGGATTTTAGTATTTAAAATTTTTTTGGTTTTTTTTTAGGTATTACTTGTGGTCGTACACGCATCCCTGTTTTAGGAAAACTTGGGACTTTTGAAACTTGTTCTCTA
Organism: Vidua macroura; assembly: GCF_024509145.1. Lineage (NCBI taxonomy): Eukaryota > Metazoa > Chordata > Aves > Passeriformes > Viduidae > Vidua > Vidua macroura. The sequence continues at coordinate 19,658,260 of NC_071582.1, forward strand.
AAACGAATTCCTCTTAGAAACTTTTCAGAAACACCAGCATATTTTGCTTCAAAGGATGGTGCAAGCAAGGATGGTTCTGGAGATGGAAGCAAGGTAATTTCCACAAACTGGGGGTTTCAATAGTTTATGTTAAATGTTCCTTACATTTTTTTTATTTTTTACTTAAAATTACTCTTGAAATTTTGACCAGCTCCTGACATTTCTAATCCCTCAAATTGATGCAACTGGCAGTGAAGAAAAAATAAACTGTATTGGGAATTTGTTAGGAGATAAACCTTGTAAACATCCCACAATGCTTTTCCCAGTTTTATAGATCTTTTTGCTCAGTGTAAACTTGAAAACTTTATTGGATGTCATAAATCAAGAACAGGATTTCAGGAAAGAGTAGTAATCAGAGTTATTCTCCTTCAAAAGCCTGGTGCTCCCAAGTAGAAGTACATTTTAAATGTTTCTGGGTTTAGAACTGGTTTGTCTGAAGTAAGACTAGTCAGTGAGGATGTGAGCTCACCTCTCATTAGTAGTCGTAGTCTATTTTTATCCTAGTCATTCGCTGTAATTATAGTTAATAAGCAGCTTCTTCAGATAAATGATTACCTGAGAATAAAACTGCTCTTTAGTCAGCAAATAACATTTTGAGAGTTCACAGGCAATAACTTTGCTTTAGTATGGTGTGTTGTGAACCTGAGGAACTGTCCAGGTGACACAGGTCTGTTCTGTAGGTGCAATTAAACTTTTTAAAAAAGAAATAAAGAAGATTAAGAAAATAGGGTTTTTTTCTTGAAAAGGGTTCAAGAAAGGTGAGGCGAAATCAGTAGGCAAGACAGGTTTAAAAAATGAAGAATTGTCTTAGAAATAGGAAGAGAGATTTTTGCTGTTTCCTACAATATAATAACTTGTATTAATCAGAGTATGAAGGCATAGATACAGATACAAGTAAAAAACACAGTATTTCCAAGCACTTTGAAATGCATGTTTTAGCATAGATTGCTACACCTGCCAAAGAAGTGAGAGGAGCTGTGGCTTCACAAATCCTTTGAATCCATGCAGTTGAGATAATAAAATACTCTCTAAATAGGATTTGTTCTCTTGTCTGGCATTAAAACGTTAAAATACATTATTAAAACACTGTTGACAGAGCTTGTTATTGTTCTAGTGCCAGTCAAGCAGCTCTAATGCAGGTATGGGGTACCTCTTCCATGGGCATCCAAGACTGGCAGACCTGGGAAATGCAGGTGTATTTGTAAATGTAAAACATTTCCAAGTGTTTATGTCACATTCTTCTACATTTCCAAAGCCTTTAAAAAAAATCCTGACAATAGCTGCTTTGTCGTTCAGCTATTGAAAAATTCAAATTATTTGATTCCATAAGCACACTGCTAAATATTTACTGTACCAGCTCCATTGTTTGGGGCTAATTGTCTGGAAATCTCTTTTAGAAATCTGTTGGTGAGGGTGGTGGTAAAAAGTCAAGCTCTGGAAGCTCTGGGAAAGGAGGGAACCAACTGCGCTGCCCGAAGTGTGGGGACTTGTGCACACACGTGGAGACCTTTGTGTGTAAGTTTTCCTTAAAACTTCCTTTTTTTCAAATAGGCACAGATGTGACTTTGTGATTTAACATAGTCCTGATAGCTAAGTGTTAGCCTACCTAATTACATGGTGTCAGAAATTTTGTTATGCTTAGTTTGGCCTTGTTGGTGTAACCAACATTTATTGTCTCTGTGGGTACATTTGTGTAATTCCCATGGTGTGTGGGGATGTGGTAGTGGAATTCACATTGCATCTGTGAATATGCATTTTTAAAATAGTTCATGGCATTTTATGCTTAATACCATTTGAACTGCAGATACTTTCATATCTCTATTATATAAGTATATACTTTATATATGTGCATTTATAATGTCTGTCCTTTCTTTCCTAAATAATACAACTTTAATCCTGCATGTACTGTAACCAAAGTGCTTATCCAGCAGAGGAATTAGTATCTGACAGATGGCTTACTAGAACAGTCTTCTATGGCAAAGTCAGAGCTATAATGTATTCCAAACAGCAGACTGGAAAGCCCAACTAGAAAATCCAAAATGCTTGTTCTCCAGCTGCAATTGCTCCTTTTTTTTTTTTTTTTTTTAAGTATAATCCAAATTAATGCTATTTATTCTTTAGGTTCTATCAGTCTTGAAGAGATGTCATACCTTATTTCAGCACTAATGAGACCAGCTTAGAAAACAAGAACTTTTGTCAGAAAGCAAATACCCATTGTTAGCTGGTGGGGCTCAAGGAGGAAGTATCAAGTCATAATCAGACTTGTGCACTAAGAGGCTTAAGACAAGGTCAGCATAAATGTGTTCAGCAGTTGTTAATGTAACAGCTGGCAAAAATAATGTGTGGATGTGCTGTAATTTGCTGCTACTCATATAAAATAGTATTTAAAATGATCAAATGTCACAATGAATCACAAGACAGTTCTATAATAATAACAATATATTTCTTTAGAGAAAGGGTCAGTCCTCAGTAACTTTCTCTCCCCAGAAATAAGGTTGTTTTTCCAGTCTGTTTGAAACTATAGGCAACAAGGTATTCTGCAAAACCTGGCACTAGTTCATGGAACTGGAAATTTGATCCTGTCTGGTGTTCGGTGTGGTCTCTCCCTGGACTAGGTGTGGTTGGAAACAGCAGAAGGATTTTTAATCTCATTTACCTTCTGATGATTCATGGGCAGGCAGAAATGTTTTTGAAACACTCTCACTCCACTGGTGTGTTTCCCTTGGTACTGCAGTTTGTGCTTTTGTCTGGAAATACCATTCAAGCATTGTCCCAGAACGATCCCTGGAAAGCAGAGATGTGATTTAGTGTTTTGTCAGTGTTGCTGGGAACACTTAAGCATGCCTGGAAACTTCCTTGGGAACATGATTTATTCATACCAACACTATGGGAGAACATATCTTGATAGATGCAATTTAAAATTCCCAGGTAGTGAACCCACTTGAGTTGCAGCATCAGAATAACACAGGTTCTGTAAACAGCTTGGGACTGGAAACCCACTTTTTTCCAAAGCTCCTGTGAATCCTGATGAAGTTTTTTCTGGACCTGTGTTATTCTGGTTTAGTCTGTTAATTTGAGCAAACTGCTTCCCAGCCACACTCTCTAAAGCAGCTGGAAAACAGAAGTTCTAATTATTTTAAAATTTATTTGAATAAAAGTAAACAAAAACTAAGAAAAATAAATCTGTCCCATTCTGCCCAAAATGAAAGGGTTGCAAGTTGTATTAAGCCTACTGTAACTTGATTTTTTTGTTGTTGGTTAGTCAGGAAAAATGATGAATTTCCGCAGTTCTGGTTAGAATTGCCAACCTGCAGAGCCTTAAATAAATATCTAAAACCAAAGGAAAACTTGCAATTAGCATTTGTTTCAGTTTAAATATTAGATTTTCAGTCATTTTAAGAGAAGTAGGGAAGCAAAATACTGAATAAAAGCCATCTTTGTTAGAAAATTAATTGCCAGTGAGTTGCAGTGTGACAGGCTGGTTTTTCAGTGGAGTTTGTTTTTGATGGAGCTTCTCTTTGTATCTGCAAATCTTGCACAAAGATTTGCTTGGCAATGGTTTTCCAGTAATTAACAATGAAGGGAAAATACGAGGCAAACAAAACGTAATTTTGCTTTGCCCTTCTTTCTCGGCAGTTCCTGTATTGTTTTGGGTTGTGAAAGTCTGTAAGGAGAGTTTGTGATCAGTGAAATAAGACTTGATCCTCAGATGTGGAGTGAAATCCAATAGCTGTAAAGCTGATTGACATAAGAAGCCTTATCTGGATGCTGCTTTTACTGTCTCCACCTGATGCCATCAGGTTACTCCACCCTCCAAAGCAGCACTTCCCTGCTGTTGTACATACTCAGAAGCCTCCCTGCTTTCTTTTTCCTGGTTTGGGGTTTATTTTTTACCTTAAAGCAATTTGATAGTAGCCCATTATCTCAACCCTACAACTCTTTTTAATTTTAATCCTCTGCTTGTTTTTGTTTCCTGTATGTTTTGTAGAAACCTGGCATTTTTTTTTGGCAAGGTCAGCTCACACAGACTTTAGAAATGCCTTTGCTAATGCACCCTCTGTGGCACTGCTGTCTGATTAAAAACAACATTTGACTTGCATTTTGGCACACTGTAAATATTTGCAGACATCTTAATGACAGGGAGGTAATTTGACATGGATGTTCTTTGTTGAACTTTTATGTGTTTGCTAAAATAACATATGAAAACATGCCAGTATTTAGGATTAGCAAAATTGCCTGCAACTCAGTTGTGTACTTATTTTTTTAATTGAAGTTTTAAAGATGCCCCATAGTACTCTCACAGTCCACTCCTTATTTTCTGAGGTTTTTAAATTATTCATGTGGATCTGGAAAGGGACCAACCATTGTCATGGCTATTCTATCCTAAACAAGCCTTGTATAAGGAAGGAGAACAGCCTCATGGCACTGTAGTCCTCACAAATATCAGAGGTGTTTTGAGTGAGCCCTGGGAGGAAGGTTGGGTTGCTTTTTTCCCCAAAAAGATTGTTGCTAAATAATAGTTACATAAGAGGAATGGGGTGGTGCAAGTGGATTTCCATCACATTCCCATGGGGCAGATAACAGTAATTTGGAAGATTGCCAGGAGAATTTCCAAGCTGTTACACAGAATTTCTTTGAAGTAAAGTTAATAAAGCTGTGTTGGTCACAGTATTAGTTGCTACAATCTTAAAGTAATCTGTTGGTCTTGCTTATCCAAGTATAAGGTGGGATTAATGGCAAGAAAAACCCCACCCACTCCTCTTTTTCTGATGCCGGTCCTATGGGAGACAACAAGTTATAAATAAGCAGCTTGTTTATTGCTAGAGGGTGTTGTTACAGTCAGCTGGTGCTACAGTGTACAAGCCATTTTCTAAAACCTTTTTATCATTTCAGAAGTTCTGATGTTGAAGTTTTCACAGGGTAGTTTTTTTACAGTTACTTTTAATTAAATACATTTACTAGTATATTTCATTTAAATCTATCCTATTGCTCATGATTTGAATTTAGTAGCTGACTTACTTTTATTATTCTTCTCTACTGTCTGTTTTATTATTTCAACTTTGCTTTGCCAAAGGAAAAGAAGAGCAATGCAGGTTCTCATTTTCAGGCTTATGAAACCAACCTTTGCAGATTTCTTGAGACATAGTTCACAAAGTCAGCAGTAGGAGGGTTTAGCTTTTGGAATTTGAAAGATATTTGTCCTAGTCTTGACAGTAAAAATAAATAAGCAGAAGATCTTGCAAAACATCAAAGTCCTTGATGGTCTGTTGCATACCACAGCTGCCTGTTGTTGGGGTGAGCCCTTTGGGTGACCCCCCTGTGCTCGGTGTCCTGGGCTTGGGTGACTGGGGCCTGATCCACAGTGTTCTAAAGCCAGAGGGATGCAGAGAGCAGCAGCTGCCAGAGCCCTCCTGTAATGCTGTCTTTGATATTCTAGACTGCTTCCCTGCACTTTAGTCTGTGCCTGACCACAATATTTTATTTTGCTGTCAGTTTGAGAGTTAGGAACATTTCCTGCATAGCTAAAGCCTTCATTAATTTTGTCTCTCTCAGAAGTGAGTGTGATGCTACTGGATAAGTATCAAAAAGAGTTTTGTGTTTAATCCATTGTCTAGTTGCTGCCCAGCATTCTGATTTTTTGGGGGGCAAATTGTGTTCCCTCTGTATCAAATTTCATAGGCCAATAGTAGCTTTTAAATGTTCTAAGGTGAGTGAGGGAGAAGTGTGTAAACACAGAGTGGCTGTGCTGTCTTACAGGTGCTTGTCCTGTGTGATGAGCTTGGACAGAAGCAATTACTGTTTTGTTTGACTTTTTCTGCAGCTTCCACCCGATTTGTGAAGTGTGAGAAGTGTCACCACTTTTTTGTTGTCCTGTCAGAGGCAGACACAAAAAAGAGCATCATTAAAGAGCCCGAGTCAGCAGCAGAAGCTGTGAAATTGGCATTCCAGCAGAAGCCACCACCTCCACCGAAAAAGGTATGCTCTTAATTCCACCCAGAGTCCCCTTGTGTGGCAGCATAGAGAAATGCTTCCTTTAACCTGCATCAGGTGTGTAATGGGCTGCTGGGACGGAGCAACAAACAATAAAGATGATTAGCTCAAGATTAAACCTTTGTGAGCTGTGTGACCCAGCAGAGCACTGATAAAGGGAACAAGTAGATCCAATAAAGGTATTGGAGCTTGTTTTCCTCTGTCTTTGTCTTGTGATTTCATTTTTCTCCTGTGACCTTGAGGCTGACCTTAGCCTTCACCAACCGTAGTAATTTTTCTTTCTCACTGTGTCCTTGCATTCTTCATGTTTATTTTAGCAGCTTCTTTCTGTAGCTACAGAGCCTTTTTTTTGGTGTGGGTTTGGGTGAGAGCTGTAGCTGATTAACTTGTGGCCATGGTCCTTCTGAAGTCACTTGGTTTCCCTCTGGAGATTAGGGAGTAATCCTTTTATGTTTCTCAGTTCCTGGTGGACTGTAATGGTTTCTGATCCTGCACATAGCTCCTTGATAGGTGTCTTTTAAGAAAATAAGTGTTCTTAAAATTTCTATTCCTCTTAATAATTTGGGTGAAAAGGGCAATGGGCTTATGCATTAGCAGGGCAGAACTGAGACAAAATGAGTGTGTAAGCATCACAGTTTTTAAGTAAACTTATCGACAGGAATATGTTTTGTATTTTAGATGTTAGTGTCTGTTTCTCAGGTAATGATTCAGACCAAAGTCTACATTTAGCTAATATACTATTTTTCCTTTTCTGCTGCAAGATGATGTAGAAGTGTTACTAAGATGAAGCTATTTTTCAGATTTACAACTACCTCGACAAATACGTTGTTGGTCAGTGTTTTGCCAAGAAGGTGCTTTCAGTTGCTGTGTATAATCATTACAAAAGAATCTACAATAATATCCCATCTAACCTGAGACAGCAAGCAGAAGTTGAGAAACAGTCTTCTTTAACACCAAGAGGTTTGTATGATATTTGGTATTTTTTCTGGTCAAATAAATTACCATTTCAGAGCCCTAACTTGGGAAATGTAAGGAAGGTTTTACCCTGACCCTAGATGTTCTATAATTGAAATTATCTATAAGAATTTCTACTAAATATAGTTTTCACTGTGAACTTCTGTGATTTATTTAAATAGTAATCAGAGGGTTTATGATGCTTACCATATTAACTGCTAAGCCCTTTTTACTGATACATATTATGGGGTATTCTCCTTTAACTTTCTAAAGTGAGTCTCCTAATTTTTTCTTTCTAATCTCATTTACTACTTAATGGTAAATCTGCTGCTGAATCTGCAAGCAGCAATGCAGATCAGGAGGGTGCACAGGTAAATTGATGAGTACTTAGATTTCTAACTTCCCTTGCTCCTGCTGGCAGCATCTGCTGGTCACCACAGTATTGTTCCATATCTAGCAGGTGTAGATGAAGTTACTCTTGGCAGTACTTTTGCTGCTGAGTAAGTGTGTAGCTATGTTGATCTAATTTATTTTTAGAAGTAGGATTAAGTTGCCATCTCTGACTCAAAGTGTACCTTGGGTGTTTTTTTTTTTTTTAAGGTGTTTTGTTCTGTCTTGCAAAAGTTACCACAGAAATCTTAATTTTTTTTAATTAACATAAGTCTCTTAAATAAGGAGGGAACATTAGTAGCACTGTTCTGGTAATGGTAAGAGAACAGTTGTGTACCTGGCACCAGGAATTTCATGACCTCCACAGGGAGATAACACAGTCAGTAGCCACAGAGACTGACAGTGAATGTTTACATATTTCAGAGTTCTGTCTTATAACAAAGAACATTGTAACACTCAGGGAGAGTTTAAGGAATTCTCTCCAAACCAAAATTGTTATTCCATTTGTTTTTTCCCTTCTATAATAGGTTTTAAAGTGAAAATCTAATTAGAGGTAATAGATTGTTGTTGTTTTTAGAAGTAGGTAGCTTGCTGGCTTTTCAAAAACATGCAATTTGGGTTTTGGGTTAATTTTGACAGCAATAAAAAAATAGCTCTTGTGGGGATTTCTTGTTAGAAATACATTCATAGGCAGTGATGAGATGTATTCAGAAGAGGGCAAGAGGTGGAGAATTTATAAGCTTTTATAAACTTAGTTTTTTATGACTGTTTTCATCCTCTCTCTTAGAATTAGAGATCAGAAGACGGGAGGATGAGTACAGATTTACAAGTAAGTGAACCCTCTCCTCATGTCCTCCTCTGCAATACCTACTTTTATGACATGGAGAACAGTCTTTGGTGACTGCTGGTTTGAAATGTTGGGTGAAGTCCAGTGCTTGTACTTTTTTTTCATCATGGAAATCAACAGCTTGGGTGTCTTTCTTCTCATATGTTAAAAAAATACAATAAATTAGTTAAAATTAGTAAATTTGTAAGGGCTGAAAATTTCTCTTGCTTTTTGATGTAGAAGGAATACTTTTAGGTAATCCACTGTGCCATTGGAAATGCTTTTCCTGTATGCCTCTGCAAAAGTATGGTTGGAACTCCTGTTTGAGTAAAAATTTTGCTACATTTCTGTTGCTTTCCTCTCTGTAAGCTTCTGTACTGAGAAAATTCTAGGTTTGCAGAAGAACCTTGCTGTTATTGTGTTTTTAAAGTAGTGACAGACCTTGTTGGTGCTCAAACAGTGCTGTTATTGTTCTCTTCAGAACTGCTGCAGATTGCTGGAATCAGTCCACACGGTAATGCTTTGGGAGCATCAATGCAGCAACAAATGAACCAGCAGATACCTCAGGAAAAACGGGGAGGAGAAGTACTAGATTCACCCAGTGATGACATTAAACTTGAAAAAAGTAATATTTTGCTGCTTGGACCAACTGGATCAGGTATACAGCTGCATGTTTCTATAGGTGTCGTGTTTGTCGTGGAATTTGTTGTTAGTGGGTGATTCTCCTCTTCTGTGATTACTCAGATTTGGTTTATAAGAAAACTAAACTGGATTGGATTCCAGTGCTTTCATGCCATGTTAACTTGCTGAGTTAGTGGCCTTAAAAAGGAATGAGCTATAGTTGTGTGAATTTCTTTTTTTCTTTTTTTTAATGCATATATTTACTGACTAAAAGATGCCACTTTGACCAAGCTGAAACAAAATGCAGTTATAGTTTCACTGCTTTAGCTGGCAAGCTGAGATGCTGCAGTTAGTGCTGTTTCACCACTGGGACAGATCAGTTGCAGGAGGTTGGAAAGAGAGATTATTTTGTATGTTCATAAGACTTGGGGGTGCTTGTGCTGAAGTGATGGCATTTTGCAGACTTTTTGGGAGAACATTCACTAAACAATATTTTAATTCTGTTTCTTCCCAACTTCAAAGCAGGAGCAATTGGACTTTGCACTGCACCCTGAGTGTCTGCAAAGGACTACTGATTTATTTAATCTTTAAACTCTGCAAGTACATGTATTATGGTTTTTATATTGTGTGACATTTTGTGATACTGTATGCATTTCAAGCTGCCTTAAATGTGTATAATTAAACTAAAACCAGAAATACAGCCTGCCAATGTAAAAACCACTGCTTATGAAAGCTATCTCCCTTGTAAAATATTCTTATATTAAGATGCTGGTATGACTCAGAATGTTTAATAAGAGTAATGATGATCCTGTGGTAAATCCTTGAATGGTTGGGGTTGGAGGGTACCTTAAAGCTCCCCTTGTTCCACCCCTGCCATGTGCAGGGACACCTTCCACTACCCCAGGCTGCTCCAAGCCCTGTGCAACCTGGCCTTTGACACTTCCAGGGATGGGGCAGCCACAGCTTCTTTGGGCAACCTGTGCCAGGGCCTCAGCACCCTCACAGAAAAGGATTTCTTCCCAATATCTCATCTAAACCCACCCTCTTTCAGTTTAAAGCCATTCCCCCTTGTCCTGTCACTCCACACCCTTGTTAAAAGTCCCTGTCTAAGTATTTGGATTTGTGTGCTCTAAGAGAAATGTGTGTCAGTTCTAACATGCAGCTTTTATTTTACCAGGTAAAACCTTGCTGGCTCAGACTCTGGCTAAATGCTTAGATGTCCCTTTTGCTATCTGTGATTGCACCACCTTGACTCAAGCTGGCTATGTTGGGGAAGACATTGAATCTGTCATTGCAAAACTCCTGCAAGATGCCAACTACAACATAGAAAAGGCACAGCAAGGTAAACCCCTAATGTGTGGTACAGAGACTGTTCATTTTGTTGAAGTGCTCTAAGCTTTTGAGACTACCAGTACTCCTGAAATTGCTGTCCTGCTCCATGTACCCAAAGTTTAAATCAGATAGAATAAACCTGAAAAGAGCTCAACATGTATTTTTCTGTCCACAATTGGATAAAATTACACGTTTTTGCAGTCGGGAAGTAGAACAGACTGCTGCTCCCTCAAGTCTTATTATTCTCTGTAAACTCTTGCTTCTCTTTAAAAGTAGAGTCATCTTTAAACCCATTTTCTGTAACTGCAGGAATTGTTTTTCTGGATGAAGTAGATAAGATTGGCAGTGTTCCTGGTATCCATCAGTTACGGGACGTTGGGGGAGAAGGTGTTCAACAGGTAAATACTTCCATGGAGTGATTTTACTTCTTGAGTGAACAGGACATAGGATCCTGTCATGTCAAAAAGCATGGAGTCATAGTTCTTCAGTTCCTTAATTATTCACCTTCAAAGGTGAATCTTTCCTCTTGACTTCATTAAAAAACATAATCTCAAAAGCAGTTTGAGGCATCCTTATAGAAGCATTTGAGTTCAAGAATGTCTTTGCAGCATTCAGCAAGCCAGTTCCTAATGTAGGCAAGGACAGGTAACAATTCCCATTTAAACAAACCTCTTAAAGCAGCTAATCATTATATGCATAATGTGCATGGGAGCCACATTAAAGGAATGTTTTTATCCTTGAGTGGGATTGTCTCTCTCATAGGGAAAACTGGCTTTTATGGACACTTACTGTTACTATAAAGGCATAAGGAAGCAAAAATACAAGTATATTTGTGAAAGGGAGCATATCATGGTGTGCCCTTTTATATGATGGTACACAATGGGAATTTTTTATTGCTTATTTCTTCTTTCCTTCTTAGGGCTTGTTAAAATTACTTGAAGGCACAATAGTAAACGTTCCAGAAAAGAATTCTCGGAAACTACGTGGAGAAACGGTGCAGGTTGACACAACAAACATTCTGTTTGTAGCTTCTGGTGCTTTTAATGGTCTTGACAGAATTATCAGCAGGAGGAAAAATGAAAAAGTGAGTGCGTCAGCCTGTAGCCAGGCTGAAAAACCATCATCTTGATTACTGTTCACAATACTGACTTTTACAGGTCTTACTGTATTTGTAAACACACTAAATTTCTTTATTTCAGCAAATGGTGCTAAAAACCATCATCATCTTAAAACACCTTGTCCTGCAGTTCACTGTTTTGTAGATTGATGTCTGGGGACAGGGTTCTGGCCGCAGCATTCTGACAAAATGTGCTCCGTGTCTCTAACACTAAAGGAGTGACTGAAATTCAAATTATTGTTCATGTTAATTCATGTAGCTTCCCATGTAAGCAAACTTGCCTGCATTTGCTTCACTTACGAAGTGTCACTGATACTTGTAAAATGACCAGAACATGTTGATAACCTTCTTTCTTTTAAGAAAAAATGGCTCTTGTTCTGATGTATTAATCCTTTACTGAGGAAATTCAATTTTATAAGAACCTGATTGTATACAAGGGGTCTAATTTTACTTTAAGCAGTTTCTTGAGCTCAAATTAGTATGTAAAGACCTAATCAGTCACTGCAGATTTTTTAATACTCATGGTAAGTGAGTAAGAAAACTGTTATTACAGTTCTCTAAGCAGAACATGTTTGTTTTTGCAGTACCTAGGGTTTGGGACACCATCTAACATGGGGAAAGGCAGAAGGGCTGCAGCAGCAGCTGATCTTGCCAATATCAGTGGAGAGTCTGACCCACAGGAGGATATTGAGGAGAAGGATCGCTTGCTGCGCCACGTGGAGGCCAGGGATCTCATCGAGTTTGGCATGATTCCTGAATTTGTGGGACGTTTGCCTGTTGTGGTTCCTCTGCACAGCCTGGATGAGAAAACCCTCGTACGGATTCTTACGGAGCCACGGAACGCTGTGGTTCCTCAGTACCAGGCACTGTTCAGCATGGATAAGGTTTGAGTTTTTATTTGATGACTTTCATTTTTATAAATAGTGTTCTTTTCAGTAACGCTTGCACTCGCCACGCTGAGTTATAAATGAAATGATTAACTGAAATTCTCATTTTTCTCTGTGTAGTGTGAATTAAATGTAACTGAAGATGCATTGAAGGCTATAGCCAGACTGGCCCTGGACAGAAAAACTGGTGCCAGAGGTCTTCGATCTATAATGGTGAGTGTAAGTTAAGTCTTATAAACAATAAATGAAGCTTCCTGGATTTGTATGTATGGACCTAATCTTGACCATTTCCAGTGACAGCCACACTTACTCTGGCCCTTACATGGATACAGTAAGTCTTTCTAAAGCTGTTAGTATTCAGAGTTCTTCCAAGAAAACTCTCTGAAAATCACTTGTTTATGTAGAAGAGGGCATACAGAAATATTTTCCCCTCTATTTTCTTGTAGGAAAAGCTGCTGCTGGAGCCCATGTTTGAAGTGCCCAATTCTGACATCGTATGTGTGGAAGTTGACAAAGATGTTGTAGAAGGCAAAAAAGAGCCAGGATACATTAGGTAAAACGGTAACAGAAGTAGCAGAACAGACCAGTAATACAACTAGACAGGTATTCTGATGGAATAAGCACAAATCCACGCACACAATTTAAAAAAGATTCAATGCTCTGTATATTGTACACAGCTGAATTAGTGCCTGTTCTGTCCTAGAGACTTTGGATTTGTATTGCTTTAGTTTTTAAAGAGAAATTTAAAAATAAACTTATGTGAAGTTACTTTTGTGTGTGTATGTATACCTGTAGAAATGGAAGTAAATTTTAAGGTAACAGTAAAAACAGTAAAAATTCAGTTATGACTGTACTGAAATTTCTGAAATGGAACTGTTTCTTCCTACTTTTTACCACAGATGTGGGGTTTTTTATACAAGCTCCAGGCTGCAACAATTTTCTACATTACTCTTCCAGCAGTGGAGAGCCACAAAGGCACATCTATTGATTTGCTGAACTCCTGTTAAAATAATCAATTTAATGTTGTAAAGAGTAATGATGTTGAATGTTGAAAACACTGGACAAATCTGCATTTAAAAAATCCAACAATTTCCATGAATGAAGGATGGAATTGAGATAGAATGGGTCATGTTAAAACTGGTTAAAAAATTCATTTCTGAATTTCAGGTCTGAAATTTAGGAACTGTGTCTTGGTTTCTATCACTGACAATGTTGTTTGAGTGGCTTTCTCCACTAAGGTACATTTACTCATTCCAGCACCTTGTCTGTGCTGAAGCTTGGCTCAGCCTTGTGTGGATGGAGGGAGTGAAAAGTATTACATTGATGGTTGCTTGAAGTGATTTTGTATAGCACCAGAAATACTAAATTTACTGATTAAATCAAACAACTTACTGAAAAGTCAGAAGGCTAATTGAATTCAGCTAATGAGCCTGTGTGCTGGTGGCACTTCAAATGTGCACAGCAGCATTTCCAGATCAGAAGGTCAGAACTTTTGTCACGGGGCACTGTGCATGTGACATGTTTGTCAGAAGCTATGGAAAGTGTCTCTTGTTTTTTTTTTTTTTCCCCTCTGTGTCTAAGGTATCTGATCATTCCTTCCAATCCTAGGGCTCCCACCAAGGACTCATCAGAAGAGGAGTACGACTCTGGAGTGGAGGAGGAAGGCTGGCCTCGACAGGCAGATGCTGCAAACCATTAAACACTGTCAGAACTCTCACCTGCAAAAAAAACTCACTCGGTTCTTCCCTTGTGACTGCCTCTGGCTCCAGCCTGACCCCAAAGGCACCAGATCTGTCTCGGATAAAATTCGTGATGAGGAACTTCATTAGCTAAATCAGATCGTGTATTTTATTGCAGCATCACATTGATTTGATGGACAGAGTGTGGACTGAGATGGCATAATGTTCAAATATGAATTGTATATTACACTTGTTCAATTAAAATGTATAGCAAATGCAGCAGCACCTGCACTGCCCTTGCCAGAAACTGCACCAGCAGCGCAGGTGCTGCCAATAGTTAGATTTAACAATAATGTTACTCTACAAGTGGGAAATCAAAACTAATAATTAATAGAGGGTGAGTAACCTATCTTAGCTCCTGGTACAGCTCACAGGGGGTTATGTTCAGGTCAGTGTTAGAGTCCTGCTGGTGTGTGAAACCCAGCGGGCGCTGGAGTGGTTTGTTACATTGGTGGGGGAGGGAGCTTTTTGGAAAAACGGGGTCAAGCTTTGTGACACTGCTGGGAGATTCTGCCAAAATGTGACACTGGTTTGCTACAGTCATTTGAATATCCAATTATACCCTTCACGTCTCCATTGGGAGCTTTAATCACCTTGGATACTGCGAAAGAAGGTGAAGTCTGGTTTTCCAGAGAGGTAAACAAGATTCCTAGGAAGCAGTAAAACCATCTAAATTTGGATGAGAAGTCGCCATAAATTTTTAAATATTAATGTTCTAATATAGTACATTTTGTTTAACGTATTGGAACTATCATGCATCAATTTTTTGGTGCCAGGTATTTGCCCAACCTATCTTATAATGTTAAGAGATTAAAGAAGTAAATGTATAATATTTTTGCTGTAATCAGTAGTGATTGTTCACATGACAGTGCTTTTTAAGTTATATTCTCAAATGCTAGTATTGCATCTTGTGGATTTGTCTTTGATTTTAGTCTCACAGCAAGCAATCCTCCCTCTTCTGTTCTCCACCAAAATTAATTCAATCCTTTAGGAAAGTCTTTGTAAAAACACTAAAGGACCTGTATGTTTTTGATTTGTTTCAGGAATTAAAATTGTCACTTAAAAGTTTGTTTTGTCCTTTGGTGAAAATGTGGACTTGAGCTTCCCTAAAACTTTAATTCACACTATTTAAATAAAACTTTCATCCTTCTTTTTAGTCTAGTGGTTGTTTTAGGACAGGAAAAGATACTGAAAATCTATTGACCCTATTTTTGTTATTAATTTTTGTCATGTAAATTCTGTGTAATACTTGTGTTCTTCCCTAGCAGCAGTGTGACATGCAGTTGTAGCCAGGTGCAGCAGATACTTCCCGTGGGATTACAGATTTTTTTCAGGTTAAATGACCCACTAATGGTTCAGAAAAAGCTGTATTTGGAGTTGAGGATATTTCTACAAGCTTGGTCCCCTCAAAATGGGAATTTGTGGTGAACTATCTGTAACTGCATTCTCACTTTCCTTTTTGTAGAGTGAAAAAACATAACAGCTTTTAATTCTGGATCCTTTAACTCAAATCTTTTTTTAAACAGATAGAAAAAACCACCACATTTTAGGTGAAACTGTTCAACAACTTAGTTTTGAAAGTTGTTTGGAATTCTGTAACCAAGAACTGTTTTTAAGGAAACAAAAAATGCCATGTAACTACAGTTTGTACTTCACCTCTGGCGTTTGAATAAAAGCGAATATTCAAGCAGTGGCGAGTTGTCATCCCTGACGCCATCCCCACGCATTTCAAGTTTTAGGAGTAATTTTGGGAACTTTTAATTTTATGTGGAGCGAGAGGCGGGCGGGGCGGGTCCTCCGGGCCGCCAGGCGGCGCTGTGCTGCGGCGGGCGCTGTGGCGGCGGCGCGCTGAGGGCTGCGGCGGGATCATGGCGCAGCCACCGCCCTTCCCCGCCCGCCTCCCGCCGCCCTTCCGCGCCTTCCCGCCGCCCTTCGCCGGCCCCGCCGTCCGCCCAGCGCCCTTCGCGGTGGGGCCCGTGGCGCCCCCGCCTTTCTTCTTGCCGCCGCCTGCGGGTGAGGGGGGACCGCGCTTCCCGCCGGGCGTCCCCTACTTAGCGGCGGCCCCGCCGCGGGCAGCGGCCGAGGAGGAGGCGGTGCAGCGGCAGCAGGATGAGCTGTGGCTGTCGCAGTTCCTCGGCCGCCGCCGCGCCGCTCCCCCGCCGCCACCGCCGCCCGCCGCCGCCAGCCCCAGCAGCGCCCGGGCCGTGGCGGTGGCGGCGCTGGGGCGGGTGGCCCGGGTGGCGGCGCTCTGCCGGGCCCTGCGGCGCAGCGAGGACCAGGGCGACGAGCCGGGCTGGGCCCGGGCGCGGGAGGAGGCGGAGGCGGCTCTGCGGGAGCTGCGAGAGGTCGTGAGGCCCCTGCGAGAGCCCGGGTACGGCGAGGCGCTGCGCAGGAAGGCCGAGAGGGCGAGGAAGAGGAGGCTGCGCCTGCAGCGGAGGAAGCACGAAGCCAGGGCGGCCAAGGAAGAGGAGGCGGCCCGAGCCGCCGAGCGGGAGGCCAAGATCGACCAGTGGCGGGCTAAGTGCATCCAGGAGGTGGAAGAAAAGAACCGGGTATGGTCCCCAGTGCCTGGTCCTGCCCCTCCCCGGGGCTCAGGACAGCGCGGTGGGGCAGGGGTGGCTATCTCTGCCGGTAGTGGGGGCACGGCGGGCTGTGCCTGCCCCACACCTGGCTTTGACTCCCTTGCTTCAGTGGGTGCCACCGAGCTGCTGCATGACTTCAGCATTCTGAGAGACGTGCTGTTCCCAAGGTCTGCAGCCCTGCTTCTTGCTTAGAAGTCTTGGTGGGCATCTCGGTTTTGCCATCCTCATATTCTAGGCCTTGACATGAAATTGGGGTTTAAGTTGTTTCTGAACCCCTGGAGGTTTTCTTCTCTGGTCCCAAGTGTCAGCCTGTCCACACAGCTACCCTGTGGTGATCCGTGCTGTTTCAGTATCCATCAGCCTTGCTTCCTGCTCTAAGGCTTGTGGTTTACAAGCTTTTTGATCTCATGGGGAAGTAAAACATCTCCAAAGCAAAAAATACCACCTCAAATTAGACTGGCTGGGAAGTGCTGGAGGCACCTTTCTGTTTGTTTTTTGCTAAAGAACTCCCTTTCTGCCATTCTGCTGCTGGGATGGTCCAGAGCAGCTGCTGAGGAAGGGTTTGTGGTCAGACTGTGGCAGGTTAATGGTCTTAATTGCAGATCTGTGGAATCGGGATGATTTCTGTTTATTGTAAAATATTTACCCTAAATTTCTGTGGCTAAAGGTTCTCAGGCTTTCATAATTCATAAATCATCTAGGAAGTGTACAAAAAATTGTGGATGTGGCACTTGAGGACATGGTTTAGTGGTGAACATGGTGGTGGTGCTGGGTTGACAGATGGACTTGATGATCTTTTCCAGCCTTAACAATTCCATGATTCTGTGATTTGGCCCAGATTTATGAGTCCCACAGCATTTTTTTTTTCTCTGAAGTCTGTGGTATTTTAGCCTTTTTTCATAAAATGTCCATGCTGGATGGTTGGCTTGTCTTATTGCTGTTACTGTGAAGTCACTCTGCTCTTCAGTGCTTTGCTAATCTCTGAAAATACCCCTTGATTTGTGTCTTTGAGGGATATCTCACACATCTCATCTCTTTTTTTCCTTCCTTTCCTAGGAACAAGAGCTGAAGGCTGCTGCTGACAGTGTCCTGTCTGAAGTCCGGAAGAAACAAGCAGATACAAAGAGGATGATGGACGTCCTGCGCGGGCTGGAAAAGCTTCGGAAACTGAGGAAAGAAGCTGCTGCCAGGAAAGGTTCGTTATGAGATGGGTCTAAACTTTTTTAATTGCACACACAGGAAATAAGATGAGGGTGCCCTGTGCTGACTAGCAAGGCACAGCTTCAAAAAGCTGTGTCTTCATTGTGATTTTAATTACAGGAATAGGTAAAAAGTGCTGAATTCAGTGGTTGTGTTTGTATGTTTTCAAGCTCCTTCTGGAAGAAGGATTATTTCAGAGAGAATTCTGTCTGTTAACAAGGTTGAGCTCATGTTCCTCTGAGAATTTGCCAGCTCTGCTCTCAAGTCTGGTATCAAACCCCCGTCTGAATCTGAAAACTTAAAATCACTTCTCTTTCTGTTCAGGTGTTTGTCCACCTCCTTCAGCAGATGAAGCATTTGAAAATCAGGTGGAGAGTCTCCAAACATTGCTCAAAACTCGCACAGAACTGTATGAAGCTGAGGAAAGAGCATTAAGGGTTATGCTGGAGGGAGAACAGGAGGAGGAAAGAAAGAGGGAAATGGAAAAGAAACAGAAGAAGGAAAGGGAACGACTACTACAGCAGAAACTGGAAATGGATTCTAAGCTGTTTGGGGATCCAGGTAAATTCTGCCTCCTGTTCTTAGCAGTGTTTTTCCACATCACATCCCCATCTCACAGACACTGGATTTGAAATGCAGGCACAGATCTAGTTGAGAAAGGAATCATCCACTGGAGTAATTCGTGGTCTGAGAATGGGGGATAAACATAGTGCTGTTAACACCTGTGGTGTGAGAGGAACTGTTGAACTCTTCAACATGGACTGCAGCACATCTCAAGCTGGTTTCATGTTGTTTTGCAAGAAGAGGTTGTAGATTAAACTGAAGTGAGAATAAACAGATAGATTAAATAATTCCAGAACCATAGATGCTTTAGTCTGGTGCTTTGGTAAGTGTGACTCAGGTAATCTGTAAAGATTCAGTGTTCATATGTTCCCTTTTTTTAGGTGGTGGAGTCAGGAAGTTTTGCTAGTCTTGGCTTTCCTCTGGCACCTGTGGTACGGACCAGGAAATGTGCAACATATAAACAGTGTTTTATATATAATTTAGGGACCTAAAATGTCAGATTACAGCTGGGCAGTAGCAAATGATTTTGCAAATTATGGGCTTCTGAGACTCACTGGAATGGAAGGTTTCTCTGGATTATTAAACAACTTCTTTGTCTGTGTTTTCACAGCTGAATTCCCACTCGCCCATCTACTGCAGCCTTTCAGAGACTACTACTTGCAAGCTGAACATTCTGTAGCAGCTCTAATCCAGATCAGGTAAAACCAAAGAAAGTATTTTATCATCAGAGATGGCAGACACTGTTTTTTGCAATTGTAAATTCAGTGCCCCTTTTGGTTTGTCAGCTTCTAAATATGGTTATGCAATGGATTGTTCTGGTTTTTTTGAGTTTCTTGCTTGAGTCATATCCAACAGATGCCCGTGTGAGGCAGAGTGCACTTCCATGCATAACCATTCAATTTAACAACAGAACATTGAATTTTCACATTTGTCTTTTGAAAAACAAGTTTAAGAGTACAAGTATTGTGGGTTTTGTATCGATCAGTAACATCTATGTGGGTGTATAAATCTTACCACCAAATTAATCCCAGCTCTCCTCTCAAACAACACTCTCTCTGTTAAAGGCATGAATGGGATCAGTACTTGGTGCCATCCGACCACCCCGAAGGAAGCTGCATCCCTCCAGGATGGGTTCTCCCAAGTCTCCCCACCAATGACACTTGGGCCACTGCTGTCAGATAATTTAGCAATAAATTATTCCAACGTTGGAGGATTGCTTCGTTATAATTACGTGTAAATATGAGAGGGTCCAAAGAGGAAGTCTCGTCCTCTCTTTCGGCAGCCAGGTATTGGAATGTCTTTACTGCAACATCTTGAAAAAAAGTTTAGTAATTGTTTCTGCTGATTGACTGTGCAGGGAGATAGCTGAGCAAGCCCAGAGCTGCCAGGTCTGTTGTGGTGTAGAATTACAATCCAGCTGCGAGTTCTTGTTAAATCTCAATCTTAATAAAGGAACATTGCTGATGGTGGTATTTGTGCCAGTATTAACATCCTATTTTTAGTGGCTTTTATCTTTATAAAGGATGATGAAAACTTCAGAAATGAAGAAATTTAAAATAAAAAGAAGAGGTCATTAGTAAACATGTTTTTATTCTTAAATGAAGCATGTCAAGCATCACTGTCAAAATAGTTCCTGTATTTTTGGGTGTAGAAAGAAACCTATGGCAAGTTT
This sequence comes from Vidua macroura, assembly GCF_024509145.1. Taxonomy (NCBI): domain Eukaryota; kingdom Metazoa; phylum Chordata; class Aves; order Passeriformes; family Viduidae; genus Vidua; species Vidua macroura. The sequence continues at coordinate 19,678,174 of NC_071582.1, forward strand.
AAACGAATTCTAAAGTACAAACAAGACAAGGTTTTCCAAGGTTGATTAAAGCAGCTGTTGACATTTTACTTTTGTGGACTAAAGCTGATACCAAAACATGGAAAAAATTCCCAGTTGTGGTGAAATAGGTCAGACAGCCATGTGAATAAATACATATTTGATGAATAAGCCTGCTGGAAAAAAAACTAATAAAATCTGAAGTCTAACCTACTCTAAGTGTTTTGACTATATAGATATTTTTGTATAGGGACATATCATGTCTATAATACTTGATTAAAAATAACAGCTTTATTTTGTAAGTTGGTTGTTTTGTACAGAACAAGTAGAGAAAAATGGATTTTTGTTTAAAGCATTTTCACGCTAGGGAAGAGATTTGTTTGAGTACTTTGCATCAAATACAACTCCAACAAGGAGAGAATTGTTGGGGAAAGGTTTGTGTGAAGGAACTTCTCCCTCCTGCGAGGTGACAGAGGTGACACCTGATATAAAGCTTTCCATGTTCTGGACAGTTTGCTTGTAACTGTGACGGGCCATATGGATTTGGAGCTTTGCTGTTCTGCACAGATTGCTGTGGCACCTTTCCAGAGCTGCAGTCCTTATTCTTGCTTAGCTCCAGTGTGTGGGAATCGAGTTAATCTCACCAGTGCTTTGCCTCTTGGCGTCACAACCGTGCGTAATTCACGTGTGTCATTGCCTAAATTCAGTACTTGGGCCTTGGGTGTAATGTTAGTAGTGTCCTGGCTGAACCTTTGCACTGGTTTCTGTCAGTAAGAGACACGAACTGGTAGTTCCTGATAGAACCTGAGTGCAGAAGTTTGCAGTTCTTGCTCACCTGTAGCACCCCACAATACAGATTGCCATGAAGTTCTCTGCAGTTGGTGTTCTGATTTGCTCCTCTCTACATCCTCCCATCCCTAATGTCACTTCTAATATCTCATTACTCCAGGCCCAAGGCTGAGTCAGATCCTGGGGAGTCTTCCCTGATGAAAACGCACAAGATTCAAATATAAAAATAAAAACAGATGCATAAAACCAATACAAACCCAACACTTTCAGTTCAGGCAGTTTAGTGACCAGAGGATGCTCTGCTTAAACAATTAAACAAAACTCCTTATCCCATCAGCATGTCTGATGGAACAGGCCAACTGCTTAAGCTGTGATTATCTTAAAGCTGTCCAAGTCAGCTGCTTGTCTGACACTGCAGGAATTTAAGGAGCTGAGCAGTAGATAAGGAAGCAGCAAAGCAGCAGCCCTGTTCTCCCTGCCCTGCGAGGAGAGAGCTCCATGAGTTCATCTGATGGTAAGGACAGCTTCATACTGCTAATAAACATAGGGCTTGAAAGTGCCAGGGGGGGATCCACCTTTAGGTATGTTCTGTGTATTTGCTCTTGTCTAACGGCATCTGCATTAAAATGTTTAATGGCTTTAGTGAGGAAGTTGTTGAAGCCACAGATGGGGAGGAATGTTTAAAATCTCATAAAATACACGGACACAGGGTATTAATTTAAAAAGTGGTGTTCAGACTTGATTCTCATTTTTCTGGGTGTAATATTTCCCACTGTTTTTAAGTTTTAAAAACTTTGTATAGCCCAGAAAAAGAGAGAGGTTGGCTGTGAGTTTCCAAGATTCATATGTATCCTATTCCTCCCCTGGTCCTGGTGCAGTTTGTGTTTTTCCTGCTGTTTAGGCATATCCTCTTCCTGATGTGAACTGGTCTGTGCACTGGCCAGTGTCGATGTGAAAGTGGGCAGGGTTGGTGTGGAGAACATGAGGTCAGAGCCCTTGTAGGAGTTCCCTTCTGGTGGGAATTGGTGTTTATGACTGACCCTCTTTTATCCTCTTCTAGTAGCATTTTTGTTGTGATTGCTCCTGCCCCAAAGTACTTCTTGTTTTCTAAACTGTGGTTTTGGGAATTAACACTTATGTGAGCCTCTCTTAAAGCACAGTATTTATGCAGTGAAATACAGAGAGGTACAATACCATCATCTTCTCATATTTTCTTCATTGTGGCTTCAGACACACTCACTACCCATCACCATCCCTTAAAGTATCATTTGAACCTGAGTGCAGCCACTCTGGGTGACAGATGCTGAGACACGGCTTTCCTCAGCACCCTGGGATTTTGGGAAGAGCCAGTTTACAGCCCAAGCTGCAGGGAAGGTCAGTTCCCCCTGCATGCAGGAGCTGCTCAGGGTTGTAGCAGAAAGCTGAGGGAAGGTGGCTTTGCTTACAGATGTTTTCAGGCATCACCTTTGTCAGTGCTGACGTGGATTTTCCCTTAGGCTGAGCCCTCCTAAGCTGAGCAGATGGCCTGGCTCCACGTGGGATCCCAACACATTGCCTGTGTTGTGTATTAGTGGCAGGACATGTGCAGGAGCACAAAGCTCATTAGGGGCTCTGCTTGTGCAGGGGTATTAAAGGCTCCTGGTGTAAACAGGCAAAGTGACAACCCTGTTGTCATTCTGGTACAACCAGCTGAGTTGCCCGAGTGATTGTGCATGTTGATTGTGTGTCACTTTCTCTGGCCTGGAAGCTCTTTGTGAGTCCTTTGCCAACACAGGAAAGTGCCCTGAACCCCATCTCCCATTACAGACTGTTTATTTTTGCTTTAAACAGGCAGTTTTGTCATCCTTGTATATATTCTTCTGCATATTTCCTTTTAGTGGAATGTTTATCCTTGTTGTCATAGAAGCTGTTTGTTTTTAAAGGAAAAACATAATTGGGAAAAGCACTTAGGGATGTCACATACATACTTACTGTGTGACCTGAGGATGAGTGCTGAGGACTTTGGGATGAGCAGGCACATGCTGCCAGTACCAGAACTTGGTGGAAGACTGGCTACCAGCTCCTAACAGTTTATAATCTATAAAAGAAGTGATTTTACACACTGTCACCACTGGGAAGCTGAAAGCTCGAGGCTTCATGCAGCAAGTAATGGCTTTTCAGTAAATTGAGACATTTATAGGGACCTGATGGTGACACTTGAAGTAATATTTTCCCTGACAGCATTCCCAATTCACCAGCAATTTTTCTTTCCCCTGCAATTCCTGATCTAAAACAATCACCACACTTAAAATGAATGCATGGTCCTAAAAGCTAATCTTAAAAATGGCTTGTTTGACATCCTTCTAATCCCCAAGCTTGCCTGATGCACCGTCTCCTTGCCTGGCTCCCAGTAAGCTGCTGCAGTGCCCGAAGGAATGCCCTCACCCCAGCTCCCTGGGGATGCTCTGTGTGATGGCTTAGCAGCACGAGGCCATGTGCATGAGCTCTATCACCACAGGTTGTGCAGACAGGGGAGTCCTGCAAGGTGTCCTCCTTGGCTGTGCTTTCCCCCTCTGTAACTGGAAAAAGTGCTCAGTCCATCCCAGCTTGGGGAAGGGAGTGTGCAATGGCACCAGAGGGAGAGGGAGAGACAGGAGTGATGGGAAGCAGCAGGGCAAGCATGGAGGAGAAAAATACTCAGGATCTCTGCCAAAGGAAGCCATAAGCTTGGTCAAGTCCTTCTGGCTCAAGCTGAGAATAGCAAAGGTTAGTTCAGACAAAGCTTCCTGGTGTCAGTAATTAAGATTTTGCCAATCTGTTTTTACCCAGCTGGCACTTGAAACAGCTCATCTTTCTCTCCTTCCAGCCAGCTTAAGAGATGCTCTTACAGTTTCTGTTTCCCTTCCTCCAGCAGCAAGAAATCAGGCAGCAGCAATGAACTACCTGGATGAAGTTCCCTTCCGGACAGCCATGAGCCTCAATGGGGACTCAGAGGGAGAAATCCCTTTAGTCACTGCCCCGGACATTGAGCTCCCTGACTGCACCGACATCCTCGTGAGCACCATGGTGAGTCCACAGCCAAGTCACTGCTGGGGGATCCTCAAAGGGATGTCAGCAGCGTTCTCATGAAAGAAGGGATGGGAAACCACCTAACTGATCTCCTCACTGGCTGGTTTGCAGAATTATTGGGAGGAGGTGAGAATGATTAGTGGTGTATGGCAGTGATGATGGGGTTGGTTTGGGGTTACTTTCTAAAAATCCTTTCCAAGAAGTAAGGTTAGGGTTTTCTGGGATAGGAGGACAAATTTCAGGCTCTGCTCTGGGGTTGTTTTCTACTTTGGAGTTATCAACGTCTCATTTATTAATAATATTTATTAAATATTCACCAATAAATCTACCAGCTATAAGCAGGCACTACTACCTGGGCTGGAAGCATATAGATAGTGTTCCCCTCTGAGGCTAAACCATTGTGCTGCTGGTCCAGGCTGATCCTTATGGAGGGATGTGAGGGTGTTTTCCTTGGGGAGGCTGATTTGGGTCCACAGCTGACCCAAGTGGCAAGAACAGTAAAAACAGCATTCCTGGGCTGTGAATGTACTTGCCTGCCTGTCAGGAGGAGACCTTGTTTGGAGAGCTCTGGGACAGGCAAGGCTTGTTTGTTCCAGGAAAACCCTCAGATTTCAGTCACAAACACACTTATATTTTAAGCTGAACTATGTGGAAATGACAACTCTGTTTGGGGACCAGCCGAGACCCTGGCGCCACTAGATAATCTCATGGCTGGTTCTGCTTCTGCCCGAGGTGGCATCTCTCCTCTTGGTGGCTTCTGAGCCCCTGAAGTGGCTCTGCCAAGCGCTGCTAATGAGGGTCACAAACAAACTCTGCCACCATTCTGGGCACAGCCTGTGGCTGGATGCAATGCCTCTCTGCAGCTGCCTAAAATTGGGATGTCTGCACACTCCTGCCTCCCACAGTCAAAGTGACACAAACACCTCCAAGCATAAAATACTTTTCCAAAGAATTTTAGGTGCAACTCACAATAGTAATGACTTCATAGATAAGACTTTTTTGAAGTATGAATTTGAGGATTCCCTATAGAGATGAGACTGACACTGCCCAGTCCTACTGCCAGCCCTAATGCTCAGGGAAATAGGAGCTGATGTGGGAAGCCTGCAGCCCTTAAGATGCTTCATGGAGTGCACAGTTTGCTCCATGCCGCGTTTCTCGTGTCCTCACCAGCTGCCTCTCGCTCTTCCGCAGCACGACTTCTCGCTGGAAAGGAAAGTGCTGTACTGGGTGGAGGTGGCCTCTCAGCAGCAAACCTCCCGCCATCGAGTCACCTCCGAAGTCGTCCCCACGGCTCCCCCGTGCTGGCTGCTGCTGGTGGACCCCGCCGACAGCTACGGGGGGCGGGGTCGGGACGGGGCAGTGCGGCGCTCCATCAGCCTGAGCGCTGCCGACAGCTGCTACGGGCACGCCAAGGGCAGGGCGGTCCTGTCCGACACCGAGAGTGACACCTGGCACTCGGAGGAGGGCGACTACTCGGATGATGAATACTCCTCCACGTCTTGGGAAGAGAATGACAAGGACGAAACGCTCCTCTCCAGGAGGAGAAGCTCTGCGAGAAGTGTGTCTTCACGCCCCGGCTTTTACCAGACCCGACCAAAGACATCACCCGGCTTGCTGGAGCCCTCGCCAGAGAACAACGTCCACAGCCCAGCCAGCCCAGACCCCAGCAAGCAGAGAAGATCCATGGTGATATTTAACAACATGAAGAACGAGCTGGGAGCCGCCAGGAGGAAGCTGGCTGCTTTGGTGCATCCTTTGAACAGAGCTGCCACAGGGAGCAGGGGGATCCTGGTGCCACGGCTGCTGCCCCAGTGCCCTGGCACCAACCACAGCGTCAAATACGGGCCAGATCCAGACGTGTCCCAGCAGGGGACCAGTGTGCCAACTCCTCCGGCCACAGCCGCGCCGATCCCTCCCATCAAGCAGCACAAGCCCACGGTACCGGTGAGAAGCTTCCTTTGGTGGCCCTTTGTTCATCACTGGGAGAGGAGGGAGGTGGAGGGCGTCGAATTAGTCTCATTTGGTGGGGGCTGGCCCAGCAAAAAGGAAGCAAAATGGGGCTTTGGAAAGACTGGACCCATGAGGAATTGCTGAAGTTTTCACGAGAAGTGAAGAAAGGGTTTGATTTTGTCACTGATGTTGAAAGAAGCTTTCTGGATGCACATTTACATTCTCTGTCCAACACATCTGTGTTTTTCCCAATCAGGGTCTAATCTGATTTTCAATTGAAACACTAAAACAAGAGTAAAATATGGAGGGGTTGTCCTCTTTTTGCTACATTATCCCATTCTAACAGATAAAAGTGGGGTTTATAGGGAAATGTCCCCTTACAGACATTATGTCTTTTCTAGGATACTTTGGACTTCATAGTCCTAGTAGAAATACAGATCATTTAGTGATAGAGACAGTGATGTGAAAGGATGGAGTAAATAGTACTCTGTCAACTTAAATCTGAATTGCACCCTGCTTTTAAGAAATTGCATCTAATCCAGCTGCTTGAGAGATGTAGGAGATGAATTACTGAAAACCTGCAATAAAAGCATCAGACACTTGAATTACCAGGTTATTTATATGCAGTTGCATTTGACATGGAGTAATTAAGGAGAGATTAAATGCCTATGTGTGTTTGTACAACACCCACCCTGAACACTCTTCTCTGACCTGTATCTATAGCTGAGCCTGGATTTAATTAAGTCCAGTCTCATTTGATGCTCATTTGATGTTCCTTGTATGGGAATTTCCCTCTTCTGGAGAGAGCAAGGTAACCATCAGTATTCAGAAGCATTGCCTCAGCCTGGGTTGTTCAGCTCATTCCATGACCTGGAGCAATAAGACCATCTGTTTTTTTCCTTGCAGTCCCTCAGCCCCTACACTTGCCTCCCCCCTGCCTCCACGCCTGGACGACCTCTCAGCTGCCACAGATCCCAGCCAGATTCCTCAGCTGACCTGCTCTCTGCACTGAGCCAAGAGGAGAGAGACCTCATCGAGCCCGTCATAGCCTTGGGCTACCCCACCCAGAAAGCCATCCTCACCCTCCAGAAGACAGGAAGGCAAAGCTTAAGTCAGGTTGGTAGAGCTGGCACAGCACTGGGAGAAACTTTTGGTAAAGGAAAGCTTGATTTTAATGGAGAAAGGAATGGCTGTCTTCTTTGGGGTAGATTTTTGAAGGCCTTGCCTTTCCACTTGGTGTCAGACCACAGCTGACAGGATTTTCCATGAGATTACACTTTTGCTGTAATAAAATAGCAATGAGTTGCCCTTAGCTTCTCAGTGCATAATCACGGCTGGCTTTGTTATCTGTTCAATCTGTTGTGTGAAGCACCATGTCCTTTTGAGGTACAAATTTTGCCCCCATATATGGAAACTTTTTGCACATCATTTTTCCCAGCTGTTGGATTCGTTTGATTATTGCCATGGCTCATCCTGTCAGAGTGGGACTGTAGGAATACCTTGGAGATTTGGTTGGGCTCTCTCCAAAACACAACTTCCCTGTGCTGGAGCAAGAAGGGAATCCCTGTAAACATTGCAGCGGAGTCCCAGAGTGCTTTTCCCAAGGAACCCTCTAAAATAACCTGAAATTTATTGAAAATACTTAGCATGCAGCCTCCTCCTACCCCTGGTATGTGAGTAGGTCCCTGCCTGCTGTGCTGCATCCTCATTCCCAATGTCTCTGTCCAGATGAATGTCAGAAAGGTCCAGGTGGGCTCAGAGGCTCATGACATGAGGCAAGCTGCTGGCTTTGACTCCTTTGGCAAACTCGGGGCTGGATCTGCCCATACCAGCAGAGGATTTTAGGGCTAAATTATCCAAGTAGTTATTGCAAAGAGAGAAGGGTCTTAATCACAGCTGAGCAAGAGGAATATCCATGGGGCTGTCAAGCCAGGGAGCAAGAGCAGATATTGGCAGGACATGAGCAGGCAGAGCACCAAGCAGCTGCTGCCAGCTGCCAGTCTCCTTCCCATTCCCCTGGGAGCTGCCTCTGCTGCGTGGGCCAGCTCTCACCCGCCTGGTCGGCGCACGGAGCTGCTCTGTGGCTGAGTCATCCTGCAGCTTCCGGCTCCCTCCTTACTCACCCCGGCTGGACCAGCTCCCCAGAGCTCGCTGGAGTTTAGGTGAGCTGAGGTGGGAAGGGAAGCTTTATGTCTTCAATCCATAGAGGTTTAATCTAGGCACAGAGAGATGGGCAGAGCCCAGCCCATGTTTCACAGAGCCATGCGAGGGCGTCTTGTAGCAGCTGCTGGCTTCAAAATGAAGAAGCAGTGTGTCTTATTAAGGGTAGAAATGGGTACAGCCTGCTCCCTTCTGTATAAACCTCAGGACTCCCACTCCCTTGGAGAAGAGATTACTGCACCAAAAGACAAGGTCTGCCTTCTTCATCAGCAATTCCCATCTTTCCCATTTATGCCCAATGCAGCCAAGATAAAGCCTGACCCTTCATGCATCTTTTACAAGTACCAAACTACCAAAGTAGTCTAAATCTTCCTGGAAAATATGTTCCAGCTGAAGTTAAAAGGAAGACCTGTGCTGTGACCAAGCAGTAAAGATTGCTTGCTGTTGATACCTGAGGTTTCGATATGTGACAATGACTACTTCAACTGTTTTTGGACAGTGAGTGATTCTCTTGATATTTAAAAGATGCTGCTGGGAATTGTGCGTCAGCACTCCAAGAACAACGAGGAAAGCCAAAAATAACTGTTTACTTTCAGTAATGACAGCACACAGGTCTCCCCTGGGGTGGGCTTTGCACTTGGACCCTGGAGCAAACCCACGGGTGCCTGAACTCCATTGCATCAAAGGGATGTGGGGTCAGCTGAGCAAAGTCATCCCACCGGGACAGGCTCTGCCTCACCCTGGAGGCCATCGCTCTGCATCTTGAGTGTTCACATGTTTGGTTTCCTCCTTCTTCCCATTCCCACCCTGGGAGGGTGAAGGGGGACCAAGATGTTGTCTCCCACTGGAAATCCTGCAGACAGACAGACAGACAGACCTCCCTGGCTGAGCATTAGATGGGAACTGGCAAGATGGTGGTGGCTCATGAACCCCCCATAGGGTGTTCCTGGGAGGTGTTAAGGGGGCTCCTGACAGGCCTTGCTCCCCATGCCTGCAAGGCTGGATTAACCTGTCTGTCTTCCTCTGCAGTTCCTGAGCTACCTGGGTGCCTGTGATCGGCTGCTGAAGCAGGGCTATGAGGAAGGGCAGGTGGAGGAAGCCATGGAAATGTTCCAGTACTCGGAGAAAAAGGTCAGAATGGGATGGCACAGCCCAGCCCTTTGTGCTGTGTCCTCCAGGATCTCTTTTTCGGTGGGCTGCACGCTTCCCTCTGCCTCCACAGGCCCTCCTGCAGCCTCATGGAGGGCCAGACCCCTAGGGCAGTGTCACCATAAGGACCCCTGGGGGAGGACACCTGCTCCTTCACTCTCCTCCACCCTTCTCGCTGTTGTGCATCACGATGCTCACTCAGCCTTTGTGTGAGAATCCCGTCCCGAGCCCACCAACACTCACACTGTGTCCTGCCCTGCCAGCTCTCCCTTCTACCCCCAGGGAGGAGAACCATGGAGAACTGGGCATTTGTCTCCATCATCAGTCTCCCCCTGGGGGTAATGGAGAGCCTGGGAAGGCAGAGCTGCATGAAATCCAGGCTGGCAGTGTTTGCCGGGATGCCGATGCCTGTAGGATTGCCATGTCCTTAGGGCAGTGGCAGTGGGAGGGTGCCTGGGTCTGAGTGTCAGGGAAGGGTTTATTTATTAAGGACACAGCTCCAGATGACGTTGTGGCGCTGGGGCCTAGCCTGAACAAAGCAGAGGAGCAGGACAAATGAATTCCAGCTGTGCTCACTGCCATTCCCTGCTCTCTTCATAATGCAGGCAAACACTGCATGGAATTGATATAAATAGTATAAGGAATAGTGAAGCTAGAGGCTGACTTTATTAAATATTTCTTATTTAAGACGTTTCAATGCTACCAGGGATATGTGTGTCCTCAATCTGCTGTCACAGTGATACAATTTAGCCAGATCTGAGTGCAGCCTTGTCCCACAGCACTGCTTTTTCTGAAACTACATGATATATCCATCCATGATAACATCATTCTTCTCTCCTCCTTCTTCCTCCAGGCAGCTGAATTCTTGCATCTGTTGGCTCAATTTAATGATATGGGCTTCCAGCAAAATGAAATCAAAGAAGTTCTTTTGCTTTGTGGGAATCAGAGGGAGAGGGCTCTGGAAGAGCTTGTGATGAAAACCCACTGAGCAGCATCCTGGAGCAGTCACAGCTTCCCCCCTCCACATCAGACCAGAAGGACTCAGTGATTCTGCTGCTCCATCCCCACCCCTGGAAGCACCAGACACACAACTTCAAAGCTCTGCTTTGGTGTCTCATTTTATGGACATCAGTCATAAGAGTGTTTATCATTCAGACACTGACTGCATAGCAGGAATGTTTATCTCTTCACCCACACATCCCCACCCTTGATCATCTCAGCTATTGAGATTAAAGAAGATCCAAACTGCCTTCGGCTTAGATTTTTGCAAAAACCAAACCAAACCAGTGTTCTCCCTCCACCTGGGGTGATGGGTGTCATGTTTTAAGCTACAATCAAGTTGGGATTCTTAAAAGATTATATAAATCAACAGAATAAATTGTTTTCCTAAAATCTGAAGGCTCCTGCAGGAACATGTGTTGGTCCTGGCTTGGGAAGAGTCTCAGCTGACTTAGTCATGGTTGAATATTGTAATTGAAATCCACTTTGATCACATTAGCTTCTCCTTTTAAACCAGATATTTGAGGAAAATACACAGTTCCATGTGGATAAAGAAAGAAAACAAGCTGCCCTTGCTCTGAAATACATGAGGTTTATCCAGTGCAATGAAAAACGGTGGAGGAAAAGGTTTGTCCTCAGGCAACTTCATGAGATCAGAACAGAGAGATGGGGAACTGCTCACTGCCCTCATGCTCTGCCCAAATCAGGAAAATTCAGGGGATACTTCCCTAAACTGTGAATACAGTGGTTCCAAATGAAGTGAAGCATGAATGTCAGCATCAGGAGCATCTGGATGTCCAAGGGAATTCTGTATGTAACTGAAGGACAGAGAATGGGAGATCCAGATCACTGTACAGGATGTGTGTCTTGGCTTGGCAGTGGAACAGTGACAGTGTTTTCACATAAAGTATGTTATTTTCGTGTGAATTAGAAACAGATGTAATTTCTTTGAGTAAAGATGCTTGGGGGGGTTCTTCTGCAACATGTTTGTCTTTTTCTGTCAGCATGCCAACTGGCACAACCCAGCAGAGAAAATCCTTAGCTGTATTTGTACCATTTTCCATTGTACCCTTCCAAACAATCTCCCAGTGCAATGTGCTGCCATCAAGGTAAAACACTATGTCCCTTCTCCTTGGATCTCCAGGTGGGTGCCAGACAACAACAGGAAGGTACAGCTCTCCATGGCTGCCTTCATTCTTGCCTGGATGCAACAAGGAAACTTGGCATCCATGTTTTGGGGGAGTTGACCCATCCATCCCCAAGGATGCTTTATTCCTGCTCTTCTTTAATGGCACTGAAACAGAAAATGTGGCACCCTGCATGTCCTAGGGAGATATTCCTGGGGAGCTCACAGGCTCTTTTTGGAACTCCCAGCCCTGTTTTTCCTCCTGCTTTCCCTTGGTTATACAAGCTTTTATTTTTGATACAGCCCATATAAGGCAAGTCCATCTACAGACAGCATTTCCTTACATTCCCCCTTGCCAAGATGATGTCACCTTAAAAACGAGACTTGCAAAAGGTTAAGCTGTGATTAGGCAGATCGCGTCGCCTCCAACTGTGATCTTTGGCGGAGCAAACACGGTGAGGATGGAAAGGAGAAGATAAGGGTGCTGTGCTGGTGCCAGAGGTGCTGAATTCTGGTGGAGCAAAGCGCACTGGCAGCATTGTGCCAACTCACTGTGCAAAGGCTGAGCAGCTTCTCACCCTCCATCCAGGTTTGTTTGGTCCTGGATCTTGGATCATTTCTCGCAGAGGTAAGAAATGTATCTTTTTTCCTCCCTTTGCATCTAAAATTATCTTGATTTTCTTTTTGGATCACAGTCTGGATTGATGAATGCAACAAATGGCTCTGGGGAGCATCCATGCCATACTCAGCTGCCTGCCAAGACTCACACTTTCCCTCAAGTGCTACACTTAAAATCTTAAAACCTTTTACATTTTGTTGACAAATATCTTTGTAAACCCCTGAACTGTCAAGAAGCAGCATGTAGAGGTGGGGAGGAGGTTGTATCACTTGCTATTGGAGCTGGAGGGTAGGGGTGAGCCTGCCAAGTTCTGTGGTCTAGGGTTGGCCACAGGAGCCCAACATAAATATTTTAGTAACAGAGTTATTTTAACTTCATTTTAATGGATGTTTAAGCTGTTCAGCTTAAAATTGCTTTAAAGCAATGTGTTTCCATGTGCTGCTCTCAGGAGAAGACAATGTGAAATGTTAATTCATTAATTGCTTTTGTCTGGGAAGGGGACAATGATTTGATTTGATGGGCTGCTGTAACATTCCACCTGGGGACTGCAATGCTGCTCAGCTCACAATGCCCACAGTGCAGAGCTGGGACGGGTCTGTCAGTGTCCCCTGCCTCCCCCGTGCCACCGCCAGACCTGCAGCTCCACCAGCAGCAGTCCCCTCATGGGTGACATTGGGGTGGTGGCCTGCCCCAGTGGCAGAGAGCAAATGGGGACAAGGTGCATCCAGTGGATGGGTGCAAGCTGGGGTTTTCTGGTTTGTTTTGGTTTGCAGTTGCGTTGAGTGGGTTTATTCTCAAATGCGGGAACTGTTTTGAAAATGCTGAGAACTTGGCGAGGATCAGCAGCGGAGATATTGAGGCATCCCAGCTGGTATCCCTTCCGCTCCCTCCCGGCCTGGACAGCACAGGCAGCCCAAAGCCTGCCCCATGGATGGGAAACCAGCTGAGCTGGGGTCTGGGTTTGCTGCTGCCCTGGTCTCTGTGGTCACAAAGAGGAGCTCTGTGCTCCTCAGCCATCCCCAGAGCTGGTGTTGAGGGCTCAGGCAGTGGGATCTGATGGGAACAGCTCCTCTGGCTGTGGAGCTCTGCAAGCCTGGTATCACCATGTAATGGCTCCCTAGCCCTCATTCCCTTTTGGCACTCTCTGTACTTCCAAGCTTTGCCATGTCCTCAAAAGACCCTGACTTGGCTCAAGCAAGTCTCTGGTGAGAACCAGCACTTGCCACCCCATTGGGTCTGTGCCGGGGCCTGAGGGGGGTGATTGATGTTCCCAGGTCCCAGAAAACCCTTGGCACATTAAGCACCTGATGCCCAGGAGCTGCTTTCCTTCATTCCCCATCTCCCCTCCTCCTCCCAGGACCCCGTTGCAGCCACAGAGAATTCCCAGGGGAGTGCGGGGCTCTGTGGGAACCGCACTCCCACGTAAGGCTCTGAAACTGAGCTGCAGCTGAAAAAGCATTCGGGGCAGAAGCGAGTCCTGACACAGATCCCTGTTAGGAGGTATTTTCCTTCAGAAGCACAGGAGGAAAAAACCTGCAAGAGTAAATGTAAAACACAGCAATGAGAAGCTTTTCTATAGCTTTTCCTTTTAATTCCGGCATGTAATGAATGATTTCCCATCAAGGCAGAGAGGAGGTGGAATGCTGCACACCCTCAGAGTGCAGTCAGAATAAATAAATCCCATGTTTGCATCTCTATGGTATCTGTCCTCTGCAGAAGCCACAATGTCCTGCACACAGCTGGCTTGTGAGCTCATGGATAACAGGACTTTGTGCCCGTGCAGGGCAGGAAGAGGCAGACAGGAGCTGCCCTTTCCCTCTGGCAGGGTCTAATGTCACCTCCATGGTCCAACATGATGCATCCCTGGACCTGAGAAGAACTCCATGGAGGAGGAGAGGAGCCCAGGGGAGCAGTGAGTGCAGAGCTGAGGCCATGTGCAAGGAGAGCATCCTGACATGGGATGGGGGACCAGCTACGTCGCGATGTCATGGTCACGTCTCGGCAGCCGCAGCAGGAAGGTCTGCAGGGAGCCGCTGCGTGGGAAACCTGCCCGCTCCTTCTTCTGCTTCCAGGTCTCCTCTTCCACGGAGTAGAGCAGCGTCAGCATCTTGTTGACGGTGTAGATGGTGTCACCCCTGACGACGGCGGTGAAGAGAGCTCCCTTGCTGTTCATGAACTGCCCGGGCAGGGCGCTCCACTGCCGCGACGTCAGGTTGAAGCAGTCGATGACACAACGCAAGAAGTCGTCGTAGGGGCCGTTGCGCATGACGTAGAGGTTGTCACGATGGGCCACCATGCAGTGCCCGTAGCTCTGGTGCCGCTTGAGCTCGGTGACGGGAAGCCACGCGTCTTGCTGGGTCTCGTACTCGTAGATGACAGTGGTGTCCAGTGGCTGCCACAAGCAAACGAAGATCTGCCCCAAGGCTTGGGCACAGGGCGCTGCCGTGCTCGGTTGCGGCAGGTCAGAGACGAACGTCCAGGTGCTGGAGGCCAGGTCGTACCTCTCCACGGACTTGAGCGAGATCTTCTCGTACTCGCCGCCGATGGCGTAGAGGTAGCCCTCGTGGCCCACCAGCCTGACATCGTAGCGCAGCTGGTGAGGGCTGGGGAACTCGCTCCAGGCATTGGCATCAGCATCGTAGCAGAAGCTGCTCTCCACCACCTGCTTGTTGGCCCCGTAGACGCCACCCACGATGTAGATCTTATTATCCATGGTTGCCATGCCGGCTAGGAATGTGCTGGCGCTCAGCGGAAGGCAGGAGAGGGTCCTCCATGTGTTGGTCTCCTCGTCCAAGTAGCAGATGGTCCTGGAGAGGTCCTCCAAGAACTCGAAGGTGGGTGTGTGGGCTCCCACTGCCACAAAGGTGCTGGGTAGGAGGGCTTCCACGTAGGCCAGCAGGTCATCGGAGAGGCAGTCCAGGTACTCCTCCAGCTCGGCGTAGCTGTCCCTGATGTAGAGTGCGGCGCAGTGGAAGAGATCCAGGAGGCCGAATATGGCAGCGGCTTGGTACAGCAGGATGCAGTTGTCAGAGTTGATGGAGTGGATCAAGTACTTGGCCAAGGGCTTCACCTGCAGGAAGGCAGCACATTCCACTGCCTGGAAGGTCTCCTCGCTGCCAAGGATGGGCCTCTCGCCCGCCAGCACCCGCAGCATGGCGAGGAACCCGGCTGCACTCAGCTCCCCCAGGCCGATCTCCTCCTGCGTGCTCTCCCTCATGCCCGAGCGGAAGAGGGCACGGAAGTACTCACTGCTCTCCACCAGCAAGGTCTTCTCCACCAAGAATGACTGTTCCTCCACCCGGATACGCACCCGCTCCGGGGGTCCGGCCTGGGAGCCTTCCTCCTCTGGGGTCATCCTTGCCTGGGACCTCAGCAGCTCTCAGGGGTGGGGGAGCACCTGATGCCCCTCCGTGCTGTGCCCCTGCACAGCCCCCTCGGGCCTTCTCCACCCTTTGATGCCTTTGCTGCACTGCCCGGCAGCCTTGTAATATAAATACCTTGGGCTAAAGATAGCTGAGCTCGTGACCAGGGCCCTTCAAAGGCATCCACCAGGCTCAGCTGCCCCCACAAATTTGGGCAGGGTTCCAGTGTCACCAGCCAGCACTGGGCATGGCAGAGGTGCCTGGATCATCCCATGCAGTATGCCCAGCCACTCAGGAGAAACTGGGTTTTGGTCTCTCCCCTCTCAGGGATCCTCCTTATGATGCCCTAAGGAACAGTGCCCCAACCTGGGGAGGGCAACACTTGTGTGGCTGGGAAGAACATCTGGCCACACTATTTTTTTTCACCTGGGGAATCTCATTGTGAGAAAAAGGAAGTGCAGCAACCTCTTGTCACCAGAAAACCTCCCCTCTGGCCTCAGGGCTTGCCCAGCTCCCCATAATACCTGGCTGTGGGAAGAGATAAACCCCTGTTTACTGACACAGAGCTTGAGAGTGAGGAAAAGTGTTATTTGTGGCACATCACTTGTTTGTGTGCTAATCACAGATTTTTCTGGCTCGAAGTTCCATTTCAGCTCCGCCATGGGATGCCAAGGAAGGCTGACATCAGGGCTCACCTGGGGGCTCCTTCCTGGATCTCCCCATCACTACCTGTGACTAGTTTGCAGCTAGTGTTTTCTTTTGATGAAAAATTTAACCTGAGCAGCTCATCCTGTTGAAGGTCTTTTTGCTCCTTCCTTAACCTCCTCATCCCAGCATCTGGGAACTTTCCAGGCAGTGCATGATGGCAAAGCTGTTGCCTCAGAGTCATGGCCACAGCAGGTTCCCCCAGAAATCTGAGTTTAGGGGAGAATGGGAGAATTTTGCACTTGCGCCACTGTCACCGATCCTCATGGATATCCAGCTTAAAATACCATATTTAGTTCCAATTGCTTTTAAGCACCCTAGACCCGTGACCAAAGGGGGTCTGGGGTAACGGGTCCTCAGAGGGGCTCTGCTTCCTGCAGGGGAGTTATCCCCGTGATCCCCATCCTCCCCATCCCTGGGGCTTGCAGGGACTTCCACACTCCCAGACTATTTTGGGAGGGTTTAAAAATATCCTGCCTGTATTAACGGGCAATATTCCCAAGGGCGCAGCAGCCCCGCATGGCCACGGAGCAGCCTTGTCCCCCCAGCCTCGGCTATGGCCCCTCCCGCAGTCCCTCGGGGCCGGCCCAGGGGCCTTATCCTGTGGTCCCGGGCACTGAGCCCTATCCCAAATGGCTGTGATCACCATGACAACGCTGACTTCAGCCTCCGCCACCTACTCGGGCTCAGAGCCACTGGGTGCCGGCTGATGGATTGGTACGGGCACTGGTGAGTACTCCCCGGGCTCCCTCTTCCTCTTGGGACCGAGTCTTTTGGTTGGGAAAAGGGTATTTCTCTGCCTCGAAAGTCTCTGCCGGGAGCAGAAGGTGTCAGTGCTTAACTGCGTCCGAAGGAGCCGGGCAGGTGGTGCACAGGATGGCTGGACAGGCAGCTCCGGATGCTGCTCCTGCCTGCCGGAGGTGTGATGAGTTTGCCGGCCTCAGACAGGACAGAGGGACCAGGTTTGGGCTTGCTGGGGACACGGCGAGGAGCTGAGGGCTCACGAAGGTATCGGGACACGGCGAGGTGGCCACCAAGGCGAGGCACTGCAGGTCTCGGGCCCGGGGGTCCCTGCCCGAAGCCAGGAGAGCTCGGGGTGCCGGCGTGTGCTCTGCCGGGGGGACTGTCCTCGGGGTGGCCGGGGCAGCGTGTCCAGCCCCGCGGCGTGGCAGCTTTCCTTACAAGGAGTTTGGCTGGAGCCCGAGCAGCGGGAGCTGCGCTCGCCTCCGCCTGCCTCATTCATCGCAGCCCCGGCCGTGCAGGGGCCGCCGCTGTCCCGGCCCCGCGCTCACGGAGAACCCCGCGTCTCCTCCGGCCGTGGGTTTTAAGGTGGGAGGCTGCGTTTCTCTTCTCTTTCTGGGGTGTGATGGGTGGGCAGAGGGCTGGGGGGGTCCTTCTCTTTCGGTGGGGTGCTGGCCGCCACTGTGGGATGAGGATGCCAGCCTGGCTCCAGGATGCGGATGGAAGAGGGGGCATCTCCCACCCTGGTGCTGCTGAGCTCTTCTCTCCCCCAGGCTGCGACACGCACGAGCCAGGCAGTGAGAAGGTTCCCATCCGACATGGCAGCGGGTGCTCCATGTCCCCCCGCTCTCTCCCGCAGGACCGAGGATGTCCTCGATGTTCGGCAAACCCCGAGCCAGCACCGAGCGGCCGCCCCAGAATTCCCTCCCCGAGTGCAACGTGGCCATCCTGGGCTGCAGAGGGGCCGGCAAGTCAGGTGAGACGGGCGGGGCAGGGCATCGGGGAGCTGCCGGCTGCCGTCAGGGGACACCTGCCTCACCTGCCTCTTTCACCTCCTGCAGCTCTGACCGTGAAGTTTCTAACCAAGAGGTTCATCAGTGAATATGATCCCAACTTGGGTAAGTAAGGCACGTTCTTATCCCATGGAGCATCCTTCCCAACTCCCACGTTTCCCATGAATGTGGCATGCAAGGAGAAAGAAAAAACAACCCACCCAAAATTATATAAAAAACAACAAGAAGGGCTGGATTTGACCCAAAACCATCTGCTAAAACAGAGGTGAAAGCAGTGACATCTCTGGGGGGACTTACCATGGGAATGTTGGCTCCTCGCATTGCCCCCAAAAAACCAAAAGCTGAATTCTTGAGGCTCTTTGAGGAGCATCTCATGTCTGTTGGGCAGGGAAAAGGCTGAGGAAATGAGGACGGGTGCACAGCAGGCGACCCTGGGGCTGAGTTTTGCAGTGAGCAGTTCTGGGCATTTTTTTTCCACTCATTTGAGAAATTAATAACTATTTTCCTAGGCCTGACTCCAGGCTGTGGGGAAGAACCATAAATGATTTATCAGGGACATTAAGGAGATATGGACCTTGTCCAAGAACCAACTCCAGCCCCTAATAATTCAGTGAGTCTTAGAAAGAAGGATAAATCCTTTCTTCCTCAGATATTTTTGGGAATGTGGTTTCATCTTCCCACGTCAAAACCTTTCCGAAACACATCCGTTAAAAGCTGGCCCAAAGAAAGCATCTTTCTCCTGGGGGAATGGCTCAACTGCTCTCCCTGCCTGCCCTCCTTCCAAAAGAAAGGACTGTTCTTCTCACTTGATTTATTGGGAAACAGTCCCATGTCAAGCCTCCAGATTGCTTTATCTCATCAGGCCATGGCTTTTAGATAAGGGCTGAGGCCTGGGTGCAGTGATTGCTGTGCCAAGCTCCTTCCCCTCCCTCCTTCTCCTGTGGGAGTCCACACTTGCAGCACGTGGGGAGAAATAAGCGCTCCTAGCCAGGCTTGCCCAGCAACATCACCACCAGTCCCCCAAAATAAAGTTGCCTCAGGAAGGAGTAAGGTGGGAGGCATTGGTGGAGGATGCTCCTCATCAGGGCTGAAATTTTCCCATGGTGTCCCAAGCATCCTGGGCTTTGCTTGCCTTTGAAGAAGACAGGATGTGCCAGCCCATCCTCACAACCACCCTTCTTGCAGAGGACACCTACTCCTCAGAGGAGCTGGTGGACCAGCAGCCTGTGCTCTTGAAGGTGATGGACACTGCTGACCAGGTAAGGCATTGTGGGGGTGATGACCAGCTGGACCATGGCTTGACCACGACTGGACTGCAGCTCAGGCACTCCTCTCACCCCCAGGATGGCCCCGGGAACTGCGAGCGCTACCTGTGCTGGGCCAGCGCCTTCCTGGTTGTCTACAGCATCGACAACAGGAAGAGCTTCGAGGGCTGCCAGCGCTACCTCGAGGTGCTCGCCCTGCACGCGCGGGGCTGCCAGCGCCGCTGCCCCGTGCTCCTGCTGGGAAACAAGCTGGACATGGAGCAGTACAGGTACCGGGCACGCGGTAAGGCTGCCTGCTCCCCGTGGGAGAGAGCTCACACATCCCCATCCCTCCTACTGGGATGCAAAGCCCAGATCTGATTTTTCACGGGCATTTCCACCCCCATTAGTATTTGCAACATCCTCCCACATCCCTGAAGTTTCTGCTCTCTTGCCCGAGGGCTGATGTGTTTATTTTGAGCCCGTTGATATTTTCAGTAGGATGTTTTTTGGCTGAGTGGTGAGGCAGCGTCACCATCCCTTGCAGGGCTTGAGCCAGAGGAGCCCCTCTGGACATGCCCTTCCCTTCCCTGGAGCCCTCTAGTTCCAGCCCCACTGCCAGGACTGGATGTGCCCAATATGTTTTTCTGGCCTTTTGTGCTGCTCTGTGGTCCCACGGGCCCCTGAGTCACGTGCATTGCTGGAACCCTCTTGCTCCCACGATGGAGGTATCCCCCTCCCCAGAGCAAGGACCTGCCCCATATCCTCCTCCTTGCTTCCCAGTGCACTGTCATCACACTCGCCCCTGGGTTCCTGGAACACATCCCTCACAGGAGAAGCTGTGTGATTCCCCAGGGACACAGAGGCCATTACTCTGGGATTTTGGGAAAGGCAAAACTCTTTTGGACTCATGTACCTGCTTGTCCCAGGGCAGGGATGGGCAGGTGCTACCTTGGTGCTCTTTGGAAAGGAAGCGTGGGATGCACGATCTGTTACCTGCACCTTTTTCGGGTGGCTGCTGTGCCCCAAGGGATCCTGCACCCATCCCCTCCCCTCTCGCCAGGCAGGTGCTCTCAGCAGAAGGGATGTCCCTCGCCAGCAGGTTTGGGTGCCTCTTCCATGAGGTGTCAGCATGCCAGGACTTCGCTCGGGTGCAGCACGTCTTCCACGAGGCCGTGCGGGAGGTGCGGCGCCAGGCGGAGTGGAACCTTCCCGTGCGGCCACTCTTCATCTCCGAGGAGCGGCCCTGCCCGCCCGTGGCCACGCCGGTGGCCCTGCCCACCCACCACAGCTTGGCCACCTGCACCTTCAACACCCTCTCCCCTGTCAACTACAAGGAGATCCCCTCGGTGGCGCAGGCCAAGCTGGTCACCGTCAAGTCCTCGCGGGCTCAGAGCAAAAGGAAGGCTCCCACACTCACCTTGCTGAAAGGCTTCAAGATATTTTAGGACACATCCCTGTGGGCTGCAGAGAGGGAGAGAGAGAGACCCTCATCCATCCCCCCAGCTCCACAGCAGCTGGGACCTTCCATGATGGACTCACAGGCACTGCAGCAGCTGCTGGCAGACGGTGGCCCCGGTCTCCGTGCTGTGGCAAAGCCAGCAGTGGCAACTTGGCGAGCAGGCAGAGTGCCAAGGGTCTGACATGGGCTGTGGCATCACTCTGCCTGCCCCTGCCCGGTGCTGCTGTGGTGTTTGCACCCTGTCCTGCTACTGCCACTGGGGCCAGCCCAGTTTTCTGTGAGGATGCAGCAGCTCCCAGAGGAGCCAGAGCTGTGGATACCATTGGGAGGGGATGGGCCAACCCCATGGCCACCAGCCAGTTTGGGCACCTGGCCCACAGCTACAGGAGCCCAGGAATGAGGAACTAATCATTAATCCAGCATGGAGGCACATCTCGTTCATCCCACAGGTCCCCGACTAAGCAATAAGTAGGAGGATTTTTTTTTTTTTTAATCCAGATAAAAAAGGTGCAGATACTGTTTCAGCTGCTTAAAGGCCTCAGGTGGCCTGAAACAGATACCCACACATCAAGCCAAGTCACACCAAAATTGCTGCTTTTTTGCTCAACTTTTTACACTATAGCATCCCTTTCCAAAGTCTTTGCAAAGAGATGCTTTGCTGACAAGAACATGGTCTGCAAAGCCTGTGTTTAAAAGACTGATGTATTTCCAGTAATGTCCTAAATTATTTCATGGCTTCTACGTGTGCCCAGTGGAGGACACAAAGGGAATCCTGGAGCAGACCAGGCTCTACCTGTGCCTGAGCCAGGGTCAAGGGCTGGATGTTTGGTTTCAGGTGCTCTATCAGATTAAATGTTCTGCTTCTCCCTGGAGTTGCAGTTACTTTGTAGAGTAAAATATCCATGTGTATATTTGTACATATAGCCATATAAATATATATATATGACCTTACCGACAGAGAGATTCAATATGGCATTTTGATCAACTACTTTGGAAAGTATTTTAATAAAGAGGATACTGAAAAGAATAAAAATGTCTCAGCTTCAGTGTTGCTGTTTTCCTGATGGGATGTGAGGGTGCTTTCCCTGGCTGACTGCAGGCCAAGCTTCCCACTTACTTCCCTGGCTCAGGTCCTTTAGCCTGCTTTACCCTTCAGCCCCTGAGGGAGGAGATGAAGCTGGCACTGGAGGGAAGGCTGGAAACAGCCAGAGCAGTGGGGGAACACCAGCCAGGCAGGAGCTGAGTCCACAGCCCCTCCTGCAGGTGCAACTCTGCTGCTTTCTTGTTTCACCCTTTTCTTTCTCCAGGCTAAACTGCATTTGTAAACTTGCACCCCTGTGAATTGAGACATTCTGATAACCTCCTTAAGGCCTAAATGGGCTGATTCCAGCTGCCACTATATGGCCTCCTCAGACATCTCTGTGTACAGGGACGTGACAGTCCCGTCCTTCCACTGGACCATCACATCCCCTGGTCTCTGGTCCTGGGGCCCTGGCTGCTGCTTTAGTGGCTCAGCCGGGCTGTATTCCTGCACAGGCATCAGGGCTTGCTTGGCATCGAGGTCAGCTTCTTGTGTGGTTTGTGCTGCTTCTCCATTCACAAGGATCTTCCTTTTCCTGCAGGGAAGGCACAACAAAGACACACAGAGTGAAGCAGCAAGCCCAGCCCACATCTGAGGGCACCCAGCCTGGTGAGGGTCACAGCCATCAATTTACACCGTGTTCCTGGAACACGCCAGCTGCTTGTGGGCAAACGCCGCCAGGTGAGCTGTGCCAGGTAAGTGCTCTGAAGTGTTTGAGCACACACAGCTGTGGGATTCACACTTGGAGAGCACCCAGCTCCTGACGCCAGGAGCAGCACGCAGCCGGCCATCACTAGAGGGAGAGCGAGGCAGGCTCGCAGCGTTAGCTCTTCTCTCGTCTGAAGACGGCAGCTCTGACACAGTGCTAAGTTTTCGCGCCCTAGCAAACAGCGAGTTGCTTCTCAGCTGTGGGGTCGTGCAGCAACCGGGAAACTGTGTGGGGATGTGGATAGGCTGGGAGTCCTACTCCAAACCCCCTGTACTTAGGGGAGAGCACCTCACACCACAGTTATCATCGCTTCCCTCCCAGCAGCCCTGTTAGGCTGGGCAGAGCTCTGCAGACCTTTATTCGATCCAGGGCCCAGAGAAGGGGCTTGTTCCAAGTAACACAAAGTGAGCAGGTATCAGGCAAGGTTTTATAACAAAAAATGGTTCAAAGGGAGTTTGTCTTTGCTCTTCTCCCCATCACTCAGGGCTTGTCCTACCCTATCAAAATTCTGTGTCTGCTTTCCTGGGAAGCTTTCAGGGCACCACCACACACCAAAAGATTCTCAAATTTTCCTGTCTCACCTGTTTCGCACAATGTTAATGGTCAGAAGAACAAGACCCAAAATCATGGTCGCGAGGGAAAGTGCAAGAACGGAATAATTCCATGTTGAGGCTGAGGGAAAGCAGAGAGGCAGTGTTAGCAGGCAGCACAGTGTGACCCATAGAGCCTGGCCAGGGGTTTTCTGAGGACACTCAAGATGCTCTGTCCTTGATTTTTGTAGCTTTGAAGTTGATCCTCATGACGCTGACCTGCTGCTATGTCAATCTGCTCCCTCCACCCTGCCAAAATCACAAGAGACCTTTGCTCTTTTGGCAGGCTCTGCCTGGAAAGAGGCTGAACCCCAGAGACACTATCTCAGCAAAGCCTCCTGACTGTCTTCACCTATGGCCTCCTTATTCCAGAGGCAAGACTGAGGGTTTGTGTGTCTGGGGTAAATCACCTCCTCAGGCAGTGCCCTCAGGCATCTCTGTTAGGCAAGAAAGTTAACAGCCAAGGACTGTGCCTCAGCCCAGGAGCACCAATGGGACTTACGGTCTTCTCTGCGGAAGAACCAGAGCAGCTCCTCCAGCTGTTCCAGTTCCAAGCCCAGTGGAAGGGTAACATTGCCTGCTGTGTGCTCGTCCACGTGTGTGCTGGCCAGGGTGGTTGGGAGGTACTTGTGCTCTGCCTCAGCTGTGGTGGAAAGAGAAAGATGCAATAGTCACTGCGGCCCTTCAGACTGGAAGTGGCCTTCCCCTTCACTCCCAGGGTTGCCCAGCACATCTCTCCAAGCAGGCAGAACTCAGCCCTGAGCCTGATCTCATGCAGTGGGAAGGGAAGAGTGTTTTTGGCTGCAGACCCCATTATGGTGAGGCAGCAGGGCTGCAAAGACTTCAGAATGCTGATTGGGCTTTTCCACATTCCTCATCTCCCACCAAGCAGAGGCAGCTCCGTGTGCCACAATTCACCAAAGAGTTGCCTTGCCAAGACCAGTCCTCAAAATCTGACTCTGGACTGCAGTCCTCCAGCAATAAATTCCTATTCATCAGGCTGGCTTGTATACACAACTTGACTCTCGCTTTTTTTATCAAAAAAGCTTCAGTGTCTGCAAAGAAACCAACATATAAATGTGGCCAACCCCAAGCACAGAACACACACACAGAATGCAGATGGGAATGACACCCAGTTGTGGAACTGGGGTGCAACTTTTTACTTGGCTCAGTCAGGCTGCTGCTGGTGTATACTGAGGAAAATAGCCCCATAGAAAGAAAGAAACTGTATTTCTAGGAAGTTAAGGTCTTTGCACATGTGACCTACTTTACCCACACCATTATCCTTTAAGCTAAGACTCTACCTTGCAGCAGGAAAAATGGGATTATCCAGAAGAACTTCATATTTGTTTATGCAGGTGGGATGGATCACGCCTTCACAGTATTTCTTCAGTGTGGAGATGCCTGCAAAATACAGAGAAACGAAGGAGCTGAGAGAGAATCTGATTCCCCTCCCTACTCCAGCTCTTTTCAGAGAGGGGATCTCATGTACTTCAGCATCTGTTTCCTCCTGAGATTGTGAGTCTGACCTGCCAGGACAGGGTGCAGAAATCCCTGGACCACCAAGGTGACAGCAGAGGGGGTCTGGCACAGCATCTGCTGCCCGGGTGGGACGCCTTGCTGAGGTGAACCTGTACAGATGTGAGCTCAGCTGCTGTGAGCCAGCCCCTCCCCAACTAACAAAGCTTCCCTGCTTGCTCCCTTGCCATAATCTCTAGAGAACATATACTTTGCATGTGACAACCTATTGCCAACCCATGGATGGCAGAATATGGGTGTGGAGATGAGGAAGTGGAAGGCTGAGCTCCAGGAGGAGGCAAGGCTGGCTTGCCATTGAGGTTACGGTGTCTCCCATCCCTCAGGGAAACAGAAAGTCCTCCTTGACCTTTAGTCCCTCATTTATTAGAGGCATCAATCCAACTTTTATGGCTGCTTGTCCGAATTAGTTCTTCAGTGTCCTTGGAAGGGACCTGCCCTGAGCAGGGGTTCCTGGCTGTCCACTCTGATTTGGTGAGGCGTTGAGGTGGCTCTCCCCAGCCCAGTGCTCACTGGCCATCACCCACTGGCAGGTCAGTGACACCACAACACACATGCATCCCTCAGACATTCTGGCCCCACAGGCCATTAATTATTATATGAAGACTTTTACGTCAGTCTGATACTCCCAGCTTTTACCTGCCTTTGCTGTGTGGCCTGGTGCTGTCTGAAACTTGCTCCCAAGCATGTTCCACTGTGCCAGGCGTGTCAACAGCACTGTTGCTGACTCCTCAGGGAAGCATTTGTCCTGTCGGTTATAGACCTAATGATTGCTACTATTTCTCCCCCATTCTCAATGTCTTCACAATTCAAAGTTCACATTTTATAGCTAACCAGGCATTCAGGCTTGCTCCCTGCTGCCAGAAAACCACCTGCTAGCAATTCTTTGAGGAGGGGACTCTCAAGTACATGGTCCACTTTGTATTTCAGAAAATACGGGTAAAGCTGCTCCCTGCAGTTAGGTGTGCCAATTACCCTTCCATCCAGGCAACCTTTAGCTTATTTACATGGATCACCCCTCACAAAGGAGGAAATAAGTTCTTGGTGCCAATGAAAATAAGTTACAAGTCAGGTACACCCTAATAAGAAGTGGCACTTGAATGTGTTAAATCTTGCTGTGCAAGGCTTCTGAGTAATCATTTGCTGGAAGAGGAATATTTGACAAGCATGTTGCTGATTTTCCCCTAAGGTGTTTCATAAGCTATGGGCTACCTCCTGGTGTCTATGCACAGCAGGGATGCTGGAAAGCTGCTCGAAGTACTTCACTACTTCATCAAGTAGTGACCAGCAGCCAAATCTCCCCAGGCATGGGAGGCCAGAACTTTGTGGGTAAAACACAGCAGCAGAATGGACAGTTATTGTGCATTAACAGGACATTTAAGTAAAAGTCTTTAAAACTTCTGTTATTTTAGAGATCTTTTACATCTAAATCACATTAACAAAATTAGTTTCATTCATGAAAGCTACAAAACAAAGTGTTCTCAAGTCAGTGTGTCTACTGCAGCGGAGGCTGAGCAGAATTCTGCCTAAACCACCAGCTTCCCCAGTAAGAAAACAGTGACTCCCACAGCTGGGCTGGACATGCTCTGAGGAGTTTGGATCTTCCAGCCTGGAAGAGATTGTTAAAGGCATCTCCTCCAGCCTCCCTCCACACAGCTGCTCTGCCCTGCTGCCCACATCCCAGTGTGGGCAAGCACTGCTCCACGAGACCAGCTGGGACAGCGTGGGGGATGTTCTTCCCCATTGCTCCCCTGCCTGCACATCTCAGCAGTGACTCTGGTGGCTGATGGACAGGGATGAGCCCTTAGATCCAGGCCTCTGCAACTTCAAGTGTGCACTTTGGTCTCCTCTCCCTCTGAAGGCACCCAAGACCCTTTCTGAGGTTGCTTCCCAGCTTGGGTACAACGGGGGAAGCTCAAATGCGAGAGAGCTCATGCATTTTATGCTCGTATGGAAGGAGGCAGAAAGAACAAAGAGGCCAGTGCCTCTCAAGAAACATTTTACCTGTGTTGAGTTTATATTGACTCCTGAACGTCTTTGTAATTTCTTTCTTCTTGCAAATGGGATTTTAACATCAAAAGCTGAAAATCTGTACAGTATTATGTATTTCAGGAACAAAGAATCACACAACAATGCTATTTCAAATCCTTCTGTGGATCTGTGGGCTTTGCTAGCATTCAATGAAATCTCAAGATATTACAGGAAAATGTCAAGGGACTACTTTTTGCTCTATGCATTGATCTCAGCACTTAAATGGTAAAAACCTTTCTCATAATGGAAGCCCTTCAAGATCTGAGACATATCACATGCAGAAGGCAGAGCTGAGGGGTTGGTGCTCTAAAGGATGGCATAACCCAGCAAGCTGGCTGTGCCATGTGGGAACACACACGTCCACAACTGCACGTGGACTCTGCAGCCAGGGCACAGCACGTGGTGCTCTGAGCCCACCCTGTGCTTGGTTTTTGTCAGCTCTGATATTCAAGGTTGCTCACTAAGACACATTTTGCCCTCATTCTGCAAATGAGAAGTCTTTAGATACGTATTATACTGGTTTAAGTAAAGATGGGGGGAAATCTTTTGGAAAGACCATCAAGTACAGCTTCTGTTGAGATGATAATGTCCCTCTGGGCTCCATATTCAAAACTCACTATACAGTATGGGACAATGCATTTAGAATAAATCAGTCTTTTTAAATTACTCTCCTCTTGTCATCCAGACTCTCTCTGGTGGTTGTCCTATCTTAGCAGATTGCATTAAAATGGGTCAGTTATTTCAAATGGAGTATTAAAGTGGGATGTCCTGTTTTTGGGATTCATAGAGGATATATATACAATGTCACACCACAGACATGCAAATGGATGGTATGGTTTATAAAGGTACATTAAGGTCTGAGCTCCATTAAGGAACACAAGGAATTGTTTATTATTTAAAATATTAAGGCAAGAAGACAGTCTGTGCTATTTTTTAACCTCTCTAAAGTAAAAAGCTAAAGAGCAAATCTAGGTTATATTACACATTTTCCTTTGGTTGCTTTAATATGCAGGAGTTACCTCAACCTGCTTCTTACTTGCTCTTCAGACAGTCTCTCTTTAAAAATTCTGCCTTCACAAAAAATTTCCAAGTATTCAAGCTTTCTAACTGGAATAAATAAATCAGCCTTTCTTTACAGATAGCTATAAATTAACCCAGCAGCCAGTGAAGCAGGAATGCCCGTTAATCTCTGCTAACTCACCAGAAACGTGGAGTTCCCAGCAGGGAGGAAGCTACATTTCTTCTTTAAGCCCTGTCATCCGAAGACATCTCCTCCGAGCACCGTGTGATACAAGGTTCCCTGTGCTCCTGCTCTGGGTATGCTACGAGCTGTGATTCACTCTGCTCCTGAGTCATGTGTGAAGGCCAGTTCAACAGGTGAGGTACACTCCAGCCCCTGAAAAAACACACCTCTTTAGTGGGACTATTTACAGCATGAGGTGAATGACCTTTTGCCAAAGAATGAGCTGTAGCAACTTCCAGTTTATTTGCTCAAGTTATTGGCATAATCAGTATTAAAAGAGCATGCTGAGTAGAATGACACTCAGTAATAAGTTACCCTGCAGTTAAAATAAATGGTAATGTTCACTCCACTTGGCTCAGTCCTCATTGCATACAGGAAGCATGTCCTGATAAAGCAGATATTATCCTTTTTTTTTTTTTTTTTTTTTTTTTTTTCAACAAATGGCCATTCTAAATCTGTCAGAGCATCTTACCAGAGCAAACAACTTTGCATGCAAAGCTTGAAGCAGCAGTCAGAGATTTTGCCATCCCAGTTTCACAGGTACTGGTAATGCCTGGCTAAGTCAATAGTCTGCTAAGAGGCTCTGCAGACTAATGTGCTACTTTTTGTGACAGCCACATTGGGAAAGGAGGATTCGTCCCCCCTGAACTACCTGATTCATGGATGGAGCTGCACACTGCAAAGCAAGAGAGATGCATCTCACCGATGGGCTTGGGACACACAGCTAGCTCTGGTTAGCTCCAGCTGAACTGCAGGTGGTGGGTATAGTATCCACATGTTTGTCCTGTTCTTGGAGGTTCTCAGCTTGAAATAAAGTGTTCAAGGCCATGTTTGACAGGGCTTGGAGCAATCTGGTCTAGTGGAAGGTGTCCCTGCCCATGGCAAGGATATTGGAATGAGATGATCTTTATGGTCCTTTCCAACCCAGGCCATTCTATGATTCTATGATCTTTGAAGCTTTGTTCCATTGTGATTAATCCTTTGAATCCCATCTCACATCCAGGGTTTCCCTGGGCAGCCCCTGTGAAATATCACCCAGCAGACGTGTGCTCCCCAAACAGAGATGTTTCACTGCTCAGCCTCAGCCTGGCAGCGATCAGATGAGAGCTCAGAAATGCATCCCTCAGGAAACAAGAGCTGCTCCCTGCTGCTGGAGGCATGTCCAGGCAGGACATCCCACCACATGGTAAATCGTGCTGTGTTTCCTTCTCAATTCCAGCTGGATCTTTTTAGAAGTGCCACCACAGTGGGGAACACTTTTCTAGCATCTTTGGGAGCTTTTTTGTTGCCAGGGAAAGGGATAGGGCAGTAAGTGGTCTCACAATCAAACCCTCTGGCCTTGGGAAAGCACAAAGAAGACACTTGGCCCCTGCAGAACAATCTATGAGTAGAGGGATGGAGACACTGGCCATGGTGAAGAGGTGACTGCAACATAAGGATGGTGACTGCAAAACCCCAGAAAGTTACTTTTCATCCCAATTTTCTACATGGCTTGATGTATATATCCAGGGTCAGGATGCAGGTAGGTGGCTGAGATATGTTTAGGACTCAGCATGATGTACACAGAAATAAAACCAGTTCCCCACTGGTTAAAGTTGGCTCTTGTGCCCAGTAATCCTCTCCTTTTCCAGAGAACCACAGACGTGCTCAGGAGTGCTCCTCTCCAGCAAGGGTATATTTGATTCGGTGTCTCTCCTGACAACACTGGCATTGGTTAATGGGAGATATTTTTTTACTTCTTGGAGACACTTTCAGCGTCTTTGGCCAGGAAGCAAAGTGGAGATAAGATCTGATTTGTGTTGTTTCCTCCTTGGATTTGTCTTCACTCTTCTTGGGAAGAATTTGTCTGACCTTGGTGTTTTAATTTTGCTTATCTTTTTTTGATCCCTTCAGTGTCTTTGACCTGAAATGCCTGGTTACAGAATAACTAAACATTCAGGGTTGGAGGTTTTTTTCTTTCCATGTAGAAAAGCAGAGTTCAAATGCAGCAGGAAAGCCAGATTTTTTTTTTTTTTAATTTTTGTGAAACAAGTAGATAGTTGCTTTCATTCTGAAAAAATTTATATCAAAATAAATCTTCAGTTAAAATTCAGGAACACTGCGTTGAAGGCATAATAATGAATAACAGCCATAATGTGTTTGAAATGTGCTGTCATAGCAGAGCCAAGGATGAATTACGTGGGAGCAAGTGTACTAGAGGGAATTTAAGTCCACTTCAAAAACTCACTGCAAATGAAACTTTAATCACTTTGTGCATATGTCTGGCAAAAGCTCAGCATGGAGTTACAACATTTCCAGGAGCCTTAACTACAGCCAGAAGTGAGAATCCATCTCTGGGCTTAAGTCCTGGAGGAACAGCAGGTGAAACTCAACACACGGTGACATGTTCAGTGCCTGGATCTGATACCTGGAAATTAACACTGAGCAGCAGCTGGATTCTGGGTTCAAACCCACAACTTTTGGGCAATCCCGACATACACGTACATCCCTGGCCTTTCTGAAGTGTCGGTGATGAATCCAGGGCTTCACCCAAGACCTCAGAGAACTGGTATTTGCGGTCACCACGCAGGACATCTCCTTCCAGCCTTTCTTCCAGCAATCGCCCTCACTGCCTCTGGAAACCATGAGTATTTTTCAGCATCTGAGATATTATGAGGTCAAATTTTTCACCATCAGAGATAAGGCCTGAAATTACACTCTGTGCTGAACAGTGCTCCTCGCATTTGGGGCCTGACAGCCATGAGTGCCTGTAATCACTTAGTTATTGTGCAATGACGAATTGTTCCCTGTTTATGATAAGTCAGACTGTTCACCTTCCCTTCTTTCCAAGCCACCTTCCAACATGAACCACGCTGGGGCTTTAATCTCTTCTCAAGCACTAGCCATTCCTTCATCCTTGCTAGCCTCTTGTTTATATTCTATTTTTACTATAACCTTTCATGTAAGCACTAAGATGAGGTGAGCAGAGTTGACGTGTACTGCCTGTGACTAAACCAAGTATTTTCATGGGACTCCCCAGTTAATAGAGGTTTGTAAAGTTTTTTGAGCATTTGATTTTTGCATACTGATTAGGAAATTACCTCAGTATTTGGTAGCATATTCTCCTTTTCTCAGGGTGCAGGATTGTAAGCACCCCAGTTAGGATGGCCTGACTCTTTTTTTGGTTTTTTTTTTACCAGTAACAGCAATTTTTCATTCTTTTCTCCTTATTACCACCACAGGAAACAATGGCATCTTCAATGTCTGAGAGAAGAAAACCCTAATGATGGGATGGAAAAAGGGAAGGAATATATACAGCACTGCTTAGTGTGGCACAAAATTTCACTTTTTTTATTGATCCTTCCCTCATGTATCCGACATAAAATTCTGCCATCATTTTCCAAGTAATTTACATATTTCCACTGGCATATAGGACATATAGACACTGGCATATAGGACATATAGACATACCCCATGCTGCAGAAATTCCTAGTGTCAAAGATTGTAGGATAGACTGTGATTTAGATGTGCAGGGAATTTGTGTATGTGATTTACATTAAAAGCTACACAAATAAAACATCTTCCCATGGGGAGAAAGAATGTACTTAGCAGAATGATAAAATATTTTCATACTTACGTTATGGGAGGAGACAGTTCTTTAAGTGGTGATTCTGACCCCATAGTTTACAAGAAAACATTCTTTGAGTTACTGTCACTGTTAAAATGAAGCTGTCCATGGAGTCAGAAACTGAACTCTGTTTTTCAAATGCTGTCAGAGCCGGGTCAGTGGCTGTGGGGTCAACACCCCTTTCAATCCCTGATGTTCTTCTGCATTATCTTTGCACTGAGGCAGCATGGACAATGCCTGTCAGGGTTAAGGGGCCACGGGTGACACCACTCAGGAGCATCGACACTGTGGGGCCGGAGCCATCAGCAGCACAGACCCCGAAGGCCGCCCTGATGGCTTCCACCACTCCTTACCAAGATCATGGAATTGTCAGGGCTGGAAGGGACCTCTGGAGATCACCCAGTCCAACCCCCTGCCAAGGCATGCGGAGCATGGACACAGCAGGACGTGTCCAGATGGGTTTGGAACATTTGCTCCACACCCTCTCTGGGCAGCTGTCTCGGTGCTCTGCCACCCTCAACATAAAGATCTTCCTCATGCTGAGATGGAACTTCTTGTGTTTTAATTTATGGACACTGCTCCTCATCCTGTTGCTGAGCACCACCCAAAAGAACCTTGCACTAGCATCTTAGCACCCTAGGAGATATTTTTATGCATTAACGAGATCCCCTGTCAGTCTTCTCCAGGCTAACCACAATATGAAGGCACTATGCTCTTAGAGAGCGTCCAAAGGAGGCCACGAGGATGGGGAAGGGAAACTGTATGAGAAGCACTGAAGGCACTTGTTTTGTCACTCATTGTGGTCCTCAGCATCCTCCTGAGGGGCAGCAGAAGGGCAGACACTGCTCTTTTCACTCTCGTGACCAGTGACAAGACTCAAGGGAACGACATAAAGATGAGCCCGGGGAGATTTAGGCTGGATGTCAGGAAAAGGTTTTCAGAGCGGCCACTGGAAGGGGCTCCCCAGGGAATGGTCACGACCTGTCAGAGCTCAAGAAGCGTTCGGACAACGCTCTCCGGCACAAGGTGGAATTATTGGGGTGTGCTGCGCAGGGCAGGACACCCCAATAATAGGTTGGACTCGATGATCCTTTTGGATCCCTTCCAACGCAGGTTCGCCGATAATTCTAAGATTTTACGACCACGGCGGCGCCGCCTCAGCCCTGAGGGCGGCCCTGCCGTGGGGCGGGTCCCGCTGCGTCATCGCCGCGCGCGGCGGCAGCCCCGCGATGCGGGCCCGGGTGCTGCGCGCCTGGCGCGGGGGCGTGAGGGCGGCGGGGCCGCCATGGCGGGTCCTGTTCTTCGGCACCGACCGCTTCGCCGTGACCGCCCTGCGAGCCCTGCGGGCCGCCGGGTACCGCCCGGGCACGGGGGAGAGGGCGTCTGAGGGGAGACAGGGCCGGGAGAGAGAGGCAGAGGGGACCCGGGAGACGGGGACGTGAGGGAGGAGCCTGAGGGGGAGATGGACCCTGAAGGGGAGAGATGGAGCCTGAGCGGGGGATGAACTCTGAGGGGCACAGAGCCTGAGGGGACACGGCAAGGGCTGGGGAGGGTGAGAGAGGGGTGGGCACCGAGAGATGGGAGATGAGGGCTGGTGATGATGAGGCTCAGAGGTTATTGAGGGATGAGGTGGAGTCGCGCGGGAGGGACCCTGGGTTGGGCAGGGAGGATGGCAGAGAAGGGAGCGGGAAGGAGCCTGAGCCTGGGACAGGGACCAGGATCACAGAGACTGTGGGGATTGGCAGAAGGACAGAGCGAGGGGTAGAGGTGACCCAGCCCTCGCCTCAGTTTACCTGCACGACGCCTTCAACACCTTGTCCACCCCAGGGAGCCCAGCGAGGGCTCGCTCGTGTCCCGGCTGGAGGTGGTGACCCTGCCCTTCCGCCTGCCCGGGGAGCTGCCCGTGAGGAGCTGTGCCAGGGAGCTCCAGCTGCCTGTGCACGAGTGGCCACACACGGGACCCGCGGGGCAGTTTGATGTGGGTGTGGTGGCATCTTTTGGACGTCTTCTAAGCGAGGAGCTCATTCTGCAGTTCCCATAGTAAGTGTGTGGACAGGACATCTGTCACTGCTTCGTTACCAAAGCTGCACTCTTATTTTGAGGCAGCATCTGTGACTTGTAGTAAGTGAGGTCAGCTTCCCTGGGTTCATATGCTTAGCCTGAGCCCTATTGCTGTCATTGTGAAATTCAGTGTTCTTTGACACATGGATGTAAATTTATGCAAATATTCAGCAGAATGTTTGCCTTTATTCCTCACATCTCTTTCTGTGTTCGCTGAGAAACTGAAGTTTATATGGTGTGAATTTTCCTTCAAGTGCGTATTTAAGCCAGTAACGCGTGAGAACGTATGAGCAGATAGTAGTTTCACTGTCATATAGGTTGCACTCCACTTAGGTATGTTTCAGGTACCATTCGTATTCTAACTTGTGAATATTTCTTTCCAGTGGTGTGCTGAATGTCCATCCCAGCTGTCTCCCACGATGGCGTGGTCCTGCACCCATAGTCCACACGGTGCTTCATGGTGATAAGGTGACTGGGGTGACAATTATGGAAATAAGACCAAAAAAGTAGGTTTGGTGTGCTTTGCAGACGACTCACCGTTGCTCTTGCCTCTCAGAACTTTAAATAACCCCTGCTGAAGTCATCATTTAACTCATTCTACAGAACCATGATTTTTTTTTTTAATGTATGTGATTAATTTTAAAGTTTGAAACACTTAAAAATGTTCATCTAACTGTATGAGATTTGCCACAATTACAGTATTTTAATAAGTGTGCAATTTGAACTCCAGGCCTGTTTTCTAATTCTTAGCATTATCACAGGGAACAGACACAGAGCAGTCACACGGCTTTATCAATAGGCTTGGTATGACATGACAGAAAAGATCTGGTTTTCAGACTTCAGAGTCACCTGTAACGTCCTGCAAGTGGACAGAAGACAAGAAATTGCCTGTCTAGACATGAGGATGATTATATATTTTAGTTTCAGCCCAAGCTTTGGCTTAAAAGGCTTGTGAAAATACATTATTCTAGTTTTCTTTCTTGGATGCTTGTCTAATAATAGATCTCAGGAAAGTGTGAAGCAAATTTCATCTTAAGGATTTCAAGTTGTTTCTTCTTAGATCTCATGTTCTGAACTGTAAATTGTGTGTTCACATCAGTCTCAGCTTGCTGAGGAGAATCTTGCTGCCAAGATTAGGATTCTCTTCCTTGTGTTGTCTTGTGAACCAAACATTTGATAATGTGAAATGACATATGAAAAATAGTTTTAGAGAGGATAAAAAAAGGATAATTAGTAACTGAGCTAATGTTTTGAATGCAGACTTTCTAACTACTAATTAAGCTTCAGCTTCTCCAGTAAGTTTTGTTTCCTACCTTGCAGGTTTGATGTAGGTCCAATTATTAAGCAAGAAGAGGTTGCTGTTCCTCCCCGCTGTACAGCACAGGAGCTGGAAGGGATGTTGGCAAAGATGGGTGCAAACATGGTAAAGTCCTGCCAGCTGTGTCACTTCTGACTGGTACTTTGCTTTTAACATGTGCAAACAGAATTCTTACTAATCTTGTTCTGAGCTGGCTTAAAGCTTCGGAGGAGGAGGATGTGAAACTTGGTGTTTGTGAGCACTTTGCCTTGCTGAGAGGAGAGCTCAGTGGTCTGTGATCAGTTGTCAGTGTCAATCCTGTGTGTTGCTGTTGTGTTTCTATTCAGTGAAGAACCCAAATGCTGTCTGTGGAAACAGTGCAGGCTCTTTCTTTTAAATGAATGTCTGCTTTTTTATTTTAATAGTCAGCTTTTGTCCTGTTCTGGGATTGATATCAGAGAAGTGATCATCCATAAAAAAAAAAAACCCTTGAGTTTTATAATTGTGACTCAGTGGGAACGATGTCTTTACTGTCTCTGTGTCAAGGATATGCATTTTCTGAATATACTGAGTCAATTTTCTAAAAGCTCACATGACAGTTTCACTGTTGAAAAATTAAGTTTTACTTTGTTTATTATTGCTTAAAGTTATCTTGACTAATACTCTGTTCAAAATTTAATTTTGCAGCTGTTAGCAGTTTTGAAAAATTTACCTGAAAGTTTAAAAAATAAAAAAGAGCAGCCAAAAGAAGGAGTAACGTTTGGTAGGTACACATTGTTTTCATTGTGACTTGTTCATTTTTTCCTTTATCAGCAGGAAAATTAAAGTTTCCTGCCATACTGCATTGTGTTTTTTTAAGATTCGTTTCTCAATATGCTCTCTTCACCACCTTCTCTGGCTTAAAAAAGTCATGCAGGAGAAAAATGCTTCAGAATTCTTCAGACTTATTTTTTTTTCCAGTTACTTGTACAATATCAAAATCTCTTTTGATGTCACAAGATCTGAGTTTGTTATTCTTCATTGTTGTAATGCAGACAGAAGGGTTAGAACTGTACTTAAAAGCATGATACAAGTTTGCAGTGCAATGGGTAAATAAAGAGAACAACTGAGAGTAAAAAATAATCCAAATTGAGGTGTTTAGAAAATCTTTTCTCCAGTTTTTGTCTGAGGTACCTTGGCTGGATGGTAGACCCACTATTAGTCACGAAAAAGTGAGGTTTAAAATAAGATAAAGTAGTACAGCAGTTTGCTAAAAGATGTAAAGCAAAATAACTCTTCTAATTTCTCTTTTCCCCACAGCTCCTAAAATCTCTGTAGCGAAGAGTTGTATAAAATGGGAAGAGCAAACAGCTGCACAAATAATTCAACTGCATCGTGCAATAGGAAGTATGGTGAGACTGGATTTTTTTGAACCCTTTTCTGTCCTATAGCATGGCTGAGTTTGGTGTAGATATTTTAACTAATCACTATATCTCAGTTTTAGTTATTTTAGCCTCTGTAACCTTGCATGTGTTCTAAAATCCTGGTAGTTTGTCATTAGAGGTGGAATTAATGTGCAGGAGAATTTTCATGGACTTGATCCCAAGTGTGAAATCAGCTCAAAAATTGTATATTGTTTCCTTAGCTCTGAGATTTTCCCTGGTGTATTTGAGGAGGTTTGGAATGCTACAGTGACATCTCTGCATGGCAGTAAACAGTGCAGACAGCCACAGTGAAGAGCTGTTGTAGCTAATTGTTTAACTCATTCTGCGTAGACTAATGGTTTGAGTTGAGGAAGGGTCAGGAAAACTAAGTCTGATAAGGAAAATCTCCTATCTAGACATATAGCTAAATTTTCCCTTAATGTTATTATCACAAGTATTTTGCCTGAGGAAAAAATAGCCTGGAAATGTGAAAATATTCTGAATGTGTCATCTGTTTCTGTTTCCAGTTTCCTTTGCAGACACTCTGGAAGGGTACTACTGTTAAACTCCTGGATTTTGTGGAAGTGGATAATATCCCTGTTTTTTCTGGTATTTACTCTTAAATTATTAAAATTTTTAAACCATATTCTTTAAGAATGTGAGTGCCATGTGGGCCAAATTGTGTGACTGATCAGGGCTTAGTGAGTGTTTATGGATCAGATATGGCGTAGTGCCAGAGAATGACTGTTCTGATTGTTTCTGTTCATTTGGTTATAATAAAACACAGAATACAATAAAATATTTTTCAGCAAAACAGTGACTTAAGATGGTTATTATGCTTCAAAGGAACAGAAGTGGTTCAAACATTTTGTGTACTTTTTGGCATAAAAATGCAGATGATCCTTCTTTGCTTTTAGATCAAATACAGAATGACTGTGAAGTTGTTCCTGGTTCAGTGCTGTTCCATAAAATGTCCCAAACATTGATAGCTCGCTGCAAGGTAGGTTTTCCCTATTTGTTTTATATTCACTGCACTAAAGATGAGGTTTTTAGTATTTGTGTGGTGCGTAACTTTTGTCTTAATTGTCCATTATTAGTTTCTGTACTAGTTTAGTTCAGCACCAGATATTTTATTTGATACCTTAAAGTTTTAATTTCCATTATCAGGCTTTGCACATTTGCAAGCAAGAATTTGACTTGTAAGCCTGATGACATTGATTAAAATGTATTCTGTAAGCCAGCCTATGGAAGCTAAAGATAGCTTTAAACATGGAAGGAGCTTACTGCCTTTTTTTTGTTTTGTTTTTATATTTAGGAAGGCTGGGTTGGAATCAAAACAGTCGTTTTAAAGAAGAAGCTTACAGCAGTTGACTTCTACAATGGATATATGCACTCTTGGTTCCAGCAGAATCCAAGAACAGTTCATCGGGAATGCAGATTCCAAACACTCAAACTTAGCATAGCAAAAAAGACTCTGAAAGAGAGGGGAATATTGGCACAGGATATAAAACCATAAATGTAATTTTTTATGTCTGTAAGTTAATATAAAATATTTCAAAGCCCACCTATAATATTCAACTTAATTAGGGGATTTCTTCCCATAGTGTTTGATCTTACTGTCATCCACATGTTATCATGGTGGGTTCCTGAAGATACGTCTTCTCTTTCTCTCTTAAGGAAGAGAATCTCCATGAGTGCTGTAGATATTGAATAAATCCGTTTCCACTATTGAGAAATAAATTTATTTTTATACAACATTTTCAGGGTTTTTTTTTTTGAGGACTTTGATATAATTTTCTTCAGGCATAAGTTTTGGACAATCTGGAAATACTAAAATCCAGTGAGCTTTTTTAATGCTCAGTGAGACTTAGACTGTCTAGTTTGATATTCTTGTGGATCCTAAAATTCTCTTTCTATCCCTGCATTGAGGTGAATAACTTAGCTGGGAACATAAAAGAATCTTGTCCATCATGATTTTCTTTCTTCCCCTTTCTGTTTTCATGTCCTGGGATACATCCCATTTAAAATTTTTGAGCCCTCCATCCAGGAAATTTATGTTCTACTGTTTCTCTTCTGATGGAAGTATACCTGATGAGGAGTTCTTAATCTAATCTAAGATTTTCCTCAATGTGTCTTTGCTTAGTTGCATATACAAGGAGTATTTGATGTCAAGAATCCCAAAACTTGTGATTCTTACACTTTCTTGTCTTAGAAGAAGTAATGTAGCACTGAGCATAACAGCAGAGCAAAGACTGGCCGTATCTTAGGAGCTGTTCTAATATTTGCTAACTTTTTCTTGCTTTTTCTGAGTTATACTGAAGTAAAAGCAAAAAATCTAGAAAAATGTGTCATATCACAAGGATTAAAATGTTTCTGAAGAAGCATCTGTTAAAGCAGCTGCTGCAGTATTTTTCTTCTACTGCCATTAGTCCATCAATTAATTGCCTCTGACAGGTTTTCCAAAACACATGGTCCTCCAAGAAATCCAAGGCTATGAATCAGAATCAAAAACTGGAAACAACAGCAAGGTGGAAGTCAGGCTCCTGTAGAGAATTCCTGTTGTTCCTGACCGCAGACTCAGTGCAGTTTTGCTGCAGAAATTCTAAATCTGGCAAGTTTTCTTCCAAGAAAATTATGTATTTTTGTGTTTAACTCCTTGCTACCTTTTGCAAGTACAAGCTGTGGAGTCACTTTGTTTTTATTCTGTTCAGATCAATCTGGAAATG
The DNA here is from genome assembly GCF_024509145.1 of Vidua macroura. Lineage (NCBI taxonomy): Eukaryota > Metazoa > Chordata > Aves > Passeriformes > Viduidae > Vidua > Vidua macroura. Next base: position 19,716,822 of record NC_071582.1, read on the forward strand.
TTAGTGAGTGCTTTATGCCAGTAGGAGGGTGGGTGGGTCAGTGAGTTTTCTGTGGGTTTGTGGGGATAGTGGGTGGTTTGGAGAGTTTTCTGGGGCTTGCTACCTCGCTGTATGACAAAACCCTACCACCACAATTTAGAGATAATTTTAAGCACTAATGATAAAGAGTTTTGGACTTCAGTGTTTTAGTTAACTGGGACTCAACAATTTCAGTGTTTCAGGATCCAACTTTTTAGATGTTCCAGGTCCCTGGACACTGGAAAATTAGTTCTTGTTCATTATAACCTGAGCAAAATGAACAGTGAGGCATGACTCCCACAGAAAGAATACAGTGTCAAAAGTTCAGGCAGAAGAGTCCAGGTTAAAAGCTTTTAGATAACCAAACTGTTAAATCAATAGCTTCTTCCTAGCAGTGACATGAGGAAAACTCTTTTAACTCCTTTGTGTATCTTTCATCCTCAGTTTTAGGTCACGTCCGGTGTGAGGCCTATTGCTGGCAGACAATAATCTGGCTCTCACTAAAGTATAAAGCAACAGGAAGAGTTTGCCTGTGTTTTTGGGAAGTTCGAGGTGGCATATGCCCAGAATCCCTGTAGATGGAGCTCGCTGCATCCCTTTTGGGTGAAAACCAAGGACAGCTGGACAGAAGATGGTGAAAATCTGGTACAGAACACCTTCAGTTAGTTTAATAGTGAATAATGTCTAAACCATATTTCAGCCAGGATCCCATGTACTTGTAACTTAATCTTTTGATCTGTGCAGAGTTTGCTATAAGGCTTCTTTTGCTTTCTGTGTGAGAGGTTATAAAAGATTAAACCGTTCTGTGTTGTTTAACAGCTAATGTCATAGCTCTGAATATGCACAACTTTTACCCAAGTCATTTTACGGAGCAAAAGAAGGTAAGATTAATTTAGTTTTTTATGGAGAAAGTCTTCGGCATGCTATTTTTGGCATGGTAGAGAAGTTTTAAATGAAATTGGTGTTCCCCAGGCAGCTGTTAGCCAAAATGTCTCTTTGGAAACTTTGCTTTCACCTGGCTCTGCAGGGATTTTACTCAGTAAGTAATGAAAATCTGATTATTTTTGCAGAACAGACAAAACAAAAATGGGGCATTCACTGATGAGGTGTGGAATAGCATGTCAGGGTTGACTCTGGAGCACAGACACAGTGATTCGATCCCCAGTACCACTGATGAGGTTGAGTACAGCTACCCTGGCCACTGGAACAGGATCTTAGCAAAAAAAAAAAAACCAACTGTCCTCTTCTCAGAGGAAAGAGGGAAAGCAACAGAGGTATTCACAGACCCAATGTCCACCATGGCTCAGTTTAATATCACTGGGTCCAAATCACTGGCAGAACTGCAAAATATTTGGGCACCAGAAGGGCTCTGGTGTGGGATAGGGATGATTTCATAGTAGATTTCAAATAAATGTTAGTAGAGGGAGTGATATTTCCTAGGATGCTGGTGACTCACAATTAGATGCATCTGTTTCATGTTCTGCAACCTTACTACTCCCCTTGCTTCCTAGGAAACCTCTTTATTCCTGTTTTCTGAATACATTACAAATAAATAAAAAGTATAAGTGACTAATCAGAGAAGTACTTGAGCCTTTTTATAAAGTTGTTTGCAAAATTCCCCCAATAATTTGCTGGTTGAGGCCAGACAAGAATATCTCTCCTTTTGTTTATCCTATCTGCTAGCGTCATGATAGCTTCTGGGAAGCAACAGTTTCCTTCAAAAACAGGAGGGATAGGTCTCTGGATTTATCTGCGGATTGGAAACAAAGTGACCTTAATGGGAGATGCTTTGCCATTAGCCACAAACCTGCTGATGTTTAGGAGCCAGGTCTCCTTCAGCCTGTTCCTCAAGGTTGGTGGTCCAAAGCCTGAGGCCAAGGGAGGAGCTGAGTCCCAGCCTTCCCGCATTCCTCCAGCTGATGCTGTTATGTGGGAGTGTGTGTTGGGTTTCAGGCTGCAGAAAGGACACTGCCATACACCAACCATAAACACAAGCTGGAGGAGTCAGAACTGACATTGAACTGTAGCATAAAATTTGTGTAAGTAGCAGATGCCAGGACCCTGCTGTAGCTTTGCTCCTATATAAACTTTTCTTAATGTATTTGGGATGGTGGCTCATCAGTAATGGTGAAGTGTTAGTGCTGAGTGGTGGTTATGTCATGGTTGTTTTCTGTTGGTAGTGCTTAAGCACCCGTGTTTGAAACCTCTGTCTTGCTCTGCGTCCAACACAGTCTGCCAGAAGCCTCCTGGGAGAACTCAAGGACTCAGTGAGTGCACAGATTAGTTTGTTCCTCCAAGTCAGTGCTAAGCTGCAGAGGGGGACAGTTTGGGGAAACTTGGAGAGCTTCTGGCTGTTCCAGGCCGTAGGGCCATGACTATTTCAGTGCTGTTAAACACACATTTCTCCCCAGAAGGAAGAGCCTTGTAGTCTGCTGTGTTTGACTGGCAAGCCCATATGTAGCACAGGGATCAGATCCTGAGCCTGCTTTCATCCATTTAGCTCCTGGGTTAGTCTGTAGAAGTCATTTGTGTTACTTCACTCTCAAAGTGATGAAACTAAGTTTGGGATTTGGCTGTCTGTCTGCAGAGGAGGAGGGGAGCAGAGGGAAGAGACATTTCTCTGCATAAGCCAAGAGCTCTGTGGGAAGGTCCAAGCTAATGCTCCCCACTGGCCGCCTTGGCTCCAGCTCCTGCCAAGCCCTTGCAGCAGACTAGACACAAAAGAAAACACACTGAGTCTAAATTCATTGGTATGAAGAGGATGTGCCAGAGTATTCCACAGCTCTTCCTTTTCTGCTTTTCTTTGATAACTGTCAATTTGCATTAAAAAGTGGATTATTAAGGAATTTTTTACCTGTTAAGGTGTAATTCAGCCTGCCCTTTGTCAGACCTGAGAACAAGCTTGCTAAACACTATTGAAAGATTCCCTATGCCCTTGATGGGCAGTGGGTATGGCAGCATAGGACTAGAACTAGACTATCCATAGGAGGGGATTAGGTAGGAAAGGGAAATCCATGTTGGAGCATGTGTTTGAATTCCAGTTTGCAAGCAATTGCACTGCCCACCTTTTTATGATCTCTCTTGGTGGGAGTTTTGGTGTCAGAGACTTGCTGGTTTGTCTGCACCCCAAAAGTTTATTGCCAGTGTTTGCCTGTAAACATGAGATGTCTTCTGTGCTGTGAGGTCCTTGATTTCACTCTAAGAAGGGTGGGAGGTTGAAAGGACAATTTAATAGGTCACTTGGAGAGGGATCACTGACCCCCTCTGTGGCCAGCTGTACCTTCAGCTAAGAGCAGCTTCTTGCCAGCTCCTTATGCTCACTGCTGCTGAGTGTGGAGGGAAGCCCATCTTCTCCCTACCTCCACCCAGCACTGCTCTACATTGCCTGGTTTCCGATCATCCTTAAAGCACAAATTCCCAGCCCTCTTCTCCCTCCATCTTGTACCACTCTTTAATTCATCCCTGCCCAGACTTGCTGTTCTGATTCTCCCAGAACCATTGCTGACTCTCTACATGTCAAGCTGGGGAGAGATTCCCTGACTGCAGCATGCCATGGCCAAACCCTGGAGCTGCCGGGGAACCAGCATCCACAAAACCCCTCACCCATATCCAGGATCAGTCTCACCGATAAAGTTGTGACCTGTTTGTGAACAGAAAGATGAAATCCTGCAGGTTATTCTTTGCTCAGCTCTACATGTGGTTTATTTGCTTGGGCATTTCAAACACAAAGTGACACACGTCAAAGTTATAAAATTACTTTTTTATTAACCTACCCTATCATAGAGCATAGATTTTCTTGTCAAATAATGCAAGAAGCAAGAGAAAACTCTAGCTGTATCTACGTGGAGCCTACAAATCCACATGGCTTCTCTGTGCCATTGAGCATGTGAGTTCTTAGAAATGCAGCTGCCAGTAGTTTAGCTTGAATACAGTAATTCTAAAACAAGCTAGAAATAAATAAAATACTTACGTTTCAAGTACAAAACCTTGCAGTTGAATTCAGTATGAGGAAATCAGTTTATTCCTTTTCATGTTACCAACTACTGTACAGGTACTTGGGCTGGCAAAGTCTGCAGATGCAGAACAGAAGAATGTTTTATGTACATCACTTAATTAAATCATGTGTTTAGTCTTCCCTTTAGGCTATCATGTGAAGCTGTTTAATGTCAGGCAGAAAGAAGATTTTTATTGATGCATTTAATAAGACACAAACTCACTACCTCTGCTGGCCCCCAATTCTCGCCTTACGTCTTTTCTTTCTGGTGGGGGAAAAAAAAATGGCACCTTAATTATGTCTCATAAATAATGACACCTATCAGCCTTCAGTTATGTTATTTAGCAGGTTGATGTTACTTTCAAATTATATTTAATTGAGCATGAGTGACTTTACCAATGCTCCTATACAGCTCTAGTAGGTGGGACGTTGACCTGTCATTGGGATCCTGGCTTGGTTGTTACTGCGGCTTGCCGGCGGCCTCCGGTACGCAGGACTTTGCCCTGGCAGAACCAGGATGGACTGCTGGCCCGAGTCCCTCGGAGACTGCCAGCCCGAGTCCCTTGGAGACTGCCAGCCCGAGTCCCTTGGAGACTGCTGACCAGAGTCCCTTGGAGACTGCCGGCCCGAGTCCCTTGGAGACTGCTGACCAGAGTCCCTTGGAGACTGCCGGCCCGAGTCCCTCAGAGACTGCCGGCCTGAGTCCCTGGGAGACTGCTGGCCCAAGTTCCTCTGAGACTGGAAGATGCTTTGCTCTGTTGTGCTCCTCTCTGAACAGGTGAAAGTCAACCCAACGCCGACATCGCTCTTCATGATTCTGGATGTGCCATCAGATGTGCCATCGAAACACCTGCCCAGGGCAATTTCCTTGGCGATCCTTGGGTCTTGATCAGTGACTGTGTAGATGCCATAGTTGTGTCCCAGCGGGTCAAGAGGTGCCAGCATTGTGTACTCGCTGGTGTCGTTGTTGGTGGCCATGGGGAGGTGGTTCACCAGGTACTCATGGAGCATGCTGTTGACGCTCACTCGACGGCAGTTGCCTTGTGGGATCACTTTGACGAGCGTGCGGTCCACGCGGTCCTGGTCGAAGAGCATTCCGCTGCACTTGAACTCCAGGCAGGCTGCTGACACGTCCCGCTGCTGGGGGTCACGGATGCTGCGCACATCCCTGATGCCGTAGAGCTTGCCGATGGTGCGTGGGTGTGTCCCACCCATGTTACGAGATCTTACATTCACTTCTTGGGGTCCGTTTATTTTTACTTTAATGTAGCAGGCTCTAAATTCCATGGGCTTGGGCCACCATGCCAGGTAGTCATCGGTCCAGCTCATGAGGTCATCTTCACTGAAGGGAACGGTGTTGTAGTCATACCGGTCTCCTTCTATCCTGTAAAACCTGAAGTGAGCAGCACTGTATGGAGCTTCCTCGCATTCACTGAGGTTTTCATAGGCATAAATAGGGCCATTGTTCTCTTCTGGAGAATTAGGGCTTGGCTTGGCCATGTTAATGCTGAATGCTGTTTTCTTGATGTTGGAGTCCTCGTGGTCTGTTCTCCTGTAGTTAAGCTTGTTGAGGTATGGCTGTGGGACCCCAATAGCAGCAGGGTTGAGTTTGGGAGCAGAGGGCACAGCTTCGAGCTCTTCACCCCCCATGCTTGCCAAGATATAAGCTCCATAGGCTTCGGGGTTTTGTTCATCACAGAAGGCGGGCACACAGGCACCATTGGGACCAGTGACTACGCTGTCAAAACGGCCCCATGCTCTGGGGTTGGAGGAGAACCCTGGTTCTGGCTCCATGTTTATAATAGAAATCACAACCCCTTGGATCTGCTCGCTTTGCAGAAATCTCTCGCTTCTGTAGGCTCGGACTTTGACGTAGCACCGTCTGCTCTCAGGGACATCCAGGTTAAAAAGACGCCTCTCTTTGATCTCCATGTTCCCAACCAAAAAGGTTCTCTCCTCCCTTTTGCGCCGTGTGCTTTTCTCGAGGTTAAAGTCCCCTTCTTCCTCCCATAACCCTGTCTCTGGATTCAGGGACCAAAGCTTCATCTCTTGCACATGCTCTGGCATCTTGACCTGAGCGGCATCCAAATGAACCTTCACCTTTTCTGCATTGAGGGACTCTGTACCCTGTTCATCCGTGAAGTCCACAGAAAACATGCCGTACGTGCGGAGCGGAAATACGTCTCCTTCCTCATCTACAAAGTTCAGGTCACTTTGTGTCACAGGGGCTGTGGAGATGTTTCTTGGGTCCAGAAATGTCACACTGGCTTTCACTTTGCCACTGTAGACCTCTCCATTTTTCCTGTAAAATGCATTAGGAGGAATTTCTAATTCAGCAATTGGATCATCTTCTTCCATTTCCCCCAAAGAAATCATGTTGGTTTCGGTTGATTCCAATGTAACAGGGTCTTTCTTTCTTAGTAGCTTGATCTCATGAAATACAGCACCTCCATTTTCCTTGAAGGGCAGAACTTTTGTTGTGTTCACAAACTTCTGCAGGCGGTCCACGAAAGTTAGAACCAGTCTCTCCATATCTGCTGGGACGTGGATGGAGAAGGTTCCCTTGTAGCCAGTCATGCTCACTCTCTTGTTCCCCATGTAGATGTGGCCAAACCTCAGTGGCTCACCATTATCTGCTGCTGTGGCTCTGCCTCGAACCATTATTTTAGTCTCAGTGCATATTTTGCAACCACATTCGATGATAACTTTAGTGGGGAGCGTGTAGCCATCGCAGGAGATGTCCCTGGTTTCCATCTTGGATACCCCACAGCAGTAGGAGACATTGTCCTTACACCGAAGTCCTTTATCCAGCTTCCCCACACAGGTCTTTGCTGGGCACTTGCCCACGTCGTAATAGAAGGAGTTTGTTGCTTTTTGGAAGCAATCGTGAGGAAGTCGGATGAGGTGGCTTTGGGGTTGGGAGTCACAGGCTGCCTCTTGTCTTCCTGTTGAATAGATTTCTTAATGAGCAGCATGAAATAATTGTACAGTTATTGCTATGTTGTCTGAAACCTCCAAGCTAAACATTGCTCCTAAAAGCAGTGAGGTTTTTGCAGGAGTGGTGAGCTGGTTAGCTTATTTCAGTGAAGCAAGTAGCTCAGCTTTAGCTTTAGGACCCTGATTAAGAGCTGTTTGCAGGATCCTCCCTGCTCCTGCTTATCCACTATGGTTTTCCAGCTAGATGCTCTGCTGCTGCCTGGCTTTTTGGCTATGGCAAGACTAGAATATGTCCCAAGACTTTAAAAACAACCTTAAACAAGCAGAAATACTCCCATGTCTGGCAGCAAGTACAATGAGAAATCTCCTGACAGCAGCAGGTTGAGGTTGATAGGCCACCTGCAATACAGAGCTCTTGTTTGTAGGGAGCATCTGGTTCATAACCAGCTCACTAAAGCTTGTCTGCAAACAGATTAATAACATAAACCTCAAGAATTTTTCCCATGACTTTCCTTTACCAGATGTATAACAGTTTCTGGTTCCTGCACACCAACACCTCCCCAGTTGCTTGGAGAACATCAGGCACATTTTCTCTTACCTATGACAGCCAGCTTGGCAACTTGGGACTTTGCTGACCCCCCGGCACTGCTGGCCTTGCAGAAATACTCTCCTGATTGTTCTCTCTTCAGGTTCTTCAGAATCAGGTTGTTTTTATATTTGTACAAGGAGGGATCCAGCAGTGAGCCGTTGTGGTACCTGCCAGGAACAGTTAAGGGACAGAGACTGACCATCTGACTGGAGCACAGCGATGGCCAAATCCTGCATCCTACTATGTGGATTTTGCCAGATTTCCTGCCTCTGTTTCCCCGAGGTTTTAGTTTGGCTAAATGGCATCACCTAAACATTTTTCCCCTACTGGCAGTACTGTGATATGGTTGCTGGACAGCTTGCAGGCAGACAGAGCTGCCAGTTGTGTCTGATGAGGTTTTTGAACTATTTGTGTGTTTTTCCAGTGAATCCCTCAGCAGATGCCATTGCTGTGCCATCTTGAGGAAGCCATCACTTGCAGCCATCAGTTCTCAGCGCATTTAACTGCTTTATAACTAAACCCCCCATTTATGGAGATGGTAAGGAGATAAAACTGGCATCCATGGGACAGCTAAGACTTCTGGCAGATCAAATTCAAGCTCCTTACCAGAGGTAGCGGTCAGGAGCTGGGCTCCCTCGGGCGTCGCAGCAGAGTGACACACTCTGTCCCACTCTCCTGGCTTTGTCCTCAGGGCTCCTGAAAACATAGGGTTTGCCTGCAGGAGAAAGAAAAGGCCATCTCATTACTTTTCCTCTCATAAAACCACAGTTTATTTCTGATGTCTGCATAAAGCTTCCTGCACCCCCTCTCTTTGGGGCTACCTGATCGGTGCAGCTGCACTTGGATTGCCAGGTTTCTCCGGTTGCTCTCAGGCACGGTGACAGTCGCTGTTGCATATTTGGCTTTCTTTATTTTAAGGGTGTTTTTCCCATCAGGACAAACCCCTGGGATCCTAAACATGCCTCTGTTATCAGCCATTGTCAACAGCTTGAGTTTCTTGGCTTGCAGGTAGACCCGGGCATCGGCAGCAGGTGACCCATCCTCGAGAGACACCTTCCCGTGCAGGGTGGCATCCTCACACATGCATGTGTCACAGTCAGCATTGACATGGCCCATGGAACAGGTGATGTTGCAGGCTGGAGGAGAAGCAAACAGGTCAAAAAATAGCCTCAAGTCTCCACAACACTCACAGCATGTTCTTGCATCTGCTTTTCATTTAGATGCAATAAGGCAAATACTGCATAAGGAGTAAATTGTATCCAAAACATATTTTTCCTGATTACTCACAGCTGTGCATTAGAAAGGCAGGGCGATGTCATTTTGAACCTGACAATTAGTAGAAAGCAGCCACGTGGATATAATTACAGCTAGGAACTGTTATTTACCTTCCCCAAAGGGCTGAGTTTCAGGGGAATTTGAATCCAGATCAGCATGTGAGCTCTTAGCTCAACCCTGGCAAAATTACAAATTCAATGTCATAAACTTTCTAGGTTTCTGTTACCAGTGCATGCCCAGAAGTTGTGATTTTGGTCTGTCCCAAAAGCGGTCTCCCCTTATTCAATGGTATCCTGGCTTGGGCAGGATGTGGGGTAATTGGCAAGTGAACATTACCCAATGGATTTAACATTTGGGCTCACAAATACTATTCTGTTCTCATTTACCTATAGTGATTAATCCTAAATAATAATCTGTCTTTTCTCAAGGCTCAGGTCATTCCTTTTACAATCACAGAGCACCACTGTACAGGAGCTATCTGATATTTCAGATGAAAATAAACATAAGAAATCAGGGAAAACCTGAAACAACTTTTCTGCACAAAACATATATTCAGAATTTTTTCAGAATTATTTGGTTAAAAGGGGATCATAAGAGTAATATAATTAATTACAAGCCCCTTCAGCAGGGACTATGGCAGTTTGATATTCCCAAATCATCTCTTTCCTGGAGGTTTTATGGAGGCAGCTGTCTGCAGTCACTGACTCCACCTTGCGTGCTGCTGTTATAACAAGATTAATGAGATTTTTTTCTGTATCCCCAAGATACTGTGAATCCCTGTTATCTTTCTGTTTGGCTATAAACTCGCCCTCCTCTGCTCTTTGTAATCTCCAGCCCTGCTCGGGAATCACTAAATTCTGTCAAAGGAGAGAAAGACGGTAAAATGACAGCAAAGGGAGTTCAACACCTGGGCAGTGGTGAGACCACGACATCCTCCCCTGCCCGTAAGTGAGTTTATAGGAGCACCTGAGCAAACATGTCCAATGCAGAGCCGCCCTTCCTCAGTTGCTTCGTTACAGTGCACGCCCCAGAGGTGCTCAGCTAGGCAGGATCTGGTACGCTTCTGCACCCCGGTTTGGCCACACTTTGCTGAGCACTCGCTCCATTTCGACCATGGAGACAAAAACCTTTTTGAATCTTGCACCAGTGGACCTTGAATAACATCAGTGATGTGTTACTGAGATGCACATTACACATACAGCTGCCCAAAAACGGGCAGTTGGGTTTTAGCAGCTTCTATAGAGCTCAGGCAATACATTTGGATATTACATACCACATGGATTAAACAAACTCAAAGCATGTTCAGGGAGCTGGGAATTAAAGCATGAGAAGGCGTCTGAAGGCTTCTGACTTAATTCCCCACAGGCTGCCAAATTCAGGATGATTAAGATAAACCCAAGGGGAGCAAAGTGCAGGCAGCTCATGCTTAGTGTTGAATAACTTTGGCTTAAGGAAATCAAACACACATTCTCATTTAAATGTTGTTTGAGGGGCAACACTTGTCTGTTTCAAATGTGGTAAATAGTTTAAATAAAAGGTAAAATGATTAAATAGTTACAAAAAAAAAAAAGGGTAAAATTGTTGGTATGATCATGTTGAATGTTTTTAACCAAATTTCAACATATGTTTTCTATGGGGGCAGTGTGTGTCCTATTGTGAGCACTATTTTTACTGAGTGCAAACCAGAAGCTTAAGATGCTACCAAGCAGGCTGAACATGTCAGGAGCCAGCTGATTGGGAAAACAGAAAATTTGCAAAACACATTGGGAGTTTAATATGAGGTTATATTTTTAAAGGAATTTCTTTAAGCGGGCTACTAGAGGTTATTAATTTAAGCTACTTTGAATGGATGAGATCCACTCCAAGTCTGTGGTTTGGGCTTTTTAAAAAATGACAGTGTTCTAATAATGTTTATGAGAATGCAGTAGTGACTAAAGTTTCTAAAATTGAAGTTTCTTGGAGACATGTGCTATGTCATCTATCATACCTATTCTTCCATCCAATTTGTAATAGAGCAGGTTGATTTGTTTCCTAGAAAGGCAGACAGGCACAGGGCTGGACTGTTCAAATTGTGAATGGGTGATTGGAAACAGTCCTGGCTTGTAAAAGCAGGTGGGTGGAAAAGACCCTTTAAATGAGAGCAGATATGGGAGTGTCATGTCTGGCTTGGAGCGAGCACTTGGCTTAAATAGGCAGGGTTTTAATCTGTTGGCACATCAGCATCTCTAGTTCAGCATCCCAAATAGTGGGATCCATGACTTATTATTTAGCAATTTGAGGCATGCAGGAGGAGGTGGGCTTGGTGACGAGGTCACATCCTATGGATAAATGCCTATTTGTGCTTGCCCCAAGCAAAAACTAAATGTGCAACAGATTAAAGCAGGATCTCAGCAAGATCCTAAGCTTGTTTGGGATCAGCTGCTTTAATCTGTAGGGCTGGTGATTATAGAAAATGAGCAGGGGAATCCTGTGGAGGAAAATGGCATTATATGGCTCTAGGTAGCGTTTTGACAGCAGAAAAAGCAGAAGGTGGAGGATGAGGGAGAAGCTGAGGGATCGAGCATTGGTGGGGACATGGGAAAGGACAGGGCTGCCCCGTGGCACTGGCCGGCAGGAACGTACTGCGTCTGACGTAGGTGAAGGTTGGGTCTCCCCGGCGAGAGCTGCTCCTTGTACCTGTGGGCAGAGGGGTGATTCAGGCAGGGTTTGCCAGCCAGGGAGCCAGCCCCAGTATCACTGCCTTGTGCCATCCACTTTCAAGGGAAAACTATTTTACCGGTGGTTTTCAAAAAAATGTCCCTCAGCAAGTGGAGGGGACCTCTCAGTGCTTTGATTCTTCTCAGTGGCTAAGAGAGCTGCTGGGATCTGGACAAAAGGCTGGGAAAATCCCCAAATCCTTCAGCATGGCCAGCCCTTTTCAGTGCCTACTGGAATTTAAATTCTGAGCCCTGGACAGTAAAGATGAGAGGTCAGGGCATCTCCCAGGGATTAATGAGCAGAATGGTCTCTGCAGATTAATTAATTCCCCACAGGCTTTAATTCTGAAGGAATGGTGTCACAAACTGCCCAGGGTGTGGGGACAGGCTGGGCAGGGTAAAGGCAGGTCAGAGCATGTGCTGGCCCATCCCTGGGCTCTTCTCACCCTCCCAGCCCGCGCGTGCCTCCCGCAGGAGCTGGGGCTGTGGTCACACGTTGACCTTCCCTTTTCCAGGAGAGGAGCCAACAGCATGTGTCAGTGATAGCCAAAACCCTACAGGAGGTCGTGGATGATTAACATTTATTCCATTGCCTAAATCATAGAATCATAGAATGATTCTAACCCTAAATGTCCTCTTCTACTCAAATAATACTGGTTAGTTGTAAATTGTTGGGAAAATTGTCCAGTGAGGAAAAATCCACCCAAGGTGGGAATTAACTTACTCTCCAAGCTGACCATTACCAGTGGGCTGAAGGTTCTCTGTCCTATCTGGACCCTGCTGAGGGCTGGTTTCAGAATCCTTTGTCCTAAGGGCCAATAAATGAAAGAATAAATTAGATTCAAGGAATTGGGCATCCTTAGGCTCAATATTACAGCTTTCCCATTGGACCGTGTCTGGTTAGAGTTTCTGTAGGATGCAGTGCAGGACATGCCAAGAGAAGGACATAATGGATATGTCACACAGCATCACTGCAGCTCAGGAATGATACAAATTTTCTGTTTACCTTATCACCCAAGAAAAGCTTTTTTGTACTTTCTGTGTTAGAGCAGCTCAGATCAACTCATCTCTTTATAGCTGGAGAGATAAAATAGGTCCTTCCTGTCCATGCACAAGGAAAAATTAATCCAAGGTGGATAATGTTGGTTGTTTGTATGGGACAAGAGCTGGTTTTTGAGCTTGCTGGCCACCTGCATGCCTGAGGGGAGCTGATGGCCATGGCTGGTTCCTGGGTTGCTTGCTGGGAGCAGTCCCATATAAACTGAGCTAAGCCCCAGCACCAGCTCTCCCCTGTGCCCAGCTCTGCCCCTGTGCTCCTCTGGGTGCAGACTTGACACTATGGGATCGCAGAGACAGCAGGCAGGAATGGTCCTAGCATGACCAGTGGGGTGGGGAGCTCATCCCTGGTCAACCAGAGGCTCACTGACTCGCAGACAGGCTTTGCTCAAACTCTGGGGGCTGGATGGGAGCCAGTCCTTGTGTGGAAGTTGTCTGGCCGGGCAAACGCCGCAGTGACCCAGACCAGCACCCAGCACCGATGTCGGGCTGCGTCTGCTGGCTCAGCGGCTGCCAACAGACGTGCCTGCAGTGGCATGGGCAGGGGACAGCGCAGTGACCAGAATGGAAACGTTTAACCTTCACCTAAAACAGACGTGGCTCCCCAGAGGAGGAGGAGGATCCAGCCTTTCATGGTGACCATCGCTGTCTCCAGAGGTGACCAGGGGATTCCTGGATTTTCTGCAGCTGTCCCACGCCTTCCCCAGTCCTGCAGAGACAAGCCCAGCTGTGTTAAAGCTCACCCAGGTCCTGCTGCTTTCGGGGAGCTTCTCCCAGGCTGAACCACTCCAAAACATGCCACAGGGGCATTTATACCCCGTGTTCACCCATCCCCAGCAGCTCTTCATTTACTCCCCCAGTGGAGAGTAGCAGGGGCTCCACATCTGTGGTCACATTCCCCCTGCTTCTCGCCATCACATCTGAGTCCAAATCTATTCTGCAGAGCACTGCATTGTAACAGCATCTCCTTAACATGCCTTGGAACAGCTTAAATACTTCTGCAGGGATCTCTCACAACCCACGCAGCTCTGCAGGCCCCCTGGACCTTGCTCTGCTCCCCACAGGAGCAGGGACAGCCCCATGCCTCCATCCCTCTGCCTGCAAACTGGGCATCTTATCCCAGTACATCCCAGAGTGTGAGGAGAGGGAAGGCTCCTGAGCACTTCTGAAAGCAGAAAAACCCATGCACAAGCCAACTCTTTCCTGCAAATGTAGCAAGAAACTCAATATTTTCCTTTTCCCACAGGCATGGATGTGGGACGGAGGCTTTGTGTCACTCTTCACCAGCTCAGCCACTTCACATTTTGTTTTCAGTGAGTCCCTTTGCCCTAGGGCATCAAGCATTTGGGTATTTAATTTCTGAAAGTACTTGTGGAGTTGGTGTTATCCCTAGTGACCACCAGCTGGAATTCCAGGTGCTTTATTTTATGCACCCAAAATTAATGAACTGGGAGAAGGGGAGAATATTGCCCCAGCTGTTTGGTGCCTCAGTTTACCCATAAAATGGGGCTGACAAAGAGCAGTCACTGGCGAGAACACTTTGTTATTTGTAAATGGTACTAACCATCCCCTCTGAGACCAGGGAATGTGGGACTAGGAAATACTTTGATTATGGCTCAGCAAATCCCAGTCAAGCAAAAATAACAAGCAACACATGAGCGGTGTTTTGTGGGCTTACGGTGGGGTTGTGAACTCGCAGCCAGAAAATAACCAGGAAAAAATTAATCCTGTCTCCCACTTGGCGACTATTTTTGGAGCTGACTGCAACTTGTTCAGCACTGGGTTTGGGATTGGGATACATCCCTCCGTACCCAGACACGCGATGCTAGGAAAGGGGGGTTCAAGCGGCCGGATCTTGGCAGCAGGGAAGGTTTGGAGCTGCCTGTGTCCCCTGTCTGGCAGGAGGCTGTGCGAGCCAGCGCGGGATAGAGCCGCGGGAGATGAAACAGCCCCACGTGAGCAAAGCCCCTCAGACCCCAGCTCCAGCTGTCCCATAGCCCTTCCCCAAACCCATTAGCTGGGACGAGGAACGGAGGAGCGGGACGCAGGGAACCGCATCCCCATCGATGTTTTCCAGCCTCGCTGCCGTCATCTGCCCATTACTTAATTTCCACCTCACCTTCAATCACAGCCGCTCTTAATTACGCCGCCTTAACGCAACAGAATTCTACAACCACTATCTGTCACAGGTGGGAAAACAGCAGGATTGGGTTGGGTTTTTTTCTCTTACCTAAAAAGCCATAAAAACCCCACTTAAGGAGAGTTCCGTCTTCCCGCTACGGAGCCGCCGGCCGAGCTGAGATCCGCGGGCGAGACGAGGGCTTGTCAGCTGCGTGTTCAGGGATTTGCAGCCGGTAGGGAAGAAGAGAGAGCTGCAGCTTACCGAAAGCTCCCCTGCGCCGAGCGGAGCCGGGCTGTGTGCGAGCCTCCCGCCGCCGAGGCGGCGAGGTCGCTTATATAGCCCGGCGTGTAGCTTAGGGGATGGCAGCGAGCCACCGGCCGCGAGCACAAACAGATCGGACGCGCGAGGAAACCGCAGCCTGAATAATCCCTTAATAAGGTGATGGTAAACAGAAACCTGTGGCGATGCCACGGCGTGGCGGCTGCTGCTGGTGGCAGGACAGGGCACGGTGTGGATACCACGTCCTGGTGTGGGCACCGCATCCCAGCACAGCACCGTCACTGCTAGGGGTTCACCCGGGGTCTGGATCTGAAATAGATGCTGCTGAGTGTTGAAGGTGGAGATACAGTGAACAGGCAATGAGTTTTGGGGATGGTTTTTTGGTTTTACCCGGTCTGGGACAAACGTGGTGCCCACCTAGCAGTGCACGTGGATTTGCCCCATTTTGCAGGTGTGGGCTCAGCTGGGCACCGTTCCCTGCACTGCCTGCCCACCTCTGCCCCTGTGCTCTGGCAGGGGTCAAATGGGGATGCTGTAGGGATGTGAGACAAAGCCAGTGGGATTGGTTTGAACACCCGTGGTAGCACATAGCTGCAGAGGCAGGACCATCCTTTTAAATAAATGTGACTACATCTCGAGCCATGGGGAGATCTAGCAACGACCCTCACCAGATTCTCCTGCTTGCCCCAGTCTGGCCTCAGCCTTCCAGGCTTTCTCTCCCTCTGCAGCCACATTTTTCTCATGTAACTTGTGGCAAGTGGTCTGTGGACATAGGGCTCCTGGGTGTTGACAAAGCATGTAGTCCCGTGCAAGTGACTGCCACCCATGCATGCAGCCCTGGAGCCACTGGACTGTGCAGACAGTTGCTGCAGGAATGTGATGTGAAAGCATGTGCTGTAGGAGCAACCCCCAAAAGAAGGGGATGGGTGTTGGGGCAGCCATTGGGGGTCAGTGGTGTCCCAACCCACCTCCTTGTAATCCTCGTCAGCCCTGCTGCCAGAGGGAGTAGTGCAGGAGGAACACAGATCAAGATGTCACATAAAAAATAATCAGTGGTGACCTACACCGGCGCCTGTTTATGTTTACGAGGGAAAAGGAAAAAACACCTGAGATGTGCCAAAAATAGTAGAATGTTTATCTGGTGGGCAAGGAGTGCCCAGTGAGCTGGAAGCTCCAGACCTCTGACATAAACGTGGAGATCATCTCTGTTTCCCCTCTGTGGAGGATGAGATGTGGGAAAGGTGCTGAGGCAGAGCAAGGAATTCATCTTCCCCAGATGGAACCTACCTCCCACCATGGCTGACCCACACTACGCACATCACCAATGCCTTGGCAAGACATCTCCAGTCCCACCAGCTGCTTGCCCACATCCTGGCATCAATTTCTATGGGTCACACTGCTGGGTAAGGAAATGTGCTGTTCTACAAAAGGAATAAACTGTTATTCCTTACATTGTGGAAATGGGATGATAGTTCTAACCCGGTGCAGGCATTTCTGCAGGGGATTTTGCAGCCTCCTCAGCATGGCTGTTTTCTCTCTAGCATGTCTCCTTCAAGACAAGCTCTGGAGACATGTGTGTGGCTTTAGGAGCAGGTTTGGGACATGTGAGTTCATGAAAACCCCAAGTCTCTAGAGCAGTTCATTTGCACAGTCTCTCTTGGGATGCCCATCCCTTGCTGCAGCTCTGATGTGTGGCTGACTTTGGAGGGAACAGCATGAGAAGAGCCCCAGATGGTCCCAACGCTGAGCACCACTGGCTCTGGGAGAGGCTTTCCATCTGCCTGGAGGTGAACAGTGCCCCAACCCACGGGGTGGAGAGGACAAGTCAGGGGCTGCCCTATGCCTGGCGTATTCTGCAGGGCTGAGGTACCTGTGGCCAGTGACAAGGATGCATCCCAGACCAAACTGCTCCTGTCTTTCTGCCCAAAACCAGTGGCTTCAGCTGCCTAAGGCTGCTCCTTCCCATCAGAAAGCAGCAGATCCATAGCCTCTTGGACTCATTCCTCTTCTGGATTAATGCTGGGGAGCCTACCCAAATCTCATAGTTTTTTTTTTCCATGGTTTCATCACTGATGTGTAATTACAAAGCCATAAGGTATTTATGTGAATGCTGCCATGTTTAATGCTCCCTCTGACCAGTGCTGAGGCTGGGGCAGTGTGAGAGGAGTATGACAGCAGGTGGTGCCAGCAGTATCTCCCTCCCCACACTCCTTTGTGGCTCTATCCATAACTTTTCTGGTGTTCATCTAATAAATCCATGGGAAAACTGGCTGGTAATGCTCATCCTGGTCCTTCATGCCTCCCACCATTTCTAGTACAGCATGGCTGAGTGGCCTTCTCCAAAAGCCAACTGCACCATGCCAGGAGGATAGCAGGGTTGGAGGGGCTGCTCTCAGGGCTGCATGTGGAATTTACAGGCTGTGGGGTCTGCAAAATGCTCTGTGGGGCCCATAAATCCCCTTTTGGGCCAAGGCCATGCCTAATTCCCTGCCGGCTGCCCTCGTCCTCCCTCCCTGCGCCCTCTCCACTCCGCCAAAGGGAGCTGACGGTTATTTTCCCCTGCTGCATGTTTCTGGGCTTGCTTCTGTTTACGGAGATGGGAGTTAAAATAACTGATTGATGACTTTGTTCCATCCCAAACACTTTGGGGAAGTTTGCGTGGTTTAGAAGGGAGAGTTGGGAGCTGGGATTTCATTAAGCACTTGGCTCCCAGCACTTCTCCAGCCATGCTCCAGGGGTGGCTAATGTTGTTTTTAAAATCCTGTTTTGCTATCCCAGGAGCCGGAGTGGCGATTTCCATGGTTTATAGGAGAACTTGGAGATGTAGCAGGTCCCTGAGGTTCCCTCTGAGCTCTGAAACACTAGCAAACCTCGCAGCCACTGCAATATTGTTTCACTTAAGCCCCTCCTCCACCGCTTCATCAGCACAAAATTGCACTCCAGCTGCCTAAAATCTTTGGAAAAGAGCCAAAAAAATGAATTACTGGAATTTGTTTTCATTGTGTGGATGAGGATTTACAGGCTATGACTGGGAGAAAAGGAGTGAGTGGACCTTTTTCCCCTCTGGAAGGATTTGCTTGGGAGCTAAAGCTTCTACAGGGACTCAGTAGTGTTCAGCTCCATAAACATCATTTATGGAACAAACACAAAAGGCAGCACACAGTGGGGACACCAGGAGAGCCAGGATCCAGGAAAAGACTGATTTTAGCTCTGGAGATCAGGAAGGCTTTTTCTGCAGTGGTGAAAGAGCCAGGAATGAGGAGACAGTAAGTGTCTGTGCTGTTTGTGGGGTCTGTTCCACGGGGTAAGCCCTCAAATGTCTGCTGGCACCAGCACAACACAACTGACTCCTGACATGTAAAAGAGGGTGCCCTCTGATCCATTATTCCATCTATAAAGGAAAAGGGCTTTTGCTAGTGCTTTTGCAGGGCATGTTTGCTATTGGAGAGCCCAGGGACTGTCACCTTGCACCCTGCTGCACAACATAGACCCACGTACCCTGGGGAGGGATTCACTGGTCACTGGGATGTCCTGGACTGCACTGGTATTTCCCTTCTAGGTGCCATGGCTATATCTGCCATCTCTCCTTCCTGTCAGAGCTTGGAGAGGCAGAAACCATGATGCTGTGAGAGCACCAGAAGTGCCTCAATAGTGAATCCCTTTTTAATTAAGTGTCTGAGCTGGGGAAATTAAGAATACTGACTCATTTAGAAACTTTCTTCAAGATGGAGAAGGCCATTATTTTCAAGCCCTCCGTGAATAATGGATAGCCCAGCCTCTCCCTGGAGCATTAACTGCTCAGGGACACTTGCAGGGCAGCACCGTGGTGTGGGGAACATCCTGCCCACAGATGTGCCAGGGCCTGAGCTATTGCACAACCTCTGATCAATGATGTAAAAGTGGTCACAGGATGGGAACAGGCGTGATGGGAATGTGGCCCGGTCCAAGCCAGGACAGCACCTCAATGGGGACATTTACACTGCAAAGGAAGGGCAGGAGCAGAGCTCCAACCCACAGTCCACCGACTGTTTGCTTTAGCTCTGGACAGGGTTGGATGGACAAAGACCATCCTGTGTCAAAGTCCATGTTGATTTGGGTAATTAATTGCTCCTGAAGAAATCCTTGATTTATAGCTCCTGTTTATGGGTATTGGCTTTGGGCTGGGATGCACTCCAGGCTGTGCACCCATGGGGAGCAGCCTCCCACACATGGGATGGCAATCCCTGGTCTCGTTTGTGCCTTCCATATTCTTGCTATAAACCAAGTTGAAGTGGGCAGGTTTGCAGTGATTTACACCAGGGAAACATCAGCCAGTTTTTCCTAAAAACCAGCAAAATCCTGCCTGATCCATGAGTATGCAGGGGCAAGCTTGGTTCTTCCAGTTTGTCTTTGTCCTATTTTGTAGGGATTGCACTGGCAGCACATTGGAGAGGTGTAGGCTGTGTAAGTCAGACCAGAGGCAACAGTGATGGCAGTGAAAGTGAAGCTTTGAGTTTTAAAGTGTTTTTTCGTGTTCAGACAAGCCTCTACATGGAATGGACAGAAAGAGATGGAGCCATGAGGGTAGTGGGCACTCCTCGTTGAACCATGTGGGAATTTCCATCAGGTTAATTTTTGCACTGAGCAATGTGGAGCCGTGCCTGGGCTGGGGTAATCGGGGTTGATCCACCCCCAGGTTTCAGCTCCGAAAGGGTTTGCCAGCATCCCCACTGGCAAAAGAGAGCATGGAAATGCCTCCCCTTCCTGGAGTGCCTGTGGTCATGGGGGCGACCGGAGATGTAAAATATCTCATGACCTCATGCACTATGCCAAGGACATGCTTGGAAAAGCCGGTCTCTGCCGAGCTAATTCCAGCACTGCTGGGATTCCCCCTGGAATACGTGGCCAGATCAGCTTTCGCTGGAGGGTAAATGTGTATTTGCCGGGAGCACACCAGAGGGTTTGGTGGGGCCAAGAGCTGCTGAAGGAAGGCCTGGCAGCTCCTAGTGTGAGCATCTTGTCCCATCTGAGACAAAAACTGCTGGGAGCACATTGCAAAGGCAGCGTGGGAGATGAGCACTTCTGCAGAAAAACAGCAGGAGCATCTTGGATGTTGGCTCCCATAAACACCTCCCTGGGAAGCCAAATCTGGATGGGGGGAGATGTCAGCACTGATGCTCATCCTAAGGGATAGTCACTGGATTCCTGCAGCCCCATAGCTTGGCTCAGAGCAGATTTTTTGCAGGAGTGTAAAAGCAGGGTTGGGGAGAGAAATTATATCCCTCTGGCTCATCAAATTCAGCACTGATGATATCTCTCCCCACAAGACACTCACTGATCGTTTCCTAAAAGCATAGAGAAGGATCATGTGCCTGCATAAAGTTCACCCTGGAGTATCTTTAAGCTTTGAAAACTGCTTGGAGATCTGAAACTCATGGGAAAGAGGAGTCAGGGGAGGTGTCCACTGCTTTTTGCTCCTGCAAGTGCTGTGTAACTGCCAAGGGTCCCACAGGGATGTCAGCTTTCCCCACATCTCACCTCTCCCCCAGTGCAACAAAGGAGAGCAGCCCTTGAATTTGGCCAATGTTTGGGAAGGAGCATCCAAAGGGAGCACCAAAATATGGCCTTGGGACACACAATCCTATTTGAGAGCTTGGAGGGAGGAGGATATTTAGAGCAACACGATGGACAGGTCCCACGGGGAATAAAAAAAGCAGAGGATAAAAGAGGGCACAGAAGGCAAAGGCAAGGAGAGCAACTAAACCCTGTCCAAAAACAAGGGCAAAATTGTTCACTTCCATGGTTAGTCACAACGAAAACATTGTCATTTCATAATTTCTTCCAGCTCAAAAAAAAAAAAAAAATACCCCATTGGGCAGTGAGAGCCCTGACTGGGTCAGTGCGTGCTGAAGCTGAAGGGGACCCATGGCCCCTCCGCTGACCCTGTGGGTGATTTTCTTGCTTTATTGGGGACTGGGGTACCAGGTAAAAGTTCCCAAATAATTTCCCCCCCAAATAAATTTCAGCCTGGGCAGGAAAGCAAAGCTGCTGTGGGGAAGCTCAGCTGAGTGGGGCAGTGATGCACACACAACATCAGGTTTTATTGCTTGGTGGTGAGCAGAAAGGGCTCAGCACCAGATCTCACCATGTTTCTTGGGGCTTGACCTCAGGATTTGGTCTATTCCATCCTTTCTCTTTTCCAGCTTAGAGATGAGAAGGGAGATGTTACTCAGGTTGACATGTCCTGGTGAAAGATGGAGGAAAGGCCCTGAGAGCTGCTGCTCTGCATGGAAAGATGTAAATTTGGGGAATCACTGGGAATGATGCTCTTGACAGCTGAGCTCAGCAGCATCAGGAGCACCAGCCTGGGGTATTAAAAGGTGGGAATTGCAGCAGGTTTGAGCATGTTTTTCCCAGTACCTCTGTCCCATGGTGTGATCCCCCCGAGAAGGGTTTTTATCAGGGAGGTTTTGATATACAAAGCTGAAACAGAAACAGAGCATTGTCTCACCAAGAAATGGTCTAAAGGCACAGTTTACCAAGTAATTGAGCCCGGAAGGCAGGACAGATCCCTCCCTCTCCTTTAAACACAGGTTTTTAGGAGGGGGATGGGGTGACCCAGATTATCCCCAGGAGGGGCAGCAATTACCATCCCTCCTTGGCAGGTTCAACAGAGCGGCCAGGGCCGGCTGAGCAGGCAGAATGAGATGCTGGTTTATCCCCGGTGATCACTGGGCTTTGGGTCTCTGTCTTTTGCTGCAGAGATTTTGGGAAATTTTGGGTGATGCCCTGTTTCAGACCTGTTTGTAACTTACAGCACAGTGGCACCATGCTAATTTTTATGATGCTGTTATTTAATGAAAAGGCTGAAAACTGGGAGCTTCCCAATTGCTTGACTTGTGAACTTTGGGTAAGAAGAGAAGCTGTTCCAGAGGTGAGCTCATTTCTAACCCCGGGAAATGACTTCATGGACGCTGGTATTTACTCACAAAAACATTGCATGTCAGATGTCCCTGACTAGACTTTCTGTTTCGAGTCCAGTATGAGACAAAAATTTCCTTGGATGAGCTGCTCCTAAGACAATTCAAAGTTTGGAGAAGGAGAAGAATTGCAGGGGGGGGGAAAGAATCAGCATTAAAAACACTCTGAAATCATGAGGTTTTTCTGAATAAAGAGAAATTTTTGGGCACCCAGCCTGGCAGAAGCACCTGTCTAGGGGGAGGGTGCGGGTGATAAGTCCAGCAGAAGAATCAGCCATCCTTACCCCCCACAACAACCAGCAGCTGGAGTTTCTCTCAGAGAGGAAAATACAAGTTTTTCTCTTTGGGAAGCCAAGCCCCCAGCAGTGATTTATCAGGATAAACAGCAGCAGGTTCCCTGCCCTGTGTTTGCTATAGGTTAATGGAAATTATATCCCACGCTGCTCTCCCTTGATGAGATAGATCCCAGTATATACAGGGTGTCTGATGGAAAAACACAGCACTTGCATTTTTGTTTGGGGTCTGCTCGTGCAGAAATTGTCACTGGGACTGTATTATCCGGTGTGGTTCCTGATTTCTGTTTTCTCCAGCATCCAGGATGATCCATATGGATTTGGGGAGATCAGTCCTATTTGGGGACGCTGGGGGATGCTCTGTCCCCTCATGACCCAGCACTGGACTGCAGCTCTGGGGATGTACTGGGGCAGCATCCCAAGAGGAGGAGATTTCGGGAAGAGCCAAGCTGGGATGTATGGAAACAAACCCTGCCTGCCAGCACTGTTTCCTAATCCTGGACACCAAAATCCTCTGATCGTTAAACCAGTGTTCAGAGATTCGGCTGAAGGCTGCCATGCAGACAAAATCCAAACTGACCTTTGAGGAGATGAGCAAAAGAGAAAAAGAGAGAAAACACAAGGGGGTTACTGTGCAAACGCTGGAGAAAAGCAGTCATTTCAATAAGGGACCCCACCCTTAAAATAAGACTTATTGCTAATGCATGCCCAGGACATTTCTGTGTGATGGTATGCTAAAAAAATCCTCTCCAAACAGGGACTAAAGGCTTTGTTGTGGCATGAGCAAGGCTTACAGTTCCCAAGAAAAATCCTGTCCCTCTCTTGCATCATACAGCCAGGGATGGAGAGGACATTTCTAGACAAAAAGGCCATCAGCCAGGATGAAGGACAAACAGGGAATACATTCCTTACTTGCTACTTAATTGCTTTTGTGCAGGTGCAAAGGGCTAAATGAAAGGGAAAATAAGGATGTGTGGGGGGCCAAATTAATCTCAGCTTTAAGCAGGAACCTAATGTCAGGAGGAGGTGGCTGCTAGAACAAACAGGCTTCCACCCAACTTCCACCCCATGCAGATTTTGTGCTATTTGTCCCCCAAGGGCCAGGCTCTTTTCCAAGGCACTGGTGGGTGATGCCCCTGTCAGGTAAGGAGGTGATGGGGACAGTCGCATCCCATGTGGCAGGGCTGGCTGATGCTCGCTGGCAGTGCCAGCTGGGTCTGCTTTCCTCTTTCCCCCTGTTTGGAAAGCACTTCAGATGCAGGACTTGCCCTCTGTGGCTCTGAGCAAAGAGTTTTCATCCTGATCCCTTTTGGCAGCTCCATGCAGAAGTGATGGAGAGTTTAGGGGATTCCAGGGCAAACATGGTCCAGTGCCTGTGGCATCTCCTGGGTCTCAGGAGCTGGTCCCTCTGCCACACAGCTTGACTCTTAAACCCACAAAGGTTTAAGAGTCAAATTGGAAAAGGGGAAAATATCTTTTCTGCTTATGCCCAGGAGCACTCCTGCCAGCACAGCAGCCTTAGAGATGGTGCAACCACATTCAGAGCTCAGGCATTTCCTCCTAAAATAAGTGGGAGTAGTTTTAATAATGGAAAACCCATTCCAGAAAGGGAATCTCCTCCTCTTGAGGAACAATGCAGAGCCAGCACTGCCAGCCTGGGATCTGCAGGGACCTGTATACCATGTACTCTTTAATTTAATAGCCTGGAAAATGTGAAGGTCTATCTGCATGTCATTAAAGTCCCAGCGAAGCCCCTGGGAGTGTGTTTGCCAGTGCTGGCCCCAGCAGGGCTTGGGGCTGTCCCTCTTTCACCCCCACAGCTCCTTTGCTGGCCAGAAGATCAGGATGTCCTCAGTTTCCCTCCCTGTCCTCGCATTGCACTTCATATTTTTTAAGCTCTTTTGAGCTCTTTGTCCCTCCCAAGGTCCTT
Source organism: Vidua macroura (assembly GCF_024509145.1). Classification (NCBI taxonomy): domain Eukaryota; kingdom Metazoa; phylum Chordata; class Aves; order Passeriformes; family Viduidae; genus Vidua; species Vidua macroura. The sequence continues at coordinate 19,740,970 of NC_071582.1, forward strand.
CCCTCTCACTGTGCTATGCTGCAAGAAATACAGAAAGAACAAGATGGGAACTGATAGACTGCAGGAAAAAAAGTGTAGCCATTAAAACGGCAAAATGAGCCACGTCTCTCCTTATTAATTCCCTCCTTGCAGCATTTCAGTCCAGGCATGTACCTGCGATGCTTCCATGGACCTGTCTGGTCCAGGAGCATCTCTGAGGTGCATGTGTGCGCGTGTCTGCGAGTCTCGGTTGTCCGAGCAACGGGACGTTCATCACTAACTCCCAGGATAATTAACTCATTTTCCTGTATTTACAGCAAACCAGTACAGGGAGTGTTGGCGCTTATCCCTGATGGAGCCACATTTGGCCACAACGATTTGAATTTTGGCTGTTTCTTGCATTACGGCGGCTTTGTCATCATCCCCGCTGCCTGCTCATTAAGTGGGCAGCTCATTAAGCTAACAAGGGCAGGGGTGATGGTGGCTGCCTGAGCCAGGCTGCCCATGGGTGCCCACCTCGGTGTGCCCCTCTCCTGGTTTGCCGGTGCAGGGGGTGTTTGCAGCAGCATTCCCATCTCCAGATGCCTGCATAAGCCTGTGCTAGCAGCAGCGTCGCTCCCGGCTTGCCTGCTGGCAAGGGGAAATTTTACTGCTTCAAGGTTTGTTGCAGGGATCTGATGCAAGGAAACGTTGGAGCATCCTGACTCAGCACCGCAGCGGTGAGGGACCCGTGGGAAAGGCACGGAGCATCTTCTCTCAGCATCAGGGCATGCGTATGCCAGGTATGTTCCCATCAGCCGGGATAAATCCTGACCTGCACACGGATTTCTCGTTTCTTCAGACAAGCAACTTGGTACTTTTTAGCTGTTCTTTCTTTTTGCTGCTTGTTTGTTCAGTAGGTCTTTGGGGAGGGAGGGGTGAAGGAAGTAAGGGGAAGGGGTCTCAGGGTGCCGGTGGTGGGGCTGGAGGAGGGCGCAATGCTGCAAGGTGTTGGCATCTCCTTCCTGCAGAACTGGGGAGACAGATTTGATCTCTGCTGTTCCTGTTATTTGTGCAAGGGTAAGGAATTATTTATTTTGGAATCAACAGACAGGAAGGTGCTTGAAAGAGTAGGAGATGTGCTGTACCTGCAGCTGGGACTGTAAACAGCTCATGGCCACAGGAGCTGGAAGTGTGTGTCCCCTGTGAGTTCTGCTCAGGTAAAAAGGGCAATGAAACCAAGTGTGGAGGACAACCACACTGCTCATCACTCCCCAGCCACCCCTGGTTTAGGGAGGGTTCTACCTTTCCCTCCTCCTCCTGCTTTGCTTCCAGAAGGGAAAGGGACAGAGGTGTTGTGCTGGTGCTGCTTGGGTCCTGGGAAGGTCCAGGCTCCTAAATGCCACTGTGATCCTCTCCCAGGAGCCACTCTAAGACTCTGGACAGTGTGAGATGCTCCTTCTCCTGCCTGGTCACCCCCAGCTTCTCCTGCCCGTGACCCCAGATCTGGATCTGGCACTGGAGAGGGAGGTGGATCATTAAGGTTTAACACACTAATGGAAAGGGCTGTGGGGTTTCTAAAAAGCTGAGCCCTGCCTACAAACCCTCTTTGGAAGGACAAGTCCTTGAACCGAGCACAGCTGCCCCAGCACAGGCTCAGCCAGCTCTGGTATGACCCATTCCCAGCAGGATGCTGGCAGACAGTGACTGGTTCCATGGTCCTGGCCACCACTCCTGCTTTCCCAGCTGCTCGGCCACCTCACAAAGAGCTAAAAATATATGTCTGTGTGAGCAGTCACTGTAGCTACAGGAGGGTTGAGCCAGAGAGGGCGGCCAGGCTGGGTCACTGTGGTGGGGGGACACAGTGACTTCGCAAAATGGGCAACACAGAGGGGACAGGCAGGGACAGGATGGGACAAGACAGAGTGGGACAGACTGCTGCTGGTACCTCCAGTGCAGATCCCACCATCTCCCCACTTACCCATTTGTTGAAGCTGCAGCATTCTACACAGCCCCTAAGAAGGGTTCACTTTGCTGCTTGTGTTTCAGCAGGGGATGAGTGAGGAGCAGCTCCCTGCATCTCCCCACTGCCCCACCACGTGGGAGGACACCAATGTCTCGGCCTCTGCGTACCCCCAGTACTGGGTGGAGCCCCGGTTCACCCAAGCAGCGAAGGTCCGTGTGATCATCACAGCCATCTTCTTCCTGCTGGCAGCGGGCAGCAATGCGGCGGTGCTGGGCAGCCTGCTGAGGAAGAGGAGGAAATCCCACGTGCAGCCGCTGATCCTCAGCCTGGCGCTGGCTGACCTGCTGGTGACAGTGATGGTGATGCCCCTGGATGCGGCGTGGAACGTGACAGTGCAGTGGTACGGAGGGGACATCTCCTGCAAGATCCTCAACTTCCTCAAGCTCTTTGCTATGTACGCGGCTGCCCTGGTACTGGTGGTCATCAGCCTGGACCGGCACTCGGCCATCCTCCATCCCTTATCCCGTGCTCACCGCCGCAATGGGATGCTGCTCCGTGCTGCCTGGGCTGGCAGCGTGCTCCTGGCTTTGCCCCAGGTATAGTTCAGTGTCCTCCCCATGGAGTTTGCCTAGCAGGGGTGGTTTTGGAAAAGGGCTTCTCCATCCCAAGATCCGCAACAAGTCCATCCCAATCCATGGACTCCACGAGCACCAGAATAAGGCATGAGTTAGGTGCCCAGAGCTCGTCTCCCATTCTGACACCAGCAGGGAGGTGCTCTCAATGCACAGCCAGCAGCATCTCCAGGATGTGGTTCTCCATTCCAAATCCTCTCTGAGTTATTATTTGGTTCTCCATTTCAGCTTTTCCTCTTCCACCTGAACACAATCCCAGGAGGGAATTTCACCCAGTGTGTTACTCATGGGAGCTTCCGAGCACACTGGGAGGAAACTGTCTACAACATGTTCACCTTCACCACCCTCTACATCACCCCCCTGAGTGTCATGATCGTCTGCTACATCCGGATCCTTTGGGAGATCAGTAAGCAGCTAAAGGTCAATAAAGGTAAGTAGATCCCAGCCCTTTAATGTCTGCCATGACTGAACTTTTCCATCCTGGAATTGTTGTTGGGTGTGTCACAACAACCTTTGAAAGCTAAGAAGTTTTGCACAAACCAACTAAGAGGTTTTGCACAAACTTATTGACCCCAGTCCTTGCTGTCTTCTGCTTCCTGTGGGACATGGACCAGATAATGAGATGGTCTTCCTTCTCTGGCAGAAGCAGAGACATGGATGGTTCTGTTGTCTGGGTTTTCTCCTATCTTCAACTATCTTTTTGACTCTCCTTGGCAGGTTTGACAAGAAATCAAAACGACCACATCTCCAAGGCACGCATGAAGACTCTCAAGATGACCATAGTGATTGTTGCCACCTTTATCATCTGCTGGACCCCTTACTATCTCCTGGGCTTGTGGTACTGGTTCCAGCCAGCCATGATCCAGAAGATGCCAGAGTATGTCAACCACAGCTTCTTCCTCTTTGGCCTGCTGCACACCTGCACTGACCCTATCATTTATGGGCTGTACACCCCTTCGTTTCGGGAGGATGTGCAGTTGTGTCTCAGGGGCATTGAAACAGCCATCACCAGGCAAAAGAGACACAAACCCATCTCAGCATCAGAGAAGAACATCAAGGATGGTGCTGCAAATGGTGGGGTGGCATCAGGGGGCTCCAACGGGACAACTGTCAGCACAGTCTGATGAAGAGATGTACCCACAAGGGGATGGCAGGCACAGCTTTGGGACTGTTTTGTTCTGTAGGACCATTTTGGAAACTGTCATGATGAGGTTCCCTACTCAGCTTTTGTGGGTGAGGGTTTCTGGCCAGAAACTGAGAATGTGTCTCCTCCCAGTACTCAGGGTGAAAAAAAATTGGGGGTATTTCTGGTCATTCTGCTGTATTCTGGCAGTGCTGTGACAACTAGAAAAACATCCTTTTTGTACCTGGCTCCAGCCCTCATTCTGGAATCAAGCTTCTCCACACTTCCAGCATCAACCTCTGGGAGGAAATTTACCATCTCCTCTGTGGTCCAGGGTCACGTCTCTGGAGTGGCTGGTCTTCAAGTGCCCTTTGCACCTACACCCAGCTGTAGAGCTGCATGGATGGTGTCACCCTGAGCCTGCAAAGGTGTGATCACAGGATTTTACTCCGTTTTCTCTACCCATTGTAGGAAAAGCTCTCTGGAATTTCAGATCTCCTGACTCAGAACCTGCCTGGTTCTCCCATGGCTGTGTGACAAGCCCTGGGAAAGATCTAAGTATCTGGAGGTTGACATGGTGGGCAGGGAGGGAGTGCTGTGGGGAGGGAGGGACTCAGGCAAGAGCAGTACAAAGAACACAGTGGGGTGGGTTCTCTTTTGAAGAGAGGCAGAAGGGAAAACAGTCCCTGCTACTGTTTTCTTGTGTGAAGGGGATGGTACAGACAGACATATCATTACACAGCAGCTCTGTGTGACACAGGGCAAACCAGGAGAGAGAGTATTTGTGGTAATGAGAACCAGACCTGACACTGCCCAGCCCCCCTAGACCTTTCTGTCCCCATCTCCCAGGGCACAAGCTGGCAGGCCACACGCTGGACACATTTGCTTTGCCCTAAGCAACACCAGCCTCTCGGCTCTGCCCCAGCAGAGCAGGTGCAGCCACCCCACAGGTGTTGTTCAAGGTGTCCCAATGATTGAAGTGCTGGGATGCAGCTTATAGGGGTCCATCAGCACCTTTAGTGCCAGATGGAGGTAAAGGAGGGCTTCTGGAGGGATCACCTGAGCTGTGGTGAGTAACATGGGTTGTTTGCTTTCTACCATTGTGCCAAAAGTTACCTGTGAAGGCAGAAGTCTCTTCTCTGGGTGTGGGTTGAAGAGATGAATTTATTTAACTGTGTTGTCCTTTCCAGGTAATTAGAAATAGTGGATTATTTCTGTTTTTTTCATTCTCTGATGATTGTTATTAAATGTGGGGCTTGCTTTTGAAGAGAAATTTAGTTTTAAGCCAGGTGGGTTGTTGTTTTCTTAGTTTAGTTAAACCTTGGGACAGCTCAGGAGCTCTAGACTTGGCAGGAGGCAGTTCCTTGGCTATTTTTGTGGCTACAGCAGCTTTGAATGAGCATCTGGACTTTATCAGGATGAAAGAGCTTTGTTTTAAAAACAACTCTTGACTTGCTGTGGTTGCGTGTGTAGGGAGCTGGGAGATGTCTTCCCCTCAAGAAAACAAATCTCCTTTGGGCACTGAGGGGGCTTTTTCTCAACCCTGTTTCCAAGAGGTGTTGGCTCCCCATCAGCCAGAAAGGATCTGCACTGGTCTCCCAGTTCACCAGCTAACAAATTATTGAAATTGGAGGGGTGGCAAGCAGTCCTTGCAGGCTGCCTGGGGCTGGGCAATGAGAACACAGGAAGCCACAGCGCTCAGAGTGATGCTGAGCTGCACGTGGGTATCCAGCCCTTGCCCTTCTGGTACTAATTATTATTTATGCTAAACATGTAGCCCACGGAGAAAAAAAAAATCAATTAGAACTGCAGGAGCCCAGACCAACTGGTGGGGACTAGTGTGAGCCATTTAGGAAGCATCCAAACTCCAATGAGATGCGTAATCGTAGTTTGGCTTTCCTGGGCTCATTCTACTCAATGTTAATTACCCAATGCTAACAGAGCCAGGGGTGCCTGATGCCAGAATGGCAAAAAAAGGGCTTCTTGTAAGGTGGTGGGAATGGCTTGCAGTAGGGGAAGCTAATTTATTAATCAGACATTCCTTTGGTCTCTTTGTTTATACTGCTGATGGGAGGCAGACCTTGAAGGTGTGTTGGTTTTCTGGCAAGCCTTGAATAAGTAGGAAAGTGTCTTTAATCTACTGAAAATTGTCTTCATCCACTTTTTGCTGAGTGGGAAAGAACAGATACAACATTGCTCATACACGTCTCCTCTTGCCCAGCAAAAGGAGAGCTCAGAGGTCTTCTCTGAGGAGCAAGAAAAACTTTTTTTTCCTTGTGGGAAGGATTTTGCACCCCATGGGTACAGTAAAAAGGCAAAAATGGGTTTGGCTTTAGGGGGACTCAGTGATCTTGCAATAATTTAGATTGGAAAAGATCTCTATGAAGAGTAGGAAAATGGGGATTCTGGCAAGGATTTGTACCTTAGTCCTTAGGGGAAGCATGGCACATTCCTTGGGATTCTTGCAGGCATTCCAGTGCTGCTCCTTTTGCCCATCTCTTTCACACCTTTCACACCCTCCTGTTGCTGATGTTCGAAGTGACATCTTGTGGAGTCTGGAGTGTGGGCAAGGTGCCCAAAGTGACAGCTTTCATGAGAGAAGGAAAATGTCACTGGAAGTGTGTGCTGCTAAGCCATGTGTCCACTGCAGGCAGGAAGAGGGAGCAAGCAGATGGGCAGCACCTTCCTGGGGAAGCTGGGATCAGTCTGGGTCCTGCCAGAGGTGGACCAAAGCCCAGGCCTGGTTTGCATATTCCTGCATTTCTGATTCTGCTTTTCTTGTATTTGCTCACACTTTAGAGAGCACAAGATTTTTGCATCACTTATTAGGAGCATGAATCTCCATGTCTTGCTTTCCCCCTAAACCCAGGGGAGGTCCTGCTTTCTGTGGTGCTTCCCTCTCTCTCCCCGCATTGCCTCAAACCCTTTGTCTCCAACATCACCTGCCCTTCTCCTCAGCTGGCTCCTGAGATCTCTGTATATAAAAATATATATAAAATAGAGAGAGAGAGAGAGAGGAAAAAAATACTTTTTATATTTATTATCTATTTATGCTTGTTGGAAGAAAATTCTCCCACTTCCTCAACACCTGCTCATTCCCACCAAGGAAACACCAGTTCCCACACTTCTTGCAGTCCCAGCCAGGATCAGATTTGTCTGATTCAGTAACAATTCCTTGATATTCACCACAGTAATGTAATGAACATATTAATAAGAGCAGGTAGCTCTGTATTTTACAACTCCTCGACCTCACCCTGGGCTGCCTGCTTCAAACACAGCGGCCCTTTGTTCAGGAGGAAATTCTGATTCATTCCCTGTTAGTGTTTTTATAGCACTGTGCATGTTCAAAGAGCCACGCAAGTGGCTTAAGAGGCTAACACAAACCTTGGGTTAATTCATAATACTGTTAGTTACTCAGCACAATACCCGCATTAATCCAGCTGACTGCCCCTCACCACGTTGGGAAACACATGCTGAAATCAGCAGGGAGCTCAGAAAACAAGCGTGGGAGTAGGATATTAAGTATTTTGCCAGGCTGCTAGGTAGGATCTGAGCACCTTAAATGTATTTAAAATATTTTCCCATTGCTGTTGCCTCGCTCCACAGCTGTGGAGCTGAAGCAATGATGAGGCTGTGCCCAGAATCCCTGCAGGCCTGAGCATGAGGTATGGGGCTGCAAGCTCTCCAAGGGATACTCCAGACACATCCATCAAGATTCAGCCCCCACCTGAAACCACCTCCTCTTTTTTGGGGTCTAGTCAAACTGATCAAAGCAGAAAAAGCTGCTTTTTGTTTTTCCTTTGATACCTGCTGATTTCATTGCAGAGCTGGACTGTGCGTGTCTGCCATGAGCCCCCACAATGCTTTCTCTCTGGGGATATAGCCTGGAACTATTATTATTTCTTCTACTTACTCAGAAACTTTCCTATGCAAAGAAACCCTAAGAAAAGAGCTTTAAATCCCTGCTGTGTTCTTTTCATCTGGCTCAGGAGCTCCCAGGTTTGTGCCTTTCCCTGCAGTGCCAGCCATCCCACAACTGCTGCTCAACCGCCTCCTTTTCCAAAGGGCCCCAAACAGCCCATCTGTTCCAAAAGATGAGGTTTTTTTCAAACAAACCAGGCTTTTACAAACCAGTGCCCTTTAGACAGCATCAAATACCTCCAAGTTTTCTGGCTGGCACATTATCTCTCCTAAATTTGTATATTTACATGGCACAACATTTAATACAACATGCTGAGGAAGACAAAAATAGGCACATATTCCCACGACCCCTGTGCACATCTCAAACCCCAAGTTTCTGCACTGAAATATCAAGGAGTAAACTATAAAGTAGTCAAACCTGTTGCACAATAAATTATTTGTTTATGCATATTTTAATTGCAAATGTCTGCTATAATTAGCACGGACTCTTCTTGGGCTGAGGCGCTGCAGTGTCCTTTGACAGTGAGCGTTATTAACGGGCTGTAAAAGGCAATGGGGAATTGGATTATAATGTTCTTGTTTTGCAAGCTGTATGGTGAATAAATAAATTTGTTCTGGCAGCAAAATTAACTGGGATAAATGTGTTTAGCTCCAGTCAACAAGAAGAGGGGTTGCTGTAAATGAACTTGTTCTCAGCCTTGAATTAAAAAAACTGATTACCAGGACATTATTTCTGGCAATTAGGTACCAGAACAACATCAGAAAAATAAGAGATTTTCTTTGAAATATTTAATGAGTAAGGTAGTAATCACAGACTCATTTGCTGGAAATATGTGGTGAGTTGGGGTCTTTTTGTGGTTAGGGTTCACTGTGCAATGAAAATCTGCATTTATCAAGTCTACTAAAGGCTGGACTGAGAGACTGAACTGTGGCACCTATCTGATTTTTCTTTGCCTAGAATCCCTGGATCTTCATGGGGTTATCCCATGCCCAGTCACTAATCAGAGGACAGTGCTTTCCTCCTTTTTCTCTTTCAGGCCGTTGTAGGGTGCTTTGCAAACACAACAAACAGCAAACACAAATGACTTGACAGGAGGGAGAGAGCACTGCCCTGTGTATGTTGCATTACTAACTTGCACATGGTGTGTTCTGTAACAAATCCCCAGTTTGGTAAGAACAATCCTTATTCAGTATTGATGCTGAAAACTCTGAGTTTGTCTAATCTGCACAGTAAGCTAGGATAAGACAGATCATGGCTGAGACCACAAGCCTTGTGGATGTTTGTGCAGATTTTGTCCAGGATACAAAGAATTTTCCTCATAGCAGTGCAGTAACTATGTTTTCGACTTGTGCTTGGCTGCCAGCTGGGATTAAAGCACAACAATGTTCTGCAGAGGGGGAAAAAACATACTAGAAACCGTTCAAGTTCTTCCATTTGGCAGTTGTTTTATTTCTTGTTGGTTTTTTTCCTTACAATCATTATGCTCAAATATAAAAATTCCTGGCCAAAGTTAGTTTTAAAAGTTTAAAAGTAATTCCATCTGCACTGATATATGCCAAACATCACTAGATTCAATTTCTGAAAACATACTGATAAGACTCCCAATCGATTGCTTTGCCTGACATCCAGAAAAATCCTCCTTTCCAACTTTGTGCAAACATACTTCAGCTTGACAGAAAATAAGTTACACCTGAGTGTTTCCATGCTTAGTTTTCATTAGTCTTAAATAACCTTTTTTCCATGGACCCTTAACGATTGGCTCATGCTGAGCTGCACCACTGTGATCCTTTTCAGCTGTACTAGGCATCCTCATGAATCCCAGGAACACAGAAATAAGAATAAATGCAGAGATGCCATGAGGATTAATATACTGGTGACAGAACTGGCACCTTTATTTCCAGAGCTCTGTAATAGATGCAGTGCACTGCAGATCAGCTATTGTTAAGGCATGTGGTGAAATTAACAGTTTATAATCTCGAGTGGTTCATCTCTCCGAGTCAAACATTCTGTGCCAGTAGTAGATGAAGGTTGGTGAGTTGCTGGCCCCTATCACTATCAGCAACAGCAGATACAGCATCATCATTACAGAAAAACGGTGGGTGTAGAACCAGGAAGATTCAGGAGAAGGCCTGAAAGGGGAAAAGGACATGAATTCTGTCAGAGATGCACAAATACCTTGGCAAAAAGTATTTCAGGCTTCATTATTTTAAGCAAATCCAATAAAAACAGGAAGTTGTTCTACAATCCCTGTAACTAATGAAGCCTGATTTTTTACCACATCCCTTTTCCTTAAGTCTCCATGCACAATCCTGTCTTTTCTCCCCATGTTCACACCTTTCCCTGTGGTCTGGAGCTGTAGCTGCCTGGCCTGCAGACATGTGTTGAGTAGCTCAGTGAACCCAGCCACTTAGGACAGATAAGGGCAGAGTTAAAACTGAGGCAGTTTTAAGAGATGCACTCACCAGACATCCACTCTTGGTTTCCTGCCACAAACAGATAATTAGACCTCTCAAAGACTAAGTGCTTACAGGTCTGGTAAAAAAGCAAATTTAGCTGAGCCTGGGAATATCACAGAGCAAGACAGAGGCAACGTGATGGTGTAAGACTTATTTCCATAGGAAACGGGCTACAAACAGATTCTGGCAGTGCAGTGTATCTTTCTTGGTTGTCTTCTGTTGTTTTTCAACAATGAGATGTGTTTATCTGACTGTTGTAGTAGCTCATCCCTCTAGACAGCTGAACTCTTACCTCCTATGCTGCTTCTGTGAATACACTAGCAAGTATTTAACTCGTAAAAGCTGGTTGTTTGTGACAACAAAGTATTTCTGTGGTACGTCTCCCCCTTCGCTGTTTTTCACTCTTGCTCTTTTTCTGTCTATTTCTTCTGAATCTGAATTGGGAAAAGGAAAACAAAAAAAGCAGAACTTCAAGTAACTGTAAAAAAAGTAAACAACCAACACCCCCATACACACCCCCCAGAAGAATGGGAATGAGATAACCAAAAATCTAGTCTTGGTATTCCCCTGAATCCCTCAGCATCCAAGAATAGAGTGAGAAGTTTGCTTGAGGCTATACCACTCCTAGTTATCCTTGGTATGGATGACATTATGGCCCAGACCAGGGTGACAAGGAGGTAATTCTCCCATCCAGTGCTCAAGGAGCCACTGATATTAACAGGGAATGAAAAGCAACATGAAAGACAGATGGAACTACTACCCAGTTATTACTGTGATAGACTCACCTTTCTTTTTCACCTGACACTTTACATCTGGGTGGTCAATGATCTCACAAACAGCCACACAGCTGAGGATAGAGCCCAAGGCACTTTGCTGCCAGCCAAGACCGTGAGGGCTGTACAGCAGAGCCAGGCTCAGGTCACTGGTCAGATAGGTGCCTTCACCAAACAGGGATGTCTGAAACAGAGCAGAAATCTACCCTAAAATCATGTACTGCAAACCTCAAACAACATACAAGTGTTCTTTCCTTTCAGACTGGCAGTTCTGCTCCTGAAGGTAAATTACGAAAGGCCTTTCTGACCCATGCTGGGCCTGGTCCATGCACTGTTTTTGTCCTGGCACAACTTCCTTGGGGTGGGGCTGCTGCCCTCTCCCATCCCTCAAATTAGCTGCTTGGCAGAGCACTTGGTGTGGACAGATTCATGCTTTCCCGGATTTGGAGTTGGTTTGCCAGCAAAAGTATTTTACATCAACATGACTGCACCGCTGTTAAAAGGCATTTCATCGATTTATTGAGACTGTCGTCATTCAAGTAATCCAAACTCCCCAAACAAGGCAAGGCTTTACTTCACTTAAATCCATGCTTTACTAGAAAAGAGGAAAGAACTTTTCAATTTGCCACACTGGCTAAAATTATTACTCCAGTAAGTCCATTGTACCAGTAAACCATTACTCACTGAGAATGTGGGGAAAAAAACATAGTGCAGGTTGACTGGAATGTCAAGCAGGTGCTGTGTCAAAGCTGCCTCACAGCTGACACAAAAAGCCAGGAGTCTCAACTTCCCTTCCACTGAAATCAGAAGATGTGCAAATCCTATGGGATGTTCCCTAAACCAGACCATTTTAAGAAGGCTCCACTGGCAAGTAGCACCTGAAACTTTGCTGATCTAAACACAAGGCCAGGCAGAAAATCTCTACTATCCTCTGTCTCTGTAGACGGGCACTTCCCAGCTGCAGGCTGTCAGACAGGCCAGGATTTTCAGAGGAATTACACCTCCTTATAAAGAAGCAAAGGACAGTCGTAATTTGTCACGCTGGTGAAAAGGGTTTCATGCCACTTCCAGTTTTTGCCCTCAGGCTGCACTAGAAAATCCAACACAGCCATCCACAAAGGCCTACACTGAAATGAACACAGCAATACAAGAGCATCAGCACATTTCATACCCTGAAAGGAATCTGGGCCTATTTTTAAAACGTGTCCCCAGCTGCAAGTGAGCAAGGGAAGATGGTGTCAATGGCAGGAGCCTCACCCTGTTCAAGTGGCAGTGCAGGCCGTGGTGCAGGATGGAATGGAAGTTCTCCAGGCGGCTCCCATGGAAGGCGTAGATAAGGTCCCGCTCTCCCTTGGTCTCAGCAAACTTGGTGTTCATTCGATCACAGTACACGATCTCAAAGAGGTAGTCTGGAGCAGGAACCGCAGCGCCAGACATCCCTGTGAGTTCCTGGATCTTCTCGTACTTAAAAACAGGAAGGAATACCAATGTTGGTTTGTGTGGTTAGATTACTCATTGGAAATTCTGCTTCCCATCCCTTCATACCGTTTAATGTATTCTGATTATGCTTTTCTGTGTTAGAATTCAACACTGTCACAATTCAGAAGGACTAAGTGCACAGTAAAAATCCTGCCAGTTTCTTGCTATCAAAGTTAAATCCTAAATCTTCTCTCCAGAAAAAAACCCAAACCTGTTTTTTAATTCATAACTGTAATTATGAATTAATTTATGATGCAAGGACAATATCCCAATTCTACTTTGGCTACTAAGACAATATATTCATCAGCTGATCTTGCAAGAGAAAAAACCATGAAAACAGAAGTTGTTTTCAGCTTGCTGCTAATCTCTACAACTATTTTGATCGCCGTTACAGAAGTGCCTCAGTGGCTCTGAACCTTTCCCTTTCTGGGGCAGAAGACGAGCTGTGTTTCTCAGTGACAAGCAGGACCCAGCTCCATGACACCCAAATTGGACTCTCTCAGACTAAACCATGCATGTACATATTACGTTAACTGCAGTAACCAACTACAGTCACTGCCCATCATCAACTAATGACACTGGTAACTATTTTTTCCAACCAGTGTTCCTGAAAATTTACTTAAAAACGCCCCTCTCTATATACAGAAAAGAATGGATTTATGTTCAGCTGTCAAGCTCTCACAATAACCAACTTAATTCTGGCAGGAGGAAATATTCTCTGAAGTCCAAGTTTGCCTTAAAAAACAAATTTTAATTAAGATTTTCAGAATTCAAAATTTACCTCCTCTTTCTTAGTACTTTGTATCATGAAGACTTTAGATGATAGAATCCAACTAAACAGGTCCCAGGTCCTTTTATCTGTATTTGGAACAGACCCCAGAAGCTCTTTCAAGCTTGGTAGAGCCTTGGTATCTGCAAGCTAACAACAGAGGCATTTAGCACAAGCTCCTTAGCGCCATTGCGATTAAACAGGGACCTCTAGTGAAAACAAAACAATATTTCACCCCGACAAACTGAAAAACAGGTTCTGTTCTGAGATATAAACACTTGTTTGTAGTTTGTGGGGAAGTTTGTCAATTGCTCTGAATGCAAATAGCAGGCAAGTTACAAACAGTGATATTTACCAACAGTATCTGTAGGGTTTGTACAGGAACAATCAAGACTCACTCCTGGGAGAAAACAAGCTGTCACAGGGCACTATGTGCAGTGGACCTCACATGGGGGTGTTCAGGCCATGTAACATGCAAATCCTTCAACATGATTTTGAATTTAACGTTGGCAAGCTCTCATAACAATTCACAGAATATCAGAAACATTAAGGCTGGAAAAAGTGTCTGAGGTTGAGTCCAACCCTTAAAGTAACTTTGCCAAGCCCACCACTAAACCATGACCCCAAGTGCCACATCTGCATGTTTTCTGAACACCTCTAGGGATGGTAATTCCACCACTTCCCTGGGCAGCCCGTGCTAACGCCTAACCACCCTTTAAGGGTAGAAATGTTCTGGAATAGTCAATCTTGAGCAGCTTGAGGCCACTTCCTCTTGTCCTGTCGACTCACTACCTGTTACCTATCACTTGTTATTTCACGTGCTGTCCACACCGGATCTGGGCGTTTCCCAGTGTAGGTTTATCGATCAGAATCCCAAATACTGTTTTAAACCTGGATTTCTTGACTGGCTAAACCCTTCATCCTGCTTTATCTGCTGCTCACCTCTGCGGGCAGCCCGTGCTCCCCATGGGAGGAGGTGCCCTGGCGCCGCGGGCAGCTGCCCCGGGCCGGCCCCCGGCACTCACCAGCCCCTCGAAGTCCTTGGTGTCGCCGCTGGCGTAGCGGCCCGGGAAGGGCCTCAGCGCCGAGTCGCGCTTGTAGCTCTGCAGCGCGGCGGCGAACAGGCTGCACCGCAGGTCGGCGGCCAGCGGGTCCCGCCGCGCCGCCTCCCTGGCGCCCGGGGCCGCCTCGCCGGGGCCGGGGCCCGGCGCTGACATGCCCGGCGGGGGCTGCCGAGCGCCGGCCGCTCCGACAAAGCGGCAGCGCCCGCCCCGCCGGCGTCGCCCCTTCCGCCGCCGGGGCCGCGGCGTGGCCCCGCCGCCCCGCCCGCAGCCGCCTCCGCCCGCCCCGCCCCGCTGCGGAGCTGCTCGTCCCTGCGCCGCCGGGAGCGGCGGCGGCCGGCGGTTGTTCCCGTTACGTGGGGACGGGGAGGAGGGACGGAGGACCGGACCCCCTGACGGACGCCAGCCCTACAGGGGAATGGCGCCTTCCCCTCAGGCAGAGATCGGGAGCGGGGTTCGGGAGACAGTGGCATCTTCCCCTCAGGCAGAGACCGGGAGCGGGGTTCAGGGGGCAGTGGCATCTTCCCCTCAGGCAGAGACCGGGACAAGGGTTCAGGGAGCAGTGGCATCTTCCCCTCAGGCAGAGACGGGGAGCGGGGTTCAGGGGGCAGTGGCATCTTCCCCTCAGGCAGAGATCGGGAGCGGGGTTCAGGGAGCAGTGGCATCTTCCCCTCAGGCAGAGACCGGGACAGGGGTTCAGGGAGCAGTGGCATCTTCCCCTCAGGCACAGACCCGGGAGAAGATTCGTAGGGAATAGCGCCTTCCCCTCAGGCAGAGATCGGAAGAGGGGTATGAAAGAGAATGGCACCTTTGCCTCAGGTAATGACCTGAAGAAGAGTATGAGGAGGGAATAGTGCTTTCCCCTCAGGATGAGGCTGTGAGAGAGGTGCAGTGGGAAAATGGCGCCGTCCCCTCAGGTGTTGATGGAGACATGGGTAAAGTGGGCCATGGCATCTTCACCTCAGGGGGTGACCAGGAGAGGGGTACAGACAGGAATGGCACCTTGCCCTCAGGTAGAGATGGGGAAGGGGGGTACAGGGGAAAATGGCATCACCCTCACAGGCAAAGACTGGGAGAGGGGTATGGGAGAATGGTGCTTTCTCTTCAGGTGGAAACTGTGAGAGGCCTACAGAGTACAACAGCATCTTCTCAGGTAGTGACCTGGAGGGGGTAAAGGGAGCAATTGCATCTTCCTCTCAGAGACTGGAAGGGGTTATGGGTCAGGGGAAAAAATGTCACCTTTACCTCAAATACAGACCAAGTCAGGTCCATGGCCCATGGGGAAGGAAGGACGTGGAGGGCGACTCCATCTTGGGAGTTTTGTGAAGCAGCAGAGGGGTCATCCAAGGAGACTGCTTTTTGTGTCAAATTTGGTTTTAGGTAGCTATAATTTTAACAGACTGAAGTAAAAATCTGTAGATGTCATTACTCCTCAACAATTCCTTTCATCATCCAAATTTGTGGTCTCAGGAAGAATCCAAGTTTGTTTGAGTCATCTCTGCAGGCTGGCATTGCAGGATTAAGGGAGAGGAATTCACTTTTTAATTGAGCCTCTTTATCAGGCTGCATTCCCTTCCTATGTTGCTTGAAAGTGAGGCTCAGTGTTCCTCCCTGGAATGCTGGTGTGGTGTTAGTGCTGTGAAGCATCTTTTCAGTCCCAAAGTGTCTTAGAAATCCCCATCATCAGGGTGGAAGCCTCCTCAGCCCAAAATGCTATTGGTGTCCTGAGTAAAATTTTGGAAATGTATAGAAATATTTGATGTCTTCTAACACCTTTATTGGTTTCTTCATTCAGGAGGGATATTGCACATGTCCATGAAGTAACTGATACAGGCATGCACAGATGCTCAGGAAAATGCTAAGGTCAGTTGTGAATACCTGTTACTGGGCTCTCATCTCATAGCTGGATCTCCAGAGATAGCTGGAGCTGCAATTTGCAGCTTTCTTGAACAGGAACACCAGCTGTGTTATATGCTGTCTAAGGCCAAACAGGTATCAAAGCAAAAAAAAAAAAAAAAAAAAAAAAAAAAAAAAAAAAAAAGGGAACTTGAT
This sequence comes from Vidua macroura, assembly GCF_024509145.1. Taxonomy (NCBI): domain Eukaryota; kingdom Metazoa; phylum Chordata; class Aves; order Passeriformes; family Viduidae; genus Vidua; species Vidua macroura. The sequence goes on from NC_071582.1 coordinate 19,757,161, forward strand.
TCCCAAGTGCAGAATTCCTATTCTAAATCATCCACTTGACTGGCTTGAAGTTTTTAATAATTGTGAGTACACTTAATAACGATGAGATTTCAAAATTTTGGATAGAACCAGATAGATCATAGCCTGTGCACAGTTGCATTAAATTGTAAGATATTTCACAATGATATATATATAATTGAATTGAGTTGTAGCTTTGTTTACTTGCTTTTTACTAGTTTATCCAAAAAAAGCACCTTTCCATAGCAGCTGCACCAAAAAGTCTGTAATAGGAAGCCATCATTTCTAGGACAGCACAAATACTTGTTTGGGTCTGACATATTTAATGACAACATGTAGACAAAATTACTTTAAAGGTGCCTTTTGTTTACATTACTCAATTAAGTAGATATCTGTACATATTTTTATCTTTAAAACATTGTCCAGTCTGTGAGGTCTGTGCTATTTTTCAACTTGCTTGCTCCAGAGGGTCTCCCACATGCCAGTAGCATGGATGGGTGCCTTAAGAAGAGAACTAGCACCACACAAAACCTTTTCTCAGGATTTATGGAAATTACCCAGACTTGAAATGCAGCTAGAGTGATTCCTTTCCATATTTCTATATCCTTGAGAGGATATGTTTTACTTTATCTGATGTGGTGCCTTATTCTGCTGTAAATATCTGATCTCTGTGACAGGCTGTTAGCAACATCATTCAGTGATCCAGCTCAGGACATGTTTATTATCTCCCATGATATTAAATTGTTCTGTGTGATCCTTTTGAAAATCCTTGGCTGTCTAATTGGCTGATTTCATTCACTGCTAAATCACTAGATGTAATATTTTTTGGTGCCTGTTGAAGAAGTTTAGAAAATGGTAGAGATGTCTCTTTCAATGCATTTGGGTGGAATTTTACATTGTTATTTTGAGCTTTTGAACCGATATAATCCCAGTGCCCTCATTTAAGATACCAATTACTATGTTAGAGGAAAGAGGGGGAGTATTGCTTTTGATATGTGTGGGACAGGTAAAGGCATTCCATGTAGCAAAAGGTGTGTCTCTTGTTTGGGAATTTCTACATGCTGTGTCTTTACCTCACAGCATGCCCAGGGTTGTGGTTTTGGGACAGAGCATGGAGTCAAGAGCAGGACATGCCGGGCACTGCCAGCTGGGGCCCTGCTGTTGGAAGTGGGGTACCCTGGAATGTGATTAAGGAGTGGGAATAGGCAATAGTCCCTGAGGAGAAGCTGGAAGAGAAAGACATTGTGGTGAAATGGGAATGGAGAGCTGGAGGGGAAAGGTTTTCCTTGGAACCACATCAGTTCTGGGGATGCTGGGCTTCCTGTGCCACCGCTTTATTACTCTAAGAGAGTCAAAATGCAGTGAAAGACCTTCTGCGGCCTTGTTATGGTTTAAAGAAATGAACCCAAAATAGATCTAAAACATCACTGGCACTTTAATAGTTAATGGAGATTCTGAGAGCATTGATCCAAATCTGATGCCTACCTTTGGGATTCCAAATGGATGGTGCTCCCATTACAGCAAGCTCAGCTGCGTCGGAAATGACAGATACTGATGAGATAACAAGTTTTCTGTATCGATGCTGCCTGAGAGTGCTGCCTGCTCAAACTCATTTAACACTGGGCTAAACCCTGTTTTACAGAGCTGTCCCTAAGCCAGAGGTGAAGTGCTGAAAGCTTTTGGGGCTGTTTTAGGCGACGTGCCCCTTGGTGTGCTGGTGATCCTGAACATCAGCTGCTGTAGACTCAGGCCTGCAAAATGTGGGAGGATAAGCTTGGAAAACATCATCATTCCTTTGGAGGGGAAGCACAATTCCCCTCAGGGTTAGCTGCCGCAGATAAGGTTTTCCAGCCTGTGCCTTGCAGAAACCCCAAACCCAAACAAAGGTTTCTACTCATTCCTCTCCCGACAGCTCCAAGAGGCACCATGGTGGCAAGGCTCTGGAGCCAGGAGAAATGTGGAACAGCTGCTGGTTTAGCTTTGGTGTTGCTGCTTTTTAATTAAGTGCTCTGAGTGTGTGCAATGGGCTGGAGGTTGAAATTCAAAAGCATCTTTCCAGTCCTCTGAAAAACAGCCCGATGAGCAATGTGTTGTGCACTTCAGCATTTCTTAGTGACTGCATCCCACATTCCAAACTTTCTCCCAAACCTTTGCATCCCTGCTTGGCGTGCTTCGATACCTACAGGCAGGCAAAACTGGCTGGGGCATTGGCAAGGAGCTCTCCTTTTGTTTTTTTTAGAAGAGTCCTTCAAACATGTTTCTCTTTTCCCACTTAATTTTCTTAGATAGAAAAGCTATCCTTGGTGATTTGCTGTGATTCAGTGCAGAGATGGCTTTGTAAAAGATACTGAAAGGGTCGTTGCCAGTGCAGGAATTTGAATAACGTAGCTGTGTGGCTTCTTATGAAATTGAAGATCTGATTATTAAACATAGACTGTAATAAAAATAGTTTCTGGTGTTGGCGGATGCATTTCAGCAAAGAAATGTGGCTTAAATGTCTTCATTTAATTCCAGTGTGTTTAAAATTGATCTCATGGACCGGAAAAGAGGTTTTTATTCCCCCTTAACTAGGGTCTGTGAAGGAAATTAATACAGGGAAGGGAAAATAGAAATACAATACCCCACTCAGTGAAACAAATGCTTATGACTGAGGGCCTCGTTCCTTGCAAGCACCACTGGAACAGCCAGCTGTATAAGGTATGTTTTATTATGGAATTAACCTTGACCTAAGGTTCAAAGAGAAAGGTTAGTTTGAAATAAATCAGTAGTATGGTCAGGTCACTTCAAAGAGGCTAAAGCTGAGCTTGAAGATTGCATGCTGTTTATGTGTATCCAGTTGGAATAGAACATATGGTAAAGATAATAGGAGTAAACTATTTATCTTTTCCACCCGCCCCCACTTTGGATTTAACGCCTTTTTGTCCTTTGCATAGATCTGCTGCAGGGGATGTTTTTATCCTGGGATGTTTATTGAAAACAGAAACGTGGAATGAAACAACCTTTTTAAGTCAGCTGGGTAAAGCAGTTTTGCCTTTAACGGTTTTCCAATTGCTTAGATTAAAGTAAACCATTTTGGAAGTAGCCATGGATATGGTGAATCATATTTCTTTGTCACTTGTCTCAGTGAATTCAGACAGTCTTAGGAAAATCAAAACAAAATGTGCTCATTTCTGAATTATTGTTGTTCTGACCTAAAAGCAGGATCACATTTCATTGTTACATGTGAGTTACATGGATTTAAGAGCTTCCCAAATACCAGATAATTCATGAGACATCCCAGTAAACTGGGCACGAGTATCCCAGCTAGCACAGGGAAGGGGAACTGAGGATGGTTAAGGAATTTATCCAAAGCCACTTGTAGACTGTAGCAAAACACTGATTTGTCCTCATGGCTGCTTTAGATTCCAACCCTTTTTGATGAAGAGGACCAGAATCCCACCTGGGAATTCCTGAATGACACTCTGGTGCTTTATTCAGAAGACCAACCTGTATCTTTTGGTCCATGTGCCCTTATTCTTTTGCTCTCTGTACCATAAGAGAGGTACCAGGACATGAAAGGCAGTGTGTCACCAGGTTCAGCTTTGTGTAGGTCACTGTATAGAGGTAGTAAAAGAACTTTTCACTTCTTCCAAACACATTGGATGAAACTTGGTCTATTGAAAGGTGTTCCTGTCCATGGCAGTGGGATGGAACAGGATGATATTTAAGGTCCCTTCCAACCCAGACCATTCTTGGATGGGATGAAAGACAAGGCGGATGCAGTGAGGGGCTGGCAGTTGTCTTAGATGCAGAAGTTCTCCTTGTTGATTGCAGCACTGAATTGCTGTAGTGTGAGGCCAACACTATAGTTTTGCAGTGCTTACAGGGAAGCAGTGGGAAGAGCAGTGCTGCTGGATGCTGGAAAGCAGAGGGGATCCTCTGCTTAAATTAAAACCAACTGCTGACCCAAGACATGGTCATTCAATAATAGCTTTCCTCTACAGATTGTTTTTTTCATAACATGCAGTTTGCAGATAGTAGCATGTTTTATGATTTATGTTTTAAGATTTATGGTTGCCTGACTTTTCCCATTAATAGGGGAATCTGATAATTGTCCATTTTAAAGTGATTGCTGAACAATAGGAAAGAATATGCTTGTTGGAAGTAAACATAAAAGTGAGCTGGATCTATGTTAGGGTGCTGAGCCTTTGATGGATTTTCTCCTTACAGCAGTCTTTGATCTGCCACACCAGAAAATAAACTCAGTGGGAGACTGGATGGGATATAGAGCAGTTCACCTCTGGGTCATGGACTCCAATCCAAGCCAGGTCAGGAGTGAGGCTCTGGGTCAGTTCTGGCAGGAGCTGGGGGTGGCAGCAGCCCCGATGTCTGTGCTGCACCTGTGTAATGGCACAGGGGGTGTGTGGGTCTGCAGGTCACCCCTGCAGCAAAGGGGGGACCTGTTGCTTCTTCCCCACATCCCAAATGAGAGTTTTGCTAAGAAGATAAATGATATGGGAATACCCAGGGCAGTGCAGGGGCTGCATCAGGATTTGGCTTCCCCGGAATATTCTTGCTGGAGAAAGCTGAGCAACAGCTGTACCTGTTAATTATCAGTTAAACAAAAGGGAAGTCTGCAAAGTGGTCATATCAGCCTTGTAGTAAGAGACCTGTTCATGTGCAGCAGTTGTCCTGTTTCTTGAGAAATATTTGAACCCTTTGTCTCCCCACATTTGGAGGGCTGATTTCACAGGAAGAGTTGTGCAGCTTTGTTTTGGAAGGAACAGGATGCAAATTACTCCACATAGGAAGCACAGCACATGTAACAGGTCACAAATAAACTGATAAAGTGGACTAACGTAAGGTTTTGTGGCTATGGAATGTGAATTTCTGGCTATGAACCTTGATCTAAGCTGAGAAGGAACATGGGCAAGTTTAAACATCAAAACTGAAATATCAGGATTTCTCACTGTCAGGGAAGTCACTTGAATTTCTTTCTGATGGTTCCAAAAAGAGCAGAAACAGGGATTTTATTCTGCTTCGACTGTGTCGGATGTGGGGAGCTGGTTCTGTTTTATCTTGTGCGAGAGACAGCTGCCAAGATTTATCTTTGCAGGAAAGGAAACAGAAGTGAGAAAGGTCTGGAATCTCATGTAGATCTGGCCAGAATCATGTTATATGAAATAACTGGTTATCTGAAGTTTGGCCAAACCTCACTGTGCTCAAGAGTCTCAACAAGAGGCTAGATCTGTAGTGATAAATAGCAAGACCCAGGCTGTCTGCAAGGGGACTGGACCCTGAAACTCTGGTCCAAATTCAGCACTTTGTGAACAATACATAAGGAGCTGCCAGAGTGATCTGACTTCTGCTGAGTTCCAAAATACCCAGCCTGGGACGCAGTGAGGCTTGTCCTTAACCTACTGTGACTTTCATCTCCGTGGCTTTGGAGAGGATAAAGCAGCATTTAAAGGCAAATTTTGCCTGGAGAGGTCCAGCTTTCCCCTGTGTCTGAGCATCCCATCTGCTGCGTTGCTCTTTTTTGAGCCTAAGGATGTCTCTTCTCAGTGAAAACAGCCAAGGAGGGGCTTGGTATAAGTGGTGTGTGTTGTGTCTGCTTTAGCTCTTGTCCCAGGGAGAGGCCCTGTGCTGGATTCCAGTTGCCAGCTGATGGCAGCAGCGGATCTGCGCAGAGGCAGCTCTGCTTCCTCACCTGCCTCTGCCCTCCACTGCTCTGACCACATTACCCCAGACATTGCAATTTCGGGTTATTCCCAGTGCCCTGCTGCAAACCAGACATTGCTTCTGATCAAGCAAGTCATACACAGGAGAATGATGTGGAAATAATTCTGCTGCTTTGAAGGGGAAAAGCTGCCAGAAACTTGCTTTGTCTGCACACCCACCTGCTGATGTGTCCCTTCATGCAGAGAACTGGTGAATCATCTCCAAAAATATATGTCAGGCGCTGAGTTGTTCCTTTTCTAAAGACAGAACTGATATTTCCTTGGGAGCTAGGAGACGATGGGGCAATTCCCCTTCCCTTGGAGGGACTGTGGGGTTTGTCTCACTGCTACCCTGCTTTTCCCTGGGATGTGTCAGTGCATGGCATAGACTGAAAGGGAAAGATTCCCTGCTTGCCTTCTTAAACACAATGATTTTAGGGGAAGAAAGGGGACAATATGCTATTGTTACATTGTTCCCTACCTCAGCCTCACACTGAAATATTTAAGGTCCCCCATGAATAATGCAGTCTCAGCCCCAAGCCTGTTTTGCACTTCACACTAAGCGGGCCCATAAAACACCGGGATTGCTCACGGCATACATTATGCTGTATAGAACATCTCCTACTGAGCAAAGCTTTGTCTTCACTGCCACAAAGGCTGTTGGGATTTTTTCCTCTGTCTCCAAGAGAGATAACGAGCACAAGAGCTCTTGTTTTAAAATGTAAGTGGGAACAAGTCACCTGTGGTGTTTTACCTGCTGCTAACTAGCTGTGGTCCACACTGCATCTCCTGCTTATGCTGATCCCATGTCATTCCCTTTTAATCCAGTGGCTTATAGCAGGACAGCTATACAACACTTAATCTGTGCAAAAATATATATTCAGCTGTCAGGCACGAGACAAACTGATACATTAGGTGTTAGGATTGCTCCATAACCCAAACTTGGAATTCTTTCTTTCTTGCCTAGGAATTATGTACCTAAAATGCAGCAAGGAGCAGGAGCAGCATGTTGTAATGGCTTGAGGTTCATAACACACTCTATCACATCCAGCATGTCCCTTCCCAGGCCCTTGTAAAGTTCAAGAGAGATTTTTGTAGCATTTTAATGATGCTGTTATTGAGAACAGGATGCCTTTGGTGTCTGGTTTAGTCACTTCCAGCCACACTGTGCAAAGGAAAACTGAGGCAAGAGGAAAAAAAAAAGTGTGGCCCCAACCCCTTCCAATGAAGATACCTTTGCACTCACCCTAAACTACAAAGGTGAGACTCTTGATGAATTTTGGATTAAAAGGAGCATTATGTCTCCCTGGACATCTGGTTTGTCATCAATAATGACATTAGGATCTGTCACATAGGAATTGCCATCTGTGATCCGGTCAGAGGCCTTTCAAAGGGAAGGAAGTAGGAGGATGGAAATCAAGGAATGCTTTGGTGCAGGGAAGAGTGACTTAGAAGCCCCAGAGGTGACCATGTCCTTCCCTCAGCTCAGCAAATCACACCATTTCTCCATCAGCTCTAGGGTAAAGGTTTAAAAATCTTGGGTTTTAGAAAACTCTTGGGAAGTGTTTGCTGAAGGGAGGAGATGAAGCAGGAAAAGGTAGGATTGTATACAAAGTAGTTTTAAAAAAAGAGGACCATAGAATCATAGAATGGTTTGGGCTGGAAGGGACCTTAATGATCACCTAATTCCAACTCCCCTGCTATGGGCAGGGACACTTTCCTCTAGAACAGATTGCTCAGAGCTCCCTCCAGCTTGGCCTTAAACACTTCCAGGGATGAGGCATCCACAGCTTCCCTGGGCAGTCTATGCTGGTGCCGTCCCACCCTCACAGGGTAACATTTCTTTCTAATATCTAATCTAAGCCTACTCATACTGAGTGCAAAGGTTCATCCAGAGGTTTTCCAGCTGCTTTCTTGCATTGTCTGGGTTACACCATCTTCTAGCTTGCTCCCAAACCAGTGCTGTTTGGAAAGGTGAACATCTCTGGAAACCCACCTAATACCAGCAATAATATTAAACTCCCCAGGGACCCAATGATACTATTTTTTCACATTTTTTGTTTATCTCTTTATTAGCCAGGTATGAACTTTCCCCATTGATACTTAAGATTAATTGGATCATCAGCCTATCAGCTGTTTATATAGAGGTAAATCCTTATCCTGTATTTTGGCCATCAATCCCCATTAGTTTCTCTATATGGGTGATTGAATAGTCCATTGCCTGTACTAATAAGCACCCATTAGTTGTCCCACAGAGCTTTAGCTTTATTAGGAACAATTCATGTCAGTCTAGGCCAGAAGAAAGGCTTTTAGCTGGATTGTTTTGATTGCATTACTTAAAAGGTGGCTTTTGAGCACCTGGAAGGTTAGAGGGGTGCTGCATCCAACAGGGATGCTTTGTTGGAGAAATGCAGATGATACAGCTGTGAGCAAGATGAGGATTTGCTGCAAGGGCACACAAAATACATTTAAATCTGCAGAAATGGCTCTTTGGTGTGCCCTGTTTGGGTCAGTCTAGAAAGAATCTCCAAGATCTCAAAGTAAATGTTTCTGACACCTGTCTGGCTTAGGGCTTTGGAATGCCAATTGATCTCAGGACCTGCCATTGGTGTTTCTCTTCCTTTTTCATTCTCCCTCTTCATTCCTCACACCACCAGCCCAGAAATTTCCCTTTTTTGCAGCATTTCAGGCTGCAGTAAGCTGGTTACAAGCAATTTGGCTTTCTCCTCTGCAGAAAAAAAGTGTGGAAGGCAGGAGGAATTGCTGCAAATCGTTATTCAGCTGCTCTTCATCACACTGGCTCTGGCTTCCATCTACCCGACAGCCCTGCTAAAAGGATAATAATGCTTTAAAAATTAGAGTCAGCCGAACAACTACTTCATAAATTCATGGCCTTGCCCTGATCCTTTCCAGAAGTTTTTCTTTCAGATTGAGTCCACGTCAGACCTTGGATCTCTTCCCTTCGGAAATGCTGCTGCTTTTCTACTTTGGGAGAGCTCTCTGGGTCACCCAGCTATGCAAAGGGGGTTACTAATTATCGTTCATTACCTCAACAGAAACAAGCCTCATTTCAGGGTAATCTTGTGCTCTCTCCTTCAGAGAATACAGGATAATCTCTCAGCGATGTTTCATTGTGGGATTTAGTCCTTGATAGATAAACCGCTCCTGAAATCCTATTAAGTGATATTCTGCCTCCCCTTAAAACAGACAAACTCACAGATGAGGCAAACTTCTGTGGAACGTGGAAGAGACCTTTGGCTTTGCCTACCTGATGGGAAACAGCTCTGGTTTGCAGCAGCTGTTCCCATCTGTATTGCTTCTGAAAGAAGGTCTAAAACAGCCCTGGCTTTTATATGGGACTGATGGTTCTTCTCAGCTGCTCAAATCCACCTCACGCTACCAGCAGAAAGCCACAGCAAATGGGCTGGGGGCTTGCTCGAGATGTGGTGGGAAGGGAGCACTGGTTGAATGGGTGGTACAGCATCTTTTCAATCCACGTCATGTCCTACCAAGTGGTAAGGGATGAACTGTCCCGTTGGCTTTTCCACCTACTCCAAAGGTGTGGAGTGCTAGAGAATGTGGATAGGAGAGGTCCCACCATTGCCAGATGGAGGCAAGACTCAGCGTTATTGTTCTGCTTCATAATTTGAAACTCAGCAGGAAGAGTGCCTGACTGGCAGCTTCCAGGGTTTTCAGCCTGGTCCTCTAAGGAAGGCAACCTCCTTGTGTGTTCTCCATAAATAACTCTGGTCTCACTTTATCTGTGTGAAGACAGGGATGAGATTGCCATCCATGAAGATATTAAAAGGCTCTGCAAATATTAAATCCCTTCTAATTTAGGGTCTTTGTGTCATTAAGGAAGTTTGGACAATAAAAGAAAAGCATATCCATCAGTTGTGAGGGAAGTTTGAAAATGTCTTTTAGAAGGAAATTAGATTACATAAAAAATTGAGTGAGGTGTAAAAATGAAATCTCTTATTTTACAAATCTGACAAGTCCAGCAAAGTCAGGTTGCTTCCCAAGGAATGCTGATGGGAAGAGAGAACCTACCCAAGTCTGGGCTTTATAAAACTGGAAATAGTTGATGTTGTGTTAGATTTGTTTGGGTTTTTTTTATTTATTCAGAGCTGTTCAGCTGTGGAGGACTCAAATTTTGCTCTATATCTGTAAGTTTTGTTGTGCATAGGATCGGTATGTCCCTGTAGCTGTCTTTGTGACTGAAAGTAGTGACAGTGATCTATTCTCTTGGGTTCTTTTCTTCTTAGTATTTTGTTTTTGGCCTTCTCTGAGCTTTGAGAGTGAGGGAGCTGCTTCACCCATGAGCCAGGAAGCACATCTCCTGCTTTTGGGATGTACAAGAAGGGATTGCCATAATTCTCCATTTCTGGGGGGAAAATGTATGATTTTTTTTTTTTTTTTTGAAAGTATGAATATATGAGATATATGAATATATCTCATGTGATAAGGACCATTCCCTTTCCGTGGTGTATTTCCATGTTCCCCCAGTTCTACACTGCCTGACCCCTTCTAGTGCCCTTTCTCTTGGTGCAAACAATAAATTTAACCATGGAGATTAATGTTGGTGGAGTTGCAGCAGGGTCTAGGTCTGGCACATCGCCACATAAAGAGAGGCTCTCTCCTCCAACCTGCAGAAGCTGCTGGGGCTGTAATCTGTCTCCTGTGCCACATCCTTGCCCGAGGACTGGCAAGCCTGAGCCCAATCTTCAAAAATAAATCCATCACAGCAGCAGGGAGCGGATGAAGCCTCTGCAGATATAAAGGTCAAACGATAAAGGCCATGTTAAAATATGCTCATAGGAAATGGCAGCTTATAAGTACTCTGTGATCTAATTACTTATATCAGGCAGATAAGCCTGGACAGCAATTATTTTTAACCTAAATCACGCAAACAACTACTGTAGGAGCTTTGCCAGTTCTCGGCATTTATTTCAATTATTTTTGGGGCAAAATGAGGAGCTCTGCAGGACAAACAGCTGTCTTAAAGGATTGGTTTTCAGTTTTGTGAAGGAGAAGCTGCTTTAGTTATCTATAGTTATCTTTCTTTTCGTCTTCTGAGAATAATAAACCCTACATGTTGTATGTAGTCCATGGGCAGCCCTGGTTTGCCAGTGCACATGGAGCGGGACTGGGGTTTATTTTCCTGCTGGCATGGCTGGATATGGGCAGAGGGGAAAGCTGTGGCTGAAGACAGGAGTTCTTCACACAGGAGGATGTCAGCTCCTGGGATCTGCTGGGTTGGTGAGATGAACAGTGATTTGGAGAGGGAGAGAGTTGGTCCTTTCCCTGCCATAGGTAATGGCCTTAGGGGTTGAGCAAGGGACTGCACCTGAGAAAGGAGCCACACAGGAGTACATCAGCTCTTGGTCTCTATGAAGAATGGAGGTTCCAGCTTGTGACTCCATCTTAATTCTACATGGAGATGCTGTGAATTAACCCTAAGCCCAGGGCAAGTGCACAGGATAGGAACCACATTGCCCTTTTGCAGGCGGCTGTCACAGCCTTCTGCTCTGGCCTGGCACACAAAATCCAGGTCTTCTTGGTCCAGCATCATCTTCCAGCTTCTGTATGACTTAAAATTTTCCTTTGTGGTTCTGGAGAAGCTTTTTAGCCAAAAGCATTTCTCTGTGCCTTAGAGAGAGATTTTGGGACCATGTATCATCTTACATGATGCTTCAGTCTTGGCTTTTTGACCTGTGCCTGAGGGAGCTGCCCCTGTTCTCTCAAGGTCATTTGAATATCAGCAGAGATGTTCATCATCCTGGGGCCTCAAGGAAGGTATTGATCACCTATGATGAATTGGCACATGTGCTGTGCAGGAGGAATGATTAGTTAATGGATGAAAGATGTGAGAGCTCGCACTTTCATCCAAGTCACTGCTTCTTTCTCCTTCTTGACATGAGGGTCCTCCTGCCCCAGTGGTATGAGAGATGCAGAGGGGAGAGAGACAGAGAGCCAGTGGATGTTGGTGGCACCTTGTCCTGGGACATAATCTGGTTGTTCCTACCTACTTTTACTTTCCAACTTGGCTTGACTGACCATCCCTGAGCAGTGGGTTTGCAGCAATGCTCTAGCCATAAACGGTCCATAGGGAACACAAGAGACATGGGTGAGTGCCTGAGGCACCAGTGTGTAGTGGGATCATTTTAGAGTTCCATAGCTTTGGACTGAGGAAGAGGAGATGCTGTGTGCCTCTCAGTCATGCTGCTCTCCCAGCCTGCAGGAATTACTGCAAATGGTGATTTATTAAATCTTTGTAAACCAGCACAATATCGCATGTCCCCACTGAGAACTCTTCTGCACGAGGTGTTATTACAAAGGGCTGTTTCTGATTGATTTTTTTCACCTACGATTTTTTTTCCTGTATGAATGTTTTGGAAGAAAAGCATATTATTCCAAACGTGATTAAGTCATTTGGAAGAGGATTATGGTGTTTTGGAATAACACCCTCTTATTCCAGAATGAGATCAGTCACACAGGGAGTTAATCGGAAACAGCTATTTTGCTCCTCTGGGGAGACTCTACCAGCATGACAAATAGTCAGAGCTGTTCCTACCCCTGCTGCCCACTGGTGCCTTGGTCCAGGTGGGTCTAAGGCCAGATGGTGCATTATGGCTCAATAATTTAGAGATATAATTTAATTACTTCTGGCCTTGACCCTGGGGTTTCTGTAATAGTGAAACCTCAGAGTCCTCCATGGAAGTCACAACAAATATAAGCATTTTGTGACTGAAAATCAAGATGATGCATAAAGGAGGTGTCATCTTCAAGAGATGTTTGCTTCCCCAAGAGCCTCTGTGTTTATTTCAGTAAGTGCTTGACTGAGCTGCATCAGAGGCAGCTGCATTCACCCCTCTGCATTGCTCTTCCAGTCAGCTGTGGCAGGCTGTATCCCTTGGCCTTCACACCAGTTGTCATGAAGACATTGGTGTGACCCATGGTCTAGAGCAGCCTGGTCTAGTGGAAGATGTCCCTGCCCATGGCAGGTGGTTGGAACCAGCTGATCTTTAGGTCTCTCCCAACCCAAACCATTCTAGGATTCTGTGAAGTTGTGATCACACTGCATCCTCTGCATGCGCACATGGCTCTGCCATCGCACTTCATGATGCAACAACCCAGAAACTTGTGGCTTCCATATGCCACAAATTATATTTTTTCATCCTCTGATACATATTTATTATTGAAATTAAAGGGTTTCCTAAATTTTTATTTCTGAGCTGGGCCAAACACAGCTTAGGCAGTAAGCAATGCATATTTATTTCCAGCTCATGAAGGAAAAATATAACATCTTTCCTTGTGTTTCTATAATTTCTTTTCTGTGCATATGCAAATTGCTGGTTTATTTGTGCAAGATTTATGCAACTAAATGATGGGGAATTATAGAGGCAATTCAGTGCTTAGAAAGAAGAGACACAATTGCTGCAATTTGCTCGTGCCATGCGCTAATTCCTTTGGAAAATGCTTTTGCTCATTTATTTGCACCAAGCACCGATTTCTGCACCCCTAAGCAAGCTTGGGAAATGTTCTCTGGGCTCAATAGACTGCAAATGGTTTATATTTCTTTCTGCCTGTGCCATCACCTCCCCATAATACTTTATAGCAATTAGTAACAATAATGAAATATAGCCGTGATTTCTCAGCACTGGAGAAACGCAGCCAGCGGTTGTGAATCAGGCACATTTTCTGGTCAAATTGGCCATTTAAACATGCTGCTCAGGAAGCTTTAAATCCACCTCGATGGATCACTCTGAGCTAAGCTCCATGGGGGGCAAAAGCACTACTGGAAACAGATTTTTTTCCTTTCCAAAGCTGAACCTGCTCTGTGAGGTTCTGTGTGAAAATGTTCACAGGTTTTGGAGAACACACCCAGGCACGAGCCACCATTGCATTGTGCTTGCTGACAAGCAGCATCCTCACTGCTGCATGGAGACCTTGGCTCACAAAGAGAGCGGCAGCAGGAGCTGAGAGAGCTCCTAGGTTTTTCTTCACATGCCTCCTTGGTGTGGCAAAATAGGGAAATCCTGTGGGGCTGAGATCATATAATGGAATCAGTTAGGTTGGAAAAGATCATTAAGATCAGCATTGAGCCAACTGAGCGTCCTTTTCTCCAGACTGAGCCCCCTCAGCTCCCCTCAGCCACTCCTGGCACTCCAGGCCCTTCCCCAGCTCCATTCCCTTCTCTGGACACGATCCAGGCCCTCACTGTCTGTCTTGGAGTGAGGGGCCCAAAACTAACCCTGGGATTGGAGGTGCCTCAGCAGTGCCTAGTATAGGGAGACAGTCACTGGTCCTGCTGGCCACATTATTGCTGATATGGGCCAGGTGCCATTGGCCTTCTTGCCCACTGGACACACTCTGGCTCATGTTTGCTGTCAGCCAGCACCCCCAGGTCCTTTCCCACCAGGCAGCAGTTCAGCCACTCTTCCTAAGCTGTCATGTCACATGGGGCTGTTGTAACCCAAGTTCAGGACCCAGCACTTCACCTAATGCCTTATTTCCGATGCCCGGATGGAGACAGCAGACAGGACATAGGGACGGAGGTCCAGGGCCCCAGGAACTAACCTGGAGGTCCTGCAAAAGGACTTGTTGCAGTTAAATGTCACAAGACAGCTGGTGCCCAGCACTTAGAGAAAGGGAAGTGATTTAGTTTTGGTCATTATCAGAAAAACATGTGTGGAGGACGGGCAATGAGAAGAGCAGCCGTTTTCTATTAGGATAAGAGTAGGTCAGGTGTAGTTAAAACTGGGTAAATGGAGCAGGAAATGTGGCTGTATATTACTCACCCAAGATATATTGCACACATTAGCCTTGTTTGATCGGGTTATTCAGAGATTTGGTGCTCCGAGTGGTGTTTTAGGGTGGCCAAATCTAGGCTTTGTACTCTATTAAAATAAATATATTGCTCATGTTTAATAAAGTCTCTGAGTTTCCATGTAACTGAAAGTCTGCAAGTGGTCTTTGCTGGAGTCTTAATGAGTCCCTGTCTGCAATAGGCTTTTGAAGGTGGAAGGTGTGATATTAATATTGTTTATGTAGCAAAATAATTTATGAATATTCATTTAATGATGTTGCCGGCTTCCAACGTGTATCTGCTCTTGGGAGCTCTAATGGGTTTTCTCTCCTGGCAGAGAGCTGCCTCATGGAAGTGCCAGAGGCTTTGCTGTGAGGGCTCAATGGGCTGCCCTGTGCTGTGGAAGTGCATCAGACTGGTGTAGCAAGGGTAGTCAAAGAATTGCAAGGCTGCTCTGCAATTTGGCTGTGAAAACTACCCTAGTTTTGCAGAAGAATTAGGAAAAGTTGCTTTTCTCTATTAAAAAGCCCCATGCAATGCAGAAGGCTTTATTAGCACGGGGCAAGATAAAATTTATTGGGTTGGGTTTTTTTTAGTGTGTCTGAAGAATTTGAGTCTTAATGAAGTGTGTCCTCTCAAAAGAAGTTGAGAGGGAGGTGCTAAGATGGACAGTTATTATATGCTTAATTTTACTTTATTACATTATATTCTAAGAAATAATACCTTTTATCTCAACTGTATCCTTTGCAGCATCTTTGTCTGCATTTAGCTTTGGTGCTCTTTGACCACCCTTTGGTGCACGGACAGGCTTTATCATGTCCCTTTAGCTCCTTCCTAACCTCTTGGATAAATATGATGGATAAATACATGCTTCTGGCATGGCAGCATCCTGCTTTCCTTTCAGGGATGGAGGACTGAGGTCCAGGTCTCTCTGAGATGCTTTAGTCCACATGGGTAGGCTCTTCCCATCGTAGGGTGATGTAAAAGGCAGAGCAAACCTCCCTGGGGGCAAACCCTGCTCTGCAGCTCAGATCAGCTCTCTAAGCTCTGGAACTAGACATCCCAGCAGGACAGAGAATGAGTACAAGCAGGGAACCTCAGCCAAGCATTGGACCCACCTGAGACTTCCCAAATCCTGATCTCCAGAGAGCAGCCTTTGCTGCAGCTAAAGATGATGCTGCACATACAAAGCAGAAACCAAACTAAGTATGGGGGCACTTTCCCAGCTCTCTTTTCCTTGGCTGCCCTAGGGCGATGCTTGGTGCATCATCCACAGCCACCATCCCATCTGTGGGCAGTAAATCCTGCGGCAGCAGTCGGGGCTGACTGCGGCTTCGCTCCCCCTTTGCCTCCGACAAAGCTGTATTGTTTAGGCGTGACCTGCTTTTAGGAGCCCCCTGAGGTCCAGCCGTATATCTGTCCTTGCCAGATCCTGGAGGGTGGCTGGGACCCCGGCGGGGTCAGCAAAAGGGTATGTCACGGCTGGACAGCAATTATCCTCTGGGCTGGGAAAAGCCAGGGCCGAGGCTGTGCCGTGACCTGGGATCTCTTAAAAAACCTTTGAAAGGTTCCAGGCTAGTGAAGGTATGGTTGCTTTGCTTCAGTGCATCCTCCACATCCTCCCGCAGGCATCTTCTGCTAAAAAATGTCACTTGTTCTGCTTAAGAGTTACTTTATTTGGACGTCACGTAGCAAACACATCCTGCTTTGCCCTGCACTGGCACCCGTGGGCTGGAGGGAATGTCCTTTGACCCTTTCTTATGACATCCTGCAGGACTAAAGTGCCCTGCTTCAAATCATTAGTTCCTTAGTTTCCCATTCTCCAGCTCTGGGCACCATCTGCCTGACAGAGCCACTAAATGGGGTTAAACCCAAAAGAAATGGCAAATTGTGAGTGTTCAAACTGCTCAGCTTGTATTAATCAGGAGACAGAAGTAGAGTCTGGATGGAAATAGGCAAACTAAAACCAGAAGATTGGTATCCAGGACAGCTCAGGAGAGGACAGCTGGGGAGGTGTCAATGTCCCCCTGCGATGGGCAGGAGACGAGGCAGCCATTCTGGAGGGAAGCTCCACGTGCCACTTTCTGATGCTTGGCATCACTTTATTTCTTTAATTTCCTCCAAGCAAAAGCAGCCCAAGTCCCTCTCTAAGCAAGCTCCATGAGTCAGTGGCAGAGCTGGCCAGCCCCTTCCCATGGCTCCATCAGCCCATCAATCCACTAGAATAAAATAAAACTATGAGCAGAAGGTGTTAGTTTTGGGGGAAGGATACTGTTGCCCCGGGGAGATGCCAGTGTGTCCTGTATGCATTAATGAAACACTTTCTTTCCGGTTAGGACTTGAAGGATGCTCATTGAAAATCATGCTGCCATGGAAACCAAAGGTGTTTAGTCTTTTGGGAATGCTGTTGGACAGAGGCAGGGAGAGGTGTGGGAGGCGGGAGTCTCTGAAGAAGAGGCATTTTATCAAAACCCTTGATTCACCATCAGTCTGTGCCTGTCTGTTGCTTGTGGCTGCTGATTGTGGGAGGGAAGGGATAATCCCTGTACTGGATGCTCTTCACGGCTCCAGGGGCCTCCTTGATCTCGGGGTGTTCCTGGATGGATGGGGCATGTGGACCCTGCCGGCTGCAGGGACAGGGATTTGCTGTGGCAGCGGTGCAGGGTGAGGAGGGGATGGACAGCCGTGGAGCCCCGAGCAGCCTTGCTGCTGTCGGCACCAGGTCCCTGACAGGAGGCAGCAGGTCAGGGACCTTCGGCTGCCCAGGGACCCCGGTCCTGGCACCCTGCCCCTGCTCACCCTCCCCTGCTCCTCGAGGATGAAACACAGGAAGGTGCAAGCATGGAGAAATAATGGAATTATTGCTCTGTCAATGTACCATTCATTTTAATTAACGCAGCATGTCGGCGCTGTGACAGCAGTATTAACGAAGGGTGGGAGATTACTGCAAAACAATGTCGTTTTCCTATACCTTGTCACTTCCCAGCGCTGTCCCCTGACCAAACCCTCTCTCCTTCCCCTGTTCATTCCATTTGCCATCCTCAGGCACTTGCTGGGAGCCCGTGTCCCCAGGCTGGAGCTGGGGGCTGCTCCCACTCCCCCTCGGCCCCGCACAACCCCTCACTATCAGAAGTACCTACTAACGCATGTTTTAATTAGAATAATCAATAAGTTGCATTAGGTAAAGGACGGGAGTGGGTCCCTGTTGCACGCACAGAGCAGCTCTTCGTTGTGGCTTATACAACACCCTGCACTAATGCTGCTGGAGGTTGTCATTAAGGCTAATTAATTGCGAAGATACCGTGTGCTTTCTGTTGGGCACCTTTGGATTGGGGCTGCTCAGTGCAGCAGGGGCAAACCCGCAACGGCTCACCTTGGGCTTGAAGGCAAAATGCAAAGAAATAGATTAAAAGAGCTAACAGCCACCCTTCTTCCCATCAAATATTCCTGAAATCAGCACGTTCCTGCAGAAAACTTCAGCGCATTGGGAAATCCTCAGCGCTGAGGGCCGGGGCTGTCAGTGCCGGCTGCCTGAAGATCGATTCACCCGTGATTTGGATTTTTCCCTTCGCAGCAGTTAATGCTCTGCCCGTGTTTTGCCACCACATCCCGCTCCGTAATTACAGTGACTGCACGGATCAATTAGCGCCGCTTAAAGCCATTAGCAGCCCAGCCCCTTAGCCTGCAGCTCATGGCCAGCAGCCCTGTGTGTGGGGAAGCCATGGAGGGACCCATTCGCACAGTATCTGCAGTGGGCAAGCCCTCGTTTCTTTTAAATTCAGTTTTATTTTGATTTTCCATATTGTAACAATGTAATGATGGCCTTAACAGGGACACTGGGACACAATTTGGCTGAGGATGTTTAATTTCACTGGGATTTCCATGTTGCCTCTTGGGGTTGCCCAAAAGGTGACAATTCTGTTTGGTGATGTGGTTTGTTACCAGAAATTTATCTTTGTTCAGTGCCAAATTCAAAGCCTCTGAAGGTCTGGGACTGTGTGGAAGCATCCATTTGCAAGGGAGTAGTAAAAACCTTTCCCAATGTCTCATCCAGTGGGATGAGGGAAGTGGGATGAGCAGAGGAGGGATGAGAGCAAACACATTTTCATATCTGAAGGGGAAGACAAATATTCTCTTGGTGCCTCAGTTTCTCTGTTAGAAATGCAAACTCTGCCACTACTGCCCATGTCACCTGCAGACCCAGAGCTCCGTGGTCTTAGTTAAATGATTTATCAACTGCAGGAAAACCAGGAGCCAGCCAGCTCCAGTGGGGTGGCTCAGTTAAAGGATGGAGATGAAGATCCAGGCTCTCCACAAATTCATCCCAATTTATTTGTGAGCACAAACACCTCAAACACCAGGTTTCTATCCCTAATACAACTATTTCCATTCATTTTTTGTCTTATACCAGAATTTTCCCAAATGAGGGCTTTTCTACCAAGGTCTCACCTAAAAACAGTTAAAAAAAGTCCTAGCAGAAGCCATGGCTGTTAACCAAATCTTGTAGCATTAACATTTCCCAAGTAGGGACTTCTTCTCTCTTTTCCTTCCTTTGATGAAAGGCTTTACTGGGTTTAATGCTGACATGTCTGTGTGGCCTGGCTGTCCCTGGGCAGAGCTGATGTCCCCAGCAGGGAGGATTATGTTAAAAAACATAAATAGCTTCAAGGTGCTTTCATTTTTTTTTCATATTTCTCATAATTTTATCATATAAGAAAAAAAAAAAAAACTAAGCTGGTGTAAATCCCTTATTTTCAACAGGACTGAGGAACCCCATGTTCTGGAGACCTCACTGGGATTATGTTGGTCCATGAGGCAACTTGGTGGTCCCTGGAGAAGCTGGGTGGGGGCTGATTTCCCAGGCCCAAATCATAAATCATGCATATAAAAAGTCACTCAGGGCACTCTAGCCCAGCATGGAGCAACTGTAAATATTTTTGATCTAAGGGATTATTTTCTCTTTGGGCAGTGTCTCACTCTGTGTGTGACATCTCATTCCTAGATCGATGTTTTATAGGCACGTGGGCCCTTGTATCTGCTCATGGTTAGTCGATAATGCCAAAACATATGGGCTGTCGTGTGCCTTTCCATGTATTCCTGTTATATAGACTCTGAAAATAACTTGAGGGTTAAAAACTAAATAAATCTCGAGGATGGTATTGTTTGTGCTAGATAAAATCCTGTGAACAAAGCAATTGGCATCATTTCACTTGCAAATTGAGCAGTGAAGCAAAATACCATTTATGAAACTGTAATTTATTCTTGGAAAATCAAGCACTTACAATGTCGGCTTGTCGCAGGTTAAGTTACAGAAAAGGGAAAAAATAGATTAATGATGAACGTGACAACGTTTCAGGGGAAATCATCACAGCTAAAGC
The DNA here is from genome assembly GCF_024509145.1 of Vidua macroura. NCBI lineage: Eukaryota > Metazoa > Chordata > Aves > Passeriformes > Viduidae > Vidua > Vidua macroura. The sequence continues at coordinate 19,777,044 of NC_071582.1, forward strand.
CTTTGAAAAGCCTGTTTGCTCCCTGCATAAACGGGATTTTTATTTTTTTCTCCCAGGAATATTAAACCAGGGATTGCTTTGGGTCTCAGTGGTGCTGGGAGCAGCCGAGCAGGCAATGGCAAGGTCTGAGGAGGTCCTTGTACCCGCTTTACCCCCATCCTGCTGCATCCTGTGCTGGGGAGCCCTCACTGCTTTTGGAAGCCAAAAAGCAAAGTCTGGTTCATTATTTTTTTCCCTGCCTGCAAATAGTCCATCCCTTAAAGATCCTCTTTCTTGCAGGTGTTCTTATTATATTCACAGAATCACAGACTAGTTTGGGTTGGAAGAGACCTTAAAGACCATCCACTTCCAACCCCCTGCCATAGGCAGGGACACCTTCTACTAGACCAGGCTTCTCCAAGCTGGCCTTGAACATTTCCAGGGTTGGAATATTACTTTGTTTTGGTTCTGTACAGCTAACACCAGGCAATGTGAACAAGCAGCTCTCCAGTGGGGACACCACCAGTGCCAACAGTGGGGCATCAAACCCTTCATCTGTTCTTCCATATGATCCACGGATGTTCCTTGACAAAAGTCTCCCAAAGTCTCTCCTTTGCCCTGGTTTTTATACCTTATCTCTCTTAGCCCTTTTCCTTCTGGCCAGGAGACCACTCTTCACTGACAGATACCCCTTGAGAGCTGGCAGACACCATGGAGTTGTTGCAATGGGGATGGGAAGAAAATGAATATAATTTGCACAAGAAGAGGACAGCTCATCAGAATAAGTCCATAGGTGATGAGAAGGCATAGCCTTGTCTCCTGGCATGTGGGAGTTTATGGACCAGTTGGAGCCACAAATCCCAGCCTGGAGCTGCACTCTGGGTGGGAATCTTACATCTTTATTTAGGGAAATATCAGCAAATAGTCCTAATCCCCATGATTTCTGCACCAGCATCTTTAAGGTCTCACTGTTAAGTCACAATCACTGCAATGACAAAGTATTTGGGGCAGGAATGGGTATTTCCATGATTCTGGCCGAGGCATCGCTCGTCCCCCGCGGCACTCGCTGAAGGTGATGGTAAAACAGAGTTCACAACCCGAGGAGCGATTGCTGGCTGTAATAGTGTGTCACGTATTAAGGGAGCATGTTTGAAACCACGTTATATTATTAAAATTCATGGGAGTGATTTATAGGGGTTTTTAAAAACAGCAGCTTGCCAATATAAATTGGCTTAGGAAAGTCAACTGTAATCCACCCAGGTCCAAATAATGACATTTCCTCCAATACATCCAAAAAGCTGAAAAGCAGAAAATAATATCCAGGCTCCAGAGATAAGGCGAGCACCCAAGGGAAAAAGGACTCTGAAATATTCATGCAGCCATAGATTGGATGGTGGAAATGGCCATTCCCCACGGCTGCGTTTAGGGACTGATGAATTTAGTTACTGTACCTTTATATTTATCGCTCAATAAACAAGACAAGTTCCTTTACAAGGCCGAGCAAGACTAATTTAGCTATTTTAGCACTAAGGAAATGGCTTTCTGAGCAAGGCGAGGGGTTGGTAATTTTGCATGAAATTAGGAGACTTTTAATTTAGCCAAGGCAGCGAGCACTGGTGGGGTCTGAAGGTGCTGGGAATAACAGGGCTGGAGATGAGATCTGAGGATTAAGTCTTCCCTGGAGCAGTGGGGTTGGGGTGCTCACCCTGGGTTTTGGCCCCACACTGAGATAGAGCAGAGCTTTTTCAAGCCGCCTACACCTGCTGATGAAGGTGTTCCAGCTCTTGATTTTTAAGATGATATTTGGAGGCTTAGGCCATTGCTGTAAAGGTTTTACAGCAGCCGTGCTGGAATCAAGCATGGCTCTGTAAAAGTGTCAGCAAATGAGGCGGTGATGCCCGAGTGGTATTAACGCCAAAATGACCTTTGCAATAGTTAGGGCTTTATGGGATATTATAAATTCTCCCTGTGTTGGCAGGGTTATAACTAGGACATTAGCAGTTACATCTCCAGTGAAACCTGAGGCAGGAACGCAGTGTTTGGAGCTGAAAACACCCCACTTATTTATTTTTTTCGTGTTTCTGTAGCTGAAGAGTTGATTTGAGGCATTTCCAGCAGAAATTTGAATGCACATGGTCAAAAGGAGATTGCTTCTACTAAAGACGAATTTTGAGCACTCAAGTAGGGTTTTTTGGAGGGCTCTTAATATTTCCAACAGCCCAAAATCAAAGTGATTTAAACATATTGCTTGGGGTTTTTTATTTCCTTAGTTTCTAAGACTTCAGATTAATATTGTCAAACCTTTTTTTTTATTGCCATGAAGGCAGGGAAAGTCCTTTTTAATGAAAGCCACAAGCTCTAAACAATACCTTGACTCTGCAGCTGCTATCTGCAGTACCAGATTTCACTGAACTTACATGAAAATCCCCCGAGTGAGCCCACTTTGATCTTTTTTTCACCTCTTGCATTGCCACTGGGAAATAAAATCAGTTTTTATGCTGGTATTTATTATGAAGTATATATTTACACAATCCATGCTGCAATTTAGCAGTTCCGAGAGCTTCGGGGAGTTGTTTGAAGCAACTTTTCACTCACCTGCTTATTGAAACCCCTTTAGAAAGTGCTGCTGGGCTCACTCTCGCTCATTTATTCCTCACAGCCTCTACTTTGCCTGTCCTTTGGCACTGAGGGCAGCAGCAGTAGTACATGGGATAGTGGCAGGAGGGTGGCTCATGGTTCACAGCCCATTTTGGGGAAAGGCTACATCTTAGAATCTCAGAATGGTTTGGATTGGAAGGGGCCTTAACAATCATTCTGTTCCCACCCCCTGCCATGGACAGGGACACCTTCCACTATTCCAGGGTGCTCCAAGCCCCATCCAACCTGACCTTGGATACTTCAGGGATGGGGCAGCCACAGCTTCTCTGGGCAATTGTGCCAGGCCCTCTCCACCCTCACAAGTGCTGCCCTGTTAGCGCTGCAGGCAGCGGGAAAAGCAGCTGCAGCAATAGCTGAGCAAGAGCCAAGATTAATTGGAAATTGATTTGCACTTCTAAGCACAGGTGTCACGCTGTGACCCTGGAGGTCTCATCTCACCCAGCTCCCAAAGAGCCCCCGTGCTCTAGCAGGACTCTGCTGATGGCTTCGCCGGAGTTTATGAGGAAAGCATCAAAATAAAAACCCTTCAGTTCTTAAATGCTGAATTTTGGAAGCTGCTCTTTGAGAGGAGCCAGATTCATTGCCATCCACTTGAAGTGGTGATGCCCCAAGTTGCCCTGAACAATCCCCACACCACAGCCCTGCATGTGAAAAGAAAAGCTCCAGACAGGCTCATTTATTCTAGTTTTATTTTTCTTGTACAAGTAGCCACAGGCTAAAATCTAAACAGAGCAAACTACAAAAAACCTGGGTTTTATTTTATTATTATTTTTTAATACAGAGCTAACAATCGTGGGATCAGTGGGATTTCAATATCAAGACAGTTCAAAGTAAGAAAGGTAGAAAATAAACAGTAGAAAAGTGCTTTGCAATTTGGGTTTTTAGTATTACTCCTAACAGTTGATTCCCAAAAAGGACTGGGACAAAGGTTTAGCATTGGTTTTATTATGACTTTCTTACAAATGTAAAGATATTGCAAGTTTAAATGATGGAAATAGGATCAAAGTACAAATCCCTCTTTGCTTTTTAAGTCAGACCCTGATCCAAAGCCCCGTGAAATCAGGCTTGTCCCCGACTTGCCGGGTTTCGCACTGGCCCCGTTCCTTCTTCCCACACGATGCTGAAGCCCAGGCTCTGCCCTTGGACTAAACCTGGAGCCATTTCCCTGATTCCCAGTGTTCCAGGGGGTTCCAGTGCCATGGCCCTGTGCCAGCAGCACTTTCGGCTGGGGCTGCTGGTGCTTCACTTGTCCTCATCTCCCTGCCCGCAGCTCCAGCCCAGGCACTTTCCTTTCCCTTTCCCTTTTTTTAATTTGGCGGGTGAGGGAACTAAATGAGCCGGCATTGAGTTGCTCGATGGGATCTGTAACCTGCCTGCTCCGGCGCGCACGGGGACGGATAGATTTCCACACATTGTTTGCACAGATGAAGCGAGGAGCTCCCCCCCGCTTTGTTTTCATAAGCTTTTAATTTCCTTTTTTTTAACCAATTTTCCCAGACTTAAGTGCTGTCAGAGAGGGCTCAGACACTGCACTGATCCCCCCTGAAATGCCATGGGATGGTTATCCCAGGGGAACACCCCCACAGGCAGCAAAACTCTTCCCTTCACTATCCAGAGGCAACAACATTTCATAGCTTCTCTCCTTTTTTATTGCCAACTTAAAACCTACAGTCCCATGGTATCATTTTGGGTGGAAGCTTTAAAATTCCCAAACTGTTCCAGCACTTAAATATATCAGCCCCTTTACAAAACAAGGAAGAAGAAAGATAATGGTAGACAAATAAATACCTGAATTCAACAGTGTGAAAATACCCTGTCACAGCAAAAAACTATTCCCTGTTCAACTAAAGACAATGTGGATACTATCCCTGAGGAAGCAGCCATCTCTGGTTAACTTGAGATCTCCAAGAATAGGTTGTGCCCATTATGGGTTACCAAAAATTTAAAAAAAAAAAAAAAATCAGCTTTTGGATATTTATTCTTTCCTATAATTTCATCTCACCACAGCCAGAAAATAAGAGGGTTTTTGGGATCAGCTGAGAAAAAGGCAACGGGTTGAATTAGTGTAATTATTTGAAAAATACTATAAGGATGAGATTCCTACGCCAAACACAGGCAGTTTCCAGCAGTTTGCGCCGGATCCAACACCTGCCCATCATCCAGTGGTTTTACCTCTGGGTAGAACTGATTCTTCCCATCAGGGAAAAGTGGGGGGAAAAAAAAGGAATAAGAAACCTGGCAAGCTGTTCCTTAAATGTTGTGGTGTGTAAAGGAGTGGTGAAGAGAGTGCTGCCCTTGGATGGCAGGTGGGTGCTGATGGTGAAAGGTGCTGGGAACCACCCTGGGACTGTCTGGCTGTCTCAGCCTCCGGTCTGGGGACATCAAATGATGCCTCGACCCCTTTTCTGTGGCACAGCCTCTCTGCAACACACGGGGACCTGCTTTCCCATATCCACCCAAATACAACGTGTCTACCCGAGTACAACTTGTCTACTTGAGTACAACTGTGCCCCAAACACAGAATAAAATTCCATCCGTTTCCTTCAAAACCAGGGCAGCAGATTGGATGAACGAAGGACAGACTGTCCCCCATGCTGAAACCAAACACAAGCTCTTCTTTAAATTCCTTTTTCCTTCTCATTTCACAGATTAAGGGCCAGACATATGCTAGGTGATGTTTTCCCAAGTTTTGGACTGGGACAGCTTTGCCTCCAGCCCTGTTCAAGCACTGCAGTACAGCGAGTGGGGCTGTTACGTGTCGCTTTTCCAGCTTGGCACAAAGCCAATATTTAATTTTGAGTGGGTTTTTTTGCCCAGTTTGGTGGACTTGGATAATTTTGGGAAGACCATGGATCCTCATCACCAGACTTCAGCCTCATCCCTTCAGGAACTGAGCTGCCACAACTGTGTTTGGTCCCAACAGTACGAATTGACAAGAGCAGAAAAGAAACCCCAAAAAAGAGGAAAAGCTAAACATCTAAAAAATAGTCTTTAAAGATTTACATCCATCTTCAACCATCTCAAACCAACACAGAATCTGCATTGGTTTAAGCCACCATGTTTCTGCATAATTAAAAAACAACAAAAGAAAAAACTCTATTCTTGACATACTATTGTATTCCAACTAGTCAAATGGCACAGAATTTCCCTTTAATAAAAGGAAGTAGTGACAAATACTTGTTACTATTACAATATCACAATAATATGATATTAAATTAATAGCATGTTCACAGCTCCAGGAAGCCTGAGCTGAACACTACTCTAGGTTCTGTGTTCACTTTGGCAACGGTACTTATTCAATGTGAACGGCGGCGTTACACACACAAAAAAAAACAATAAAAAGAAAAACTGGGCTGGAGTGGGAGTGGGATGGCAGGAGAGGATCGGGTTGTCTTTGATATGAGGTTATAACTTGAGCTGTTTGGTGTCTTCTCCTCCCACCTGCCTTGCCCTAACCCTGGCATCCTCTGGCTCCTGTGATGGGGTGGGCTGTGCTCTTGGTCTCACACAGCACTGTCCCCCACGGCTGTCTCCGGGTCCAGCATCACAGGTGTGAGCAGGGATCATCGGACAGCCCATTTCGCCTCTTTGGTGGGGTGGGGAAAGGCTTTTTGGGGGTGTTAATGCCAAAATTTAACACTTTGCATCTTTTCTATTCTGCATGATGTCTACAGGAGGACGAATTTTAGTAGAAGAGGGCTAGGAACACCGAGCCTGAACAGCTCCTTGCTCTTGAGGTTGGTGCCATTACATCTGCTTGGGCCAAGCTGGATGAGGACAGAGTCCTGCTTGCAGGTAACCCTGCCCAGCACCAGGACTCAGCTCAGGGAAGAGGCACTTGCTCAGCCTCCTGTATATTGTACTATTTACACAGTCATTGGTTGCATCCCATTGCCAGCTGGGCAGGTGACGGGGGTGTTTTTGACACAAGGGACTCTTCCACTGGTACCATTTAAAAAAATACAATTCATACTTTTTTAAAACTTAAACTAATTTCCTTTCCTGATTCCGTTCACTGTCCTTGCAAATACAGCAACATTTGATTTACCACCACCTACACAAAGAGATCAAACACATTTGCCTGGATTTAACCACCTCACACAGCAGGGAAAGGGCTGCCCTCTGGCACCAGCTGGCACCTGGTGTCCCTGTCCCCTGTGTATGCCCCCATCCCCATGGATGATGCTGGTCACACACTGACTCACAAGGCTGCACCACAGCCAGGACAACCCAACCTCCACAGTGTCAGGTTGGTGGTTGATCTCTGGAGGGGACAAACCCTCTCTTTGGTGTCAGGAGCTCCTCTGCCCACTGTGGGCATGGGGAAGGGGCAGCTTTGGCAGCCCCCAGCAACCTCCTTGCCTTGTCCGTCCCAAGGAACTGAGCCCATGTTGGCTCCATTCATCCTTTGGACATTCTCCTGTGGCTGGAAAGGTGCTGGAGGAGCTGGGGGCAGCTCAGTAGCGTCTCAAGGGATTCTGGAAGTGCTCTATTTGGGTTTCCCCATGGGTGCTCCTGATAGCAGGGTGGGCTTTGGGACAAGACAGTGATATCCAGGTTCTCACCTCCCAAGGGTGTGTTGTGCTGCTTATGCTGGCACACGCCATAGATCATCCTGGTGGGAATCAGCCTTGGGGAGCAGCACACTGATGGGGCAGAAGGGTGCTCTAGCCCCAGCACTGGAATCTGAGCACCCCATCCCTTCAAACCCAGGATGGACCAGTGCCCAAATCAGCCCTGGAAAGGCAGTGGTGCCAGGGAGCCACAGGGCATCACGCTGCTTGTCTGTGACCACCCCAACAATCTTTAAAGTAAAAAACCACAACACGAATCTCCGCCACACAGAATCACACTGGAGCCCCCAAAAGTAAAGCTCATAACACCAGTGAAGCATCGTGCTTCATGTGGGGCTGGGTGGGAGAGGCAGGAATTGAGGGAGAGGGGAGGATACACACACACACACACCCACACACACACACATACACGAGTTTCTCTCACGCTTGAGGTAGAACATTGCTTTCAAAGGTTTGGAAGTGCTTTAGATGGGAACGACAACAAGGAAGCCACCAAGGTGGCGGGTACAGAGCGTGACTGCTGAGGTAGGACCATGCTTGTACTGACCAAGTGCTATGCTACTTGTTTGTTTGAACACGAAGGAAGACGCAGGTATTTCTGCTTCCCAGAAGACATTCATTCCGGTTGAGGTAGGTTCTGAGTTCACTCGGGTTGTCTGTCCAAGTCTTTCAGTAGCCCTCAGGCATCCTTTGACACACACACTCTTTTTTTTTTTTTTTTTTTCCATTTTTTTTTCATATTATTTAGAGTCAATCAGCAAAAAAAGTATCCTGAGAAATAGCAAAAGTGTACAAAATCGTCAAATCCACGGAGAGACAGCCTTCCTAGGCCTCAATTTTTGGAGTCAAGTTAGAAGGATTTTTCCAAATCCAGTCTTCTGGAAATAAAAATAGATCCAAAAAGTAGTCCTAAAGCTGCTGATCAGGAAAAAGTCTGGAATGCCAAGAGATGGGGGCTCCACTGTATCCCCAGTCTGTCAGAGACTGGAAAGTTGGCCAAACTCTGCCAAGGAGTCTGTTACGTAGCAGCTGTGGGGAAAATCCATCGTGACCAGTCTCCAGAGAGCCATCATTGGAAGAAACACATTTGAGAGGCTCAAGAGAGGTCAGAAAGATAAACTTCACAGAGTTTCCAAAAGGCTGTATACATATATATATATATATTTATATATATATATAAAAATAAAGCAAAACAAAAAAATAACAATCAGACCATAGAAATCTTCAATTGACCTGAGATTGACAACTCGTAAAGACATCACCAGCCGCGGGTTTGGTTTCTGGTAACTCCTACAAGAGGCTTCGAGTCTTGGCAGTTTTATCCTTCATTGGCAGGACCGTGGTTGGGGCCCAGAGCAGCAGGACTGCTGTCATGGGAGGTTTTTGGGAGGGGGCCTGGCTGCTCCTCAGTGATGCTGAACTCATCCAGAGGGAGTGTGGAGATCTGGGTTTCGTCATGGGGGGCTGACATGCTGTGAGCCGACTGGAGAGAGAGAGAGAAGGGGACAATGCAGTGACAGTGACAGCTCTCTGATGCACAGCCAGGTGTGCTCCCATGCTGCTGGACTTACCATTATTCCCTTCTCCTGCTGCTCCTGGGATGGGGATGCTGGGAATAACCTCTCCAGCTCGTTCATATCCAGCTGCTTTCCATTCAAGTCCCGGTCGTCCCTGTCTCTACGAGTGGCCCCGTTCAGGACAAGGCCCGTGGCACTCCGCTGGCTCCGGGGGATCTGAGGGGTTGATAGCTGCTCCTGCACGTTTTTGCACATCAGCAGCCTGAAAAATAAAGAGATGGAGCCTGAGAGTGAGAGAGGTGGTTCATCCTCCGTTCCTTCCCCCAGGCTGGCATCTGCCTTGTCCCTGTGCTACATTCCTTCATTCTTCAATCCATCCTATAAAGTCCAACATTGCACTGGGGATGTGAGACTCAGGTGGGCACACCCACAGTACCAGGGACTACCACCCCTTGTGAGCAGTGGCAAGAGCATCCCTACCTTCCACGGTACCCAAACATAAGGAAGAGGATGCAGAATATGATGCATGTGACGCCGATGTGGATCCCGATGATGATGCCGGTCGTGGAGGTTTTATTGTTCTGCTCGTCCTTCATGCAGTCACAGGGAGGATTCAGCACTGCCAGGAAAAGGTGGATAGGTGAGTGGTGCTACTGTTCTATTGCTCCTCTGGCTTTTGGGGAGCCCAGAGCCAAAGTCAGAGCCTTGGGCAGTGCTGGGAGCTGTGTATGGGAAGAGGAGACCCACGTGGGAAGCAGGGGTTTGTTGCCGGCCTATGCACCTCCCTTGCTCCCAGCACCCCAGGAAGGGAGACACAGCAAGCACAGGACTGGAATATCTGTAGTGAGCCAGCCCCATTAGCTGGTTACTGTCATTAGACACAATTAATGAAAAAAATCCACTCTGATGTTAATTTTTGCAATACTTCATGCTACACTGGGAGGTAAGAGGCAGCCACCACACCAGAGCAGGCTGAAACCTGATGGAGTAGACAGATGCCAGTGAGATTAGTATTTACTCCAGCACAGACAGAAGAGTAATAAGTATCTCTTGAAGATATTCCCACTGGAGGCTTAAAAGGCTTCCAAGAGCAGCAGGATGTTTTTTACACATAGATGAGTATGAAACGTGTGATAAGTTAAAGGATTCCCTCTAGAGGTTTCTCCTTTGCTGCCATGTAATACAGGGCTCACGCTCTGCAGCCATTTCCCTTTCCAAAGCCACGTGTCCTCTCTTGACCAGTGAAGGCCAAAATATCCAGGAGAGCTCCAGGAGAGCAGAGATGCTCAGTACACCATATCTCACCTGAGGATGGCAGCTGGTACCTTATGCATGGGGGGGTTGTTCATGTTCATAGCTTCACCTGTCTCAAGCTTAGAGGACAAACCTGGCATGTGCAAAACATTTGGTTTGTCTTCTCCCCATTGTAAAAAAGCCATCCAGGTGCTCTCAGCCCTGCAGAGTTTTGCCTCAGCATTATTTGTGATGCTAAAAATAAATGAGTGGCTGAAGGTGAGATGAGGGTAATGCCACAGGGGGCACACAGGATGTGTTTGGTCTCTCTACCTTCCTGCAGAGCAGTTTCCCAAACCAGCACTGAGACCATGGTCCCATCTCACCTGTCCTCTCCACAGTTTCCCTCAGGGACACGAAGCGAACAGTGGAGTTTCCGTCCCCGTGCTGGTTGTAGGCGAGGAGTTTGACTTCATACACCACCGACGCGTCTGCCCAGGGGGACACAAGAGGGACAGTTCAGGTGTAACTATGAGCCCTATCTCCCCCAGTGATGCTTATTTGGGAAAAGAACACCTTACCAAATACACATAAGATGTTGCAAACAAGTACCTGTTGCTGGGAATGCACCCACAAAACCTGGGGGACAGCTGCAGCATTTAGGGATTGGGATACACATTTCAGCTCTCTCCTGCTAATCACAAAAGGGTGGGCAGAGGGGACATGGGTGTCACCATACTCACCCAGGTGGGTAATGTTGTAGGCTGTGATGTTGCTGGCCAGGAGCACTGGACCTGTATACTGGGAGAGGTGGACTTTGCGGTAATACAGCTTGAAGCCTTCATGCTGGCCCAGTTTGATGGAGGGTTCCCACGTTGCCTGCACGGTGGTGCTGTTAATGACTTTAATAAAGAGGGATGGCATGGCTGGGACTGAAACAGAGAGAGAAAGACAGTGGGTTGCATGTGCTTTTTCAGTCTTTGTGATGAGAAATTCCCCAGCAGCCTTTCCCTACAGTCACTGCACCAAAGAATGTGTCAGCTGAGACTGAGAAAAATCTGAGTAGACCAGAATCTGGTTTAACAGCTTTGAACTTCTTCAGGGCGTTGCAGGAATTTGCAAGGGTTCCCTCTGCTCAGATCAGCAAGCAGAAACTACTTTTACACTTTGGCTGCAATATCATGCTCAGTCTGGCTGGGTCAGGGCAGGAATGCAGCAACTTTGGCAATACATTCTCAAATTCCAATTTTTTGCCCTCACCGTGAGGCACAGACCTTTCAGAGTGATTAATCCCCCTGGGAGGAGGAAACCAGAAGGGATGGAGCTGGAGACATCCATCTTAAAAGTGTGCTAGGTACCTGCACTGGCTTGCAGGGGGCTTGATCTCCCCATCAGCTTGAGGAGGGAGATTTGTGACTGTGCTGGGGACTCGGGAGAACCAGAGCATCTTCATCAACAGCACCAAACAGCTGAGCAGCCTGAGATCCCTGCACAGCTGGGGCTGGCTTGTTTTGGGAGGCAGGCACTTACCTGCCTTGAGAGGCACACAGGGGATTAGCTGGGAAGATGTCCCTGCAACTGATTCAAAGTCCACCAGGAACATGCTCCAGTCAATGCCCCAAAGCCCTGCCCTTATTCTCGGGGTGTGCTGCAGAGTGGGTCAGACCATTCCCTCCCCAGATCCCTAAAAAGCTGCCTGGCCCCATCCTGCCCCATCGGTCTTGCTTGAGAAGCAAAGATCTGCAAATTAAAGCCAATTTTCTTGTGATATCTTGGTTTTCCAAAGCTGGCTGTGCCCCAAGCCCAGCCTCATGCCCTGGGCAGCACTGGGGCACACAGTCCATGTTTCCTCCTCCCTCCCTTTCTCCTACACTGATCACACCATTACCAGATGTGTCTCAGCAGGACATTTCACTGATGATTTTTTTCTCATTTCCACAAAACACCTCCAGGCTTAACTCTCCCATCAGTTCCCCAACCTTTGGCACCATCCAGAAGGTGCAAAGCATGAAGTGCTGCAGTCTCTGCCCTGCCCAGGGCTCTGCTCCAGCACTGGCACCAGGAAGGAGAAAAGATTTTGGGCACCAGGCACCAAGCTCAGCTCACCCCACAGCAAAATCATCCAGCAGAACAGCTCTACTTCTCCAGCAGCTTCCAGGCTTTGAGGTAGAGCTATTTTTCCAATCCCACATGATTACAAGCTCAGCAGTTCCCACATACAAGGCTTGCTGGGCTTGCACTGGACCAAAGCTGCTTTCTGGCTTGTTTCTCCTCAAAGGGTCTCTAAGGATGAGCAGTGCAAACCTGGCCTTTGGCAGAGAGTTCAGCACACCCATTAGTGAGCGATGGGGAAAAGCAGATGAAACGTGGCCATGTCAGTCTAAGACTGATGAGAGCTAAAAAGGGCATTTCCTCAATTTAACAGTAAAACTGCACAGCACAACCATTTGCCTTTTCCTGGGTACTGAGAGCTCAACCTTTCCCATGAGGAGATTTTAGAGGAAGGATGGATGCCTCTCCAGTTGAGCAGGAGGGTCTGGGCAATCCTGTCTCTTCCCAAAGTGTTGCTCTCCCTCAGGCTGCAGGGGCTTTGCTTGATGTCCTCTGAATAAGCCCATGGAGATGACCAAGTCCCTGCTGACTGCCACGTATCTCCACGTGGATTCAGGAGGAAAGAACCAGTGTTCTGACATAAATGAGATCTCATCCTGCTTGAGTGCTGCCAATGGGAAAAAAAATGGGCTGAAGTATTCCTTCTTGATAGGACTTATTCTGATGTGCATTTCATTGCTGGGAAGGCTGAACTTAACAATTCCTGGGTGCAAAACACAGAGTAAATTCTATTTATATCAGAATGTGCCATTCTTCCCAAGGCTGCGTATTTTTGCAATCCAATTAAATACTCCTTTTTTCTTATTCTCCCAATTCCCTCCAGGGCAAAAATCCCCACTCTGAGAAGTTGGACCCTTGCTTAAAGCATCACTTTTCCAGCCACGGGTGAAAACACCACAGAAAGGGAAATTATCACATTATCCCATGGACAAAGAAACACTGATGTGGGCCATCCTGATTTGTGAAGAGTTGGCTTTATTTTATGGTTGCAGAGCCTTACATTTAATAAAAACCACAAGAATATCTCTCCTTCAAAATATGGATTATAATGTATTTATTCAAACTTTGAGTATATATATATATGTATAATACTGATTATAGGTATATGCACTCGCAGAATGCACGTGCTGTTTATAATGTGATTACACAAATAAGTGTATACAATGGAATATATCTGTCTGTGTGTAAATATATGTACACACACCAGCAGATAGGTGCTTCACAGAAGTATATATTAGACATAATATGGAGCTAATATAAGTGAGGCATCTCCCTCATGCTAAGGGCTGGGATACTTGTTTTCCTCTTCCGTGCTGTTTGGAATTTTCCCCAGGTCATTTCAACTTTCTTCTTGAAGGCGTCTTTAGCCGAAGATGACTAAAGGAACAGTCTTCATCCTAGAGAAATGTCAAAAAGTCCTGGAGAAAACCCTAAAAAGCATTAAAAGACAAGAACAAGGAGTGTGTGCTGCTTAATGAAGCAGAGAGCGTTTGAGATTTAAAATACCATGGCATTTGTGAAACAGCATAAAGGAGGACAACAGGGAGGAGGCAGAAAGGCCTTCCCAGAGAGTGAGGTTTATGGAGGAGGACAAGGTTAATTCGAGTCCCTTCTCTACAGCATCTTCCCTTCTACTCTCCATCCAAAATCAGCACTGGCACAAAGGAAGGAGCACCGTGTCTCTAGAAAGCATCAGAGGCTTCAGCCAAGCGCCCTCTCAGCGTACTGCCAGCCCTGAGAAGCTGATGGCCCCAAGCCAAAAGTAACCCTGATCCTCTGTTTTCTGTAGAGTATTTCATATTCCTGCTCCAAACAATACCAGCATAACATGGTCACTCAGACCTGTCTCCAGCTGGCAGCATCTCTGCTGCCCTGGCTCCACCGAGCTGTCCCTGGCTGCCAGGTATGGCATCTCGGAAAATGCATCCTTTTCTGAAGCTGTTAGCAGAGATCCAGGGGCTCCCCAAACTCAGTGGGGACTCAGCTCTCCTGTGCATATTGGGAGGGCACAGGGTGAAGTGGCCTGGCCATGAGAAGAGACAAATCTGTGTGAAACCGGAATTTGGTGACAAAAGCCACTGGGCCCTGGCTCTCTGAGCCGCTCTCTCCTCTGTGAGCAGAAGGCAACAGGCACCCGAGTGAAGCAAAGTGAACAAATGAAGCCAGAACTGGTGCTTTTAAATCTTTTTACCTTCCTACAAGGCAAACACAGGCTGGGGTTGAGTGATCTGAACCAAGCCAGCTTGTCCATCCAGAACAGGGAGCTAATTCCTAAAGCTTTGTTACACAGGACAAGCCTTTTTAAAAGAACAGCATGACAGAGATACCTTAAAACTTCAGAGAGCCAGGAAATTTATGATCCCATTACCAGATACCTAACTATTCCTGTCATGATTGAAGGTAATAATGACAAAAAGCCCTCTCTCACTTGACCTGGACTTCTGTACAGTCACCAAGTTCTGTAGAGAATGGCTGGCTTTTGGCTCCTGGGGCTGAACTTAGGGCATCAGGTCAAGAAGTTTCAAGCTTCCCCTTAGCCCATCCTTCTGCCTCTAAATTGTGAGGAAAAACAAACTCCAAGGGTGACTGATTCCCTGCAGAGTACCAAGGAAAATAAACTTGCAGAGCAACAACCCAGCAGGCAAGGATTTACTGGTGTTTTTGCTTAAATTCTGTAATAAATATCTGCAAGGGCTGAGAACAGAATGAAAATGGGATCCCCCACCTGGAAGTCAACACAGTTCCATTTGAGCCTAAATAACATCCTCACACCCAAGGCCCTCTCCGCTGGAAATTCATAATTACTGAATGTTCATAAGAATGATTCCTAGGAAATTAGTCTCCGTACCTGAGACAAGCCAGGATTCAGAAATAGATGAGTCTGTAGGAAAACATTCTTCCAGTTCTGACTGACATATCACACTGGGGCTGTGGTTTCTACCTGGTACCTGTGTGCAAGGGTCCTATATTAAAACACCCACTGTCTTTCTGAGGAAGCTAACTGGTGGCCAAATCAGGAAAAAAAGCCTTAGAGATCACCCTAACTTCCCACTGAAACAGAAAGCTGCTCCAGGGCATGGATTTGTAGGTCAGGACAGCTCAGCTCTAGTGTGATTTGCCCTGGATAGAGCAGAAAATAATAAAATCTTTCAAAGTGTGGAACTTATCAAGTAAGAGCTGTGAGTACCAGAGCTGCTGGAAGATGATGAGATGCTGCTTGAGCAGGAAGTCTGCATTTAGCAAGGAGTTTAGGAACAGCCCAGAGCAGCTGCAGTGCACAAGGCCAGACACATTTGCACTCACCCCCTGCTACAACATCAGCTGGGAGAGACGATGCTGTGTTTAATCAGTGAACCCCCCTGCAAGGATACAAGTGAGTTTTACACAATATCCCAGAGTACGAGGAGCAGCAGGAACAAGGAGCAGCAACACCACAGGCTACAGTGCCACAGCGCCGCGGGGCAGTGTCGGGGTGAGCGGCGCTGCTGCTACGCACAGCGGGCATCAGCATCTGAGGGTCCCTGCGCAAAGCGTTCCTTACCTTCCCCCAGCGTGCTCACCACCGTGACTTCTGAGGCTTTGCTGGCACCCCGGGAGGTGTAAGCCTTTATATAAAAGCTGTAGCTGGTCGAGGGCTCCAGATCAGTCACTAGCTGCTGGAAGGTGCTCTTGCTAACAGCCTCCTGGTACTCCATCTCTACAGGATCTGAAATGCAAAGGGAGAGAGAAATGAGTGGTGTTAGGCTTTGTAAGAGGTAAAGAGAATAAATAGATGTTGCAAGCAGTAATTTAGGTCCTTGGGGTGGACATGTACTTGCTCACACACATTTCTGGTTACATTTCAAGGCCATTGAAATTGGTAATATTGGGACATGGCTTTAAGCAACCTGATCTAGTGGAAGATGTTCCTGCCTGTGGCAGGGGTTGGAACTGGATAAGGTCCCTTCCAACCCAGACCATTCTACAATTCTCTGATTCTGCAATCTCTGTATGCTTTGCCAGAGAGCTACATGGGCAAGATTTGACTATGCAGCTTCATCCTCCCCACCCTTTTGATAATTACAATGGTATATTTAGTATTTGCAGGTATTTACAGTGTATTTACAGCCTCATCTCTGCCCTTCAGAAACTGGAAGGTGACAGAAAACACTGATGGCAGCATGGACCACTACAGTGCAGACCTGGTTTTACCTAATGGGCTGTGTTGCTGAATTATGGGGAGGCTGAGGTGCTCTGGGTGTAGCACTGTACCTGCAGCTTTCCGGATGTGTAGCACGTAGCCAATGATCTCCTTGGTGTTCTGCAGGGGCTTTTCCCAGGACACCTGGATGGTGGTTGCAGAGACAGTCTCTGCCCTCACGCCCTGAGGAGGGCTGGGCAGCCCATCAGCCCACAGCACGGTGAGGCGGGCGCTGGCCTGCGTGGAGCCCGCACTGTTCTCGGCCAGGCACTGGTAGATGGCTTCATCCGCCTGGTTGATCCCATAGATGGAGAGAGTGCTGTGTGGGGACATGAGAGGGACAAGCATCACACTGACTGCCATGGTCCCTGTGCTAGCTCCCACGGCAGGGCATCCCACAGCTTCTATCTCCACAGAAAGCTTTCAGGAAGCCATTGGGTGGTGCTTTTGGGGAAGAAGAAGTCCAGGAGGTGTATATGTCATTCCCTGTGACTGGGCAGTTTATCTGTCTCGATCTGCAGATGCTGTGGTTCAAGTATAGCCAGATGTGGACAGAGTGGGACAGGGACCAGCAGGATCTAAAGGTGTGGATTCAGGAAGATCCCAGCCACACCACATAGCCAGCTCTGTGGCAAGTGCATCCACACAGCCAAAACGGCTTTAACTGGCTTAGCTCCAGTACACACCAGTGAGACCCATCCAGGCACTGCACGTGGTTGCTAAGCCAAGTCCAATCAAACACAGCCAGAAAGCCCTCTGGTGATGCTCTAATTGCATTATAGCACATTAGAGCTGTCTAAGGGTAACACTGGGATTAGCTGATTTATCCAGCAGGGTTATAGCCTCAGCTCCTGCTTCTGCACTTTCAGAAGCACCATCACCATGAGCCAAAAGCCAAAGCTTATGAGCAAGTCACAGGTTTTGTCTGCAGAACCTCTATTTTTGATGCTTGTGCATCAAAGCTTGCTGCCTTCCAGGGAAACAACCAGAGCAGTTCTTCCAGCCTGCTCTTGGAAGCTTCCATATCAGGTTTAGATGCTGTTTTCACCATACAAGAAAGGACAGGCACTGACTACCCTGGAAAACACCCCTAAAGCAGGGGGAAAAGCCAGCCATGTACCAGCCTCCCAAATGAGCAAATTCCTGAGCATGGTGCCCATCTCTGCACAGGGACAGTCAGAGTCTTTGTACATGTGGCCACATGAACTGGAGGCCCTTTCTGCACTGCACGACCCTCCAGCAATGGCTGTGGACAACTGGAGCAAGTTCAGGGCCAGCTCAAAAGTTGCACCACCCAATATCTTTAAAACAACACAAATGAATACTGATTCAGAAATAATTGTGCACCACATTAGCTCTGTCTTGCCATTTGAACATGCAAAGCAGCTTTTCTTAATAACATCTGCTCACAAACAGGGACCCATCAATGAAAGCTCCAGTCAAAGCCAAGTGAGGAACAACATGATTCAGGATGTGAATCCATCAGACACAAGGCCTCCTAAATACATAAATAAATAAATACCAAGTGTATCTCCCTTCCAAGGCATGGCATGGATACTGTCACCACTGGGTACAGCTCTGAGCTGGAGCTAGAAAGGCAGATTTGAACTGGAGATGTTTTTTTACCCAGCTCAGGTGATGGTAAAATCTGCCTACAATGCCTTTGGTCCTGGGAGAGTGTTGTCACATCCTTGGAAAAACTTCAGAAGCTCACATGAGCTTTTTCTTACTTTTCTGTAAGAAATGAGCCAAACCTACCGAAATCCATATCCACTACTTGCTTCTAAGGAGCAACAAATTACTTTCTTCTCCTGAAGTGAATTCTAGGTGGACCTGGAACTTGATTGCACATGAGTAAATCCCAAGCATCCCTGCTGATGCAGGGGGCACTTCAAGGCTTTTTGGGAATCACAATCAAAGCTGTCTTTTATGTAAATGAAAAACTGAACATTGGAAGTGGAAATGATAAATAACCTGCCATTGCCTGCCTGTATGTCAGAACAAATGCTTCTTCTAATTGCAGCAAAATATTGGTCTTCATATATTAAAATTTATTATTGCTGTTGATTTAACATTCCTATTTCTGCCTTGCAAATTATCAGGGGCCATGGTGAGTGAGCAAATGTTTAACAGTCATCTATTTATGTCTTGTGCCTTTGTTTCCTTGGAAACATTGTAAATGGAATATCAAATGTGATGGCTTCAGCTGATATGGTGATTTTCAAGAATCAGCCCTAAGCTCCTCTCATAGCCACGGGCTCAACGTATCTGATTAAATGGAAGGAGAAAGGCAGAGCTGGGAGAGGGCGCGGGGAGGAAGGACCCGATGTGTGGCTCAGCTGTGTCAACAAGGGCTGACTCCTGTGAGGACAGATGGCAGAAGGCAGAATTACGCCATCCCAGAGCTGCACTCCCAGCCCTGCACAAAGCAGATGTGTGGAAGGAGCAGCAGCACTTCCTTCTGCCCCATCAATGCAGGGATTATTTCCATGTGGCTGCTGTGCATCTGGGAACCCAGAGTGGCCAGGCTAGGCTGCCACATGGGCCAAGTGCAGCCTTAAGCTTCCCAAGCACAAAGCAGATCTGGACCAAGGAGTATTTAGGCTCCACTGCCTCCAGGTGCATTTACTTGCTCTGCTTAGAGAGAGGAAGATGTGGAGGGAGGAAGGAAGAGTGGAGCTAGGCTGAAAAGCAGTGCAAGGAGCCTGATGACAGTGCTGTGATTCCGTGGCCAAAGATTTCTCCCTCCTGGGAGGATTTGGGGGTGAGCAAAGCTCCTCATGTAGGACACAGATGATGTGAAGGATGCCAGTGGTCCTGGAAGGATGGCACTTGGACACTGGGACCTGGAGCTGAGCAGAGTCTCTGTCACACACAGTCAAGTCAAAAGAAATAAATACAGTATTTTCTGGGAAGTTGGCATGGCACGTAGCTGGAAATTTGCTTCAGGCTTCAGAAAGTTCATTTTCATTGAGATTTCCTTGGCTGTGTTTGGATGTGCTGTGCAATGAGAGCCTTGGCCATCCATTACCTGGAGCCCATGTCACCTAGAATGATACGCAGGCTATGGGACACTAAAACAGCTGGATTTTTGGCTATGAGAGCATGGAGAAGCTGGTGAACAGAATGCCCAGCATCTAAACATCAGCTCCATGAGAATCACCTCCCAGCATATGGAGGATGCAGTGCAGCAGGGCAGTGTTCAGTCCTAGGTTTTGCTGCTTTTTGTCTTTTTCTTTTTTTTTTCTAAGAAAGCTCAAACAAAAGGAAGATCTGTAGTTGCCGTGTGAGAAGGCGCAGAGCGTCTCTGTGTGTCAACCATCTGAAATATGCAGTGTCCTTTTATTTCTTCCCATCAACATGAAAAAAATCTGTCACTTTGGGACATCTGCTGCTGGAAAACTTTCCCGCGAGTGCCAGACTGGCAGCGCCGCGAGCACGTCAGACGAGGCGAGATGCCAGAAGGCTTTCTGCTGGTCACCAGAGCCGCTCGGCGAGCCGAGGGCTCCATCACATCTCCACACAATGCCCTGACAGGCATTGATGGAAGTGGGGAGAGGAGCTGCTGCAGATTCACACCCGGCTGAGCTGAAACGAGAGGCCTCCGCTGCTCGAAAGCCGCAGTATTCCCAAGCTGTCTTCCCAGTTCATAGGCAATCAGGATGACTGATCTGGCTCGGGTCAGGGGTCCAGGCCGGTGACCGGAGATCGGCTTTCCAAAAGCTCCTCTGAAAAAGTCTGTGAACTGAAGGAAGCCTCTTCATCGATTCAGGAGCACAAAGAAGAGGGGCCCATCTGGGAGGGCATCAGCCTGCGCGCGCACAGGCGCACAAAGGAGGGTGTGTGAGGAAATTAATGCAGAGAGCAGGCTGTGGCTAGCAGGGACAGCATTCTGAGTGCCAGCAGATACAGAAAGCCACTGGTGCCACATTCAGATGACCCATCCCTACTCTGGCTCTGTTTGTCATGGCCTGTGTTGTGCTGTGCTGCACTGAAATGATCTGTTCCTGGGTTGGTGGCCCATGCCATGCTGGGAAGGAGCCTTTGTCCCCCAGGTTTGCAGAAATGCCCTGTATTCTGAAGGTTGCCTGAAACAGGATGAAATTAAGGTGCAAAGCTTGAAAAGTGACACTTGGCAACCCAGAGGGACACTGCGTATCATTCCCAGCCCTCTAGATGCATATTCTTATACATCCAGAAATTAAATATCATACAGAACGTCCTAGGTGAAATTGGGTTGGGTTATGCAGAAAGACTAGTTTCTATTTTGCAGGTACTGCAGCTCACTGGCCAAGATCCCAGCCCAGTCTTGTGATTTCAGACTCACCCAAGAGCAGCTTCTGGAAGGATGTTGCTCGTCCCACCCAGTCTGTTTTTATGAGCCACAAAGTACAATCACAGACTTAACTCAATCCTACCCCAGTAAGCAGAGAAGTCTTTACATCTTCAGGACTATGGGGAAGCACAAAACATCTCAGAAAAAGCTACTGGAAGGGAGGGCAGAGCCTGTATTGGTAGGACTGCAAATGCAGACACCTGGGAGAGCTCTCTGCTGCTAAATGGAAAGTCCCCCAAACCTTTTCCCAAGCAAGCAGCACAGATACTGGAGAAGAAAAAGACCCAGCCTAATTTAAGGGAGACTAATTTTAGGCTGCACCACTATGGGCTCAGTCCTGCCTCAAAGCCTCCTATGTTTAAGGACCATTCTCTGCTGATGGATTTTGCTGTGTGCAACAGTTGGAACAAACACTTAAACTCCTGACTCGATGCACTTCAAGAGCAGCTCAGTGGAGCAGCACGCAGAGAAATTACACAGGCAACTTGATAGCAAAATAATCACAGCCACATGAGAAGGAGAGGCTGATGCCAGTTGCCATTGGCTGATCCAGGGCTGCTGCAGGTCCTTTTTGTGGGATATGGCTGTGTGATCCTAGCACAGGATCCCTGCTTGGTGCAGGGATCATGCTGATTCCCCACTGCTTAGAGGGCTTTGTGCACTTGTGCAGCCATCCTCCTTGCAAAGGCCATTTCCACATGACTTCCAAAGTCAAACCCATAAATTATGCTTCAATCAGGAGCAGCGGGTTCACATCCCCATCCTCCATGTACTTATTTGTCATGCTTCTGGGAACTGAAATATGATTTGCTATAGAGCACTCTTCCCTCAATCACAACCGTCTTCAAACTCACAGCATAAGGAACTGCAGGCTTGCCTGTCTTCCCTTATGTGGTCCAAAACCATACAAATTGAAGTGTTTGTAGGGAGTGTGCACCATGAAGGTATGTACAAACCCATCTGCACCTTTCCACACCCAGCTAATGTAGGGTTTACAGAAAAAAGCCACACGGTGGATGACAGGCTCTGGTTTCCCTGGGTTTGGTACCAGAAGGGCTGTCAGGTCCCAGGTGCTGGGATGTTGGTGCTTGAAGGCCCCTCTCTGTTTCAGCACTGGGATTTAACAGCATGAGAACTGAAAGATGAGCAAAGTTGCCTGATGTTTATTTACAAAGGAATATTTCCCCTCATGAGTCTTGAACATTCATGGCCCTGGAAGTGAGACATTTCCAGGGCACTAAACCAAGTGCAAACCAGTGCGGAGGAATTTACAAAGGTCACCAAGCAGAGCAAATGCCACCTGAGCCCAAATTCTAACAAAGCCTTTTTCCGGTGGAACAAATGAAGTCCCTTAATTACAATTTGTAAATATAATCTTCTTGGAAAATCAATATTTAGAGAGCCTGCCTTCTCTGAAGATGTTGGCCTTTGTTCCTTGCTATTACGGCAATATAAACCCCATAGTGTGGTACACTTTCAGGCTGAAAATTACCCCCCTGAACATGATTGGGTCAAAGGAAGAAAAGCAATAAACCTTTCATGGTGGTAATCTGGGGGCTATTTCATGCTTCCTTGTAAATTTTGAATAACATAGAAACATAATTTTACACAAGCCTGTGTGTAAAATAATTTTACACAAGCCCAACTTGGCCAGTAACCACATCTTCCTTCTGCAGCAGCACTCCACTTCTGGGATGGGCTGGTGATGCTGGGTAGGAATTTTGCTAGAAATTCCCTTTATATCTCTCAGGCATTTGGATCATGATCTATCAGAATCAGTCCAGGAGCAACATGGGCATTTCTGATCAGCATAGAGGGACAGTCTCTGCCACTGTTGGACACAGGAATGGCTCCACCAAAGGCCAAAAGGCTCCATCAGCTTCTCCCTTGGAGAGCTTGGCTCAGCACAGCATCACCTTGACAGCAGTCAGCTGCATCCCCAGCCCAGGGGCTGCATGGCAAGGCAGCCCCGCCGTCAGCTCCTTCAGTCATTTTTATTCACAGCTTTTAATGGAAAAGCCCACAATTCCCTATGCCTGAGCCTTCATGCATTTTTCATTAACAATTATCTGCTATCCCAGAACTGCTTTTGATTTTTTGCTAATCATCGATTGGCTATTTTGTTCCCACACAGCTGGCATTTTCAAAACATAACAACCACCTCTGGAGAGGGCACAGCAGAAGGCTGATCTTTAATGCTAATGTGCCCAAAAACCATCAACACATCAGGTGATGGGAATTCACATCTGAGGGACCACGAGGGATGAGATATTTATTGGATGCAGCCTGTGAGGCTGATTTTACTGTGCTGAAAGCCTGGCAAGTGAATGTCTGATGTTGTACCAGCAGTCACATCCAATCTCCAGTGAATCCAGTCCTGAAGCTGCATCTCAGCAATGAAGGGTTTCTGGAGTCCCCTCACCTTGTGGGGTTTGTTCTCCTTGGATTTGCAGTTACTGCATATGAGAGACAGTGTGGGGTGAGGCAGATGCAAAAGTTCCCTTCACAACTTTGGGAAGCAACAGATCCACTGGCTGTGGGTTTGTGCTGCTGCCCACAGGGCCTCAAGCTTGCAGGAGTAAAGCAATATCTCAAATACACCGTCTTCTGCAGAAGAATAACCTTGCTTTTGGCTGTGTTAGTTTACAAAAATGAAGTTGCTCCCAATGACACATTTTGCAATCAATTAGCACATGATATGTTTTGGGATGATGTACTCCTTTTTTTTCCTAAAAATCCCTTAGGGGGCATTCAGACATCTATGACAATATTAAGCAGAGTTTTAATCCAAATGAATTTTCTAGGAAACCATGTAATCTAATTAAAAAGCTCATAGTGTAGTTTAGTAGCTTCATTACTAGTATATTCGAGATCCATCTTTACACAGACAAATATTTTCCAAGCTCAATAGACTGATAAATCCAAGACATAACCACAAACTGATTCTGCCTGGAACTAAGTGGGTTACAGCACTTAGTCATGCCCATGAGAGTAAAACAAAGGGCAAACTTGAAAAAGCTCAGGTAAAAAATCATCCATTGATGTGTCTCCTCCACGCCATGGCGCTCCCAGCCCTGCTGCACCAGTGAGGGCATTTTCCAGACTGACAGCTTTGGAACCACCAGGCATGGCCACTTGCCTGGAGCTGGAGGTTGGAGTCGACCAAGACTAGTGTGAAAGACAACAAAAGTTCAACACTGCTGAGTACGACGGCCTGAGGGCTCAGCTTTACAATCGTGTTACTATAGCTTGAGAAGATGCCACGTGTCAGCTGAGCCCCAGGAACGGGCTGAGCTCCCTCAGCCTGTGCCAGATGCTGAAATCTGATCGTTCAGCTCACTGTGGAAAAGACTAATGCTAAATTGCATTAAATGACTCCCATAAGAAAATGGTTACAGAGATGTTCACCAAGTTGCAGTTCATGGGCATGGGTAGCACAGCTCCAGGCACAGGGACCTGGCCAGGAGACGTGACCATGACCAAAGACCTGACCCCTGTTCTCCTCACGTGAAGAGGAACGATTTCACAGGGAAAACATCTGGGCAAGACACAGAGCTGGATTCAGTGTCAGTTTTGCCATGGATTTAATGACCACTTGGACTTCATCGCTTTTGACTTCACTTCCTCATCAACAAAAAGGGATGCACTAAGTTCCCTCCTACCCCTTCTGCTCTGTTCACACCATAAAGGGCAGACATGCCTCAGAAAGCCATGCCATGAACTACAAGACCACATGCCTGAACTGAGTGTCATCTGTGTGTGCACATACAAAGTTTTCTGAAGCTCTAAAAATTCCAGTTTGGAGAAAACCTCCTCTGATTGAGATACCACTCACACCTTATCCTTCTTGTATCACACATCCTTCCATCACTCACGTAACAAAGCTTTAAAACCCTTCAAATGAAAAAACAAAAAGCCACATTATACAGACACTCAGAAAAATAAACTCACTCTTGTCCCCTGAGGAACAAGCCATGGTGTCTGCACAGCACTTCCCAACTGTCTAAACTGAAGGTCCAGACCCTCCAGTGAGGCTGGGTAGTTGCTTTCCTGAGACACATTTGTTAATATAGAGAGCAGCTCTATGACACCACAGAGTACAAACCTCTACCAATACATCAGGTTTACAACACAGGTGCTATTATTTTGTAGTATATTTTTTCATGCTATTTCCATAGAAACTACATTGTTGACTGGTAATTTTCACACTAAGTGCATCATTTCCTTGGTACAAACATCCCCTCCCCTCCCAGGAAAATGCAGTTATTTAGTACTCAGAGTACTCACTCTTCCCTGGTGAGATAAAAGGCTAAAGTTTAGTGAAAGTCAGGCTCCACACAAATATTATTTCTAATGTATTTGCATTTGCACACCCAGGCAGGTCAATGTTCAGGTGTTAAAGCACAGTTCCTCCACTGAGGAGTCTATGTGGTCCCTGTCAGCTCCAGGTACAACACTTAGCCCGTCCAGACATACCCAGATGATGATCAGGACAAAAGAGAAACTTTTCCTGAGCAGCGTTTTAGTTTATCAAAGCGCAAGTTGAATCCCCAGAAGTGCTTCAGAACACTGCCACCTTCCCATCAACTCTTTGCTATGCAGAAGGAAATCCAACATCTCTCCCATTCCCATTTCCACAGCAGTGCCAGAGCCCAGTGCACCAGGACCTACCTGTTGTTATTCTTCAGCTTGATGTGGTCGCTGGTCTCCAGGATCTGCCCGTTCCTCAGCCATGTGATCTGGGGAGGGGGTTCCCCTTGGGCCACACATGTGAAGATGGCAGTAGTCCCCACAGGTCTGGAAATGGACTGGGGATGCTGCACAAACTCTGCAGGGGCTGAGAGGAGAAAGAGGGTGAGAAAAGTCATGATGATCCCACCTTATCCTGGTACAAAAAAACACTGTCAATAAGCCCTGTCTGCCCGGGAACGTGGAATACTTGGCCAACCCACAGCACAGGCAGCAGATAACTCTGGTGTGGATGGTGTGTCTGTAAACAATGCAAAGCTGCCTTTTGGTTGCCCACCCTGGCAGTCATGGCTTCCCAGGAGGTGCCTGAAGGCCAGATCAGAAGTGATGGAAAGCCCAGATGAGTCCTGCAGGGTTCAGGCAAACAGGACCAAGATTTAAGCCCCTTCACCTCTCCCTGGTCTCCCATGGAAAGCAACCCCAGTGCTGCAGCTGGAAAGATACGCTGTTTCCTCAATGGCAGAGCTTGAGCAACATCCTGGCTGTGTCCAAAGGACCTGAATGGCATTAGCAAACTGTTTGAAATGGAAAGAAATGTATGGATATCATACAGCAATCTGGCAGGGTGTTCTCTCCCCAGTAAATATCAGATTTCCTGCCAACTTTTCCTGTCAGCAGAAGATTAGGGAACCTTTTTTATTCCAGATCTTCAGCCCGGGGCTTCTGCAGTCCTGCCAAGCCTTGCAGAGGACTACACCATGCCTGTAACTGCTGCTCACCTTGTCACCAAATGTTTTCACCTTTGGCAGTAACATTTTTAAATGGAAGACGATCTCTTCCTTCCAGCAGCTCAAATTAGATTTAAAATCATTTATCAGAATAAACCAGCGTATCAGCCTACAGAAAGCAGGGCCTGACAGACGCTGCCAAATAGGTGAGATTATTCAAGCAGTTCTGCTTCAAAGGGCAAAGTGATAAATATACTGCATGTTGCTACTGAAACCTAAAATCAGGTGGAACCAGCAGCAGACACAATGAAGACAGATAAGAGGCACAGGCCCGTAATAAATTTACTGACTAACATCACATAACGGATGGCTGACATTAAATTTTTTTGACAAAGGAAAGATCATTGAGGGAGTCATGTTCAGAGCCACTCACTGGCATTTTCTAAGCATGGGGTTGGTGGCTGTGCCATGAGCAGAGGTGTAGGGATTGGACAAGAGAGCAAACTGGTCTAGCAAAATATACTGAGGAGTGGCCAGGCTGCAGGTGGGGATGCAAGAGTTGAGCATGGCCAAAACACCCCTTGGGGTTTCCTGCAGCATTTTGAGGGGATAAAGGTCTTTCTCAGCTGTGTGCCAGCAAGGGAAGAGCATGGCTACTGCTGTAACACAGCCACTGCAGGGACAGGTGCTTGTGTGAGAGTAAAAGTCCAGATTCTAAGTCCTCCAAGCAGGAAGACAGAGGAATTCATTGCAGAGCCCATCCCCCTTGAAGGAGCACCCTCCTTCATTTTTAATAATCAGAGGGAAGTGGAGCATGGCAGGTCTGACTTACGTTACTGGTACAGGGTATCTGCCAGCAGAGTTTATTGTCAGGCCACTGCTGTCAGCACTCAGCTCCACTAATGAACCTGATCCCAGCAACCCAATGGACACGTACTTCCAGAACCTCCTGCTAAACCTCCCCATGTGCCAATCAATCTCTCGCCCTTTTACTGCCTTTCTGTGTTTTTGCTCTAGACTTAGAGATTAAAACAAAATTCAGGATGGGTTCAATAAAAGTTGGAAGCAAGGATAAACAGGGGGAAAACCCCTCATCCCTGCCATGAATGGCCCCTTTGTGGTGTACAGTGAGAGCATTAGAGACTTGATTTTCCTCAGCCTCCCGCCCTCCGCTTTGTGCTGGCGCAGTTTTGCAGGAGCAATTATTTTGCAAGTGGCTGTGCACCTCCCTGCTTTCATCTGGGCTCCCAAGCTGCACCCGCAGCACTTGCAGGTGCAAACCCACGATGCCAAGGAAGGGCACAGCCACCTTCCAGCTCCTTGTTGCAGCTTCATTAAAGATCCCCTTGGCTCTTTGCCTCTGCCTCCCCCTCACTTCATCAAATCTCAAACCCACCGTTTGTTCCAGCAGAAACAAAGTTGAAATATGGAAAGAAGCATCCGGCATAACCCTTCTGGAACCGCCGGCTCTCCTTATTCTCCCTTATTAGCCCGTGTCAAGAGGCGGTAATTGGAGCGGGGTCGCGTGTGACTCGGGGTAACGAACGTGCAGCTGCGGCCGCTGGCTCGGTGCCAGTCACACTGCTTGGTGCCATGGCCCGTGGGTTCCTTAGGTCCCTGCTCCCCTCTGCCAGCCCTCCTCTTTGCTGCATTGCTAAACACAACCCCAGCCCCTGCTTAATTTGCTTAAACTCTCTGGGGAGCAGGATCCCACCTCTGCTGTCCCCTGTTCCATGGCATCCCTCGCTGCAAGACATAGATTGCCCTTCCACTGTTCCTGCTCTTCCTGGCTTTCCCAGACATTGCTCTGTCCTGTTGAGGTCTCAACAGTGTGAAGTTGTAGTGCCAAAATGGCCCAGGTCAAAACACAAACTCATGGAGTCAGAGGACATGGTGTGGGAACAGATGGAATTTAAAGGACATGGATTGAGTGGGTGTCCCTCTGCTACCTGGACCAGGATGCACCCAACCTGTGTTCATAACCAGTGCCCCGAGGAAGTTGCCCTCAGGCAACTGCTGGTGTGTGGCCTCAGAGCAAATGGCTCCTTTCCTGGGCAGAAAACCATCTCCTCTCCTTGGTCCTCTCCCCTGCCCTTCCAAACAATTTTGACAGGATCCAAGAGTTTGCCTGGGTTAGCAGGGAAGGAGCAGAAGCCAACCTTGCCAACTGCCAGCCTTGTCTTCAGCCAAGCCCTGCCCATTGCCAGCCCTTCACCCTCCTCATTACTCATAATTAACAGAGCATCTTGTCAGGGCCCATCCCACCCTGCATGGAGGCGCAGTAGCCTGAACACCTCTGCCCCTTCCACACTACATGCCAAAAGGAAATCACAGGCAGCCATAGGAAGCATTTTTCAGTCCTCCATTAAGACTTAATAAAGATACTAATGGAGATCACTGTTAAGAGCAGAGGATTCAATCGTGGCAAGGAGGAGTGGGCAGGATCCAGCCCTGGCTTGTGAAG
This sequence comes from Vidua macroura, assembly GCF_024509145.1. Taxonomy (NCBI): domain Eukaryota; kingdom Metazoa; phylum Chordata; class Aves; order Passeriformes; family Viduidae; genus Vidua; species Vidua macroura. Next base: position 19,805,514 of record NC_071582.1, read on the forward strand.
TATGAAGAAACCAGAGCGTTGATTATTCAGGACTTAATGGGAGGGAGGGGATCATGCAGTTTTAATGAATATTTAAAGGCATGACATTGGTATCAAAAAGCAATAACACTTAATACCACCCCCAGAATAGTTAACAAAGTGATTCAATAGCTTTTACTGTGCTCAGCAAACGTGATAGCGTGGAGATGCACTGCAACAGCAGCTTCTAACAGGAGACCCCAGTGGGCTCTGTCTCTTTTGGGACATGTCAGCAGGGACCAGCAAGCAGTGTGTCCCCCAAGATATCAGGGAGCTTTGCTGTCCTTGCTATGAGGTTGTGGTGTGCTGCTTATGGCAGTGCCTGATGGCTCACAGAAGGCCCCAAGGATCACTGAGAAGATCCTAAGGTTAAGGGAGCACTGACAGCCAATGCTCTGGTGCCAGACCAATCTGTACCTCTTGTATCTCAGTAGGAAGTGTCATTAATTCTCAAGTGGACAGAGTGGCAAGGTTGGGGAAGGAGGCGGGGGTGAAGAGAAGAAAGAATAACATGGAAACAACAAATCCTCATAAATTAGGCTACTGGCACCCACAATAAGGGTATAAAGGAGAAGTCAGGTAAACGGGGAAGTCACTCAAGCACAGCAAATGGTGACAGGAGATTTAAGACAACTGCTGCTCACTTGGCTTCTCTCTATTCACTCTAGAGGATACTCAGATGTTTACTTGAGTAACTTAAAGTAGCAGTGATGGGACTGCAAGGGCCAAAGATGGAAACTGTGCCCATGTCCCCTGGAAAACAGGCAGAGAACACTCAAGGGGGCTGTCATGGAGCCTGCCTTTCAACCCTCATGAAATTCTTGTCCCAGCAAGGTGCAGGCTGGTGCTCCACAGCAGCAGGGTATGTTCCCATGTCACCCACAAGTGTGGTCCTGGAAGAATGGTCCACAGGGATCAGACACCCCAGCTCACTCCAACATCCTGACAGACTCAAGATCTGAGTGCCCACCTGTCCCTGTGTGGTGGCTTTTCTTGAGAAGGAAAATGTGGGCAGGAAGGGAACTGCTCTATGGGGGACACTGACTCAGACAGCACATATTGAAGCTGGTTTGCAGAATGAATTCAGGGCTAAACTCAAGGACAAACCAAGTACCGCAGAGCCAAGTCTAAACCACAGCAACTGCAATACTGCAATACAGCAACTGCTGCTGAATTCCAGCCCCAGCCAAGGCTTGTGATGCCAGCAAGCAAGAACGATGGGAGAAACATCAGGAAGCACAGCGGTGGCCGGATCTGCTGGACCAAGGAGCGCTGCCCAGTCCTGCCAACAGCAAGCAAGGCAAACAAGGCAGGCATTGTCAGCAGAGCCTTCAAACCCATGTCCTTAAGATGGGCCCTCATTTATGAGATGGGATCTCATTTTTCTGCATAGCTTTCAGGAGGAAATGAAGCGTGGAGTGGAGAACACTGGTGACCATCTGGCCATTCACAGCCCATCAGTTTGTTATGACACCAAACACATAATAAAGCACAAAAGATTGCACAGGAGGTAGAGGGAAAGTGCTTTGATATATTTTTTCCCTTGCCACTGAAGCCTGCTCTTCCCTCGCCTCACACACACGCACACCCTCGGTTTCAGTCGGCGCCGCATTCGGCCCTTCGACAACTCCCCCCGTGAGACTTTCATTCGAAGCCCAGCACAAAGCAATATTCAAATGGCTGCGCTGGGATCTGAAGGGAAAATGGAAACTTTCTTGTTTGAGAACCTTACAAAAGAGATCAAAGGAGCCTAAACGGCCAAGGGAGGGCAGGGAGGGAAGGAGAGGGGGATTGACGCCTTCTCCTCTGGAGGGAGGAGGAATTCCCAGGAAGATAATAAGATGGTGTTAGATTATCTGAAGGGAAACCTGCAATGGAAAGGACATTACTGCTGGAGGAAGAGCGGAGCCCTGCGTTGGGACACCTCTGCCCACGCAGCTGCTGGATGGGACAAGGACCACTGCTGGCAGCAGGAGGGAGGACTCAGTGGTCTCAGTTCCAGCCTCCCGCTAACTCTGCGCCTTACAACAGGAAACATCGCCCTTTCTCCTCCAGTTTCCCATCTATAAAACGTCCTGCCTTCAAAAGACTGGGGCAAGTTAATTTGTGCCTCCAGGCACTTCAAGGGCCCCTGCATAAAGGCAGCAAGTACCTGGCCTGGTGTGCTTTGAGGATGCCGTATTGTCCTAGCCCTGTGCTAACTTCCTCTCCAACCAGGCTTTTGATAGCCCGCTCTTTGCTTTTCTTCTCTTTACGGATGTAATTTGCATCGCTGACATCTTGACAAAGATAAACCCCACAGTCTCCCATGTCAGTCATTATCACTGTTTTCTTCCCAGACGAACCTGAACAGCAATCATTTGTACCTCTCAGCTGGAAAATTCAGGCAAAATGAGATGCAGAGGCAGGGAAAACTGCTTCCAGAGAGACGGTGAGCAAACCTGGGATGAGCTCAGCTGCCTGGCCAGGGTCTGCCCCTACCCTGCTTGGGGAACATTTCCCTAAAAAACATGAAGCATTTTAAGCATGGGCAATACAGGCTGGGGTCCTGGACACTGCAGGTCCTGTCTAAGGACTACTCCAAGGACACACTGGCCACACTTCTCTACACCACTGCCAGCTTCTCTGCTGATGCTGAATGCAGGAGCATCCTGCTTCCATAGAAAGACTGGGCTCCAACGGGCCTGTGAGTGACATTTTAGGGACAAATTCTTGGCTTGGCTTGTCAGAAGAAAATCCACAGTAATTCTACATCAGCTGAACTCCAGCACTAGACCAGTTGCTCAAGAGCTGATGTTCAAATCTCCAAAAAGACTAAAAACTGCTATCTGTAGCAATGAGAAGTTGTGCTACCTTTCACCCTCTCATTCAGTTGCTAACAGTATGAGTCAACCATATTCAACAGCTGAATTTTTAAAACTTCATGGATTTTCCAAGTTATTTGTTTTGGATCTGCCTCCCTGCCTCCTGGACATCAGCTTGGCATTTGGACTTAGGAAACCTCTCCTACATGCACCACGTGCAGAGCTGTCCTGCAGCAGCTCTGAAGGGTTTGTATCAGTACAGAGAGGTTGCTCTTAATGCTGGGGTTGATGTTTGTTAATAAGGGGATTCATAGATGCGCCACCTGGGAGGTCCCCTCATTGCACTGCTCACCCAGAAATCCAAGAGCAATAGAAACAATGAGCTTTCACCTTGTCTCATTGTCTGATCAGCACCTGGGGCTCAGGAGGCACAGGCAGCTCTTTCTACACCCTTCCTACCTTGCTCCTCCATGGCTCCCACGATCTGTCGGGTGACATCAGGGCTGGAGCAGGGCACTTTCCCCATCAGTAGCAGAAAGGTTCAATTAGCAGCTCCGGCAGGAGGTGTGTAATTTTAGATTCAGGATATCATCAGTCAATAGTTAATGAGTGAACTGATGAGAGCATGAGATGCTTTAAGTGGACTAGCTTGAAGAGGAGGTGAGTGCCCGTAATCAGGGGCGGATTGCTGCCATTCAGAGCACACTGCCAGCTGGGTTTGCCTTCTCAAATGCTTGCCTGGCTCCCCTCACCATGGACACTGGTCGCACTGAGCATGTGGAAGGGATTTGTATGCTTTCCTTAGTGCTGATCTCTATTTTGAGCTGAACTGCCCCTTACAAGTAGCATTTCAGAACAGTTGCTGCAGGAAGAGGAGCAACCTGTATCCCATAGGCACAGCCCCCAAAGGGTGCTTCACTAGGTCCTGGCAACTGGCTCAGACATAGTGCCAACTGCTACATGAAACAGCCTCACAGGCTTTTTGGAAATGGTTTTAGACTTAGTGGTGTGCCATTTCAGTTGAAAAGCAATACTCTGTGAGTGGTATCCACTGCTGCATATCACTGCAGGAGTCATATCTATAATTCAGAGGTGTCCAGTATGAGAACAGTGACCATGTCCTTGTATCACTAAGGACCATGAGACAAATTTAGCTGATTAATTCAGGCTTTCTGCTGAGATGCACAAGTATGGTAACAAGTAACAATCAGTGTCTGCTAAGACAAATGCCCGTGATGGGGTGAGAAATCACTGTAGGCCATACAGCTGATGCCTCAGTTGAACCACACCTGGTTGTGACTCACCTGCGTGGGACACAGACACACGGCCACTTGGGAAACCACATGTCTAGAAAGGAAATGCATTGTCTGGTACCACCCTCAGGGTCCCAGGGGCTCACCTTGCACGACGAGGCTGCCCTGTGCGGTGCGGCGCACGCGCGTGCCGGGTTTGTTGGCGGCGCACACGTAGATGCCGGAATGCTGCACTGTGAGGTCCGAGATCATGAGGTTTCCTGTGCCCAGCACCTGGATCCCCTCCACACCAATCGGGCGGCCGTCTGAAAGAAGGGGAGAAGGACAAGAGTCACATGCTGGACCTTTGGGCAAGGCTCTCCAAGGCACAGCCCTCAGTGAGATCCAGTCTAAGTACTTATGGAGTGGTGCCATGTTCTGTTACTGCCATTTGCCAAGTAAAGTCAGTGGCATTTAGCTGATGCTCTTATCAGAACTGCCTTCTGCAGAAACCAGATCCTTATTTACATGTTTGCCCAAAATCCCTCTTTGTTGCTGCTTAAAAACCCAAAGTAGCACCACAGGAAAAGTGAAAACTTTCAACCTTGTGTTCAGATTGAGATGAAGCACCCAGAACACAGTTCAACAGAGTGGTTAAACCAAGCTAAATCAGGTGCTCTGAGCCATTGCCTGGGTTCTTGCATTAGAACGTGCAGAGATGCAATCAGCTCAGTAGCCTATTTCCAGCAGAGAGGCTTCAGGAAGAAGTCCAGCTACTGCACTGCCTCCCTAATGCACTTTCCTAACCACAAGCAATTTATGACCTGCAGATTACCTGACCCAGAAGTTACACCACTTTACCTGATAACCCTTGATGAATTTTTGTGGCTTCTGAAAATAAGAGAACCCTGAATTTGTAATTCCTTAGCCCTTGAACACACACTAGCTCAAGCCTGAGGAGCTGGTTTCTCAGCTGGTGGTTAGATCTCATTTACTCTGGCTTGGAAGGGCAACTGAAAAGGGTTGCCCCCACCCTGAGTGCTGGATATGAGGCATGTGAAATAGTTCAGTATCAGGGAATTCACTTTTATTGTGTTTTCTCTGGAAAATTCCCTAACAGCTCTAATTACAATGTGTTTCATTAGTATCAGGCTATTGCTTTCTATTGTTTCATTGATTTGTGTTTTAAGACACTGTCTGACAAAGGCAGCTCTAAATCAGGCCTAGGACATGTCAGGGTGTCTGAGCAGAGGGGCAAGGCAGGGGAGGAGTTTTACTAGAGGAACAGTTAAAGGGAGCATACTTTCATCAGACAGGAATCAGGAATTCAGTTCTCTCAAGTTTGCTCATGGAGGAATTTAAAGAATCTACAGAAACCAGAGAAGCAAGAACCAGCCCTGGTGATGTCCCCACCTGACCTCCCCATGAGACTTCCATACTCATGTGCTCCACTACAGTAGAAGAGCCTGGTCTTGTGCTCCAAAGTGTGCCATAATCTTGCCATGAACTTACACTCCAAAACAGACAGCATGCAGGGCTAGCTAAAAGTTACCCTGCAATTACATGCCTTGGATTTAATATCATGGTTTGCATAATAATAAATTTTAGAGAATTTGGGTCATTCATAACCAACAGATTCTGGAACAGATTGGGAAAACTCCTTCTCCATGGACTGCAGATGGATCTCTGCTTACCTGTGGAACTCCATGGGCTGCAGAAGCACAGCTGCCCCACCACAGGCTGCACCTCAGCCTGCAGAGGAATCTCTGCTCTGGTGCTGGGAGCAGCTCCTGCCCCTCCTTCTGCACTGACCTTGGGGTCTGCAGGGCTGTTCCTCTCACATGTTCTCACTCCTCTCTCCAGTTGCAGTTTCCTCTTGTGCACTAACTTTTTTCCCTTCTTAAATTTGTTATCCCAGAGGTGCTACCACCACTGCTGATGGGCTTGGCCTTGGGCAGTGGTGGGCCCATCTTGAAGCTGGGTGGAATTGGCTCCATTGGATATGAGGAAGCTCCCAGCAACTCCTCACTAAAGCCATCCCTGTAGCCCCCACACTACCAAAACCTTGTCATGCAAACCCAATACAACCATAGGAGTGAAGGATCCCATTTCAGATTTCAGGCAGCATCCTGCTAGGAAACATGGGCAAAGCATGGGCTGAGAGCTACAAAAGCACTTTCTAAACCTATCTCCTGCTATGCTCTGCATACATTGTTTCTCAGGAAATTTTGAAGCTTAAAGGTTTCATTGCTTCATTAGACAGGAAATGCCAGACTTCTTCATTATTTGCATCGCAAAGAAGAATGCTCGGGTCTTTTAGAGAGAGAAAAACAATGTCATTAAAGGATCACACTGCTGGCCAAGCCACCACTGTAGTAAATGGCTCAGTCATAAAAAGGACAGTAAAACATGACCTGTCCCACATTTAATGAGCAATAACAAAGAACCATTCCTTCAAAACAGAATTTGAACTGAAGTGTAAAGAGGTCTGAATTAAATCCAAATTGAACTTGATTTCATCTTTTTAATTAGACCTTTCAGAAGTCTGTATTACAATAGGTGTAAAAATCAAATCTCTCTCTTGAGGGAGGGATGGGATCAGTGAAAGACACGAAGTGGTCATACCTGGATCCTTCATCACATCACTGCCTTGAGAAATACCACGGAAATGTGACTTGAATGTCAGCAGTTTTACTGTATTATTTATAACGTGCTCCATCATTTAAGCATGCAAAGACTCAGCCTGCAGCAGGTGCTCCCCCCTCAGTCCAAATACCGGCATCAATATGCCCTCAATTATCTCTCTAACTCCAGCTATTAGAAGTCTGGTGGTCTGAGGAAACATCTCCTGTCCACCCATCTTTCATTTCCCTGGAGAACAAAGCCCTCCAAGCTCAGAAGCCTTGGTGGATCTGCCATTTGGGTCAGTGTGGCCACCTCTAGCAGCCCAAAAAGATCACTGTGCCTGATCATCTCAGACACCTCTCACTCAACTCCTCCCTTTCCAAAAGCACTGAAAAGAGCTTCTACAGAAACATCTCTACTTTCCCAGTCTGCTCCATCCTTCTCACTCTACTGTGCCTCACTCAGCCTGAGCCATCCTGCAGTCAGCTAGAAGGTCTTCAGCTAATATATCGTCCAACTTAGCAACACTGACAACACATATAAATAATACAGAGTGTTTACACAAGAAATTCCTTGCATCCTGAAAGCTCAGCACTTTGCAGAACCACTGTGCTGAGGGACTGATGTCTCACACCTGCTTTGCAAAGGTTGCTATTTATTTTAACCCTATTTTATTTATACGGAGACCTGAAGAATGGTTTGGATCAGGCAATCCAAACCCTGCAAATCCACCTTCCTGGCATCACCTGCCACCACAAAGTCATCTCTTCATGGAGGAGATCTGAAAGACTGCAAAACCCAACACTTGCTCAATTCCTGAAACTGAAGCCCAGGCAGGCTTGAAACCTCATTTAACATGACCTTCTACTTCTTTTAAAGAAGTCAAAAGCAGAGGGCTGAATTTTGAGGGCTGAAAAATTTGAGCACTGAAAAAAAGCCAGTCTGGAGGGAAATGCCTGACAGATTCTCTCTTTCGATCCTTCAGTTGATGAGGACAAAAGAGGGAGGTTCAGCTCTTGTGAAGAGCAGAGTGACCTCTAATTAATAAAGGAGACCATTCTCCAAATGGGAGATGCTCCCAAAAGATGCTCTGGCTATAGACAAGTAGAGACTTCACTGAATCGTGGGATGGTTTGGTTTGGAAGGGACCATAAAGATCATCTCATTCCAATCCCCCTTCCATGGGCAGAGACACATTCCAGTATCCCAGGTTGCTCCAAGCCCCATCCAACCTGGCCTTGAACACTTCCAGAGATGGGGCAGTCACAGCTTCTCTGGGGAACCTGTACCAGGGCCTCCCCACCCTCACAGGGAAGAATTTCTTCCTAACACCCAATCTAAATCTACCCTCTTTCAGCTTAAAGCCATTCCCACCTTGTCCTGTCACTGCACACCAGTGCAAAAAGTCCCCCTCCAGCCTTCCTTTAGGCCCCTTTAGGTACTTCCAGGTTCCCCGTGGGGGTGAAGTCTGGATGAAGGACGCCTGCAGTTTGGGAGCCACATTATTTATTTTTCCAAGGTGTGTGTGATGCTTTCTGGAGCCTGTTCTCCGCCTGCTAACTGAGTGATTGGCACACCAGCACCAATTACAGAGCCCCTTAAAACGTGCCAGGCGATATGAATATGCAACAACACGAACGCCTTTCTTTTATAAGTAGCAAGTAGAAAGAAAGTAACAACTTTCTAATGTTGATCATTTAGGTCTTTTGTGAATTCTTTGTATTGTGTCATAGTAGCCTTCCACTTTTTAGACACATGGGTCTCCTGCTCCTGAGGACACTGGGCACTGTGGATTAGCATATTTAGAGTACATTGCAACAGTTGACTATTCAGTATGTGAAGTGGTGAAATTTACTCTATTATTTCTAAACACTTACAGGAACGGTGCTCCTGTCAACCAGTCAGCCATCTATTGCAAGCTTCTGTGTCCAATAAGTTACCAATTAATTGGCTCCTACAATTGTTGTATAGTTTACTTCTTGAATGGCTCCCTCTTTAGTAATTTCCTTCCCATTGTGCGGCCCTTTCTGACAACTTCTGTATAACACTATCAGATAATCACTGTCCTTTCTTTCTCGCCTCACTTTTCTGTATCTCTCTAAATAGTTTATTATTCTGCTTTGGTACCTTTTATGGAGGCCAGCTCAGTGGCCTGTCAGTTAAAGGGTAAGGATACATTAAAATCGTCGTTCATTCAAAAGGCTTTGCAGTAAGTGCCCAGGATATTCATTTGTGCACACATACAGGTCCAAGCCTGAAGTGCGTAGCTCTGAAAGGAAAAGCCCTATCTTCCCTGAACAAACCCTTAATGATTTTACATCTCTCTCAGAGCCTGCTCTCTAATGAATGTTGACATTTCATGCATGGCGAGACACAGGAATTCTGTTTGTGGTCAGGGGCTACAACATATTCCCAAAGAAATTAAATTCAAAATTGATTGTGTGACACTCAAAAACTGGCCCAGAATTTGAATGATTTTCTTCAAGCAAAATATAGCTAGCTGCTTTTCCCACTGAAAACCGGCCAGGTTTTAGCAAAGCCAAAGCAAGAAGTGCAAATGGTGTTTATGGATTGCTTTCCCCTGTACCAGAAAGCTGTGAAAGCAAAATTGTTCTTTTGCTCCTTTTTGACAGAAGAAACGCTACAATGTCAAAACTGTGAGCAAAGGGGCTCAGAGAGAGTTTCCAAAAAGGCAACGTGCCCTGTGCAAAGTCCCAGCACAACAGCAATGCCACAGCTCTTCCTTACTTCTACAAGGCAAGAAAGATGCTCACACAGAATTGACTTTTTTTGCTTAAATTAAGCCATTCCTATTGCTAAATCACCTGCATCTCTCTAAGACTTTGTGGCTGTGGATTTTTTTTATTTCTGCAAATGGATTAAAAGTGTTTTTTTTTTCCCTAAGTTAAGTGAGTTATCTGTAGGAGGAACTTCAGGAAGAAGACCTTCACATGGAGGAAGCCAGAGATGACAGATACTCTGAGGACCTCCCTGTCCAGCACAAACTCCTCTCCTTCCACATGATCACACAGACAAGGAGACATGAAAGTGCTTCCGAAATGGCTACAAAGAGATGACAAACCCTCCAAGTCATCAGAGAGCCCGTGCACCGCGTCGCTGTCAGGATCACTGTCATCTTAAACAAGACCTTGTGATGCTTTGGACAGGAAACATTCCTGCTGAAGGGAAGGGAAAATAACAAGATCTGTTTCCCATTCAGTAGCTCTGATTCTGCCACTGTGCTGCAAAGTAGCATGGAGAGGGTATTTATTTTTGGTGGAAGGCAATGCTGAGCTCAGACCATCCAGACAAACATTACAGGGTGCTATTACATCTTCATTATTGCACTGCTCTATAGAGACAAGTGTTTTGAAGAAGGTAATAAGCACTTATAATTAAGGCAATTATAAAGTAGTTTATTATAGTTGAGCACTAACATAGAGCTGTCTTGTGTCTAAGAGAACCAAACCAGTGATACAGAGTATCTGGGGAATTTTTAAAACAGCATCAATCTGATGGTTACGGCTCTGGAGGCAAAAATACCAGTTAGTGGCATACAAAGGCTGATTTTACAAGCCACTAGAGGATGCAAGGAGGGAAAACACAGAAAAAATGTGCAACTGATATTGGATACAAGTCCTCATTCCCTGGCAGGCAGCTCTGGAGGAGGAAGTCACCCTGCCCATGAGCTGACCCTGACCCTTGGAGAGCCATGGGGATGGAGTCCCACATCCAGCACAGCACCATGAGACAGAATTATCCCTGTTATTGCTTCACAGCCACCTTGGAAGACACTGGGATATGAGCATCCCAAAACTGATGTGACCCTGAGGACCACAAGATCTCCGGAAATCCCAACTGAACCCAACCCCACCATGCATACAGGCAGAGTTACAAGCTCTGGGAGATAAAAAAAAAATTCATCAGCTCTTCACTCAGCACAGGTTTCTGTAGGGCAATGGAAGTGTTGCTCTGAGCAAAACAGTTTCTAAGCTATCATCATAAAGTTAGAACCTAAAATAAACCTTAGAGAAAGACAGCCCTTTGCTCTTCCTCGCTTGCATGATGCCATCAGACACTGTCTCTGGTTTCCATGCTGATTTAAAAACGTATCACGGACCCCAGCAGCAAGCATTTGTTTTTTCAGGGCTTCAGACACACTTTAAACACTCTCTCCCCCTTAAAATTGTTTTAAAACTCCCTGAACAGGCAGCGAATTTCTTTCAAGTCTGTTTTTATGTGAAAGATGTGTTTGTATATGATTTTGCTTCTCTAGGCCAACAGTGGTGATGTTTTTGATGCAGCAGCAGAAGATGCTGTCACTTGAGAAAAGATAAAATTATCACCTTTCATGAAACATCTACAGGTTTAACCAACCCACTTCTTTAACAGCTGAAAACAGAATCTTGGCAGAGAGAAAAAACAAAGTGTAGACATGAGGATAAAAAGCACTTCAAGCCTACAATTACCTTCTGTGGGAAGGGAGAGGGTGAATCAGTTGTTGTATAAAACAGTCAGTGGCACCTACCCATTTCCTATATGATGGCTATGGAGAGGAGGAGGAGGAGGAAATCCCAGTGACCCCTAGGGCTTACCGAGGCGGCTCCAGGAGACGATGGGCCGGGGGTTGCCGGTGGCGATGCACTCCAGCACTGCTGTCTGGTGCACGGTCAGCGTCAGGTTCTCCGGGCCCACAAGAATCATGGGGTCCTTGTACACAGTGGAGTGGGAGCCTGCAATGACAGCACCATCATCAGAATGCTTCTGATTCCCTCTTGTTTAAAGGGAACATCAAGGACTTCAGGCATCTCTAAATATATCTCTTCTAAGTACATATCCTCTTTCATCGGGAGCTGTAGTGACAGGAGAAGCAGTAATGAGTTCAAACTGGAAGAGGAGAAATTTAGGTTAGGTATTTGGAAGAGATTCTTCCGTGTTAGAGTGGTGAGGCCCTGGCACAGGTTGCCCAGAGAAGTTGTGAATTCCATCCCTGGAAGTGATCAAGGCCAGGCTGGACAGGACTCAGAGCAACCTGCTCTAGTGGAAGGTGTCCCTATCCACGGCAGGGGGTGGAATGAGATGATCTTTAAGGGTCCTTCCAACCCAAACCATTCCAGGATTCTAAATTATGTGGCTGGTGTAACCCTCAATAAATCTGAGATGTACATGAAACAAAAGGAGCACAGTGTTTGTGTGACAGTCACACTGAACGTGTTTTAAGTGTGCATTGATTATTCCTGGGGAAAACCCCTGAAGCAATGATCCAGACACAAACAGCCCTGTTAACACCTGGGTATCAGCAGCATAAAGAAGGAACTGCACTGTGAACAGCAAAGAGTAGATGTGCGTGGTATATAAGGAAAACACAACATGAAAGACAGCAGGAATGCAAATAAATGAGAGAGTTGCTTTATCTTTCAGCATTTCAAGCCACAAAGTAATCCATACAGACCACAATGGCTGTCTCTGTGAGCATCCTCTCTTGCTGCTGGTGTCACTTGCTCCAAAGACCTGTCCTGGGACAAGGTCTTGGATGTGATGGAGACAAGTGATGGGACAAGTGATGGAGTAACAGTCTCTGACTCCTGCTGAGGAGCTTTCTGGGAGCAAACTCCTCTGATGACTGCACCCCACTTTTTCCTACCATTTTCCTGCAGGGAGAGGATGCATCCCATTGCACTGATACAACTGTGACATATTGGCTGCTCATAATAAAATCACTAATCCTTTATTTGCACTATAGTAGCACCAAGTGGCAGCAACCAAGAATAAAACCCATCATGCAAGATGGATGTACAGACCCATAATAGAACAAAATCCTGGCACAAGGACCCTGGACACCAGACAGGCACAAAAAAGGCAAAAGAAAACACATTTCACTAGACAGAACAACAGCATGGGACAAAAACATCATCCTGTGTTATGTATACCACAGCTGAACCCACATCTCCTGAGTCCCTAAAAAGTGCCTTATCCCTGAGCCAAAAGTCCCTGCAGCCTTTAGTCCCATTTACTGGAAGCAGGAGAGGAGGAAACCCAAGAGATATTCTCAGTTCTCCATCAGTAAACAGGAACACTGAAAATCAGTCTTCCTCCCGTCTCTGATGAGAGCTGGGTTATACTCCAGAAATGCTGAGGTCAAAGCAGTGTTTAAGGAATTCCATCAATCTTACAGCTGCTGGCAAAAAAAGCTCTGTACACCTGCAAAGAGAAATTCATGGGCTGGTCATCTGCCCCCAGCAGGAGTGGGGCACAGGGAGGGCTGGGGAGCACAGCCCTGGCTGGGCTTTGCCATAGGGATCAACCCACACTGACTCCCTACACGGACTTCCCAATGTTCAAAAGGTTCGTTACAGGGAAGTGATCCACCAAAATCTATCTACAGGGGCTTTTCTCCAAGAAAAACAATTTCTTCCTGCACTTTTGAGTGTTACCCTTTCACAGCAGCTCAGGGGCTGGAATCAGGGCATAGCGGGGGATTCCACAGTGGTCCAAGGGCAAGCACAGATCAGAGCAGCTCGTTGATAATTGTTCCTATGGGGGCTAAGCAGGGAGTGATAAAGCAACTCAGAGCTTGTGTGTAAATGGGCAAAATCCAAGAAAAATCACCGTGTCAGTGTGACTTAAGAGCTGACTTTCTCACTAAATGCATTTCACTGCAAGCCATAAAATGCAGATTTTTTGATGAGAACCAGAATGCACAATAAATTCATATGACCGGCTGGTTAACCCCAAGAGATCTGAAAAACAATACCTTCCCCTCAGTACCTCAGAGTGCCTTTAAAACCCATGTAGATTTATTGTTCTGAATCACAATACTAAATGTTCACGCTTAGAATAATACGGTATTATCAGCGTATTATATAGCGATTTCAATATTTCAAAACATGGAGAAATGAAATGAATTGTCCAAGGTCACCCAAGAATATCATCAAATGGGAGCCAAGCTCAAAGCAGAATTTATGAAACACACTACTTTGACAATAAAATATTTAAATATCACATTCTTTGATTTCTACTCTGAGGCTTAGATATTCAGGTTTTTGAGTGTGGATTCAGCTCCCTGAGTTTGGGCAAATGCTGTCCAACTCTGGAAGTGGCATTTCCACCACTGCTCACCTTCTGCAAAGGCCATTGAAGGGCCCCATAGCTTTGCTGCTGAGTCCACCACCCACAGCAGTGACAGCTCCAGGGCCAGCAGGGACTGGGACACAGCAGTCACATGCCAGCACTGCACAGAAGGGAACAACCATGTCCCAGCATCAAGGAGGAAGTTTCCTTCTTCAATCAGACCAGCTCTTTGATGCAGGGTCAGGAAGGAAGGAGTGATAAAATGAGGGACTCGTGGCAGGCGAGTGCTGTTGGAGCTCAACAGGGTTCAGGGCAGCGCAGGGATTTATTTTGAAAGGGGAAAAGGCTCTAATGATGCCCGTGGTCCCCAGGGACTCAGCAGCAGTCACAGTGAGGATGGGGAGGTCCCCAGCACTGCCAGCAGTGACAGGCACTCCAGCAGGGATAGGAGCGTCGCCTGCCAGATCTTGATCAAAAGGACAGCAGCAGAGAGAGCCGCAGCTCGCATTGGAAAGGTGTCAGTGCAGAGAGGCAGGCAGCCCCCTCGGGAGCAGCTCCGCTGAGCAGGCACTTGAAAATAATCAATCAGCACGACTGGAAAACATCTCTGTGCTGCTCACTGCCGCCAGGCAGAGGAGGGAGAGTGCTGCAAGCAGGCTCCTTCACTCCCCACGGGCAGCCACCCTCCTCCTCCTCTCCTGCCGGGCTGTGGCAGTGCCCTGCAGGGCACAGGCTTCCAGAGCCCATTCTCACCCTCTCCCTCCTTCCTCCCAAGCCAGGGCTTGGATTGGAAACCTCAGGTAGGCAGACCTGGTGCTTCTCTGCTGGCGAAGCTATGGCTGAAGCTGCTGCCTGGCAGGGAAAAGTGGGAGCCCTCCTGCCATCATGAAGAGCAGAGAGACCATTCCCTTCACTGCGACACAAGAGGGAGGTGATACAAAAGATTTTCAAGAATTCTGCTTACCCCATCACGCCTAATGCCATGTGCACAGCAGAACTCATGTTAGCTCCGTATTTACTGACACAACACCCACACCAGCAAAGTAATGCCCCGTGCACCTCTGTGGCTCACCACAGCCTCTGCTGCTGTGCCAAAGCCCCGGGTTCACATGCTAACACATATCTGCTGTCCTGATCTAACAGATATTTCTGTGTTCTTAGCAAACACCACAGAGCATAAACCTTTTCCATGGAGGTTTAACCCACTGCAATGAGTTTTCCATGCAAATGTCCAGTTACAGCAGTGCAGGCACTGAAGCATGGTCCAAACCCTTCAACAAACACTTACACACAGTGTCCATATTCATCATCCAACTGTTTTAAGGAGAAAAAAAATCACAAATGTTTCATGGACAGGAAACCTGGAAAATATCTATCTGCAATGAGGGATGGTCAGATGAGAACAACTAGAGCTTCCTGCCCTGTGAGAAATAATAACTCAGGCCAGTAAACTGACACAAAGAACTTCACCACATCCATAATTTATTGCTCTTTATTCCCTCTATGTGGCCACTGTTTGCATAGATCAAGCAAACAGATAAGTAACAGGCACCCAAAGCTCCCAGGTCTTTCAGAACCAGTTAACCTGCTTTCTTTCCCCATCAGAGTTGATATACACAGCATCACTCTTCCCTCAGCTTCACCCCATTTCACACGTGCTGCTTTTTTACAGTCAGCAGAGGCTAATATGACACTTGGTACAGGTGTTAAGTCTCTGCTCCAGAACCATTGGCCAGGCAGTGTTTTGGAGGGTGATGGGAAGCTGTGAGATGTATGCTGGAAAGCCTCCAGCTCCTGGGTACCAGCAATTACGTGTATATGATGGACAGGAGCATCACAGCTCAGGGGGAAGACCTTTGGCTGCATGTAAGAAAGAACTCAGAAACACCCACTCAACCATCCCTGGGGGGAGACTTCCCTTGCCTGTTATCTCCAAAGATGCAAACTCCATTTCCACAGGGAATCTGGGATGTCCCACACCGGAGGGGATCTTAACAACTAACAATCCAGAACAAGGAAGGTGTTATGGCTGGACAGAGGAATGCCTCTCAGTGTGTTAGCCTGAAGCTCTCTTAAACTGTCCTGGTCCAGAGGAAGACAGGAAGGCAGCCAGGACCAGTGCAGCGTAGCTGGCACTAACCTGACACGGTGAGTCGGGCCTCCCGGCTGAACTTCACATTAGCAATGTTGGTGGCAACGCAGTGAAATATCCCACTGTCTTCTGCCCTCAGCCCCGTTATCTGGAGAACCCCCTTGGGAAGCAGAGTGTACCTGTGGGAACAGAAAATAGAATCAAAAGCTTGCAAAGCAGGACACGACGTGACAGCAGGCTGCACATACATCCAGGTGAGGCAGGCTGGCTCCCTGCATCCCAGTGCAGAGGTGCCAATACCACCAAGATGTCAACACCTCTTTAGGCTGAGCCCACACCTGCTTCTGCACCAGTTCTTACTTTTTTTTTTTTGGATATTTGAGCCTCTGGTCTTCTTTTACACGGAGAGGTAAAAGAAAGTAATTTATCTCCTGATGCATCCTTGAGAAATGGTGATTTTTGTTGGAAGGCTACAAAAAAGAGGCTTCCTATTTAACCTGTGGAAATGCTCTGGCAGTGCATTTGCATGTGAAGACAGCTGACACTAGAGTATCATGATGTGGGAATTATCACTCATCAGCTGAAGCACAGTGACCATGGACAGGCATTAGAAACCTGTGCTCCATGCTCCCCACTCCAGGTGCAGGACTCAAATCCGTATGACCTTAAAACCTCAGATGCGTGAAAAGGTATGTTTAAAATAAATATTGAGTGGGCAAATGTAAACATCAATAAATATTTTACATCTTTAAAACACAGGCACATTTAAATCATGCGTGCATACACACATATATGTACACATACATTACAGGTTGCTTGGCAACCACTTGTTTAAATTGGCTGATAGTAAGTCATTACACTGTGATGAGTTAATAATCCATTTCCGTCCGGAAGATGAGGAATATCTTTCCCCATATCAGCATATGGTTAAGTGCCTATAACCTGCTCCCTGCACCGGTTCCAAACGTGCGGCTCCGTGTCGGTGGCAGCATGACAGCAATCAGTTCTACACGGCCCGAAGTTGATTGCAATCTCTCTGGGACTTTAAAATGCCCATTGTTTTGGATGAATTATACTACAAGAAGCCTTCATTTTTGTTAACAATCTGCCCACAGCATTAGAAGATTCAATTCCAACGCTATTATTCTGCCTTCAAAGCCTCCAAGTGCAAGACTCAGCATACAAATTTATATACACTTTATTCGCAGAAATGCACCAAGCGTGATTAATGCAGAAATCCAATTCAGTTAGAGAAGCAACTCTCATCACCCAGGCTCTGGTGTCAGAGATTAATCTACTGAGCTGACAATAAAAAACTTCCCCAATAACTTTACTCCTACAAAAAGCCAAATCTCTTCAAAATCATGACATGAATGTAGGGAAACTGTTCCTAGGCTACATCCTCCAGGGCTTGGGCAAACTCCCTTCCCCAGAAGAGAAGCAGCAGGAGCAAGCACAGTTTGGACCTTTCTGGGTTGGAGAAAAGTCTTGGCTTACTCAGCTCTGGGGTTCCTCAGCCCTGGAGTTCCCCAGCCTTGGAGAAAAGAAGTCCTGGTCACATTTAAATCCCTGCCACATTTCTGACCAACTCCACAACTATGTCCCTGGGCTCAAATGCAAAGGATCAATGATGCATGAAGGACTTCAGGGGAACTTCACCTGTCCTGCAACATCTCACTGGGATGCCACAAGGCATCAAGCACAGTTCTCCACCCCTTACTTCTGCTGATGCCACCTCGGATCAGTAGCTCTGCTCTACCACATCCCCAGTTCAGCACCTGTATGAGTAAGAAGCCTTCAGAGATCAAGTTCAACAAATCAACCCTGCGCTGGGCTAAAAAAAGCTCAGCTGAAAAATGCAAGGAAAAACAAAACCTGACAGTTGCAGTTTTCCACAGCAGATTTGGGCCTCTTGGGTCCTTCTACTGTAAGTTCACTGCCACTCTGAGAAGGTCAGGCATTGTTCCAGCCCTTGTGTTTTCTCCTGCCTCCAAAGAACCCGACCACATTCTGCTGCAAAACTGACATTTTTAAGAATAGGGGCTTTCAGGAAAATATTTACATCTTCCTGGTTTCGCCTATTCCCAAGACAGGGACGTCAACCCGTGCTCGAGGTGTGCTGTGAGCGATTGTCTCCCAGCGCTGGTTGTGCGGCTCCCGAGCTCCAGCTGGGGCTGCCGGCAGCGGGCACGCGTTTCCTGCCACCTGTCCTGCGCCGTGCCGAGGATCAAACCCTGATGAGGGACGTTTCCGACGCGAGGGGAGCGGCCTGTCAAACACAGGAAGCGGCGACGTGCCGCTCCAGGTCTAGGCTGGGAAGGGAGGCAGCTGGAGTTTCTCTTTAGAAGATTGTTTAGGAAATGGCAGCTCAGGGTGCTGTGGGAAGCTCTCTGCAGAGCTCCCCAGTTGCCACACATGCCGGAGTCCACCTGGGAATAGCAGCCATAGTGTAATTCAGCACTTGCAAAAGTCCAGGACCCATATGAAAGATCCTAAGTCATGGATCTGTCTCAGAAAGAGTTACACAAAATGAAGCCATGGAGGGATGAAGGATGCCAAAGCTACCCAGCTCTTTGAGGCTTACTGGGCAGGTTTCAATGCTGGAAAATAAACCTTGAGCAGGGCTGATCAGGCATAGTTGGTGCAAGCCCTTCAAAGTCAGCTAATAGCTTTATCTACCTCTCCTGGGAAATGCCAGTACTCCTACAAGGTGTTTGGCCAAAAGGAGAACCAAACCAGAAAAGCCACAACACACTAAACAAGAGTCTTCCATGGTGGAAACATTGGCCAAGACCCTTAGCCCAGGTTAGTTGTGTCCAAGTACAACCGTGGAAGCAATAGAAAGTCTGGCCATCTTTTCCCACCTGGAGAAAGGCCAGCAGCACATGGCTTAGACATGTCTTACCTTTTGTTGTCTGTGTTGACTGGCATGCTGTTCTTATGCCAGAGGATGACTGGCTCAGGCAAGCCATGGATCTGGCACTGGAATCTTGCTACACCACCTTCCTCCACCACTGCATTCTGAGGGTGGATGTGGAAGTCAGACATTGCTGGAAGATAAAAAGAGAAACAAAATTATTCACATGTGAAGAAAGATCCAACAACTGGAAGATCTCAGCAGCTTCACATGACCTACCTAGAAACACACTCATTTCCCACAGAATGCAAATGGGACTGAATGTAATGTAAGAGCAGAAGGCCAGCTTGCAGCCTAACCTTCTGCATGGAAAAACAAGACTAGTAGGAAGTTCTTGGTATCCCACCTGCCTCTGCATATTGAACTGATTGGCTCAATCAGAACAGCAGACTTTCCTCCAAGACCCTCATGGTCCTCAGCAAGGTCTGCCGGGGCAGCAGGAAACACAAGACTTTGCACTGGCACTTATCAGAGGTCATTCCCAATAGCTTGAGCAGTCTTTGGATCCTAGTCCACATCTAAAGAGAGATGGATTCTTTCTGTTGCCATCAGTGTCTTACCTGTTGTAAATATCCTTCTGATATGTACAGCTTGACTCCTAAACTCATGTTATTTAAATACCTTGAGTAGAAGAATGCCAAAATACCCTAGTGAAACATACAGCCCTTGATTTCCACCTGTTTGCAGGTGCTCCTGCTCATTGCATACACTGCCTTCCAGCACCACAGTAGGAACAGCCACATCCCCAGGTTGGGGAGCAAAAGGATTCAGCCAAAAAAAAGAGCAGCTGCCAAGAGCTCAGCAAAACGAGGCTTTGGGGGCTGGGGCCACCTGACAGCAAATGATGAGCCCCAGCATGCCCACGCAGGGTGAATACAGACCAGCCCATTCCAGCAAGCCACAGCTGTAACCACCGTGTGGAAACACTCTGGCACGCTGTTAGAGCTACATAAATAATACCGTAATCATTACTATTAATTAATTGGAAGGTGCTGCCTGTTGACTCCGCAATAAACATATTCAAAGCTAATAAACATCCCAGTGGTTATTGAGCTCATGATTCATTTAAAGTGCTGCATCCACAGGAAGGTCTCTCGCATTACCATAGAAAACAAACTCCAGGAGAACCCCTTGCTCTGCCACCCCAGCCTGATGACACCCCTCTCCCCAGCAAGAAAACCTTGTCCCCTTTTACAAGCACCAAGTGCAATGACTGTGGGTCTGCTAAGGAGCAAGCTGCCTATGTGTCAGGGCAGCTTAATCATTCATCTGCAAACTGCAGTTGGGCTCAGGCAGATGGGAGATGGCCATTAGCAATCATACATTAAATATGTGTTGCATTAACCTGTGCTGCTCCCGCAACCACTGCTCTCAACCCACTGATGGCAGATTTGTTAAGCTGATGGAGTAACACGGAGCAAAGCCCCAGCCCTGCACAGTTGCAGGGTTGGGAAGGTTTTGTAGGTATGAGGGTGGGATGGGCAGCCAGCCCCACATCAGAGCCAGACCAGGGAGTGGCTGCGCAATGTTCCAGCCAGATGGCAACACACCAGCGCAAGGTGAAAGATCACGGAAAATTGTATTTCTGTTTCCCAAGATAAAAGCCAATGCAATTATCCTCTCTGGTATAGGATTATAGGATGGAGCCCAGTGGTGCAATGGCAATTTACCCAATTCATATAGATTTAGCCTTGAAATGAGACTGATCATGGCCCAGAGCATTCAGACATGGAAAGGAGTTCAAAGGCAGCTAGGGGTTCTCTCGTCACCAGGTGATGCCGCTTCCAAGGTGGCAAGGGATGCTTCAAAAGATGGGTGATCCACGGATGCCTGCAGCAAGAAAGCTCAAGGGAGCCTGCAGAACATTTCAAGGCTGGAGACCCAGAGCAGGGTCAGCATTTTTGCCAAGCCAAAGCTTATGGACCCTCACCAAGAAATGAATCCAAGAATTATTGAGAATGACACAAAGCTCTCTAAGAATTTTTTTTAAAAAGCAGGGATTCAGATGCCTCTAGGAAAATTCCTTTCAAATCTACAGATGCTCAGTACTGAGGTTTTCTGGAGGCTGACAGGGTTGATAAAAGAGGGAGGTGTGAATGAGAACAACCCCAGCACAGACTTCACTTTGCTGGCTACAGAATTCATCGCCATTCCTTTATTTCAATAATATCACCTCTTATAGGTAAAACTGCAGCAATAACCTCTACTTTTAAAGACACCAGTATTAATATTTATCATGAATAAAACATGGCAAGTTATAAATAATTCAGTTATGAGGATGTTAAGTAAAATATTACTCTTCAACGACACTATAATGTGGCTTTGAAGCACAGTTTTATGTTAAATGCCTAGGAAACACTGTGACCCTTGCCAAGACCAGCTGGTTTGCAGAAGAAGCATTAAAAATTCATACACTGAGCTACAAAATGCTATTTTAAAAACAGGTTTATGAGTTTATTTACAGTTTCAGAGACAAAAGACTTTTGGAGCATCTCCTGTAAAACAGCAACAAAACTTCAATATGAGTGATTACTGGGTTTTCAGCCTGGGAATAAATCACCGTGGAGAAGAAGAGGAGAGGGAATAGGAGCTCAACAGCTTCACACGGCATTGCCTGGAGGAGCTAAATCTCTGCTGACCCATGTGAGGTTTTTATATATGTCCCAACTGGCTGTAACAAACTCATGCAGCAGAGTGCTTGGTCCTGTTTTTCACTTGTCTTCCCGTGGCAAGCAGCAGGACCCTGTTACCAGCCGGGCGCTTTTGTTCCAGCCGCCAAGGAGAAGAGCTGCACGTCAGCCCGGGTGGGGTTGGCCAGCAGCCAGGGAGCTGCAGCTCATTTCTATGCTAATGGCCATAATAATTTTAAAAATAAATACATGCAATCACAATATTCACCCGCGAGCTCCTAAGAGGGGAGGCACTCGCTAATCCATCTGCCAGCGGTCTCTGCCATCCAGCAATGCAGCATCCATGTGCCAGTGGTGGGACTGGTGCTGCCCCAGGCCTTTTTTACCATCATCAGAGGGGTGAGTGCCACCATTAAACTTCCCTTTGCCATCTCCTTGTGTCATCAAGTCATAAAAATAACATAAATCACATGCACACTCATTGCTCTACATTAATGCTCCAAGCTGTGATGTGTCAGAGCTTCTGCTATCATCCCACCTGGATTTTGGCTGTGGTACACAGCAACTGCCATAGGGCACAGAAAGACAAAATTAGGGCTTACAGCAGACAGGGAATGGTCCTGGCAGCCCTTTGATGCTGCAGGCATGGAGGAGCCTCCTGCAAAATTGCTGGCCAAGGCTAGATTCAAATTGAATGTTGACTGTCTACAGGCACACAAACACATGAAGCAGAGGAGTTACTCTTCTTCTCTCCTTCCCCTGTGTTATATAACTAAGGACCTCAACTAGGATGATGCTGGATCACAGGCGAGGCTCTTCCATAAAGAAACCCCCATGCATGGGATTGCCCACCACTTAACCCCCACTGGGATACAGTCCCTGAAGGTATGTCCTATGGACACAGGTGAGCAGCAACACTCATCCTCATCCATATTCATAGAGGATTCATTCTGGGGTCTCCTCTAATCAAATCATAAGCACTTTCTCCATCCCAACAGGCCTGGTGGAAAGGCCAATGGAATAAAAATGAAAATAGCTATTGAGTGAAATATTCTCTACTCCATAAAAAACTAAATTGAAACCATTAGTGGCCAATCCTTTTTTTGCTCAGTGCAGCATTAGCACTAAGCCAGAGATTGACCTAGATTTGATATAGAAAAAGAAAACATTAACTTGGTATGTCAAAGCAAATCCCAGGCCTTTTGAGTCATTAAAACACAAACATTGTGCAGGCACAAGGAGAGGAGAAAGGCTTGAAAGGTTCAGTGCCAAACATGGTGTTAGGAGAGCATTTGGGAAGGCCAGCTAGTTTGCAATCAAATTGTCTCTTGATTTTAAATTACTTATGGAGAAACAGAGATCCAGGCTGACTCTGACACAAGAATCTGGGGATGAGTGAGCACCCACACCACCACAGACGCCACACAGTCCACAAATAGCAGCACACAAGTGAAGACCCTTTCTCCACATTTCTGTCACCAACTTGTTAAATTCAGACTTCTTCCAATGCAGGCACGTGGTTAAAATGCCTCTCAGTTAACACAGTATAAGGAACAAGAGCTTTGTGGAGATGTGCCTCCAGTACCTGGGCTTCCAGATGTTCCTACCAAGGAGGGTGGGATTCATTACCTTCACTACAACTGAGGAAGGTGAAATCTGGGAGGTAAATTATTTGCCCAGAGCAGAGAACAAGCCATGGGCAAGCTGACCCCTTCCAAGATTGGCTCCATTTCAACAACCCTGAGCTGCTGATTTTTATACTGAATTTCTGTACTTACTAATAAAATTGAATTCCTCCTCAGGTCAGCAGAAGTCAGGGTTGTTTTTAAAACACAAAGAACACCATGCCAATTAATGCCAAACTTGAACCACTCTCAAATCAGGCTGAGAGCTCCAGCAGAACCAACCTTCAATATCTGTGAGACTCACAGAGCACCCAACTCCTTTTCCTGAAAGCCACCAGTGCCAAGGCAAGCAGAGGGATTAAATTTTCAATTCCCTCTTGGCTTAAGAGACCTTCACCACTAAGTCAGCAGCCTGCCAGGGAACATTCTCAAAGAAGTCAGCAGGTGAAGGCTCTGCAGACTCAGGTCTTGTTTGTTCCCTCCTCACTCTGGAAATGGAAGATTTGCCCATGAGAAAGAGCCGGCACAAAAGACGGGGGGCGTATGGACAGCACAAATCCCATCCTCTCCTCTCTTCCCCCTGCCTTCAAACAGCAATGCCTACCCAAGCCTTTAAGAAAAAGACACTGAATCTTCTTTCTATAATTTTTTTTTTAAAGATGCATTTTTATAAAGCTAAAAAACAAGCCCACGGCAGGCCAGCCCGGTGGCTACTCCAGCTGCAGAGCAGCCTCTGCGCCTGCGAGCCGGCCCTGCGTGTCTAATGACGCTATTGTGCGAGGTTGTTGCTGGACTGCCATGAGCCCAATTTTGAATGCAAGTTGCTTTGTGCATAGTGAAGCGTGAACAACAGCGCCGCCCATTTATCTATTTAATTCTCCAGGAGTAGCAGGAGCGGGGCCCTTCGCTCACATCTAAAGGGAAGAAAAATCGCCTTTCTCTCAGCTTTGGAAAGGGAGGGAAATATTAAAGAGCAGCCGTGCCTCTTCCAGCACAGAGGAAAATCCTCTCTGCCCCTGTCTGCTAATCATAGCAGGGAAAATCCCAAATCTCTATTGTCCATGCTGAGCCTCAGATCTCAAAAGAATATGGGCTGCAAGACTCAGGAGAGTTTGAAGCAAGGAAGACATTTTAGAGGAATGTAGTTCATTTAAGAGGAACCAAAATACCTGGTGAGATAAAAGAGGGAGGATGACCCACCTCGGTCTGTGCAGAGGTACAGGGAAATGGTCACTCCTGAACACTTTTTATTTGGAGTATTTGCAAACAAGTGTTTATTCCTCTTTTGCTTTGGCTGTTGGTTTCTTCCCCTGGAGCTAACAGGATGGCTCAGAGCATAAATGGAGGACGGTGCAAGCTCTGCATTTTGCATCCTCGTGTCTCTTGTTTTCATGCACAGTCAAAGCTGACTGGAAGAATTTAAAACAGGCTGAGAAGACAGCACATTATACAGACCTCTCTAGCTGAGGAACAAGTCTCCACCTGGCCTGTTTTCTTCTCCTGTCCCAAGCTCCTGGGACAGGGATGAAAAGGGAGACAACAGAGATAATGCCTCACAGTGGGACACAGCAGCTGGCCACGGGAGGGAACATGCAAAACAGATATTTTACAAGAAGAGCGGGGGGAAAATCTACTACCTCATGACTCAAGTCAACCAGGAGGCAAATTTTTGTCTGGTCTGGGACTGTGGCTTCTCAACTTTTTGCATAACACATTAAATAATTGTGAGCCAAATCCAGCTCAGGTCACCTCCCCGCTGCATCGCAATGAACAGCCCTGATGGGCGCTACTGACCCATGACTTATTGTTGGGTTTGCTGCTTTCAGAAGCAGAAAAAAGCACAGAGCCCTGTAGGGGCTGCTTCCGTGCAGAGATCATAAATATCCTGTGAAAGTAATGAACACATCTTCACTGCATGCAGAGCAGGGGTCAGAGGGAACATCCTCAGGAGCCCCTGGTTGCTCTACCTGCCCTGCACGAGTGAACGAACCAAGCTGTGAGGAGGATGATGGGTTCTTCCTGAAAAGGTCCCTGTAGGGTGGCACCTGGAAACCCTCTGAATGCCTGCACTGCAGCTCCACTCCTCTTCCTGAGCTTGACTGAATGTGCTGTGCATTGCCAGCACACCCAGCCTCGCCTGCACAATCACAGGTGTCTCCAAACCCATATTCCAGTCCCAGAGAATTTAGTATTCATGGTATTTATTATATATATTATATATATATATTAAAAATATACAAAATAATATATTTTATTATATATTATTAATTATATATATTTATAATATTATAATATTATATATTATTTATTGGAAAATTAACCATACCACCATCAGTTGTTGATGTAGGGGTACTCTCCTGTGAGTAGGAAAGATCTTTGACTGGATAAATGCAGCCTCTGCACCATGCATGGAAATGAACAGGGGACCTATGGCCCAAGGACTGTTTTATACTGCAGTATCTCACCATTTCTATAAAACTCACAAAATGCTGCACCTCTAGAGAGAGCCGTCCCCACGCTGTTCCAGTACAGCACGTGAGGGGGCATCCCCAACATTCAACAGCCCACCACCCGTTTGTCTTAACTTAGAGGAGCAGAGAGCACCAGGAGAGCTGCCAGAGGAAACCCTTGAGAGCATCTGGCATTTGCCACGCTCCCCCTTGTGCAGCAGCACTGCCCAAACGCTGCTTCCTGAGACCCAAGACCTACTATAATGTGGCTGCAGCCAGAAATCATCCCAGCCTGGAAGCAAGAGCAGGGAGTCCCTGTGAATCGGCACAAACACCCTCTCTGAGGTGCAGTGAGCAACTAGGGCTGTCTGAGCACCCTCACACCTTTCCTATAAAGTCATTGTTTATTTCAGGGACAGGCACTAAGTGCCACCCATGGTCACAAACAAAACCCAGCATCATCCCTCCCTTGAGTACCAATAGCACACTCTACCCATGAGGCAATGCTGCTCCTTATAAACCACTTTGAAAGATGCATCTTGGCAGTCTCATGGATCAAATTTCTCACTTCCCTCCATGCTCAGAGCACATGGCAGCATCCCATCATGTTACCTGCTATGCCAAGCAGCCCAGCAGACAGCCCAGGGTAGTGATTCATCTTCCAGCACCCTCTTGTTTTGCAGGGGTATCAACTAATAAACAGCCCCTTTAGCGTTCTCAAATTGGTTTCAGGGACAGAAGAAGTTGCTGGCGAAGAGGGAGGCATTGCTGGGAGAGACCTTTATCAGGGAGCTCTATTGCAGTAATTTTTCAAGATGAAATTGCTCTCCGGCTCATGACAGCATTTAGTGTATCCTGAGGCGACCATTTGTGAAGCCAAACCTGTGGTCCTGCTGCCCTGCTGCTGGAGGGAAGGGGGAGTATTAAATGTCATAAACAACTCTTAATTTGCCTGGGCGGACTGCACATGGGGCTGGTGATTCTGCAGTGCAGGAAGGGGTTATCTGTCAACTGCACAGGGCTCCAGCACCAAGGGTGATGTTGGCCAGGCAACACTGGCTGCTGTGACACACCTGCCCAGAGGTACAACACACCACAAAGGGCTCCTGTATTTTTGTGGGGTGACTTCTTAGGAAACCCCAGCATCACACGAGGCTCCTCCACCCTAAAGCAGGGCTCCCCTCCAGCATCACAGAAGATGTCCCCTCCTGTTGCATTCACAGCAATGGCTTCTTCAGGACTTTCCTCCAAAGCACATATTAGCTCTTTGCAAAATAACAATGATTTATCCCACTCAAGTGCCCCTGCAGACCCCTGAAGTAATGAGAAAATGAAAGGCAAGCTGTCCACAAGCCTCTGGGAAAGGTTGGCTCGGCAAGGGCAGAGCAAAGCGTGCAGTATGCTGCCAGCAGGCAGGTCTCTCATGCCAAATTCCCATCCAGAGCTCCTCGTGTTTTTCCTACTCTGACACACACAATTAGGACAAATTACATAGTTACCATTTTGATTTGTTGCACAATACTGATGTTTTCCATCCCTCTCCCAAATATTGATGGAGACAGTAAAAGAGGAAGCTCCCACACAGCTGGTTTTGGCCCTGGACCACTTTGTTTGCAGCCAACTCCTTCCAACATCGAGCGCGGATGGACGAGCAATCCTGCTTTTCAACAGCTCGGAGAGGCAGCGAGCCAAGCAAGCACGAGGTGTTATCCTCAGCAGCCCTCACAACACCTCTGAGTAGAAACATCCCTGCTCAGACCTCGCTGAGCAAAGTCAGCAGCTTCCCTGCCTTTTTGTGCTCACAGACGAGCGCACACTTTGTTTCGGCATCTCCGGAGGCACTGGTGGAATCCGTAAAGGTGAAGGCAAGGAAGCTTTTCATCACGACTGCCCACGGAAATGCCATCAGCCTCGCTTTCAGACAGGGAGCTGTCCTGATTTACAGGCTAATGAATTTTAAATGAGATGCATTTTTTAATTTTTTGTTGTCAGCCCCCATTTTTCTGCCAGCAATCATTCCAGTAATAGCTTTAAATTTTCAGCATCTGTTTTTACCAGCTCTCTTGTAATTAGTTTACTAATGTATTTCACTGCGCCTTTGTTATTTTCAGAGAATTACTTCATTCCCAGCTATCATAGATAGTGCACTTCAGTCTATAAGGAGTTTGGCCTTTGTTCCCCCGTGGTTATTCACATGGGGGAAGATGGCTCAGTGAATGACAAGCCTTTCTATCACTACACATTCTCCATTTAATGTCTTTATACTGGCTCATTAATTACCACAGAAAACTCCTTTCCAAATGGAACCTGTGATTTATAGAAGACTTGGGCAAGGTGCCATTTTTATCAGGCCGACAGCAAACAGCAGCAGTGCTGGCAATTCACTCTTCATTTTCCTCCTGCTGCAGCAGGGTTAGCCCTGCTGAGGTGGGAGCTTTGCCTGGGCAAGGGAGCTCAGTGAGTGCTCAGTGCTGCTGAGCCACGGGCATCATGCTTGGCTGGGATGGGATGGCCAAGCCCATGGCAAATTGAGATACAGCCTGTTCTGCCTGCTGCACAGATTGAGATATTCCCTTGGGCAGCAGCTGGGGAGTGCCTGAAGGAGGTGAAACTGCCTCTAAGATGATCTCTTTCCCGAATCTCGTGGTCCAAGGGGTGGCAGTGCATACAGCAAAGTATCTTGTAGGACTTGGCCAAAACCCAAGCATAGCATGGAGACTCTGGCTTTCATGGTGGAGTCAGAGGTGATGGGCTCTGTGGCACCCAGAGGCACCTCTCTGCTGTGTCCCATCACACAGCGGGCCCGAGTGCAAGCTGTATGCCTCAGACTCCAAGGCATTACAGACTTGCAAAACTCCCAGCACATGGGGTCCAGGCAGGGGGAAGAGCTGCCCAAAGACACAAGGCAAAGGCTCCCTGTGGACCCAAGGCAGCCGGAGCAGGGGGGAAAGGCGGCTGTGGAAGTACCCCAAACAACGGTCTCTCTGTCCGACGGAAATTAACTTTAAATCCTTCAGAACAGTCTGTCTTTCACCACATCTATACTCTGCTGAGCATGATAAACTACTCCCCTTCTTTATTAAGGAATGAAACAGAAGTGGAAATGGTGCACATGATAACTAAAGAAGTTATTTAAATAGAAAAATAATCACAAAAGTCTGGATTCCCACAGAGGAGCTGCCTTACATCACAGCAAGGGAAATACTCAGCATCCTCCATGCACAGAGAGAGGAGAGACCACAGGATCAGAGCACTGAGCCAGAGCAAGTGAGGCACAGGGTTAACATTGAAAAGAACTGCTCTAAAGCTCCCTTCTGTTCATTTAAACTCTGAATTTCACTCAATCACAGGTGATTTTTCTAGATGCTGAAAGCTGCTCTGCTCCCATCCCTTGGTGTTGAGCACAGATATTGTGCTTCGATGTTGCCCAGTCCAGATTGAAGGGGATAATGTCAAAGCTGTAGAAAGGACTGAACTGTTGTGATCCTGAGAAAATCCAGGTTCCTCCCAGGTCTGCTTTTCCTCCTAGCAGCAGCTAAGCCCTTAGCTGTCATCTCATCCCTGTGGCTGAGTTACTATATAAATTCCTGTTCCCTCCTTGGCAATAGCAACAGCTTCCTATTTTGCTGGCAGCAATCCAGGGGAAACTCAAGCTGAATTACAGCCATTCTTCAGAAAATAGGCCAAATCCACGAAAGCAGGACACATGACCGCAGACGTAGAGCTCGTCCTTTTTTCTATTTATTTCGCGGCGAGAAGCCCCGTTGGCTGAAAATAGCTTATCTCTGGAAGTCCCCCTTTCCGTTCACGGCTGCCGCTCCTGGCTGCCAGCCAAACCATTACCACCTCAAAGAGAAAGTTCATAGCTCCGGCGTATCGGCCCCACGGTACAGGACGTGCAGCTTGATGTTTTCACTGATTTCTCCCTGGGAGCTCAGAGGAGATGGGGATTGTATTTCTGTGCACGAGCCAGTGAGTGTTAACTCCTTTCCTGCACCTCCGCTGGGATGGGTGCACCTGGGGCTGTAGCCCAGCATTGCCTGTCAGAGTAGACACAGTAGTGTGTATACATGTGCATGTATGTGGACATATGATAGGAATAAATTGTTCCCTGTGAGGCTGGGGAGGCCCTGGCACAGGCTGCCCAGAGCAGCTGTGGATGTCCCATCCCTGGAAGTGTTCAAAGCCAGCCTGGACAGGGATTGAAGCAATCTGGTCTGGTGGAAGATGTTCCTGACCATGGCAGGAGGTTGGAAGTAGATGACCTTTAAGGTCCCTTCCAATGCAACCCAGTCTAGGGTTCAATGATTTTATATTACAGTATGGGGGTGACAACACAGGTCGGACTCTGTGAGCCAGGGTCCCTCCAGATACCCACTCCATGACAAGGTGGCAGTTTCCATTTCATGCCAGGTCAATGTGAAGAAGCCACTCTATCTCAAAGCACCTCTGCCCCCACAGTGAACCTTTTCTCCTCCTTGTGCACCCCATAGCATCCTAAATACGACTGCGAGACACATCACCATCCTGGCAGACAAACACAAGTAAGGATACAAGAGAATGGTTAAAGATAAGGATGTGGAAGATGGTGACACAGAGGAAGGAAGTGATAGCAGAGTTACAAACAAGCAATCTCACCATCTTTCTCTTCCTCGCTATCATCAAACCATCACTGAACCCGAGGAACAGTAATGCATTCCAGAAAACACAGTTCTGCAGGGAGGACTGGCTTCTTGTTGATAAGAAACAGGGAGGTTTATCTCCTAAACCCACTGTGACACCTCACCCCGGGCCCAGTTTATCAAATTAAACTCATTACCTTTGAGGACTCATTGAAAAGAGGTGGCAGGAGAAAATTCGTGGGTCAAGGAGGCAGCGCTGCCATCACCCTGCGGCGCCGCTCCTGGATCAGCGCGTCCTTTCCAGCACGTGCCGAGCAGCGGTGGCCAGTGTGACAACACTGCCTGGGAAATCAGCACAGCACTAAACCATCCCAGAGCACCACATCAAGGAAGCAGTGACAGAAAAAGGGGACGCACTGATTTCCTGCCAGGCCATCGCAGGGCTCTCTGGTTTATTGCCCCTACAGCCACACCACACAGGGCTTTGCTCACCGGGTGAGATTCCTGACAGAAGATGGTTTACAAGAGCAGGTTTCAATATGGTAGAAAAACAATCTGGCTGTGCCCATGGGAGAGCCACGATTGTGATCTGCCATCACCCAACCTCTGTGCTGTGTCACAACCACATACACAACTTTGCATATGCATCTCTTACTGCCACAGAGAAATAACCAAGTCCTTTATGTGAGGAATTTTTAAAATGAGCAAAACTAAATTTCAGCTTTGAGCACTTTGCTAAGGCATTCAGCTATATACTTCAGATGCTTCTAATTTTTTTTTGCTTTTTTTATCCTTGATTAAACAAACACAGGTCACCTCAGGCAGTGCCTCTCCTCTTTTTGTAAAGACCTTTGGTACTGTTTATGGGCACAGGATATGACAAGAAGCCCTGGGTAACAGGAGGAGAGGGCAGTGAGGCTCAGGAAGCCTTTGAAGAGCATTCCCACGGGATGCTCCAGGATGGGATAACTATCAGCTTGAAGGGCTACAAGGAGGAGCTTTATCAATTTGTTGGGAGGAGAAGAGGTTGGAAGAGCCTGTGTTATTTCCTACTGTAAAATTTGCAAATATTTTACCCAAACATTTCTGCTTCTTCCTATGTTTGTGCACCCTGATACTCACTTGGGCAGCTTGTGGGGGGAAGGCAGCCAGACCCCCTGAGCAGTGGTTCCCTGACTAGGAGTCACAGATTCTCCTGTGACTACCAGCACCTAAGCCCTCTGCAAGTGCACCAAGTCCCTACACTCTCCACTGATCTCCACTCATCCTACCAAACAACCCCTGAATAAAATTCAGTGCCATGGACAAAAGACAAGAGGAGGCGCTGAAAAAGAAACCCAGCACACAGTGCCAAGCCTTGAGAAGAGCTCAACATTGACATTGCAGCTCCTGCCAAAGGAGGAAGAGTTAGAAGACATACTGGATACTCAGGCAGCCACACGATTCAAATTTAAATACCAGCATTTGCCTTCAAAGACTGTCAGTGATGGGACAGCCAGACAGACCTGCAACTGCCTGAGACTCCTCTGTCTCCATCCCTGCTCATACACTTGCTGTTCTCATTTGTTTCCCAGACTCATTCCCCATCCAGGTGCCAAGGTTAACATCATTTAGCCACCTAAACTCTCTGTCAGCATGAAATTTCATTTTAATTAAAGCTTAAGTTTGGGATGCCCATATGAATGTGGAAAGCTGCGTGGGCTGGAGTGATGATAAATGCCAAGGAGCAGCAGCACTGCAAAAGTGATGTGCGTTTTAGGGAGCAGGCAGAGGTCAAACACTGCACCTGAAAAGAGGGATTGCAGAGGGGCATTTTTAGTGACTTTGAGCTCTGAACTTGAGGTTTGCCCCTGTGTTTGCAGCACACTGGGGAAATCAGAGCCAAAGCCCTGTAAGCCTGATTTTCAGGGGGCCCTTGCAGGGATGTGTTCTGTACCAAACCAGAGGAATCAGTCCTCTCCCTCCTGAAATGTGCATCTTCGTCAGGAAAAAACACTTGCAGCCCAAAACAGACGCCTCCCCAGTATTAACAAAAGAGATGAAAACTCTGTAACAAACAGGTGATTGTAGCGCAGACTGTTAAGAGACCTGAAAAACTACTGGAACACCTGAAATATTCAGGAAGGCAATTAAATATATCTTAACGAAACCTCATGGCATATAATGGCCCCCCAGGAGACCCACTGTAATACCCTAATAACTTGTTTATGTGACTCAAATGTCCAAGAGGATGTTCCATGAGGGTGTGCATGCACATGGGACTGTGCACCCCACATGCATATTCAGGCAGAGAATAAAAGACAGGAGAAGCAAAGTCCTTAAGATACTTGCGTGGTGCAAGGCAGGAGCATCCGCATGGAAAACACTGTCAGCAACTTCACAGCCCCCGCCACCACAAAGCAAATAAATAAATAAAGAGAGCTGCAGGAATTAGCTGTTAGTGTGACAGCACTGAAGGAAAATGAAAGCAGAAAGGGGGGTAAGAAAAAAACATCCAGCCCGGCTTGCTTTTGTGTTCTCGCACAATGGGGCACGTCAGCTCCGGAGCCTCCGCAAGCCATCACCCGCCATCTGGCAGCGGGCTGGGCCGCTAATGGGAGGCCCCGGAGCCCCAGCTGACTCCCAGAGCCACAGGGGAAATCAAGCTGATGATCTCCCCACATTAAGCCATCTAAATTAATGCAGATGCGTGGCCCGATCGCGAGAAATTCGGCTGGTGAGCGGCGGCGAGGGGAGCGGGGCGAGGCAGCTGCAGCGCGCTACGAACGCGGGAGCCACAGCCCAGCTCTGACTGCAGCAGGGCCGGGCCGGTGCGAGCCACCCCTGCTCATTTGCAAGACAAATTGGTGGCGAGGGTTTCTGGAAGCGCTGCCCTTCTCATCCAGTGCTGGCAGCTCGGCTGCGAGAGGTACAACCCCGGCCAGATGCGAATTCTGCAGCAGCGGGGACAGCCCAGATTAACTCAGACCATGCTCTCCGAACCAGCCTCATTAACTAATGTCCCTGTAATGCCCTAAAGGAGCAGACTGGCTGGGAAATTACCCTGCATGGGGTCCAGGCAAAGCAGGGGGTGGAGCTGTCGATGTGAGCGCTCTGGGCCGGGTTCGGCAGCAGTGCTTCCCCCAGGAGCAACCCCGATTGGTTTAGGCAGGGTGGACCCCAGAGGACACAGGTCCCAAAGGAACATTTGCAGCCATGAATGTCTGAATTCCCTAAGCACTATGCTACTGGACAAGGGTGCAGAGCCTGGCAATGAATCACAAGGGAGAAGTCAGTGCTGGTGCAGCAAAAGGCTGGCTGAGCACCTTGTCAAGGATGTGAGTTCAGCTCCAGCCTCTTCCCTTGCCAGCTGTTGCATGAGGATCAAGAGAACAAACCATCGGGGCTTAAAGATGCACAGTGCTCTCAAGGCATGGAAATGTGTGCTGGAGAGGGCATCTTCAGCCCAGGGGGACACACAATCCCTCCTTTTCCTCTGCACCTAACACAACTGTGCCTCCAAAAGCTCCCAGGTGCTACCCTGGGGACGTCTGGATGCTGATCCATATCTGATGGAGGTCAGAGCTCTCTGAAGGGACTGAGCTCTAGCTGGAGCAATGCACAGAGATCTGCCCCCTCCATCTGGGAGCAAACAGAAAAGTCAACCTTCAGGAAGGAATTTTGTTTCTGCCCTCCATCACTGGCTTCATGGAACTGATGGGAGCCTGGTTCCTGTAAGCAGCAGTACCACTTATCATCAGTGCCAAAAAAACACCACATACCTGCCCAGAGTGAGCTCAACCAGCAGAGACCTCCTAGGAATTGCTGCGACAAATCTCAGACCATGTAAAATCCAAACTTTTAACAACTGAGGCACATTTCAGCCTCCCCAGGTCCAGCTGCTGTTGCACAGCCCAGGGAACCTCTGGGGGTGGCAGTGATGCCTTGCAACAAGCAGGTATTTGGGGATCCATCACTGTCACTGACAGCTGAGATCCTGCTTACAGCACCAAGGGTAAGCCCAGACCCTTTCTAATGACTTTGGATTCATAACCTATTCCCCACAGATGGAAAATTTTATTCCCAAATGCACGGAGACCCACATGGCAGCAGCTTGAGTGATTACAGTCTCTGCTAGCATTTGCAGGGAGGCAGAAACCCCCCCCCATTTTACCTAAAGGGGAGGGTGGTAGCATATGGTAAGCGTAGGTTACACTCAGCCCCAGGAGCAAAGCTGCAGCCCTTACACAGCTCACACTGCCTCTGGAGCATGTTCCAGGTTGGTAATATCCCACCAGAAGAGAGGCAGAATTTTTGCTGGGGTAGGAGAAGGGGAGAAAACCTCCTCATGCAAAATTTGCTTCCAAATTCAAGCTAGTTGAAATAATCTGTTGGTAAACACAAAGCACCATTGGGGTAACAGCTGAGTGGAGGCCTATGTTAAACAAGCATCTTCAGATGAAAATATCACTCATCTAAAAGGCATCACTATTCATTCATGCTCAATAAAACACAAAATGGTTACAGATAGAGCTGATGGAAAATGAGAGAGAGAAATGGAAGTAAAGGTAAAGCTGCCAGGCAGGAAACAGCACAAGAAGGAAGAAAAAAAAAAAAAAAAAAAGAAATATCACTGTGAAGAGGTTGATTTAGCATTCTGCTCTAGGAGAAATTTCAAAAGCAGGTTTTAATATCTGATAAAACTTCACTGCTGGTTGCCACGCTGCCTGACAGAGGCACAGAAGGGGACTAATAGCCCTGGCATGCGACATGATAGAACATTTTAAGCCGCATAGCTTCACTTGGACTTGCCACTTTCAAGGCTGTTTTACGGTTCACTGCTATCCCTCAGTGTCCTACCAACAACCCCTGAGCATGCACAAGCTCTACCCACCAGGCAGGTAGCTTCCCCCAAGGATGAGTTTTTCCAGCCTGCAGATTATCACAGGTGAATATTATCATTTGGCAGCATTGCTGCAAGGAACTGCAAGGGCTGAGTGCAGGGCACCCAGGCTGGTGGCTCTGGTCTTCTCACCAGACATCTGGCTCCTCTGGGGCTCTCATCCCACTAAAACAGGATCCCTTCAAAGCCCTACATCATCCAAACCCTTCATCCGCCCAGCTGGATGCTGCTGAGTTGGCATTAACAAGAGACATGGGGGGCTTGGTTTGAAATACACCTCTGCTTTATAGAGGATTTCCCAATCTAATAAAGAGACGAAACATTATCTGTCTTTCCTTCTCTTATTTCCCAAGGAACAGCAAGAGTGGAAACATCTTTCTGCCTCACCAATAAAACTTTTATAACCCACTTCCCTGGTGGCTTCTAAGCAAAGGCCCTTTTCCCAATGAGAAGCCTGTGAAAAATAGGGAAAGGAGAGGTGTGATCTGTATTCACAGCCCATCCTAGCTCAGGTGGTGGCATGAAACACTGGAATCATGCCTGGATGCAGGCAGTAAAAATACTCCTTTTCTCTGGCTGCCTAGGGATTGTTCTTGCCAGGTAATCAATGCAGAGGGTTATTGGATACAGCACAGGAAAACTACCATTACCAAACTTAAAAGCTACCTGGTCATTTGAAGAAAAAAAAAAAAAAACCCAAAACCAGGCAACTGAAAAATAAGGCAACTAAAAAAATTAAGGCAACCAAGATAGGGTGTGTTGTTTAGGTTATTTTTTTTGCAATGAGCTGGTACCAGCTTATCTACTGGCATCTATCCTGCCTTTTTCAGTTTAATTTTACAGTAGGAGAGGAAGTGGAAAACTGGGTGAATTTGGGCACAGACTGGGTAGGTTTACCTGCACATCCCTCTGGACACAGACCTCTCACTTGTAACTCTGCATTTCCAGGACTGCCAAACTGCTATAGGTGTATGGCCAAAACAGATGAGACTACAGAGCAGGCTGGAGATACTTTAAGTTATTTTTTTTAAAAAAGCACAGGATTATCAGCACACAAATACATCAACAGGTAGCAGCATTTCCACACTGTATTTCCAGCTGGAAGGAGGAAGAGCCAGCAGAAAACAGGCTGTCTGTCTGCAAGCAATAGTATTTCTCATTGTCTTCCCTGTGATGCTGCCCAACACAGAATAATACTTTATAAACAATCACAAAATCACAGAATGGTTTGGGCTGGAAGGAACCTTAAAGCCCAACACATTCCACCCCCTGCTATGGGCTGGGACACCTTCCACTATCCCACTCTCCAAGCCTTGTCCAAGTCAGTCCTGAACACTTCCAGGGATGGGGCAGCCACAGCTTCCCTGGGCAGCCTCTGCCAGGGCCTCTCAGGGAAGAATTTAGTCTCAAAATTAAATCTAACTCTGAGCTCCTTCATTTTAAAATCCCTCCCTCATCAGAACGAGAAGGGGCACAAACTCACTGACTCACATCACAGCTCCACCTGAGAAAGGACAGGATTGGCCAAGGCAGGTGATTGTGACAAAGCCCTAATAAGGAGGGACAGGAAGGACATGGAAGGGGAAAAATATCCAAAGCAATATGCTTAACTATCCTGGAGGAGCCTATCCCCAGTGATCTGCTACTGCTTCCAAACACATATAGGTTATCTTTTAAGATTGTTTCTAAATCCAGGAAACTCTTCCTGGCCATGAGCACAGGGTCAGGAGGGGGAAGAAAGGAGAAAGCAAACTACTATGGAGGAGAACAGGAAACTTTTTTTTAAAAAATAATTACATAAATCAAGCCAGGGAAAAGACTTCATGCCTCAGAAACCCAAGGCCAGGTTACTCATACATTCAATCATAAACTCCAGGAAGGAGAGGTCATTCCTTTCCTTCTGCAAAATGCTTTTTTTTTTTTTTTTTTGGTCAGGAATGGTTTTAATTAGTGTGCCCAAAGCTTGTGAGCAGCTCTGGGAGCTGAGAAGCCTTCTAATGGTCTCAGAGAAAGCCAAGCACACCAGCAGGATTTGTCCCAGCTCCCAAATCTCATCCCTTTGGCTCCACATATCTCCTTTGGAGACACCATTACCATTTCCCTACACTTCTTTAGCCCACTCTTTAGTAACTGCTCATTAAAGCAGCATCTTGTTTAGAAGAGCCCACACCTCCTCCCTCTACATTAAAACAGCAACCTGACCTCAATAAAATATAAAACAATTAACTTACTAATTAGTCAACAAATAACTGTTTCACCCAAGTAGATACCAAGTTGTTAGGAAATCTATTAGCATTTCCACTGTAATTTCATGCTTTGCTGATGATGAATAAAACAAGGTTGAAAGGGACCTATTCATGTCCAGAGCACAACACCCAGTGGCTGTAAGATAGTGGAAAACTTCCTCAGAAGAGCCAAATACCAGCACCAGAACCAGTATCTGGACAATGTCACCAAAACCACAGCAGCACCAAAACCTGGCAGGGACAGTGTGAGGGGCCAAAAGGAAGAGCAGAGGCTGAGAAGTTCTGCCTGCACTTCCCAATCAATGTGTAGGAGAAGTTCAAGTGCATTGGGCCAAATAACGCCAATGTTTTGCTTAAAATGATTCCTTTAAATTCCCCCAGCCAGCTCAACCATGGACAACACAAATCCTACTAAAAAACTCCAGTTTTTAGGCATATCTCCATGTTTCTTTGTGCTGTGGTCAAAAAGCAAGGCCATAAAAGTCTGCCCTCCTGCAAATGTGAGCAAATGTTATTGTAAGTGTCTGTTCTGGTCCCAAGGATAAAAATTTGGGTCTCCCAGGTGACATCCATTTCCCTCTTTCCATGCCATCCTCTTCCCATGTCAGGACATGCTCCTTGGTTGCATTCTGAGAAAGGAAAAGGGGAGATCTGAGTGTTGTCTAGTTCTGACTGGCTTCATGCCTGCCCTGGGTGTGCAACCTGGGTGTGCAGGCTGGATGGGACCCCATCATAGCAAGGGAAAAGGACACAGCCAGCTCTGAAATTAAGTCTACACAGTCTTGGATGAGCACACATGTCCAAGGATGTTCAGAGAGTGATGGTAATACCTAAGGGACAAAGCACACAAACTGCTGTTTAACAAGATGTACCAGAACTTAGGTCTGTGGTCTCTTTCCTACCTATGGATGTAAATCACCCAGAAAATGGGTGTGAAATTTGGATCTTGTATAGTGAATCACCAGGTGCCCTGGACTGTCAGCGGGCACAGTCTGTCTGCCAAGGGTACATCCAGCCCACACCCTGATTTCACAGCTGCTCCCTGGCAAGGGCAAGAAGGCTGTAGACAAGCTGTTCTGCTCATATGGAAGCACAGGGATAATCAAACCCCATGGCATGGGTCTTATGTAGGGAAAAAAATTAGTCACAATGCTTGGATCAGTGAAATATTCTGCAGCCATACACAGTTCTTCCCATTCAGGCAAGGGGCTGCTGTTTTGTTGCATTTAACCAACACTTTATTCACCCAAAAGACATCACCCTTGGGATTCCAAGAGAGTTTCTCAGAGACCTTGCACACAACACATCCAGGTCAACACATCCAGCTGCCTGCAGAGAGCCCCATTTCACCCACACAACCTACACCCATGAAATACAGCCCTTGCTTTCCTCTTAATCCAACATACACCAGCGTTGGAAAAAATTTGCATGTTAGAACAATTAGATGTGAAACATTACACGCCTTATCTCAGTGATATTACATAATTGGATTTGCAGCATACACAGATAATGGAAGCCAGAGCTTCCAGCAGTCAGAAATATAAATCATACGCTGGATTTTCTGCAGTTAAAGTTAGGAATATTTTAAGAGGTCACAGCAAATACATTGTTTATATTAAGAAAGGGAATCATGTTATTAGGCTCGCTGTTCATCTAGTAAAATCTTTAAAAAGCTCATAAACTTGTTACTTTATTAGTTCAGACTTATTATATGTATTTGAAGCAATACTCAGAGGTATTGTTAAGCTACTGCAGGCAAGGGTTACAGGTCTTATGTATTTTCCTTTTGGTAGTACCAGATGTGTTGGAGGCAGCGGCTGTGCCGAGGGTTTGTTGGGAATTTCAAAGCAAGCCCAAGCAAACTTTAATGCGTGTGCTCCTGTTCACTGGAGACCAGCGGCACATTTAGTGCATAGGCAGCTTTGCTTTTTCCATGGATAAATTTTCACCTGCCTGCCTGCCCACCCCTCCAACCCATCCTCACTCAGAAGAGGCCACCTGAGGGCTGCCAGTGTAAATGCAGCTGTAATCCTGCTCCAGAGGAAAGGATGCCTGGATTTCTTGCAGTAATTAACCTAAACAAGTTCCTGCTCTGCATCACCCATGGAGAGTGCGCAGGACCCTCCTCTGCATCACCAAAGCACCCACAGAGGGTGTGCAGAACTCCAGTGTGACATGTGTATCAGGGAATCATTTACAGAGCTGCTCTCACAGCACTTCATTTCCACCATCCTGTTGGATCCAGATTTATGCAAATAGCTTAATGTATTAATTTACATATTTGATGAATATGCATTGTCACACGCATAGAAATGACAGCAAACATCCTAATTACCAGCACACAAGCCTGATCAGGCTGCAGGAGGGAAGGAGCTTGAGAGCTGTGCCATGTTTCTGCTGGCTTTGGCTCCTCCATACGCTGCCCAGCTGTTCCTGAAGCTGCTGCCCCTCATCCCATCGGCTCCTGATGTGCCCTCTGCATCAGGGCCCTCAGATTTTGCAGGGGCAGGTCAAAGACCATCTGATCCCAGAAGCCTCCCAGTATTGCCAACACATGTGCTTTCATCTCCAGCCTTGCAGTGGCCAGAGTTCCTCCCCAGCCACACTTGTGGGGACCGGCAGGAGGATCTTGGCTTCTTGGAATAAACAAACCCATTCCTGGTGGCTGCAGAGGAAAGTATCCTCCAAACATCCATACCACAAATTCACAACACCAAAATGAGGGTAATTTTCTTATCCTTTGGCAATCTTGTAATTTTTAACCCACTCTGCTGAGTTTTTGGGGTTGGATCTGACTCGAGAAAGCTGAAGGCTATCCAAAGCAGGATGTATGAACACAAGGACATGGACCTTATGACGAGCCTCCAACATGAGCACCCCCAGCAAGCCTAAATCAAATTCCAGAGTCTCCAAGAGATGTTCAGGACCCAACTCAATCATTCTAGGCAGAAGTGCTCCAGTGTTCAATGCTTTGAACAGTCACTCTCACACAGGCAGGGCTTCACACTACCATCCCAGCACCATGAAGGATCTGCCCAGCCTGAAACCTGCACACCGAATTTGGCAGGCTATGGGGTAAAAGGCTCTCCCCACACTGCCTCCTCCATCCCTCTGCTTTCGCTGGGCTCCCTCCTCCTGGAGCATCTGTGCACCAGGTGAGCTGGCCGGCAGGAAGGCTGGGCAAGGGGCTGGCAGGGAGGCTGGGCAAGGGCTCACAGGCCCCCTGACCCCACAGCTCCTCTCCCCCCTCCCCAGTGCCTGCCTGCCTTTGAAGCCTGGCTAATGACAAAATGACATCCTGCTCCCTCCACCTCCCCCTACCCACTAGGGGCCCCCTCGCCTGACCTTAAGGTGTGACGGCTCCTCAGGTTCAAAGCAGGGAGAGGATGCTCAGAGCTGAGCCCCAGGGGAGGTTGAGGGGGGATGAAGGGGTTGTGGTGAGGAGCCCCACATCAGCCCACACTTCAGCTCTCCCCTCCGACCTCTCCTCGCTGCTGGCTGAGAGGAACACGGCCATTTTGCAGCCCCAGGGATGACAGATTTAATGGACATGTCAAACCACCACGTTTCTCCTACTGCAGCCCTGAAAGGCTCCAGAGATGGTTGATTTTCTCTGGCTCCTTTTGGTCAGCTGAAACCTTAGCAGATTCAATCACTACACTGAGAGATTTTACCTGGAAATCAAGTCCTTTCCAGGTGATCAGCCACTGCAGCTCCCTGTGCCACCAGAGCCTAAATTCTTTATAAGGTCTAATTATTGATGCAGACAGGCACTGATCACTCCTCAGCAGCGTTTCAAAGAGGGAACAGATGAGAAGCAGCTCTCTATTTGATATGTCATTAAATCAGGTTTCCCTTACATGCTGCTCAGCTCAAACATTGGCAAAGAGAGACAAGACTATTTCTTACAGTGTTTCCTACCTCCTCTTTAAAAAAAACCACAACAAACCACTAAACTTGAACAAAGCCCTCCAAAGCTTTCCAAGCAGACAGGGAAAATATTTTTAATCTCTCCCTCTGCAGTTTAATATCAGAAATCAGTTACCACTGGCTCAGATTTATTTAACAGGACGTACAGTATGAACAAGCAACCCTCTACTATTAGAAGCTGGGGATGCAAAACCTCCATCACTGGCGGCTGCAGCCATCGTAAAGGCCATTAAGGGAGCTACTCTGCCTAAATGCACATAATCAGCAAATTTATGGCCTGTTTCTTCTGCTCAGAGAGGAATTGGTAGAGTCTACAAAGATGTGTGATGCTGACAGCTTACAGGCAGGGCTGGTGTGCTAGTTCAGAAACTCTGCCCCAAAAGTGCAACAGTTTGGTGCACAAATGTGCCCCATGCATCTCACGGCAGCTCCATCACACATGTGCACAAAGCTGCCCCTCCACTTTAATTGATTCTCCCAAGGGCTTTGGGATGGGTTTTATAGTGCATAACTAATACTGATAAGCAGGCGTGATAAGGTAGTGTTATTACCCAACTAATGGGTCACTTCATCCACAAATACTTCCTAATTTAATTGAAAACAGGAACACGAGCTGCAAGCAATCAAACCTCGGGTATCATCCGCACCAGCATTCCTGGAAAATTTTTTGCTCTCCCCTTCCCACCTTCAGTAGCTGATGAACCTCAGCAGATGTCACAAAGCCGTATTTTGTGGCTACAGATTCACAGTTGAAGATCTCTGGATTCAATTCAGCCACGCAGCGAGGAAGTGCAGCTCCCAGGAACTTCAAAGAGAATCACATCCATCACTTTCAGCCGGGCTGAACTGGCCTTTGCTGATACCTACCTCCCTAGGCCTGCCCCGGAAAGGAAATTCCTGGAATAACTTTCATGTGCTTAACCCTTCGGAAATGGTAGGCATTAATAAAACCCCTCCTCAGCATCCGCTTGCCTGGCAGAGGTTGGAGGCCATCCACGCCTGATCAGCAGCGATGTTTGCAGGTCATTAGCAGAAAAACATAACTCTGAATTTCCATTGTGCTGGAAAAGAGTGTATTTCCAGTCTCTCCCGAGGACATTCCCGAAGAGCACAGCTACCATTATGCAAATTGCTTTAAGGAGAGCCTGGCCTCCTCTAATAATACCTAGGGGACCAGACAGAAATATCAGATGAACTTCTCAGTTACTGGGGTACTGAGGAAAAACACAGTGATTTCAAATTCAGAGAATAAAGTCTTTTCTCCATTTTCAGTTGGTCAAGTACAACCTCTCCTCCTCGGGGTATTTTTCCCTATTCTCACCAATCCTGTGCTCAATACCATGGGATGTTACCACACTGCAATGCTCTAGCTTGGCTCACACTTCGAATTAGACCAATGTGTAAGGCTGGAACCAAGAATTATTAAATATTAGTGATTACATCTCCCCCTTGTGCCTGCAAATGCTGTGAGAGACTACAAACCCATGTTCTGACACTGTCTAACATCAGAAGTTTTCTTTAACTGGGAGAGACAGACCTTATAGCAAAACTGAAGCCAGTCTAGCAGCAGAGGGCAAGGGCTTGACGTGGTCAGAGTACCAGAGCATCAGAACATTGCTTGTGCCGTGGGTGGGCACACAAGTGAGCTCACACCATGAGTGCACACCTCATTTGTTAGAAAACACTGGGTTTTCCTAAACTTTGCAAATCAAATGCTTCCCAGACTGTCTGTAAGTGCATTTCCCTTCATTAGCACTAAGATCAACAATTTAGCAGGAGGCAGCTAGGGGATAGCAAGACCAATCCAAACAGTTTTACTTAAATTCCATCTAAATGAACCCAGTTTTCTGGGCTTTTAGCAATAGAGGGATAATGTATGCCTATTAAAGAGCATGTCAAAGCCCCAGTCACACAGTCTGGGCATTCAGTTAAAGCGAAGGTCACAGATCTGTGCCCTGGGGCCAGGGGAGAAAGGCTCAGAGGAAGAGGAGTGGCCATCTGGTCCCTCGCTTATGCAGAGGTCACTGCTTTCTGTCACCCCCCCTGTGGCCTCTGACTTCTAGGACTCAAAGAGAAGGAAAAAAAAAAAAGCCAGGCATGATGAAAGTGGGGCCCTGATGTGCTGAGACAA
This sequence comes from Vidua macroura, assembly GCF_024509145.1. NCBI lineage: Eukaryota > Metazoa > Chordata > Aves > Passeriformes > Viduidae > Vidua > Vidua macroura. The sequence goes on from NC_071582.1 coordinate 19,848,789, forward strand.
CTTGCTAAAAGAGCTCTAACTAAAAACAGCCACATGCTCTGCGTGGTTAAAGGGACAGCTCTCCCCTTCCCAGTGCATGCTGCAATGCCAAGACCTGCACGGGTGCATTTTTCCACACGTGGAAAATAGCTGGGATAAAATACTAAGCACGGTAAAAGCCTACCAAGCCTCCAGCAGCCCTAACGGGAAAGCCATGAGCCTTTTGTAATACACAAATACAGCAGCAGCATGACTGGGAGGGAAAGAGAGGGGAAAACCAGAAGTACAGCCTGTTTGCAAAGCTCTATGAAGTGCCAGATACTTGCACATGCCTGAAAATCAGATTGATGCTATTCATGCCCGGCGTGCTCGTTTCCTGCTTGGCAATGGCATGTGCACTGAATCGAATCCACTAATTGTTCCACGATTTGCAAACGAGATCGCTTAGGAGCCAAAAGAAAATAAATGAGGTGTTTATTAGAAGGAAGGCTGATTTCATATTCTTCATAAAAGCAAAACAGTTCAGATGCTCAGTGCCATCTCCAGCCCGCCTTTCTGGTTGAGATGTGACTTTGAGCTGCTAAAGCTTTTATTCCTCTGGAGATACTTGTTCAGCATTCAAAGCAGAAAGGCATTATAGCAACTCTGCCATCTATTTTCAGAGTAAACAGGTTTCTTATTCATTAATTACATGGGTCTTCAGATAACACACCGAATTTCCCATTACCTGGACTCTGTGCAGTTTGTTCCCTGCATGCCAGCACACTGCAGACTTTTTATCAAGCAATTCTGCTTCATTTTAATCTGTGATTTATCTGAGGGCCCAGCATCGTTGCCTGAAGGGTATTGTTTAAGTAACAATACTGATGTACACATTCCCACATCAAATGTCAAGGGAGAAGAGGGCTGCTCCAGAGCATGCATGGGCTCAAAGGAAATCATTAAAAGCCACTGGCCTGCAGAAACTAAATTGTATTTGAAAAGAAAAACTAACAACAGACAGGAAGCTACTGGCAACCAGGCATTGCTTAGGAAAGTGGCTCTGAGGGGGAATAGCTCGGTTTCCCCTTACAAACTCTCATCATGGCCCAGATTTCTTTCTTAGGCAGTGACAGACACAAATTTAAATTCCAGTTCATACACACAGCCGCGGTGCATGGATCGGTGTTGTTTGGATTTAATTCTTGTTTTTCCCCAAAGTGCAGCGGCGTCTCACCACATCCCTTTGAGGCAACAGCAAACCTGCCACTGCCGTGGATGGAGCTGGGATTTCACCAGCCTTCCTCACTCCCCGCCAGCTTTGAAGCCACTGGAAATTAGTGCAGCCCCATCAAAAGCAACAACTCCAATTAAAAGCTGTTGAGAGCCTTCCCCACTTTATGTCCCAAATGTGTTTCTGTTAAAGCACACCCTCGAGCAAGCACAGATCAGTCTCAGGAACGCCACAGTTTTGTGACAACAGGAAAAAAGAGATGCTTCATATTCGGTGACTCTGTCTATATTTGTCCAGGAAATAAGAAATATTTATTTCTAGGATGTGATCTGCACTGTGATGCACTTAGAAGCTACTTTTAAATTAAGGGAAGGGCTCAGTGCTATTTAGAAGTGAATCACTGCAGTGCAGGGAAAAAGCAAATCATTAGTTTGGTCAGAAAAATTTTTAAAAGAGCTAATAAAGCAAGACTTCATTATCTCATTCCAGCTGCTCAAAAAACATCAACAGATGCTGCTAGCACGCCAAGGATGGAGGCAGCTTCCAAAGGTGTTGTGCAAAGAGCCCTCAATCCAGCGGAGCAGCAAAGCACCTACACAATTTACATCTGAGGTAATGCCACCAAGTGTTGACTTTGTGGCTCTGATCCCAGAAAAGTTAACACTTCTGGAGACTCCAAGGAGATGGGTACTACAGCTGCTGAAAAGCCCCAGGGTGCTGGCAGGAGCCCACACAGATGCCACTCTCCACAGACACAGCATCTCAAAGAGTTTCCAGCTCTGCATGTACCTGTTCCGTGAGGGAAAAGCACATTTTAGGGAAGTATTTGGGGCAGGTCTTTGAGCCTCACAACATCTCTTTTCCTCCAAGAAGCCCAGCTCTTCAGCAGATCTTCAGGAGCACATGGCACAAAGCTGTTAGCACCAAGCTCTGCAGCACTTCCAAGATAAATGAGCTACATAGGTGCTATTTCTTTAGGAAACCAATACAGAGCAGAGGGAGAAAGGGAAGATACTGTCCTTATTTGGCACCACCCCACTTCGCTAGCAGGCAAAACCACAGCTACTTTAAGTGCATTGTTTTGTTCAAAAATCAGACTATTTTACTTTGCAGCTCCATTCCTGGCTCACCAATATGGTGGCACCTCCAGCAATTAGGAGTTCACTCACAAGTGACACACATCAGCACAGCTGACATTGCCTGATCCAGGCCCAATTCAGGAAACATACACCTAAGAACAGCCAACTAATAGGCTCAGCCTGGATTTTCAGGTTCTTCAGCCCACAACGCCTTGTTGTCCAAGATAAGCTGCAAGTCCAGCAGATCTCACAGATCATCTCTCAGAACAATACAAAATACTCTCATCTTCGGGGAAAAAAAAAACATTTCCAGTGTACTTCACACTAAGGGACAGAGGAATTAGATGGTAATTCATCTGCAAGTATAATTAAACTCTGCAACACTAGGACTTCACTGTTAATTTAGTTGCAGGTCCATGTCATATGTGCAACAAATCATAAACAGGCCTATTAATTTACAACTTTACATATAATATATTCAGAACATAGCATAAAATAGCAGGAATATAGGCAGTTCCATCTAAAACTCTGCAGTTGGTAAATTAAATCTATTTGCAGCAAAGTAAATTGAAAAACATACTGAACTTATTACTGTCTCTGGTTTAATATCTACAAATGGGTTGGATTTCTCTAGGTGAATATTAGCCATATGCACGGAAAGAAATTTGGCTGTTTCCATCTCTCTGCTCACAATATTGCTCTCATCCTGGAGGGGCTAATCAACCCTGACTAGCACTAGGGCTTGGGGTGAATGATGTGGTACATAAAAGTTTCAAAATTTGACTGTCCTCCAAACATTCATAGGAATAAACATTGTATTTTCAAAACACATCAGTGCATTGTAGTGACGCTCCAAGATGTCAGAGGCACAACTGGAAAAAAAAAAAAAAAGGTGTTTTGGTCCATCACAGAAGCATTTAGATGTTTTCATACCCTGGGGACCATCAAACATGCACTCAGGAAGGTCAGGGATGTCCCACAGGCTATTACAGCTGAGGCCTTAGGACACAATGCAGGGCTGAGCAAAAATTTGAGGAGGAAGAAAATACTAATGTAACATCTTTTTTTCCACCCAAGACAGTCTCTAGTGGTAGGATCCCTTCACTCCCAAGCCAGCAAACCCAAAGGCAGTTGGACCAAATGTCTAACCAAGACACCCAGCCTGAGCTGTGCATGGATTTCCTAACTTTAGAGAGAAAATCCAGACCAGTATGTGAGACTGTGCATGAATTTCATTTTCAGAAGAAAAACATCCCCTTTCTCCACCCCCACCACACTGCCCCTGCCTAATGGGCTTTATTTAAACTGGACTCACCAACAGCTCTGCCCCCATCCCCCTTAATACTTTCAATCCATAATGCCTGAAAGGCTCTTTCCCTGGACCTTGCACGGTTTATAGGGTTAATTGAATGCACACTGATCTACTAAGTGTCCATAAGAAGAAGCACCATTCTTTAAGATGTCATTTCTCCCCCCGGCCCCCTCCCCGGCCCCCTGGACAATGCTGCGGGGCTGTGCCCGGCCAGGCTTGGCCCCAGCGAGGTATTGTTCCCCTGCCGGGGGGGCCTTTGGAAAACAAAGCAAAACAAAAGAATCCCTCACATGCCTAAAAAAGGAGACTTCATGCCAGAGCTAACCTTTGAAGATTTATTCCCCGCTGCCCTTGTGACCCAATTCAACCTCCATTACTCAGGAATTCCCCAGACGAGCCCGGAAAGGCAGGGATGGAATTTCGGACTTTCTAACTCATTTGTTTGTGCAGGACAGGGTGGTCTGGCAACCCCAGCCAGACAGGGAGCTCGTGTGCTGGGAGAGGCTTTATATAAATATACATCTGTATTTATAGGTACTTTAGGTATTATATGTCATTATCATGATGATTCCCTCTCCCTCTGCTTAAAATTGCAAATCCTCACCTTGCACAATGTGGCTGGATTTTAATAAGCTTTTGTGTGGTTGCTTCCCTCAAGCCTTAGAATTCACCGCCTACTTTTGGGGCTGGAAACTGGAGGGGAAAAAAAAGAAAGAAAAAAGAGAGGCTCATCTACATTATAAAACTGAAGCATGTTTCTCTTGAGAATATCTCTAGTGGGGTGAGAACTTGGGAAATGCTCTTTTGGGACATCTGCTCCAAAACACCTCTTGCAACAAAGCCTTGGGAGGGCTGCAGGGTGAGTGTGATCCATGATGTGCTGGGCTGGGCAGATCTTAATGCAGGGCCAAGGGAAATGCCTACAGAGATGTATCTGTGCCTGGCAAAAAGTCAGAGAAACCCTAAAGGAAAGACATAAGAGCTATAAAGTCAAGACAGACCCACACCAGGAGCATTATCTCTGCATCACTCTTCTGTCTGCAGATGGCTTTCCCAACAGCACCAGGGGGTTGGGGGAAGAAATCCAATTTTAACACTAAAAACTTGAAGGAAATAGCTTGGGAAGGAGTCATAAAAATGTCACATGTGCCTAGTCTCATTAGTCCAGCAAGGGATGTGTCCCCCACCGGCGTGCCGAACGCAAACCCATACGGAGACTGTGAGTATCCCAGGTCCAATTTGAGCCTCCCAGTTTGAGCCCTGCTCTGCTGGGTGGTCACAGTCCATGGAAGCAAGGCTTTCACAGCCACTGATGTCTGGGGCAGGAGCTGCACCCTCTTTTCAGGGTCCACTTTCTCTCCCTGCACAGTAACGTGTGTGAGCTTTTTGGCCCATATTTTGCTCAGGGCTCACTAATCAGCCATGGTTACCCTTGGACCCTTCCTCCAGGATGGCAAGGGGGATTTTGCATGCCTCAGGTGCTGGGAACAATGAGATCTCGAACTCTGGAGGAAGGGGGAAATTCTCTCCTTGTGGGTAGTGGTAGGTGACAAAACCTGGCTGAATGGAAAATAACCGCCTGGATCTCCTGCTGCCCACCAGGAATGTTCTGCAAAAACAGGTGCAAGCTGCCTACAGAATTCCTCAGTTTTGAAAGACCTCAAGCCAACATCTCCCAAGGTGGAGGGGGACCTTTCCTGAGAATGCTCCCTACTCCAGTCCAACTGCATTGTGCTTGGTTGAGGAAAAATAACGCTCTTAGAGCTGCTGAACACCTCACAAACTGAGAATCCAACAGAACTTTATCTACAGGAGACCTCAGAGACATTTGTCTTGATGAGACATTCCACAGCACAAAATACTGTTCAAAAAGACATGATCCTGCCTGCCTACCTACCTGAGCAGCAAGGCAGGAGCAGAGAGCTCTCACAGGCCATTAAGCCATGACATGAAAATATTCTGGGCTAAATGGAGTTTATACCCCAGCACAGATGTAGCTCTTTGGAGAGCAGGGAGTTGTGGTCTGCTTCCACCACCATCCAACCTCAACAGCTGGCAACACCCTGCTCTTCACTTACAACACCAGAAAGATTTCACCAGCTCATGTGACACTCACAAACACAGTGTTAAATCACTGAAGCTACTTAAGTGCAATAATTAATGATCTTACTGCCATTTGTGTGTTAAAAAGCATCGAATTAGAATGGGACCTTTTGATGTTGGCTTTGAATGAGCACGAATGACTCCAGCAGAGCAGGTTTGAATTCCTCCCCAGGCAGGGCCCGCAGCCCCATCAAGAGACTGCAGGCTTTCACGCTCCACATCAGCGCTGCAGCACAGCTCTGGACTGCCTCAGCAGCATCCCACCCCTCCTATTCCTTCCTGTGCCCTCTGAAAAATGACAGTGATACCGTTCACCTGCTCTGCTGGCCCTGCATGAATTCCCTCACTAATCTGGCATAGTCCTTTGTAGATGGCTGGAGCTGTGCTGATACAGGCCAGCTGGAGCTCTGTTTCATTAAGGGGTAGGTGTTGCTGGGGTCTATGCTCAATACCTAGGAAACAGGCTTGAGAAATGAGGTTATGCACACAGCGTGGTGCTGCACGTGAACTAGTAAAAAGAGCTTTACTTCTGCCTAGTTGCTGCAGCCCTGAGTGACTGCCTGATTACTCCATCTATATACAGTAAGGCTACACTGTAAATATGTCAGCATGGTGTCAAACAGACCTCAGAAGTGGTAAGTACAAGGTGAGACTCTGGAATGTAAAAACAATCCCCCTTTTTTGCTGGTGTCTGTTAAGTACATTGGCTAAATGTCTAAACTGTTATAGGCAAAACCTTCAAAGTGACTGTCACTCAGCACAGCACATCTCAGGTGGATGCAACACAGCCCCACACTGGCCAGGGAGAAGTCATCTGCAAAATCCACTGTACCATTATCCCAATCATTTACAAAATCACAGCAGACACACCAGAAAGCCTCCTGGATTTATTCTAAAACCTCTCTCCCTAGGAAAGACTGCAGAGGCTCTTGAATCCCATGCAGCCAAACCATCCAAGCCAAGCTAAAAAGCCCTGTAAACCTAAAATGCAGAGATATCTCCCAAACAAATACAAAGTAGGCTGAAACACCCTCACTAAGCAAAACTCCATTAAACTCCTGACCCTCCTCATTAAGATAAATGAGGTCTGACTGTCACTTTAACTTGCCACCCTTTCACTTAAAGCTGAGAAGGAAGCAGATGCTTAATTAGCATCCCTCATGGGTGTTCACAGGTCTCAGTGTAAGGAGGAAGCAATCTGCTACTTCTTCAAAATCCTGGGTGACATTCTCCATGCACCGACAGCAATGCACACTGCTGAAGTCTCTGGAGGAACAAAAACTCCAGGTGTGAAACTTGGGCTTTGCTAGGAGCCCATGTCTCACCTCCCTGTCCCAAGGCAGCCCAAGTCAAACACCTACAGCTACAAGGTTCATGTGGTCTCTGTAGCTGTGGGTAAAATTAAAGATTTGCTGGCTCTTAGCCAAGATAACTCATCCACTCCAGTTACAGACCCAGGAACTGAGTATTGTACAGACAAAAATTCCCATACACTAATAGATGTGCAGTAAAAATAACCCAAACAAATAAATAAATAAACAAAGAAACCTCACTAAACCTCCCCAAATCTGTTTTCAAAGCTTTTTAAATGCCAAGGGTTTAAACCACTCATTTGAAGACCAGCAGCTACAAGGTGACTGACACAACCCACAAAACTCAAACAACAAATGATGTGTATACAATGAGTGGAAAGCTTCAGTCTGTTTTCAATCCTACAAAGACAACTTGGATTTAACACCCTCATGAATTTCCCTGTGAACTTGCATCTTCCAGTACTACTCATCCAAATATCAGGAAGGAATTACTACTAGAAGCACTAAGAAGGAATAAGAAATCCCCAAGGTGCCAAGACTGTCTAAATAAGTCACCATTTGAAGAGCAATTCAGCCATTCTTGTTCCCACCTGACAAGACACTCAGTGACTTTCTCCAGTGAAAACACAGCAAGTCTCCAAGTCAGAAAGAGCAACAGATTAGACCCCTTAGGAAAAAGATAAAATGGACTATTGGATGTTAAAGAGTCCTTGATTTGAGGATGGGATTGCAGTTCAATTTTATCAGCTGCTCAATAGGTACATTTAGTGAACCACATTTCTCAACTCAGGAATTAGCATTAAACTGGGAGAAAACAAAGCAATTTGATATAAAAACACATGACTGGAGCAAAATAGCATGGAGACCACTTTGACCTCCACAACACCATGGAAATTTGCAGCTGAACCCATACAGAAGTCCACAAATACCCTGGATTAAAATCCCAAAATGTCACCTTTAAGCACCCCCCCCCTTTATTTTCCATTAAAAACTCCTGGTTGTGTAAATTGGATTCAAATGAACGTATTTACATTTGCAGTAGGAACCTGAAGTCAGGCTGTCAAAATGTCACTCTGTCACTCATGTTTTCATCGCACCCCGTCACAACACCGAGATGTTTCACTCACCGCCTCGACAGCCTCCTTGGACACAAGGGAATGAGTGGCAGGAAGGAAGGACGGCTGCTGGGAGGGTGTCTCGTAAGGATGCTCTAGTGGAAAAGTGTTATTTGCCTGTGAATTCTGGCACGCCAGGCTCTTATTGTTGTTGGCTTTCAGCCAAGTACTGCCAGGACACAAAAAGTCAATTTATGTCGGGATTTTCATTGACTCACTACCGCTCGTCCCTCATGGTTTTGGGGCAGCTTATTATGGAAGCTGGCACTGGCTAAAAGAATACTTACTTTTCATGTAACCATTCATCCTAATTAACAGCATGCCAGGATGGAAAGTAAATTACAGCAGGACAAGATCATCTTCACTGTGAAAAATAGTGTGCTATTAATCTGGGACAATCTACTGTACGTCAAGGATTACATGATTCCTCTCATCTTCATTTAAAAAAAAAACCCTCAGGGAAAAAAACCAATTCTCTAAAATCAAACAGTTTAGAGCCATAAAATCCCACTCTTCCACATGAAGTTTCTGAAGGCAGTAGAAATTTCCAGAACGAAAATAAATCCCAAGTAGGACCAAGATTTACTGCTTGAGGTTCAGCATTCAAGGGAAAGCATCACTAAATTAATACTTTCTGTTCTGTAACAGGATGCTCATGGTACACTGGACATGAGGATATTTGCATCAGTCGCTACACAAGGACAGGGCAATGATGAAGAACCTAATCCCATTTCATCTGGTTTGCGTTCCCAGAAGTGTTCTTTCCAGGCTCTCCTTCCAGATCTTTTGGGTAGCAGCTCCCAAACATTTTGGACTCAACTTCAGAAAGCAAGTCAGAGATGCACATGGGATGGTGTGAGACCAACACTGTAGAGAAGACACTCATACAACCCAAGGGCAGAAATTCACCTCTTTTTCGGTTACTACCTGACAGATATTCCTGCAGAAAGAAACATCCAACTGCTGCCTCTCAGGACCCTGGTTTCACTTGTCTTCAGGAAAAATACCACCAATGCCAGAATTACTGCGATAGGCTAAGGTTTTTCAGCTCCTGTCTAGTTGCCTGCCATGCCAGAGCAGTCTGCTAGCTTTCCTGGCCCTATGCTGGGAAGAAAAGCTGGAAAACAGGATGTTTACAGTCTCCAAAACCAGGACACAAGCCAAATTATCTCTTAGGAATCACCTCTTAAGCCCAGGTTCTGATTTTTTAAACATAGCTGCTCCCAGTCCAGAGATGGAAGCACAACCCATGCACCAGAATATCCAATGTTTAACTTTTTTTTTTTTTAATAAAAAATTCTTATTCTCAATACCCCTATGTTGCTCTTTTCTCTGAACCAGCTATTTTGGACCCTATCAGAATCAGGAGATTGCATTAACCAGAGCAGATGTACTAACCCATCAATTCTGCACTCCTCTGAGATGTTGCCTTCAAACTCATTATCCAAAGCCTAAATTGCCAGGAATTAGATACCTTCACTCTGCATATCAGCAGGAAAAGGGGGAAGGAAAAAAAAAATCAAATACAATTTACAAGCCCACAATCTAATTAGGAGAAAAACTTCCAGTCCTGAAGCGTTTGTCAGTTTTTCATCCTGCAAAATGCATACTAATCCCCTCTCCCTGCCTGCTGCCTGGGATTGCCATTACTCCACTTCCACAACATGCCAGGAATGATCAGCATTAGGCCTTCCTAATGTGTCTCCGAAACAATAGCAATTACAGAGTCGTCCATTCATATCTAAAGGCTTACAGACTACAACTTCCCTCAGGAGGCTAAAGACATTTCATCGAAGCAATTATATTTATGTAGCATTAAAGTACTTTCTTTAAAGCCACGGCAGTCACCTTTTTGCATTCAAAGCAGAGCAGTAAGGAGGAGCCCTCTCACCCCATCCAAACTCCTCCAAGCATTTTTTTTTTGCCTGTTTAAAGATTGCTAACACACACACACCTTGGGGGTTTGCTGCCTTATTTTTAATGTTATTACACTCCTTTCCCCAAGGGATCTGACATGCAGATTGGAGCCTATTTACATGACAAGGGACCAGAATGGAAGAAGCTCATCAGTTTATTCAGCTTTCCCAGCTCTCATCATGTCATCAAGGAGCTTCTGATGTCTGGCAATGCCATGAAGCCCGAACTTCCAGGATTTCACAGTTCTGTCAACCTTAGCTCTCGTTATGCTAAAAGCAAAATGTTTTCAAGCTTCTTTTTTTCTCATGAATCACAAATGCTGGGAACATTTTTAAAGTGCATCAGCTAAAAGTCAATGGGCAACCTAAAGGAAATAATAATTTCTTATTTTTTAATATCAAAAATCCAGAGCAAGTGTTATGATTTTGGGAGCGAAGAGACAGCTCAGACCAGGTTTTTAACGCTGGAAGCTGTGTCAATACAGATCATTTATTTTCCACTCTTCCACCTCAGAGCAAAGCAGCTCCCTAGAAATATTCCACCTATGAATTTCACGGTATGCCTCACAAAATCAAAACGTGAAGCCTTGGCGTGACGTCTGAAATCTCTGCCATTCAACAGCTGATGATATTTTCCCTTTGAGCCGCACCAGCTGCACTCCACCGGCACGCCTGGCTCGCGCGGGGCTGCCCGTGGCAAGTTTGGCATCCCGGCTTGAAAAGACATTTCCTTCCAAGCAAAGGCTGTGCCTAGCTCTGGTACAGAGCGGGGATTTTTTTAGTGCTTGAGACACTAATAAGAGGAAGGGATTCCTCGTGTTTGGCCAACATTTCCTTGGATCTGGGCTCTCCACCTTCCTTCCTGAGCTCTTTGTGCTGGCAGGCAAGAGCCATCACGACTCCACACAGGGGTGCTGCCCAGCTCGTGACCTCAGAAGGATCTCCCTGCAGCTCTCCTGTGCTTTTGGGGTAGGGAAACCACCAGCTTTGAATTTTGAAGCTGGCAGAGCACCTTGCAGGTGTGAAACCTTACCCCATCCCTCCTGACTCCCTGAGTTCTGCTGCGGATGCTGCAGGCTGGACCAGCTCCTGGCCGCTTTGCCATGCTGCAGCCAAGCATTCTCCTGGCCTAAGGATGAACTTGTTGCCATGGCAGGAGTCGAGGCATGCGTTGCGCTGCCGGCATGGCGGCGAGCAGCAGCTCGGAGGGACGGCTGCTCCGCCACAACGGCTTTTTGTTGTTCCTTTCTCACAGTGAGCCCGTCCTCTCTCCGTGCTGGAGCAGCCTGGCAAAACCCAGCTGACCATGAAGCACAGTAGCACTGTGGCCGAGGGCCCAACACTGCTTTTCTCTGCTGCAAACTCTTCCTCTTCCCTGCCTGCTGCAGGGCACAGCATGGGAAAGCCAATCCCATGGCACAGGTGAGCGTCTCACTGCACAGACAGGACATAAAGGGAAGCCGAAGTTTTGAGGCAGGAGCTCTGGCAGACAGAGATTTTAAGAGGGGAGATAGCATCACTCCAAAAGGAGGTTGTCCCCAGCTAATGCATTTCCTCACTGCTGCTGGAATGTTTGCACAGGACAGGCTTAGCTTGGCTGCCTTTTAAAACTCCCTTACAGCTTTGATTAGCCTTGCTAAAACTAAGGGCATCTCTCTTTCACACACTAATTAAGGACAGGCTCAGAAGAGGCCAGTATCCCTCATTGCTGCAGATTTTAACAAGAAGAAATACAAAGGTAGACTTAAAATTAAAAGCAATGCTCCTTCCTGAGCAGTGGTTTCAGTGCCTCAGAGATTACAAGCCAGCCCCGCTCTGCGTGTCAGCAAGCCTTTCCAAAATAATGAGCTTGCTTCCGTCCCAAGCAGCTCCTGTTGCACTGGAGAAATGAGCAGAAAGGTATTATGGGCTCACACTCACCAGATGGATGTCCTGCTTTGTTCTCCGCTTACTGAAAACCCTACACATACAGTTTGGATTATCTTCATTGTAATTCTAATCACCACCTCTCAGTTAGGGAAAGAGGGAGAAAGGGAGGGATCCTTGCCTCTGTCAGGAGAGCTAATTAAAAGTTGTGAGTCATCCAGACTTCTCCACACATTGGAAATGCTTTTGGAAGTTCAGGTAATCTCTCATTCTTGGGAGAACCTAGTTAGTAAAAGAAAAATTAAGCAGGCTCCCCTTGGGCAGGGAGCTGTAGGAGAACAAATCCATTTTCTGCACGCACGGGATGCAGCAGTGTGAATCATCGAGGTGCTTCAAACACATGCAAACCACTGTCTAAAGCAGAAAGGTTCATACATGTTTCCCAGCACAGCAACACAAACACTTCCCGTGCACCTCCACCATGCCAGCTTTTAAAACTCCTTCTCCAAGAGGCTTTTACATATGAATATATATGGTGCAGGGACTTCTGTTTTCCCATGAAAGAACTTCTGACCCCTCTGGCTGGTACCCGGATGGTTAGGCACAAGCTCAAAGGTCTCAGAAAAGTCAGAGCCAGAAGGCTCATGAAAATCGACAGCTGGCAGCGGCGTGAGGTACACGCAGTGCCCCAACTCCTCAGCCCTGATTAGGCACAGAGCAATCAGCACCGAGCAGCCGCCCGGAGGCACCCGGCCTCCCTGGCCCCACTGCGGTGGGAAGGAGCTGCCTGTGCTGGTAACGAGCTCTGACAGCTCCAAGTGGGGTGAGGGTCCCCCGCACCAGCTGGGCAAGGACAGTGTGCAGGCAATGGGCCCCCAAACCCAATAGGAATGGGGATCTGGGGAGGACCAGTGCCACCATCCCTAATTCCTAGAGATACACAGTTGTCTGAGATCAGTAGCAAGAGCCAGGCTTCCCAAGGCATCAACCAGCACACTGCTTTGGCAAAACAGTCAAGTCTGGATCCTTTAAGTGTAGCACCCAGACTCTGTATTTAGGATTTTGACCAGTCCCTGTCATTTAGAGGTGGTGAGTGCCTGCAGAGCTTGAGCCCTTGTGAAGGTCTACAGCACCCATGGATGTCCCAAGGGACAAGAAAGCTGTTTTCTCTTTGGTCATGCAAAAAAGCTTTAAAAAAAGGATCATTTCTGCTGTTATCTTTCCAATGGCCAGTCCAGAATGTGAAGACTTTTCTTCTCTTTCCCCTCCCTTTTTTTTGAGAGACAGTTCAAGCTGACCCCCGTGGGGCCCTGTCTCTTCTCCTGAGCATTAGGGTCACTAATTAAAGATGCAGTCAGGACTTTCCCTACCGCCCCTTTACACATTGTCTTGGGAAACTGTGGTGAGCTGGACACGGATGCTGCTCTGAGGAAATGAAGTGCCTTGGCAAGCGCCCTCACCTCAGACAGAGCTGCCATGCTGGGGCCCAAAGGGCCCCATGCACTGCTTGGCCATTCAGGCCATTCAGGCAATGTCACCACAAGAGCCCAGGACAAGAGCAAACCTCTGGACTGAGGCTGAAAGTCCCACTGCCCTCTGGGGAAGATGCTGAGCTGCAGGGAAAAATATGTTTGTGGGCAAACAACACCAAATAACGAGGGAAAATGAGATGGACTGCTGCTTCCACCTGATCATTTTGGAGATTTGATCGGTACCATAAATCTGTTTGGATTCAAATTCATTTAGGCTTTGCTTCATGGGAACTCCGAAGGCCCTGGAGAACTTCTCAGCAAAAGAATGCTCCAGCTGATGTTCCTACATTTCTACCCAAGGCACATCCAATCAAAAATAGACACAATTTTACCAAAGCCATCTGCAAACTAATTTTAACTTCCACAGCCTGGGCACCTGGACATTTGCAACCAGCCCATCCCAAATACACATTAGTCCTGACTTTTTGTTGTCAGCGAAGGCTTAGGAAAACTGGAATCACACTTTTGCAATGCTTAGTGAAGCCACGAATCCAGCTTGTGCAGTCTTGGTTTTCCTTGTCCTCCTTCCTGAATCCATGACATTCTCCTTGATGAAAGTTCACTGTGTCCCTTCCCTTTCTGACACCTCCAAATCAGCGTTCCTCTGAGTCTCAGCAAACAGTGCAATCCTTGGTAGGGTGAACTATGGCTTGGGATGAAAATGGGCATCATCCTGCCCACAGAGCTGGGCAGGGAATGCCATGCACTGCACTCAAAAGCCACAAGGCAACCTGCAGTGCCATGCTCCAAGATGGGCAAGGCGATTGAAGAAACACAATCTCCTGCTCCTGCTCAAAAACATGTCACAGGGATCAGCCATGACTTGATCTGGCAGGTTTGCTGTTCCTGCCCTTCCCAGGCACAGCAGGCAGGAAAATGCTTGGTTTTTCCTTGATGAATAAGCACAGAAGAATCGATCAAATGCAGCGGAGTACAATGCTACAGCTGAAGTATGCACACACTGAACTTCTCTGCTACTGCAACACCACCCCTCATTTACACATCAGCAGCCTAAAACTATCTCTTTTGTACACCCAAATTGATCCTCACTCTTAATTAGTGCTCTCAGTTGCAGCAAAATTTCATTTGTTTCTTCCAAATGTGGCTTGATCCATTGTCCCGCTCCCTTGACCTGTGAAAATTAGTCATTGAGCTCAGTGACAGTGGTAAGTGCAAAATGCAGCATCAAAGGGACATAATGGGGCCTCTCAGGACTGACAAAAAAACACCATTAATCAAGGCATGCTCAAGAGGTGCCAGCTTACTTAGGCATGTGAGTGGAGCAGGAGTGCAGGCCCTCCCTCAAAAGGCAGAATACAGAGGGATGCGTGGGTGCAGGAGAACCCCCCCTGCCCCAAGAACTGCAGTCTGCCCCACACACCCAAGCACTGCTGCTTCATGGGCAGATGGCCTCTGTTCTGTATGTCCCAGGCATTTGTACACCTGCTTACCAATAGAGGTTAAGGAGATGCACTTTTCCAGGCTGCTCCCTAGCTTGGAGAGCAGGAATGGAGCTCATCTTTAAAATGCTCTTTAGAGCTCTGCTTTAAGCTCGTCTGTGGCCTCTACTCTATCAGGAATGATGTCCAGGATGCACACCAGATCAGGAGGGAGATGTCAGCATCTGCTTTTCCAGAGCTAACACAAGAGTCTGCAGATTCACAGACGTAAACACATGACACTGTCCCTCCAGTAGCACCTTGCACTGACCCCCTTCTGTGATACCAGAACCAAGCTAAGGAGGAAGACACAAACTGCACAAACAGACCAGAGAGCTGTGGTGCTGGGGAATTATACCAGGGATCAGGACCCAAGAGACCTATGGAGTAACCTGCACAGGTACAAAAAGATAGGGCAGTCCTACAGTCAGTGAACTTTCAGGGCAGCTGAAAGGGTAAGGGACCAATTTTAGCTGGTCTGGCAGAGAGAGTTTTAACATCAGAAAACCAAAGCAAACAGGTAAATCTCTTCAAAATTCCAACCTCAGTAACAAATAGTGTGTTTAAACCCTCTCCTGCAAATCCATGTCATTAAACAGAATAACTTGGACTCAGCAAATCCAAATGACTCTCACTTTCAAGGTCCTGCATTCAGAAGCCCACAATGGAGAACAATGAGGTGGGGAAAAAGCTGAGGATCTTGACGCCGCATTCAGGAGGCCATCTGGTCCGGCCAGCACAGCCAGCGCTGGGAACGGGCAGCGTCGTGGGCTGAGATTT
The DNA here is from genome assembly GCF_024509145.1 of Vidua macroura. NCBI lineage: Eukaryota > Metazoa > Chordata > Aves > Passeriformes > Viduidae > Vidua > Vidua macroura. Next base: position 19,864,436 of record NC_071582.1, read on the forward strand.
AATCCGAGCCACTTATTGGGTGACCTCAGGCGAATCGTTTGACCTCCTTTTGCCTCAGTCAACCCAACTGTAAAATTGGGTTTAAAGCAAGAACCTCTCTGAAAACCATATGCTGTGCCTAGGAGGAGTGGGAGCAGACTCCCTTCCCAGCAACAGGGCTGCCATGGTGGGTAAAGCCAAAACCAGAGCGGAAGAGGAGGTGCATGGTCAGATCCAGCATCCCTTGGTGTCAGGAAGCTCTGGCTGATGTCTCTCCCAGGGCCCATCCTGCCAGCTCTGGGAAAGCAGCTTTGGCACCTATGCAGGGACTCGCCCATAAGAAGGGATTTGTGAGGTCTGACCTCACTAATATCATTACTGCACCCAAAAGCCCCAAACATTCAAAGAAAGGTCCTCAAAACCCAATCTCAGTGGTTACTCTCTAGATCAAGAGCATCGATTGCTCTGGTGATACGCCCCACAAAATTGACTCCTCACACAATCCTGCCAATGAACAGTGGCAGAAAAGCAGCTCCTCTCTCACCTGGGCCCCAGTCTGGCCCCAGGACTCCTTGGAGAGAAACAACAGTGCAGAAGAAACACCATGGCCAGCTAACCTGGCTCGCTGATAAACACAAAACAGCAGCTTGGCCCCTCAGGTGTTCACAGGAGCGTGCAAATCATGGCACTGACTGTAAACACATCCTGGCTTCAGAGAAGGGAAACTGAGGCACAGCAGGTGCATGGATGTCACTGGCCACAACACAGCCAGCTGGGACTCTTGTAGGGAAAAATGAGAATGCAAGCCATATAAGCAGAGACCTGCCCTCCTGACTAAAATAATATAGGAGAGTGGCCCAATACTTTGAGGAGAGGCTGGAGCAGAGCAGCAGGCAGAGGGACAAGCAGGGTACAAGCACACAGGGCTGGGCACTGGGCTGTCCCCAGAGGACTGCCCATGCAGGTATCACAGAGCTTCAACCCACCTTAAAAAAGAAGCAGAGAATTGCCTCATACTGCAGGTGCAGGCTGCAGAGATGTCAGAACTTTCTCAGTTGTGCTCCAAGAGTTAATTGAGACAAATAACTCAACAGTGCTGCCATTAATGAAATTCTTCTGATATATTTCCCCTGAGCTTTCGATAAATGACTAAGTGACATTACTGCCTGCAGTGCAAACCCCCTATATGAGAGATAACGCTGCCGGAGCTTAAGGTTGGCGCATCCACGTTAGAAGCCTTGGAAAGAAGTGCAAGATGATATTTAAATAACTATCACACTGCTAAGAAATGAGCAGCCAAAAGAAATATGGTCTTATAATATGCTCAAGTCTCAGGATGAATCCTGGCTGTTACATGCAGACGCTGAAATGCAGTGGGTGGTAAGTGACAAACTCTTTTAATCCTGCAAATCTACTAAAATTCCCAGTCAAATCTCCAATTTTCCCCTGGTGACTCCTATATTTGTACATTTGTTTTGCAGCACACACAGGGCCAACTGTACTGCAACAGTACAGATGTGAGAGGCAGCGTCATGTGAACCAGCATGTCCTAGGGGCAGCCAAAAGAGCTGATGGAGGGAAATAACCCACTCACCCATCATATCCATCTCCTGGAAACCTCTCACAGTGTTTCTGCTTTACTTAATTTCTTTTGCTTTCCTTTTTTTCCCTTTAGTAATTCCTCATGGGTATTTTTCCCCTCTGAGACCCACTTCTGCAAGCCCAGAATTTGCTCTGGGCTTGCCATAAGCACTCAAAGCACAGACAATATAAAAACATCACTGGTATTAGGGCTGAGCCCTTCTGTTAAGCATTGGAGAAGAAAGGGCAATAGGTATGAGCAGAGCCACAACATGGGGGGGAAACTTGGTACATAACACCAAGAGTTAAACTGCAATAAAATTCAAATGACAATTACTGGGAGTAAAAGGAAGATGTCTCCAGAGCTGTAACTGACACCAGGGCAGAACTTTACCTCCAGCACATTTTGCACCAGTAAAACAAGGAGTCACAAAAGTATCCCACTTCCAAATGCAAAAACAGATTAACTTGTCCTAAGCACAAGCCATAGGTGGGGCTCTGCTGACAACACAGATACTGTACAGGCACAAGAGAAACCAACAGCAAACCCACGTGTTTAAGGTCTGCCTTGATGTTTTGAGCTGAGACTCGCAATCTGCATCCGAACAGTGGCATTGCCCAGGAAATACCTTGGTGACAACTTTGGTGCCACCTTATTTAAACCTTAATTTAAAATGCTAACTTCATAATGAGTGGAACAAAACTGTGTAAAAACATTTCCCACTCTAATCCTGGTTTGATCCCCCCCAGTATGGCCTTCTTTTGTAATTACATCCCTTTGTGATCTCACTCTAATGCCTTGTATTGTGACCCATAAAATAATCAGCCCCCTTTGTCTCTCCCTAATCCTTTTAGACTTCCTTCTTGTCTCTACACTCTTATAAATGCTGCCATTATTTGGGCTCAGCAGCTCTTCCCACCACCCCAGAGCCTGGAAAGGGGGCTGCAGGTTAAACCCTGAATATATTCTGTGCAGAGGAGCTGAAATGATGGGAAGATCTTTGGTGCTTTAAAATCTCTGTGATTCCCAACCTCCTCCCCTAGCCACATAGCTTGGCAAGGAAACCAACCTGCAAGTTTGCACGTGCACTAGCCCTCCCCACTTCTATATCTTGCTGATGACCTGAAGACCTTTGGCCTCGAGGTCACAGTGGCCAGTGTGTTTGTGGGGACAGCATGCTTGTCCCCAGGCTGGGCGAGGGGAGCTGCTGCTGCTGTCTGCAGGGATCCGTGCATGCAGAGAGGAGTCACAGCATCTGCCTTGCCCAAGCTATCAGTTCTGCCCTCCTGCTGGCAGGGTAAGTGCCATGGACAGCCACACACAGTGGGATGGAGGAGCAGAATTTGGGACAGGATGCAGAAGGAAAGGGGGTCAGGGAGAAGAGAAGAGCACAGGGATGTGTTCTGCTATGCTTAACTACAAACCAGTCACCCTGCTGCAAGACATAGTGAAGAAAATGTCTTTACAAGCTCAGATCTGTCCAGAGTTATTATCAGGTCCTGCAGTACTTCAAATACTGGGCAGGTCGAATTCACCAAACTCCAAGAAATCTAAACTCCAAGAAATCTCTTTGGCTGTAAATTGCACCATTGACTTAATTCCCCTTGTTCCTTTTTTTGGTGTGTGGGTTTTTTTTTTTTGTTGTTGTTGTTTTTTTGTTGTTGGTTTTTTTTAGGGGATTTTTTTTTTTTTGTGGGGTTTTGGTTTGGTTTTTTGTTTTGTTTTTTAGGGTTTTTTTTTAAGCATCAGATCAAACAGGGAAAACTGCTACTCTCAGTCAGGATATGTGCAGAGCCTGATCTGATACCCAGTTTGATGGTGATTTCCAATTAGTGGTAACTGCTTGTTATTGAGTGATATAATCAATGGGTCTTACTCCACTGGCTGGGCTGTGATTTATGATGATGTGGAGCCAGGTCCATCAAATTACAGCATTGGCAAAAGGAGCTGGAAATGCCACGAGATGACACAATCAGAGCAAGTGAGTGTTGCCGCAAGTGAGGCCAAGTTAAGCAAAGGGTGGTGATGAGAAGAAAGGTGGCTGTGTTCTGGGGAGCCCACCTTCCTGAGGAGTGGACTCTGGATGTTAAAATTGCTGAGAGGGTATCTTCATCCACAGAGAGCCAAAGCATGTTCAGCTTCTGGCATGCATAGGGGAAATCCAGCTCCTCAGAGACCTGTGAAAACACAGCCAAGCGGTGCCTCCAGAGAACATTCTGACTATGAAACTGATTTTAATTAAGACAGCTTGGAGTCATGTGAAACTACGAAACTGTCACTGAGAGACAGAAAAGATCTGTATTCAATAACCTGATCAGATAATAAAAACATGTTGCATTCCACAACCTTCTAAACTAACACACCAGGGTTTGAACAGACACAGAAACAGCAACTGAAAGAATTCCAGCCGGGGTGTTAGGCAGAGGGTAGGAAAGTTGAGGGCCTCCCTGCTCAGCTCAGTCACACGTAGGCTTCTCGCACACTTGTGCTTGTTCAAAAAAAAAGTTACACTACAAAAATATTATCAATGTTTTTAGCACCTGATCAGCCAGTCCACAAACCACCCAAGGTCCGCTTCCTTCCGCTGAGTATCTTTGATTAATAATGGTGACATACAGAAACACCCCAGAACTTAATGAAATCAATTTACTGAGTTAATTTTTAAGAGGAAGGGTTTAAGACGCACCCCCTTGGTGAGGAAACTGCCAGCACCTTGAGCCCATCAGGGCTGAGAGCAGCATATTCTTCCAGTTAAATTTCACTCAATGCCAAGTGTTGAAGTCAATTTGAAACATAAAAATATGATATCCAGCCCACATTTCCTGAATGCAAATATGTACATTCCTCTGAGCCAAGAAGATTATATTCCAAGCAATAACACAAAGCCCGGGTCTGTAACGGTGATACGAGACTAACAGCCTGCCTTTGAAGACAGCGAAAAGTGCAACAGAGCTCTCGAGGGGCTCCACTCTGTCAGATCTCTTTTATTCCTCTGTAGCACAGCCTTGATCAACTTTCAAGATTTTTGTTTGTGAAAGGTTTTTATTTCTCCTTTGCTTTTGTGTTCAGATGTCAGGCTCAGAGGGAAGAAGAGATCAGCACTGGGATGAGGTTTTACCCACCGGCAGTATTTACTCTGCTTCGCAAAGGTCTGCTTAGCGCTTGGGTTTTTTTCCCTTCCAGGCAGCCAGCACCCATTCCTTCGATGCAAAGGTCCCTAAAATGGGGATAATTACCCTTCTGCTTTGACTTGCTGACTGGGACTTGGAGCAAGGAAAATCACTGTCTCTTGTGTGTAACCACCCTGAGACTTGGGGGCTCAGGGTACAACTGTGATTCACTCTCAGGAGATTTCATCTACGATTAAGCAGAGTCCTAAGTGCAAGTGTGTGTTCCTGCGGCTCAGGCACAGCAGGGCAGCTTGCCCTGAGCAGCAGGTTACATTTGCCCACAACATCCTGTTTTATTCCCTTTATTTGCACGCACCTGTGGCATCAAGGCCGGGGGGGCTCTCTGTTTGTGCTGGCTTCACCCAGACCTCTTGTCAGGGCTGGCAACAAACCAAGCCTGAAGCTAGAATAGAGTCCAGAGCATTTCAACATGATCCCTTTTTCATTTTGATTCATGTGAAACTATGAAACTATGGCTACAAAAGGAAATACTATTCAGGGACACACAGCACATCACATACATATTGATGCAGGAGCCAAGATAACAGTGTTTATTGACAATCCACAATCTCAAAGGTAATTCCTATGGCTCTCATGTCTCCAGTTTACAGGTCCAAGAAGTTTGGCATTGTGCTTGTGCATGAGTCGGCTTCCAGCTCATAAATGCCAGAGCCATTCACCAAAAGTGCTCCAAGGTTTAGCACCACAAGACTGACAAGTTTGAGATCCAGCTGCTAATCTGGCACGGCCCCAAAGCCCTTGGCTCCTGGACAATGTCACTTCTTACACTCCTGAAAAGCTAGGTTTGCAGATGGCCACTTCATGTACTGGGGAATTGTTATACACAAGGGCTGGAGTGTTCCCTTGGTGGGCTGCCAGCCGGCCCTGGCACTGCGGGGAGTGGGCGGCAGCGTTCCAAAAGGCCCCCCCAGTTTGGGAAATGCAGACAAGACCTCAGCCCCAAATTGTGCCTTAGACTTTTCCTGCTTTGCACCAAAAAATCATAGTGATATTTGCAATTGCAACAGAAGCATTAGTAAGTTGCTTGCACAGAAAGAAGAGCAGTAGCCATCTCCCAAACAAGTTGGAGAATCCTTCAGAAAACTTAACAAACCAGTGTTCCACCAGGTCTCGCAGGTGTACCACACACCCCTCCTCACACTCACATGGAAATTACATCCAGCAGCAACTTCTGCTTGAATGCAAAAAGAATCAGAGGCTGCACTCCCAGAGCCCCCAGACAGTCTGTGGGCAAAGAGAGCCACCAACACAACAGGGACAGAAACCACCACGGACCCCCCAGTTCTGCTGGGTGTCAGTCCTGGGACAAACACCAACCAGCAACCAGTGCTGACAAGGGAGAACCAGGAGATCCAACAGGACAAACGGCTCTGGCCAGGACAAAGCAATGGGCTAACGTCAGGAAGTGTGCAGAGCTGGAGTCACAGCCTGCCCTGGAATTCTTCCTCCCCCACCTTTAAATTTCATTCCCTCACTGGCATTTTCATCTCTCTCCTCCTCCAGGCTCCCCCATCAGACAATCTGTCTGGTGTTGTTAGCCTTGCCCCCAAAGGCACTGCCACACCAGATAGTAAATAAGATCTTGCTGCCTCTACACTGCTAGCATTAAATAACAAAATGAAAGATACCATGACCTTCAGGAGGTCTTCGCCTATGGTTTGGGAAGTGCTGCCTGCCAAGCAGAGCCCAGCTGTGCCGCACAGCAAAGGGGCTTCCAAACTCACCGCAGGAGATACACAAACCACAGACGACTTCACCACATGATTTTAATGTGACTTACACCTCCAACACAGAGAATTTGCTGTTGGAAGGTGGCTTTTAGTTTTCTACCCAAGAAAGCTGATGAGCTTTTCTCTCACATTTGGACAGCTACATAGATTAGATACCAGCCAGATTTTGACACCAGCTCCAGGGTTTTTCTCTCTTCCCTCTCTTTAATCCCCGCTCCATTAAAACCCAGCACCCACCATGCTGCCCTCCTGCTTCCCAACAAAGCCAGTGCCCCTTGTGGGATTGCCCTGTGAGGTGGGGGTGGGACAGTGTCTGTACTTACTTGCTGCCTGAATCTTCGCCTTCCGGCTCACCAGCAGCCCGTAGTGGTTCTGTGCCATGCAGTCGTACTCGCCTTCATCCGAGGACCCATCTCCCCGGACCCTCTGGAAGCGGGAGACGTAGAGAGACCCGTTGGCCAACATAAAGGCGTTCTCACTGTCCACGATCATCACGCCATTCTTCCGCCACGTGATGGTGATGGGCTGGATGCCCTCCACCTGGCAGTAGAGGATCAAGGGTTGCTCCTGCACTGCTATGTCATCACTAGGCTCCACAACGAATGCCAGTTCAGAGGAACGGCCAAAATCTAAAATTAAGAGAGTAGGGCAGAGTTAGCAGCATGTCCAGGAGCAGCAGCAAGAGTCAACTGCTATGGCAGGAAACAGGGGATTATGGAAATATTTTGAATGTGCTACAAACTGCAAGTGTTTCCGAGAAATACAAAACCCACAGGAGGTAGGCTTTGCCTCCCAAGACTTTACTCTCTGAACCTCAGGGTACAATTTCTTAAAGCACAACCACAGGCAAAGTCCTTCAAGGCTGCCTTTGGAGGCTCCACTGAAGGGGACAGGCAGGCACACCCCTCCAGCGGTTTGCAAAACCCTAGCTGCACTCCATACTCCCCTGAAGATTGCCTATTCACCTCCCATTGCAGGTGCGCAGCATCAGACAATTAAAACTTGCACAAGCATAGGGCGTCAGCCATTCCCCGCCCAGGAGAAGTGCACACCAGTGTTGGGAAGCCATTCCTCTCTCCACATAACCAGGCAGAGGGGCTGTGCCGTGCCCCAGACCCGTTTGCAGCACAGCCGGCGGGGGCGAAGGGGGGATCAGCAGCTCCCGATTCAGACCATATTGCCACCGGCATCTTCCCGACACTCCTCCCGCTTGGCAGAGCAGGAGGCTGTTTGCCTCTCGCACGCAACACCGTGCCCTTCTGTCGCTTTGGTCTCTCTCACGCTGTAACAGGCAAAGCATGGTGCTATTCAGCCCTTAATGAAGAGCAAGTTAAGCACCAAAATACAAATGCACAATGTTCCGGCTCAGCCACACAAAAGGTTTCTTGCAAAGCAATTACGCTAAACGATGTCCATGAGAGATAAGTTATTGCAGAATTTGTACCAACAATAGGGAAACCCTCACTTCCCTTGACACAGATACATCCTAATTTACTTCTTTTGCCACAAGAACACGTTTAAACGCTGTGTCCTTGGCATGTTATGCTTCACTTGGTCACAGCACACCTTTTGAGGGTATAATTTGCCCTACAGTCATGATCAGACACTACAGAAGATGACATAAATAGAACTATTGCTTAAAGATTGGCCAAAATATATGCAGACATGAAAGACAAAAAGGGACCAAGAAACAGGAGTTATATAGATATTTGAAGGCTGTAAATGCAGGGATGGAGGTGAACTGAGTTTTTTTAAAGAGGAGCAATGGTGAAGAAATTCCAGCAGAGTAAGAAAACTACAGTTTCATCCAAATATCGAGAGAGAGCCTTTCCAACAGTTCACTTCTGCATTGGTCCTTCAAGGCTGGGGTTTCCCAACCTGTGATAAAGCTTCTTTCCTCTTTCACAGGTTCAGGGGAACCAACTCCACAGATGCTCACAGAATTGGGATGCACACAAGCAATATCTCTTGCCAAACACCGGCCACAGCACAGGCTTTGTAATGCCTGTCCCTCATACAGACCCCACCAAGGACAGGATCCCCCCACATTAGACTCAAAAGCAGGGTGGAGAGCAGACTGTTAATGCATAGCAAGAATAACAGAGATGAGAAGAGGCAGTTACACTAAAGAAAGAGAAGAAAAAAAAGTCTGTCTTTTCTGCTCTGCAAACCCAGTGAGATTTTTTTTCTTTCTTTCTGTAAATCCCCACTGCTTTCTACGGCAACTTAAATTGGATTACAGGGGATAAACATTGAGTGCAACCTGAGCCGAGGCAGATGGACGGAGCAGACAAAGACAGCAGTGGTACTGCAGGGCCAGGCCAAAGGTACTGCCAACGAGGTATGAGTGTGTGCAAGGAATGGACAAACCCCACTTAGTGACAGGCACCTAAAACACACACTTTATTAACCCATTAAGTCTTAAAATGTCAGGCTAGCTCCAGCCATCTCGGTGATCTATCGCTCACTGTGACTCCTTTTTTATGAGATAGCCCTGGGGTCCTCTCAGCAAGTCAGACTGCAGCCAGCACAAACCCATCAATTACTTTTTTTTGGTGAAAATTAAGGAATTAGATGAATGCTCCGCATTTTTCTGCAAAGTGGCCAGAGTCTCAACACCATGCTGGGGCCCCATTCCCTGTGTGGGTGCTCTGGTGAGTTAGGTAGGATAAGGACCCTTGCATCCTGATACTGAGACAAGAGGGACTTGTGACTCCAGAAAATTGAAGATTTCAGGATTTAGCCTAATGCGCAATCAGAAAAAAAACCATAATTAAATAAATGCCCCATCTTCCCCCAGCACCCCTGTACTCTTAGATAAAACAGCTTATTATTATATGTACAACAAAAGGAAGAATCAACATAATTACATGCCCTTCCTACAATTGCTGTCATTATAACAACCATCATTAAGGCCTGTGATTGGAGATAATCATGTTTGCCTCCATAAACATTCGGTCTGCATCCTCACTCCGGGCTGCTCGAACTGCAGGAGTGATGACGCTCGTAATTAGGACTGGGGTCCTCAGACACTTGCTGGAGTGGGGACGGACACCGGTCCTGGGGTTTCCTTGGGCTGCACTCAAGAGCAGGACTGTGCCTTGAGGCATGACACTGTGCAACTGGTTTGTTACCTGTAGACACCTTGCAGTGTCCAGAAGCACCCAAATTCCAACTCAACTCAGGTTTTTCTCATGGGATGTTTATCAGACCTTGAAGAAATCTTGCTGCCTCCTTCCTGGAGTTTCAGGGCCAGGTGACCAACTAACCAGATGTATGGGGAGAAGCTAGTTCACACTGTCTGGTGATCTGGCAGAAGCCAAGCTCTGTCTTTCACCTCTCTTAAAGGCAGACTCTGAACACAGAGCCCTCTTTTTGTGGGATCCTCAGGATGAGAGACAAAGGGACAGACACTCCCAGAGGAATCTCCACAGTAGGACAAGAAGATTCCTGGTGTTTGCTCTAGAGATCAGCTCAGAGGAGCCAGAGGGAGAACACAGACAGATAAGGAGGCAATGGTGGGAGAGAGGAACCCACCCAATTCCATCAGCATAAAGAACTGATTGTGGTTACCAGTGAGGCACAGAAATGATGCTGCAAAGTTGGAAGTAAATGACACTGCAAAGGCACATGGAAATAGTAAAAGTGCAATTAATTGAGAGATGGCAAGGAAATTGCTGAGGCTGTGCACATTCACTCAGGGAGTCTGAAAGCCCCATCCCTCTCCAACAGCTGGCTGTGTATCCAAACCCCTCTAATCCCACAACATCCCAGGTACCTCCCAAAACGTACTGCGAGGCAGCATGGCTCACAGGCACTCCCTGCTCGAGGCAGGAACTGTACAACTCTGCTCGTGGCAGCTCGAGTTTGCAGTTGGAGCCGGGGCGTCAGGCAGGCAGCTGAACAGCCCGCTTGTCTCGACACCGGCAGCGCGTGAGGGAAAACTGCTTTGCTCTCTGCAAAGGGATGGAGGGAGGAAGCGTGATTAGCTCTGACATAAAGGCCACAAGGAAGTTACTAGAATCCTCATTCTACAAGTCTCCTTTTGAGAAACATTTACCATCTCCCTGAGCAATATAATATGTGACTATATGTGCAAATATTTAACAAAAACTATTTCCCCTATTGATCAAGCAGCCAGGCATACTCAGAGAAACCAATTAGCACTTGTGCTTTTGAACCAAGAGATTTATTTAGTGCTGAGAGAAAGAACTTTGAATTAATGGGAAGCTTAAAAGACACTTTGAAGTATATTTAAAAAAAAAAAAAGTTTAATTATTTTTTACTTGACATTGTGATGCACATTCAGGGCTTCAAAAGAACTTGCTGGTACCCCTGTATTGTCCTTTTCCATTTGGGAAACACAATTTTGGCTTTTCCTCCTGTGCTTCAGTGGCTGACTAATGTCACCGCTCTAATTAGCGGTGACATCCATTGCCATGGACCTCAGTCACATCCTGGCTCATCCTCCTGGACCCCATCCAGACCCACAGCCAGCAGGGCCATCCCTGCCCTGGGAGCACATGGTCCTGACAGATGAAGCCCATATTATTACTCCTGTTCTAGACAGGGAACATTAATCACAGAGGGATGAAATAAGCTGCCAATGGCCCGCTCTGAGCTTGTGGCAAGGCGAGATATTGTGAGAGCAATTGGGTCCACCCCACTTTTCCTGGTGCAGCATCATTGGGAGCACTGCTGGGGAGACCAAGGAAGCATCAGCTCCTTCCTCATCACACGAACAGCACGACATCCACCTGCAAATTGCCTCACATCAGCACAGATTTGCCGCCTTCTGATTTACTGTGTTTATTCCCAGCATAACACAGCCTTAATCAGCAGCATAACCACCACCAAGGATAACCACTCCAGTCCTGCTCCAATAAAGCCAAAAGAAGATGTGCAGGACCAGAGGATTTTAGTGGGATTTTATAGGTGAGTATCAGGACCAAAAACCTGGATGCAGGTTGGGCACATGAAAAATAGCTCCTGGTTTTCCAATGGTGGGTTGTTTTTCATTCAAATCCTTCTGCAGATGGAAGGATATGGAAGGAAGAGATATATGGACCTGAAAGATGTCCTCCAACAGATTATAACAAGCTTCAGGCTGATGAAATTGGCAGCCTAAAAATCCAGCTGGTGCCCTCTTAAATCTCCTTGAGCCTGACCCAGACCCTAAGGAGAAAAGCACTGCACTGCAGTAAAGTGCAAATTGGCTCTTTAGGGCATCCAGAAAATTTACATTTAAAGAAGAGGAGAATAGGCTGTAACAGGCCCCACATCTTGCTGGCAGTAAAGTTTACTAGCTCAGAATTTTTTATTCCCTTTCCTTTTGGATGGGAGGTTATATAAAGCGATTTTTCCATCAGGGAGCATAAACCACATCCACTCATTAAACAATTGCAGGAGGTCTCTGACCTTCTAAAAGAGAGGGATAACACAACCTCTCAGCCACCTGATAGAGAGCCCAAAAACACCCAGCATCACTGCCCTCAATGGGGACACCGATTTTAACTGAAGAGAAGTTGCCCCAAATAATTTTCAGATGTTTGAGACCAGACTGAGCAAATCCCAGGAGGTTGCTTGTTGAATACTGTGGAAGCTGGAAGCATTCACAGCACAAAGAGCCTTTCTAGGACAAGCTCCAAGTCCTTGTGGGCTCCCCCATCTCTAAAGAAGGCAGGATAAAACCTGTTGGTATAGCTGGAAAGGGCAAAGACCTTTCCTGAGCTAATTACCCACAGTAGCTCCATCCACAGCGAGGCATCCTGAGAGCATGGCAGCAAGCCGTGTAGGATGCGCTGTTATTTGCATTCCCCACGTATTTAACAGCCCTGACCAGATCACAGCCTCACCACAGAGGGCATCAGCAACACAAACACAGAGCAGGAAACACAAATACAGAGCAAAAGCACAGCCAAGATGGGAAATGCTGTACCAGAGCCAGGGTCCCCCAGGCTTCAGCTCCCAAGGCTGCTTTAACGTAGGACAGGGGAACAGCCGGTTCATTCCCTGACCCTGTAGGAAAACATCAGGGAAGTGGCTGTCCCCACAGCCAGGCCCTTGCACAGATCCAGCAGGAAATGGACTGGCCACTCAGTGTGTGATTGTGCTCGTGGATCAGAGATGGTGGCTGGCACGATGGCACAAGGCTGCCAAAAGAGCCACAGGCGCCTTGGCGTCACAGTGCCAAACCCCACCAGCCAACACAGCCCTGCCACCAAGCCCCTGAATTTCAGCTTGAGTTCTGGCAGGCAGGGATGGCATGCAAGGAAAGGGAAGGAAAGGTCTTTCCACAGGAAAGTTAGCGTGCACATGATAAACTTTGAAACTCTTAATTTTATCCGGGGGATACAATTAGTATTCAATATAATTACAAAAAGCAAACTCAGCGCTCTCTCCTCCCTGCCATCCCCTCTGCCTTATCACCTCCCACCCTGAAATTCAGGATGGAGGAAAGCATCTTGCTCTTTTCAAGGAGCCGAGCACTGCATGGATCCCTGCTCGCTCCAAAACCAGCGCCTTGAAACAAGAGCTCCTCTCTCTCTTTTCACGTACTCTCAGGTTTCAGCAGCGACGACCCTTCTGCAAAAGCATCTTCACAGCTCAGCAGAACCATTCACCACGACCCACATCCCGATTTGCCATCATCAACACAATCTCATGTGCAAGAACAACAAAAAAAAACAGGCAGCAAATCCTTGACTCCGCTCTGAAACTCTGGTTTTAAATTACCAACACGGAGCAGGTCTGGGTTGTTAAGTGACTGGGCTGCTCTCGAGTGGAAGGTGCGATACAACGGTGACATCTGATATAATAGCAAGGCCAGATCAGTGTGCTCTGTGCTTTCCTCATGCGCTCGCCTATTTGCCTCTCTTGTCTCTTAAAGTGCAATTATTGACATGTTCTCCTTCTTAACCATCAGTTTTATATGCTTGCCAATGACTCCTGAACATGTGTAAACAATTATTTTTATTTTCTTGCAAAACCAAAATGTTGGATATTCTTTTGGATAAGCAGACTCGGGTAGATTTTCATGAGCCCTGCTACATAATTTATTAGTTTCTAAACTCTGTAAAACTAAAAGCTCCACTAAAGTTCAAATAAGTCTGTGATTTCAAAGTAATTTTGAATGGACTATTCCTGTTTCTGACTAATGTTAGGTAATTTATTTAAATGGGAATTCTTAATCTGCAGAGGTAGATTCTTGCATTGTTTTGTTAGTTAAATAAAAGGACAATATAATGGGCCAGAAGCCCAGGAGTGCAAAGCATGAAATATTGTGGGGGAAAGGGACAGAGAAAAAAGCATCTTCTGTCCCAGAGCTGCTGCAGGCTGAAAAATTAAGTACATGATCTGCTCATCCCATGGCTTTGGAGCAGAGTCTAAGGGGCTGTGAAGCAAGGGCTGGCATTGCATGGGGTCACTGCTTGGCACTTCACACACTGTGACACAGGACCCTTGAGAAATAAGGAAATCGGAAATAAAAAAGTTCAGGCAGACAGAAAAAGAGGGAGAGAGACTTTCTCATTTGCGCAAATAAAATGAAAGCACTTTTGCAGCTCTCTGCCAGGCAGTGCTGCTGCTGAGCTTAACCATGCTGGCCCGTGCCAGGCTGACAGCACAGGGGCCAAAATTGGGATTAAACAGGATGGAAAGGAGTGGGGAGCCAAGCTGTAATCCTGGATCTGGGACTCTCTGCCCAGATCCTCTCCCCTGGAACCCTCTACAAGCTCCTAAGTGAGCATGGGAACTTCTTCTGTGCCAGATCCAGAGCCTGACAGGTAACAAGAAGAAGCACAATTACATCAACTTAATATTTCTAACCCCCTTTGCCAGGGGTGGTGGGGCAGATTATAAGGGGAGCAACCTGTCCTGTTGCCCCCTCTCTCACCTTGCTTTATACACTTCCAAAGTTTAATTCTGGCACCATGGTGGCCCCAGCAGACACCTGAGTGCCACAAGCACGGGTGGCTGCACACTCACACCCCTGTGAGTGTGCAGCCCCGAGCACAGGTCCCAAAGGTGGTGCCTGCTGACACCGCTGTGCGACGCCTGCCCCATTTCATGGGCTGCCTGCTGCCTCCACGCGGGAAAACCACGTCCTGAGATTCCCCTGTTGAACTCCCAAGAGAAACGAAGCCCAAACATGAGCTTGAATTTCATACCAAGTCTCTGAGCGTTACTGGGGAAATGATACCTGATACTCTCTATGTATATTAAGAAAAAAGACAGGGTATTACACCAATTTAGTAGAAATCAATCCTTTTTTTTTTTGTCTGAAAAAAAGACAACAAAGCCATACAGAGTAAAAAATTAGTGAAAGCTTATAGCTTCAATAATTTAGAAGTTAAGCCTACTTAAGCATAAATGATGATGTTTAATTCCAAGGCTGTTACTGAGCAGAGCCGGGGAGCCTCTCGTATCCTATGCCTGCCTTTGAATGCCGGGCTCAGCAATAACAGACAAAAGCTGTCCACCACCCAGAACAAAGAGCTCCAGGAAATTAAAAAAAAAAAAAAAAAAAAAAAAAAAAGAAAATACCGTCTCGCTGCTGAGCCCACTCCTGCACGCTGACCAGCAGCTCCCAGTGCCTGGTTCACAGTCGCCAGACCAGCATTTTGGGGAGTTTGAAAACCACAGGGCTGGGAGTGGAGCATCGTGTCCCGCACAGCGCCGCACTGCTCCGACACGGCATCCCCGGCGAGGCTGCTCCGGCGCTCATTGACACTGACGCGGGAGGGTTTATTAAACTCAGGAGAGCGCACAAACACGTTACCTCGCTGTTAACCACGTTGAGAGCACAGAAATCCACCGAAGGGGGGGGGAAAAACCGTCAGAACCAAAAAACTTTGAAAGTGTAGCCAAACACTCCTCAGCGGGGCCAGCAAAACACACTCTGAAGTCAGGAGCCACTGACCCGCCAAGGCGCAGCATAAACAAACACACAGAGCAATTTGGACAGCAGCAGGCGATAACCTAGACACAAATTCAAGTTGCTAAAGTTCTGCTTTCAAATATTCACTTCTTTTCCTTTCCTCTTAAAAAACAAAACAAAACAAACTTTTTAAACCATCCTCATTTTACTACTCAGGAATCTTAACATAATAACAAGACCTGCTTCGTTACATCCACTTCTATTTTCCGCGAGTTACACTGGCTTCACCTCCTTGCGCGGTTGCTACGGACCACGTGGCGAGATTTATGATACAACTAACCCACAGCTTTGCTTTCTAAACACCCTAGCAGCTAATCTTTGATAAATCTAACACACACTTTTCTCCCTCTGACCATGCTGGGCTGCTTACAGGGCTTTTTTTTAATAGTTCATAGAATAAGCACAGAATGGTTTGGGTTGCAAGAGACTTTAAGGACCATCTCCTTACAACCCCCCCATATGGGCAGGGACACCTTACACTAGCCCAGGTTGCTCAGTTCCAACTTTTCCTTATCTAGAAGGCTGTTAAAGAGAGACTAGAACAGGATGCACACGGGTATTTTGCTGCAGAACAGCATCTTTGTCAGATTAGACCCATGCTTATGTAGCAACACCAGCAGAAGAAAAACACTGCCATTTATCTGCAGGACATGTGCACAGTAGGTCCAGGGAAAGCTCTCTTTTGATGTTTTGTAGTCCGACCAGGTGGACTGTGTTACCAATGCGGACAGAGCTAGCGTTACAGGAGAGCACAATATACTTGTAAGTCTGAAGTTGCTCGCCCTCATCCCTGCAACTTGTCTCCCAACATCTCTGTCGTTATCACAGCCTTTGCGGACGAACGCGACGCGTCCGTCGGGCGCTGCCTCCCGCTCCCACCGCGGTGACGATCCCGGCGGCTCTTACGATCCGGGCACGGGTGGATGGCCAGACACGCCACTGCCCCGGCAGCCACCACACCCTTCCCCTTCCCCAGCGCCAGCGATGGGGGCTCGGGCTCCACTAACACCACCGTCCCTCCCTAGAGCCCCCCGCACAAGCGGTTTCCAACTGGAAGCACAGTTTCTGGGGAGCACTTCGGGATCTCTGCGCATGAAGGCGCTGGGATGGGCTGGTGCGGGACTCCGCAGCCCCAAGCCACGACTCCTGCTCGCCCTCCCGGAGGAACGCGCTCCGTTCCCGCGGAGGGATGCTGACCCGCGGGGACCCCCACGCCGCACCGGCGGACACACGGGGAGCTGCCAGTGACCGCGGACGAGCGAGGGGAAACGGGACCGGCGGCGGGGATGGCGAGGGACAAGGGGACGAGCAATGCCCTGGCCACCTCGGGGGTGACGAGGGGACGCGAAGTGCTGGAAGGACGGGCGGACGGAGCGGCCGCGGGGAGCGGCGCCGGTGCCGGGCGCGGCGGCGGCAGGTCCATGTCCGCGCCCCCGCCCGCTCCCCCAGCCCAGCCCGGCTCTTACCTCCGCGGCAGACAAGCAGCAGCAGCCCCAGCAGGCAGGCGGGCAGCGCGGAGCCCGGCGGAGCCATGGCATCCCGGGCGGGCGGGCTCGCCTCCCTGCGCCCCACGGGGAGGGAGCAGCCCGCCGGCAGAGAGGGAGGGAGGGGAGGAGGGAGGGCGGCCAGGCGAGAACCACCCCCAGCTGTGGGGAGGGCGGGAGAGGGAGGGGAAAAAAAGGAAAGGGGAAAAAAAGGGGAAAAGCGGCTCTCAGCGGTGCTGCCCTCGGCGCGAACACGCCGCCGCGCCGGGCGGGCGGGGGGCGGCGCTGAGGGAGCGGGGCCGCCGGCGGGCGGGGGGCGGGCAGCGCCTTGCGCCATCTTGCGCATTCGCCGGGGCGCCGGCAGCGCCGGCCGGGCTGAGGGGCGGGGGCGGCTCCGTGAGGGGCCACTCCGCGCCCGGGACCCGCGGGGAGTGTGCAGGGAGCCTCATGGGTCTGCCTTCGCCGGAGCCCCCTCACGGCACTCCCGTCCCAGAGCTCCCGTCATAGAGCACGTCTCAAAACCCACTCACGGGTCGAGCCTCGCCGATCTCCCCTCATGTGTCTCGCTCACCGGAACACCTTCGCGTTTCTCCCTTCACAGGAGCCCTCTCTTCAGAACCCACTCACGGGTCTCCCCTCACTGGTGCCACTTCACGAGGCTCCCCTCGCAGGGCTGCTCTCGCCAGTGCCACCTCACGGGGCTCCCCCACACCGAAGCCCTGTCACCGGTGCCCCCTCACCGCTCTCCCGTCGCTGAGGCAGCCCCACAGGTCTCCCCTCACCAGAGCTGCTTCAGGAGTCTCCCGTCACCGGTCTCCCCTCGTGTGTCTCCCTCACCAGAGACCCCCTCAAGGGTGTCCCCTCCCTGTCACCGGAGCCCCCTCACAGATCTCCCCTCGCCACTTCCACTTCCCGGGGCTTCCTTCACAGAGCTCCAGGGATTACAGGGATACATCAGGAGGCTTCCCCTCACCTGTCTCCCTTCACTGGGGCAACAGGAGAAGAGCAGAAGAGCTTGGCTTGTCCCACCTCTGTGCTCTCGATTTTAATGCTATCCTAAGTGACTTACTCGAGTCAGTAATGCAGGTGTTGGACCAGCCTGCTCACCCTGAAGATGCCCCCAGTGAGGAAGGACCCAGTAAGGGATGAGTCTGCTCCTAAATCCTGCCACAGCAGGATAATTTGTCTGCCCTCCTGGCATGAAATAAGGAGAATGTGTTCTTACAAGGCTCTCACCCCCTGTGCCCACGCAGTATTTTGTGCCTTTCTGTCCCTACCCTGTCCTACCCTGTCCCTTGGCCCATGTTCTCCACAAACATAACTCATATCATCACTTCTAGCAGCAAAAGCCAGCAAAAGCCAGCTCTGCAAAGACAGCTCAGTGTTTTGTGGTGTTTGCTTGGCAAAAAGGAACTAAAATGAAATAAAAGTCAATCCTAACCAATTTGTTTCTTCAGACTAAAACCAGATTTTGTGGACTGGGTTACTAAACCCTGTAACCATTCCTAGAAATCTGGTGAAAAACCCTTTGTGAAGAGGAGCAATGTGAGGCTCCCCTGGATGGTGCACCCTGAGCATGTCGGAGTCAGCTAACGAGGAAAGAAGACGTCACTACATCTGCTCCACATTAAAGCTTCCTTCGTTTAGCAGAGGGTTGAGCTATACGAGGCTCCTTCAGCTAGGGAAGAATTTGCTCTGGCTCCACCAGCCTCTCAAAAACATCTGAATTTCTGTGCTGTCCCTGACCTTTTGGCACCAGCCGTGCTCTTGCTCCGACTCCCTGGCTCCTGCCATGGGGCCCCATCAGCATTTATGTAACGCTTGAAGCCATCATGGACTTGTGGCCACTATTACTGAGGATGGATTGTGGGAATTAATAATTCCAAGAGAAATTGAGTACTATGTGCTTTACAGGGCTGCTTTCCCTGCTAACCACAGATTTTGTGTGCTTTCGCTGAGATGTGCCCTGGCAGGACCCAGGGGCTGGGGAGGTAGATACATGTTTAGGGTATCACCAAGTTCACCCTCACATCTTGTAAATTACCCTGGTGACAGCACTGATGGCACATTCTGAAATCATCCACTGCTGCCAAACAATAGGAGTTATAAGAAAAACCATGAGATCTTTTAGGGAATAGGCAGGTTTGGGGCTTTTGGAGCCACCTAAGAGCAGGAATTCAGAGCACTCATGTTTTTCTACGCTCTGTAAGCATGAGGGCTTAGAAAAGTTGCTTTGTACTGGAGGCAGGAATTTGCTTATCACACTGCGAGCAGAAATCGGAGCCTTTGGAAAAGCAGCAGGGTTACAGGAGTGACGGTGTCCAGCCCAAACTGAGGCTCCAAACCCTTTCCTGCAGAGCAGTCAATGCGTCCATTCCTCCGTCCCCCTTGCAGGTGAGGGACACAGGATCTGTCTGCCATTCCTCCGTCCCCCTTGCAGGTGAGGGGCACAGGATCTGTCTGTCCATCTGCCCTCCCTCTCCACAATGCCCTCTGAGGGCATCACTCACCCCTCACTCCCTGCACAGCATATCTCCATCAGCTCCAATCGTGCTCCTGATTTACACCAATTAACTGCAAACTGAGGTCCCCAAGACACCATTAGTAGTTTCAGTGGATGAAGTGGGAGATTAACTTGTCTGAATTCACTCCATTTATTATTCTATGTGTAATTGTGGTTACCCTGCCTGCTAACAGCCTGAGAGCTTTTCCCTTATGTACATACATGCGGGGTTTTAGCATCTGCTTCATGGTCAGTGAGCAATGGGAAGCAGGAGCTAAAATTGTGGCACCCACCTTGAGGCACTGAGCCCAGAGCCATGCCAGCAGTGGTGGGACAACCCCAGGATCTGCTCTTGGAAGCTGTTTTCGCCAGCAGAAACTGTTTTCTCTGTGTCTGTTGAGAATCTGTGAAGCAAACCTGGCCACCTCAGTGCATCACAGAGCCCATTGTCTCATGCTGTGCCTTGTTCCAGAGGGCTGAGCTGGGCCATGCACTGCACTGGCAATTGTAACTCCCTGAATTACCTGAGACCACGAGAAACCCAAGCCCGCTGTAGTGTGTTTCCAGCTGCATCCTTACACAGTGTGTCAGGGTGACAAAGGTTGGGAAGAGAAAGAAACGCAACCTGATGCTTTGCTCTTCACTTCTCTCCTGTAACTGCCGTGTCCGTCCATCTCTGTCATCCATCCCATCCCATCCCACCGTGGCTCCCCTCAGCAGCCTCCAATCAGCATCCTACGCTGTGAACTGGGAGCTGGAAGAGTGATTTGCAGTCACGCATCACCCCCTCCAAGGTCCTTCCTTGCTCGTTTGTGGGGTTACCTCTCATTAGGAGAAAGACTCATCAGAGTTACACAGTCTGACAGAGTTCCCTTTAACCACTATCAGAGAACACTGTGCTAAGTGCAGATTTATTACCTCTGTAATGCAGATAAAATGAGATTTTATGGCTCTGTAGTCGTGGCAGCATAAAGTAATAATGGAAACTATGTACTGAAGTAGGGAATGCATCCCAGGAAGAAGGGAGATGCACGGGAGGGTAATAGTGTGTCCTTGGGCACTGGCAGCTATCCTCTCACCAATCCTGCCAGACACAAACCACCAAGTGCTCAGCCCAGTGTGCCATCCCAAGAGAACTCTCACCACTCATCTGCTAGATGCCTCTGCTTATTTTTACCATTAAAATTTCCCAGCAAGATGAAGCACGGAACTGGACAAATATTTTTTCCTGTAGGAATTAGTTCAAAACTGAGAAAGGAGTGAGATTCCAGAAATGCCTAATGAATCCAAACTCTGCTCATGTCTGAAATTCCAGAAGAATCCCTAAGGAACCAGGTGCCCACTATCATCTCACAATCCCAAACTTCACGGTGATGAGCTCTGGTACTGAAGTGGTGTGAGCGTGAAACCTGCAGTCTGCTCCCACCACTGCTTCTGCCAGCAAGGTGCAGCCTCACACAGCTGGAACAGACTTAACTGTGAGACAAATTCCACTCTTAAAAAAAAAAAAACATTTTATTAATAACCCATTAGTTAAGGAATATAAGGACAATGTCTTACACTTTAACACTAAAGAGTATTTGTGGACTAAGAACAGTCTCTGAAGAAAGAAAGTTATAATAAAGTACAGTATGGAACCAAACACAGACACAACCTTCAAACAAGATCAAGTTCTGGTTACACATCTTTATGCACTGTGCAGAAAATGAAATTTAACTTGAAAATACAAGCAAGGGAATACAGTAACAGAAGTAGATGGTAGATTTCTGCTGGTTAAACACTTCTTTTCTAACAAAAGTATTGATTAGAAAAGACACAATGATTCCTTCAAAACATCTATTACTAATGAGATCAAAACCATATACAGTGTTCTAGTAAAATGGTTGTTTTTTTACACAGCAATATTTCATGGGCTGATTGTTAGCTAGTAATGTAAAAAAATTCACAAACTCTAAAGTAGAAGTTATCCCATTTGAACTATTTAAACCAGAACTTTGCTGCCTGTTAATTAAGAAATCAAGTCAACAAAAAGCTGATAGAGGTTTTTATCTGAGTTGCATGTTTCATGTAACAAGAAATGAAAAGAAACAAAAGGATGAGAATTGTGACTCTCACAGCAGCATGGGGAATATACAGTTGTGCAGCCAAACAGTAACATTAATACTAGAAAATTATGCCAGTGAGACAAACCTGACATTTTAACAATGTAAAACAATATACACCAGCAAAAAAAGTTGAACAGCAATAATCTTTAGTGTTACTGAAAGGAAGAAAATGGAGAAAGGAGCCTGGTGTGCAGGAATAGATATTAAGAATGATGGGTAATTAAAGGTATCAACAGTTTGTGTGCCTGTGTGAAATCTGCAAGAAAGCTACTTATTTCATGATAAAAAAATATATGCACTGGTTGTTTCAGCTTTACACATCAAATGTGTATTATGTGTCTTCGATTCAGTTCCAGCTGAGACTGAAAGATCCCTGGAGCACAGCTGAGTTGGACAGGGACACCCAGCACTCTGTGTGGATGTGTGTTCATCCAGGGACAGCTGTGGTGCTGCTGGTCAGTGGTGACCTCTTGGCTCCAAGGGAACTGTCTGCCTTTATGCAACTCAGGTCTGGCCTACCAGCCCATGGCCACTACGGTTCTTGGACAGCCAAACACTGCCAGCTTCACACCCCGGTACAGTTTGGTGAAGTGTAATGAGATCAGAACAAGCCCCAGCATAAGGTGACAGAAGTGTTTTGGGGATGCATAAACAAAATTGTTTGTGGTCTGCTGCATCTCCCCAAAGCTCTCTGAGCCTGTAACTATTGTGGTGGTTTGGTGGTCAGCCCAAAGTGATCCAGGAGAATGGTGCCCCACTCTTCCTGCTTGTGTGGGCTGCAGTGACAGGCAGGGACAGCCTTCAGGCAGCTCAGGGCTGTAGGACTGCTGAAGGCTGTACAGGCAAAGCAGGGGGTGCACGTACAAGGGAGCACCCCCAAAACTGTGGCACACTCCTACATCAGCCTCTGTCCCCTTCCATCCCCCTGGATGGAAAGTGGCAATGGCAATGTGGCTTGTGCAGGGCCTGTTCTGTCACTGAGGAAGGGCAAGGACTCTTCATGGAACTGGGACCTGAGGGCCACCTGCACAGTGTCCCCCCACTCTCCGCAGCGAGGACCTGGCCTTGCCCAGCTGGAGGGTTTGTACCTCTGCGACTGCATCCGCTCCCAGAGAACTGTGAATTGCCCTTATTGCCTGCAATAACACTTCACTGCTTATCTGTAACCCTGCTAAGTCATGAGTTTCAAAGTCTTGTGGCAGTGGGTTCTGGAGGTTATTTACACACTTCCTCTGCCCAGCTATGTTTCCTTGCCTTTTCCTCGCTCCAGTAGCACACACACAAACTCCTGCTTTCGCCTGCTCACTGGCACTGATATCCAGTCTCTGTCCCACAGCATTCCAGAGTCATGGCTAGTCAGAACATGGAACAGAATTTCTGAGACTCCTCAAGACACCAAGCTGGAGAAACAGAGCAATCACAATGACTGGAAATACAGCTGGTTACCAGAACAGTGTGTCATACTGGGAGGAGATGCTGCCAGCTGCGGAGAAATGGAAGCTCCAATATCCTTCCCATCAGAGTACATGGAGGCTTGGAGGTTCTCATTTGCTGAAAAGCTGGAGGTAAAAGGGTTGCAGGGTGCTGGTGAAGTGAGGTTTGCCATGCTGCAAGCAGTGGTACCTCCACCCAGTCGTCACCAGGAAAAACAAAATCTAAAGTCTTTTACAGGATCTCAACTTGGCACACAGTTTCCCCATACACCCTGGGGAGAATTTCAGTAAGAAAAGAGGAAGGTGGGTATCTTTTCCTTCACTTTTTAAACAAATGGTGAGATGTCTGAATCCTCCAGGAAGGCAGAACATTCATCAAACATCCATGAACAGAATTACTGATTGTTGTTAACTCCAAGCAGCTGGTCCAATCTTGTAGCATTTGCAGTGAAACCCTGCAAGCCTGGAGCAAGACAGAGACCAGCTAAAAAAAGTAGAGAAAAGTCCACCCTCAGCAGGGCCAGGCTGAGATACATGTCAGCAGTAAGCATACAGCATCAGCAGGAAGAGTCACTGGATGATTTTCTTCAAGCCAGACTGACTGGTATGAGACCAAAGATTTAATTTAAAAGCTCTGGTGGCACTCTGCTTTTCAAAAAAACCCCGCCAAAAAGCACTTTGGCCAGGACTATCAGAAGTGACTGGAAATTTTCACTTGTTCATCCAAGGCTTTCAGCAAGTCCACTGCTTACAGAAGGCTGAGTGCTGCTCTCTGTAAATCAAAACCATCTGAGATGTCTCCACACGGGCAACCAATAAAAGAGAAAAGAAATACATGCCCCAGTATCACAAGTTACTTTTGCAATTGCTGGTTCTTCTTTCTATTTGTTAGTATAAGCTTGTTGAGGAAAGATGGATTGACATCCTGCCAGCTAAAGCAGTCTCCTTTGGCAGCTGCTGCAAAACACAGTCCTACAGAGAGACACAACCCAACTCTCTGGCTGTAGGAAAGGTGTCAAGAAACAAAGCAAGAGAGACATCACATCTGCAGCACTATGTGTTAAAGAAGAGTCAACAACCAGTGCAAACATATTCTTTAGAAAAAGGCAGTATAAGAATAAGTTAAAACCTATAATGGACTATAACAAATGAGTAGATCTACTGCTTTTTTTTTTTTCTCCAACAGACATGAGGTAGTTGTGTTGTTAGGGAGGAAAAATAAAGAAAGAGAGAAGTAGTAAAAATGCTACTCTATACCACACACTATTCCACTTTATAAAATTAAATAATATAAAGATGTTCCAAGGAAATAAAAATACATGTTGTACATTAAAAGGACAGATGTGTACCTAAAATATTAGGTACAAGAACCTACATAAAACAAAGCCCAGGCTGGTGAAAAGACCCAGACGCCGCAGAAGGTTCTATATAGTACAAGTTGTTAGAGGCACTCGTAGAGTGTGTAATAAAAGGCCACTACATCAGCCTGCTAGTAGTAGTTACTGCAGTAGCGCACACAGAGAGCCTGGTAATCCTTCCAGCCACGGGAGGACAGAAAAGGCTGGTGCTTACAGCTCACTGCCTTTGGTTCTGGGGCTTCTGCCCGCTCCTGGGACTCCTGTGCCAGAATTCATCCAACGCTGCCAGGCAGTCAGTAGTGCCCAGGCACTCCTCAGGGAAGAGGCAGTTAAGAAGGATCCCTCGGTGCACTCTGCCACCTCCCAGTGTTAAAGGACGTCCTGCCAGTTGCCTCGAGGGCCATGGTGAAGTGACAGCCCCAGCCTAGCGCAGAAGGCTCTGTTCCATTGTGGTTCCGCGGCAGACTTTGGCAGATGGCTCAGTCCTGCTCCCACCAACACCCGGCTCCTCATCGGCTTCAGCGGGAGGAAGATGGGTCCTTTCCAACCCACCTGGCTTCCCAAAGGCCTCCGTAGAGCTACAGGTCCAAGCCCTGCTCTGGTGAGATGCTGCACCTGCCCAGCTCCTGCTGGGCTCAGCCAGCTGAGGGCTGGCAGCACCTCATAGGGACAGGCTCTCCTCGTGCTTCAGCTCTGCTGTGATCAAAATCAGATCAGTTCATTCTTTGTGATTGTGGACATGTGCCATGTTCTCAGATGCTGAGGATGGACTGGTTAAACCAGAGTTACTACAGAGCAGGGCCTCCTCAGGTGCCGTGGAAAGCAACTGGCACTTGCCTGGCTGCACATCAGCCCTGCCTTCCTGGATGGAATCCGAATCTCCACTCTCCTCTGAATGCAGACTTTCTCCATGCCTGTGGAAGCCATTGGTGAGCCCATGGATACAAACAGCCTCTGGTTTGTCAGTCTTTG
The DNA here is from genome assembly GCF_024509145.1 of Vidua macroura. Lineage (NCBI taxonomy): Eukaryota > Metazoa > Chordata > Aves > Passeriformes > Viduidae > Vidua > Vidua macroura. Next base: position 19,889,711 of record NC_071582.1, read on the forward strand.
TGTCAGTACAGACCAGCTCAGCCTGGGCCTGAGCCTCCAAATTGTCCACGCAGTCCACCAACACTTGGCCAGTGTCCTGCTGGGAACTGGGAAGAGCCAGCTCTGCTGAGGGGAGCTCTTCCAGCTCCCGGTCCTCAATTTCTGTCTCTTCGCTCTCCAGGGTGTGCAGCTGGGAGTCATAGTCTCTGTCAGAAGCTGAAAAATCAGAATGGACAATGACTTCTGCTTCTACTTGGTGGAGGCTGGCTGGCAGGTGGCTTTTCTTTGCTTCATTCTGTTATCAAACAGGGGAGAAGTTAAAAAGAAAAAAAAAAAAAGGAAAAGTGAAATTCAGATAACTGAGGCTGTGACCAAACCAAGCAATAAAATTTATTTATTTTTAATCCCATTGAGTGCAATGGGATGTACATATGCCTCTATTAAGCATTATCTTGATATGTTTCTCAGGGCTTAGGTCTTAAGAAGCAACTCAAATCACCTCGGGATCATTATTTCTATTTTACATTTGAGAAAGCGAGTCCCAAGGGAGCGAAGTGATTTGCTCACAGTTTCTTGGCAGGCTGGAGCAACCATTCCTCCAAGCCTCTGTCAAAGACCACAATTTTCAAATCTCACCAGTGTGTTTCCATATTAAGGGCCAGATTGTTAGAGGCTGAGTGGGCAGCACTGTAGGAAACTGGCTTCTGAGATGGATAAAGGGGCTCCCTTCACTTTCCTCATTTAATTTTGGCTACATATCACAAAGTGTGTGTTTGTTAAAGCCCTGGTCACAGCCTGCAAGAGTCTGTGTAAATTCAAGCACTTTAATTCAGAAAGAAAACAGTAAGTTCTGCTCCACAGTGCTTAAGTGGAGCTCAGGCTACAGATCTCCACAAATCTGGCTGATGAGCAGGTCATTTTGCGAGATTATCACTCAATAATTTATCAGACAAATTATTGTAGAAGCTCACAAAGAGCTCTCTAGGCAATCAACGCTCAGATTCTGGGCTGAGTGTGATGTAGCAGCAAGAAGACAATTCAGAGTATGGAAGTGATATCCCACGTGTAATTTGCGCTTTCTGTTGAAGCCAACTTTGAGCATCATTTACATATTTTAACACTTTTCTCTTTTGTTGACAAACTCTGATGGGTAAGCTGTGCTGTAAATGCTGCCCTGTAATTGGGCTGTAAAACATTGTCTTAACTCTATCCACAATGTTAATTACATCCTGTGTATAATTGATTTTCACACCACTGCCTAGGAAGGAAACATAGGTAGATTACTTAGAAGTATTTGCTGGGGAGGGGGAATGAACTTTTTCAAAGAATAACCAAAGAAATCTGGTACAGAGTCAGTCTGAGCAGGTGTCAGCTTGCTTTGCTAAGGCAGTTACACAGATGTACACTCTCCCAAACACAGAAGTGCATATTTATTCCAGTGATGCAATATCAGAAATAGGATTTCCTCCCAGAACACAAGTGCAGTGAAAATTGCTCTGCCCTATCTGAAGAAAGGAGTTTAAATCAACCCTTGATCTTTGACTCCTTTTACAGCCAAAAATACAATCTCTCTGTCAGGCAAGCACGCTGTAGATCTTAATGACTATGCTGAGCACTGCAGCTCTGAACTCACTCGGGCTGATTGCTGCACAGCCACAGCAAAGACTCCAAGCAGACTGCTGGTGCCTGGCACCAGGTCCTCAGGAACCAGAACTGCCACAACCCTGCTGACAACCAAGCTTCTGACCCCATCTGGCCATCACCAGACCAACAAGCCCACAGAAAGGGGCTGCAAAAAGGAGAAAGGAAGATGGAGAACATAAATGGAAACCCACATGAGAACACACAAGTCAAGAGAGCAGCAGATACCCACCATCACAGCATCATAAACCAGGGCTTGTAAGAGAAGCTTCTGCCCTGCACTGGAGGGGAGCTTCAGTGACCCATTGACAGCAGAGAGAGGCTCTTTGGTGATGGTGTCCCCATATCTGGTGATGCTGTTTGTCCAGGCCTGGTTAGTTGATTTATTCCATGAAGACTGCAGGAGAAAAGTGGCAGGAGAAAAGATGCAGTTATCACAGACATGGATTCTTATCCTCATACACGTGAAATGAGAAGCAGCTTGAAAAAGGAAAGTGCAAGTTGTGAAAATACCGTAAATGTGGAGGACATTTCTGATAGCATCAAAATAAAATGCTCTGCAATGGACTCACATGGTCCCTGCCTTAGAACTGGCTTTATTGCTGTTACATGGGCTGATGCAGAGCACAGGGATAAAAGATGCCAGATGGCTCACAACTGGTTGTGTAAGGGGCTTTCCACTGATTCTCAAGTTGTGAGGCCAGTGGATAAATCATGGCACAGACATCATTTAGAGGTCCACTAAAATCAACTCACTGCAAAGCTGCAACAGCCCAGAGCAGAACAAGCCTACTGAAAAATACCACAGAGCTGGGAAGGGACAGGGAAATCTGGAGCTGAGTGACCACAGTCTTTGCTTTGGCAGAAGCCATGCTCCACAGCACAGAGAAGGACCCTCACCCTTGGGCAGTGCCCTGTGTGCTCCAGTAAGAGCTGGACATTCTGCTAAACCGCTCGCTCTGCAGCACAGACAAGAGCTCCTGCTCCAAGCCAGGACTTAGGAAAACACTCTGCCATTCCTCATCAACACAGAGGCACAAAACTGGGGGCTTTAATTTTTTAATTTTTTTTTTTTTTTTTTACAACAGACCACCAAGCAATTCTTTGCTCAGCTTTAAATCCCCTGGGCAACCAGTGTTACCTTGTTTGTAGATCTAATTAAATTATATGGGCTGAATGCAATTTGTTCTGGGTTCTTTCAGCTTCCCCTTGCAATAAACTGTTGAATGCACACCTCTGTGTATGGGAAATGTGTGTCTTTAAGAGCTGAAGTTATTTAACAGCTCAGACTATTAGTTCACAGGCAGAAAAGTATTTTCTTTCCAGGTTTTGATTTTATTGGGCTGTCCTGCATGTACCTGAGCTGAGTACTTGCTAGTACTCACACACATATACATGTAAACACACAACTCATATTTAAGGACCACACAGGCCCATTATCTCTGGCCTTGTTCCAGAGATGCTACATTATTGTGTGGGTACAAGAGAGGCTGATGCAGAGAAGAAGAGGAGAAAATCCTGACCCGACAACAGCGACTTCACACAGGCACACAGAATACTGGTGATGTGAGCATGATGGCTGTGTAGGGTGAAGATACCCTGCACATCTATTCAAACCCACTGACCCTTTATTGCTCACTGCCAGCAGAAGCCCAGGTTCCTGCTCTGCATATGTGGCTGCTCCTTAGGCCAAATCTATTCCAACAACTGCCAACGTAGCGTGAGTCCAGCTGAGACAGCGAGGAGATTTCTGACATCAGCCTGACCTTGGGTGAGTCATTTGACCTCCTTGTGCCTCAGCCCATCTGGCTGAAAATTAGGTAGAAATACGCCACCAGATGTTGTATTTGAGCCAGGCATTCCTAAGTCAGCTATTTAGCAAGAAGCAAATGCTACCTCATGCTGCCAGGGCTGGCAGAAGGACGCTGAAGCGCTCGAGTATGTGCTGAAGGGCAGCCAGAGCTGCTCCCAAGCTCTCTGTCCACCTTCACTCAGGCACTCAAATGGCTCAACACCTTGTGGGAGGCAGAGCCATGTTACGTCCCAGCACCACCCCCAAGTCACAAGAGCTTTGCTGCTGCCTCAGGAGCAAATTTCTAGCAAACAAATAGTGAAAGGCCTCATTGATATGCCAACACCCTGCAGAACAGTGATGTCCAAGCTCAGCACTGTGGTTATCAAACATTTGCTAATTTAGATGTGGATGCTTGAGGCAGTGTCTTTTCCATTTCTCTCTCTGCAATCCTCAACAATATATTCTGAGCCAAAAGCCTTCCCTAATTGCTCTGTTTCTAAGTGGACAATCATTAAACTACGCTTTAATAGCGAGAAATCAACCAAGCGATCACAGAAAGCTCACAATAAGGAATATCTCCACATGCAAGTGCTCAAGGAGCGTGTTCAATTTGCTTCTGCTGCCATCTGAAAGGCTTTCTGCAGCTACATCCCTGACTGATGGCTTCTGTGCCTCTTCCAAGGAACATACGTTACTGAGCAAATAGTGCCTGGAAATTTCAGTGCTGAACCTACACAAATCTGCACACATGCACCAAATGTGTGTCCTGTTAGAGATGCCTGCATGCATATTTGCCATCAGAGAGATCTGAGCATCATACGCAGACACACACACAGAGCAAACTCGAAAACCTTCTTGCAGGCATCTTGTGAATAGCAAAAAACGTGGAAAGAAACAGGCAGCTCTACTGCAATCCCCCATGGACCATCTGTTAGCGGAAATGTCAATCTGCCATGTTTACATAGGTTTTGATGACTCTGGGAACAGCCTGTTCAGCTCTGGCTGAAATTGGCTGCAATGAAGAACAAACTTGTTTTGTACCAGTTTGCAACTTTCAACAAACAGAAAAAACCATCAGCCACACAACATGGCCTGTGTCCCACATGTTGTTCGAGCACATTATGTTTGAGAGGGAGGAAAAAAAAAGCAAAAGACAAATCCCTCTTGGGGCTTAGCCTCTAAGGTTGGGCAGCAGCAATTAACTTTAGGACTGTTTTCATCACAGACCTGAAGAAATCTTGTGTGCCTGAAAGCTTCACTGCTTTTTTGAGCAGCATTTTTTGGTGTAATAAATGATACTATTTCTTTTTACTCAAGGGAAGCTAGTGGGTGGCTGAAGGAAGGAAATATTGTCTTGGTTTTTACAACACAGTAATGAAGGCAAGGAGCAAGGAGTGTCAGCCTAATACTAATATAAAGAGGGAAGAATCTCTTTGTCAGTTCACTGCAAACACAAGAATGAAAACTAATAAAAACATCTTCCAATAAAAGACATTTCCATTACAGCTAAATCCTTATCAAAGCAAACAAGCCTTTTCATTTTAGCCTTTTTATAGAAACTCCAACTGGTAAAAACGTGCCTAGATCGTGTTACCTTCTCAGTGACAAGTCACGATTTCATGCAAATATATGAGCTGAGAATGAACACATAACAAAAGTTCAGCTTGAAACCTTCCCTGTTTTTTCAGGATGGTTATTTAAAGTAGCTTGAAGTCCTGTGCAAAATGAGGCTGGGGATGTTTCAATGTGCCCAGCTTTTGAGAGTGGTGCAGCAGAGAGAAAGGATTCATTGCTGAACAGCAGCGGGTGGGAGTGGGAAAGCTCCATGTCACGCAAACAAAGCGACATCCCTGCCTGCATCTGGGATGCAACACAACACAGACCTCTGCCAGCAGATAAAGGAGTCTCTGCTGTCACCAGGAGCACAGCTCTTGTCTGAAGCTTCTCAGAAAAAACTGGGACTTCTTTTCCATGCAGAAAAATTTCAACATGAAAATGACAAACAACCCGGGTAGATCCAAGTTCCCTGATGTGTTACAGCTTCTGCTCTCCGAGTCACGGGGATGCTTCGTGGGAAGCGCAGTCCTGTGGGAAGGAGGCCCACAGGGAAGGAGAAGGGCAGCAAGCAAGGAAGACTCCAGCTCACAAGAACAACAACAGCAAACATTTCCAAACCAAAATGCTTGGGTTTGGCTTCATTCAATGAAAAGCTGAAGTCTTCCATGGAAAGCAGATGCTTTTTAACAATTCTCCTCCACCCTTTAAATTGCTTGGCCCACAAGCAGCAGTGACAGAGATGTCTGGAGCAGAGCCATTTTATCATCCTCAGTCCATCTGTCAGAGGAGACAGAGCTGAATCACCACAGCCCGTGCACGACTGTGTCATTTATAACAGGGCTACTGAGGGCATCAGTCTGGGGGTGCTAGCAAGGGGAAGAGAGTAACAGAGGAAAATCACTTGTCAGTGTATTTAGAAATCCTTGTGTGTGACCACTGGAAACACATAAAGGAAAGAAAATGAACCACTGAACGGCCAATTGTACTCCTGCCTAACGGAGCTGTGAGCATCCAGAGGGGTCACATGATGACACCTTGACTGCAGTATTACCCTGCTGTCCTGCAGGCAGGGACAAGGGGTCCAGGACGTTCCTTTGTGACTCTCCCACCTTCCACTTGCACCATCCTGCACCTCCAGCACTATGTGTAACAGCTCAAGAAGAATCACAGTCCTAAATTTGAAGGAACTGATGATCTTAACCTGAAAATGACCACGGGGACATCTCACAACTCTTCCCCATAATTCTTTGCAGGAATCAGTTCAAATCTCAGAGTTTTCAAAGACTTCCTGCCCTCAGTCTGTTCTCCAGTCCCCACACCTGTAAAATGACACTCACTCATTTCTGACTCCATATGGCATGGGGACAGTCCCTTCTTTGTGTCTATCTAACATGGAGCATCCAATCTCCACTGGAACCTCAGGCTGCCACAAGAATAAAAACAATAAAGAAGAATCCATGGAATGGTAAGTAATGAGTCAGCATGGGAACAGCCTGCAGGCACAGAGCAGCCAATGCAAGTGCCAACCAGCCATCACAAACCAGGATTCAGGAGTGTAACCTGAGGACAGAGGGACAAGCAGGCAACTGGAGGTCACAGCTACACAAACTTGCCCTGCAGTGCCAGCAGCCTCAGCCCAAGGGTCTGCCCCAGCCAACATCCCCAGCTCTGTGGTGACATGATATGCTGCTAAACCAAAGGGATTCTTGAGGCATGTCTCATTCCCTCTCTTCAGTGAATAGGACTGCAAGTCACAGTATCCAACCTAGAACACCCTGGGGAGCTTCCCCTTGCCAGGCTGGACAGGAATTTCCTTCCACAATGATTTTCTCTGTCCTGTGTTTCTCTTGCATTCCTTGCCATGGATTTTCACAGCCCCAACTTCACACAGCATGAGAGAAGAAAAGAGAAGGCAACAAAAGCAGCTGGTCACTGCAGGGTGCAAAGCTCCCACAACACTCCGTTCCAGGCAGGGTCCCTGGGGGTTTCCAGCTTTAATGGATGCTGGGGGAAGCTATTTGCAGCACACAGGACACCCACACCCACTCCACAGCCTTGACTAGAGGCATTTTGTGTACAACAAGGAGATGCACACACTCACAACTGCTCCTGACTTGGTTTACATCCACTGTAGGCACCAGGCACGTGTGCACCACTCTAGCCATGTACCTGAGACCTGCCCAACTCCCTGACTGCCCAACCAGGTAACATCTCATCACCATCCATGGGGCCTCCTGGCCATGCAGCATAAAGGTGTTTCTTGGCCATATTCTTTTCACGCTTGATTATACACGTCGGAGTACAGAGAGGAAGCAATGGTGCTCAGGTGGCACTTCCAGCAGGAATGGGGCAGTGCAGGGAGCAGGGTCTCCTGAGTGGGAGCACATCTCCCTCCAGTGCCCGCTCCCAGCAACAACAGCCTGTTGCTCCCGGCCACCACTCGATCTCCTTCACCTGCCAGGTCACCCTCCTGGTCGGCACGGGTGACAACGCTGCTCTCCGGGTGGCTGCTTCCCAGTGACCCTTGCTTCCCTAGCCACATCCATCAGAAACACAAATCCCTCAGTGAATTTATCTCTCAGTGGCCGTTCCCCATCCAATTATGGAAATTCTACAGCCAGAACAGTCCATCTCCCACAAAGCTCTGGTCTGTGACTGTAACTCTGCTGCTGGGCACTGCCCACTCTGAGGGCCCCAAGCTCTCAGGCTGAGCCTCACGTGGCCAGGCCTTGGCACTGCCTTCTCCAGCCCCACTCTGCATGTGCTCAAATCTTGGTCTAAGCCCTTGCAGGCAGGATTGCTGCTCTGGAAGAGAGATCTGGATATGCTGCCCCCAGAAAGGCCTCACAAAAAAGGAACCTCCCCCCACTCTGACCTGTTCTCAGGGGTAAGTCCCCATCACTGAAAACATTTGTTCCTTATTTAACTGAAAGAGCTGTAGGAAATTCCTCACACTCTTCGGCTTGGGTCCAGACAGGCAGCCACATTCCACCAAAATCCATAGATGTGGCTTGGCTGCAAACAAACAGCCTCTCCTCCAGCTGAGCGCTGATCTGCCACAGCACGCAGGGATGGCCACGGGTGCGGCTTCAGCTCGTGGGGCTAGTAAAGCCAGCAGAAGACTTTGTGTTTCCCAAAGATCACACCTGCACTGCCTCTAGCAGGCTCATGGTCAGCCAGGTACCTGAACTCACCTTCGCTCCAGTGACACACGAGTGCATCGTTGATGCAAACGTGAAATCCCATGCGCTCACAATGCATTTGTTTTACTGAACCTCCTAATTACTTTACATGCTCTCCCAGGGCTACAAAGAGAGACATAAACAGATTAACTAAATTAGGCCAATTAAAGGTTCCCTAATGGAATGAAATGTTTCAGGCAAGCTTGAAAGAGGAAATGGGCAGGGAGGAATGAAAAACAATGCAGTGTCAGGTAAACCAAGCAGGGCAGGAAAAGACTACTTCAAAAAATAAGGTTCACAAAAACCCCACAATTTCACCTCTTGTTTATCTTCAAGAGTATTCCAATGAGCACACTATTTATGGAGACAGCTCCTTTTAGTCCAAGCAAAAGAGAATCCTGGAAGGCCACGTGTCTGCTCTAGACATCACACTTCCTCCCACCATCCACATGCCACAGCAACACGAATACCACAGCTTTCTGCAGCACCAATTTGGCAGCAGCTTCTCAGACTGAGGGGTCACTGTCCCAGGAGATGAAAATGGGTGGTAGATTCACAGGGATCCCAAATTATATCCAACAGCCAAGGCTAAGCCAGTCAAGTTTTACACAGAGGGGAAATGTGTGACTGCCCAATACCAGCCTGCAGCCAAGACTTCTGGCACTGCAGAGCCAGGACAAGATCCCACCCTGGCTTCCCAGCAGCCACGCACCAAACAAAGGCTCTTGCCAAAGGTGGGAGCCCAGTCACCATGTGCATGGGTCCTTACCTTCCTCTTCCCATGGAAGATGTCCTCAGGGAGGCTCGTGTGGATGAGGCTGTGCACTTCTGCCAGCTCGGTGATGTCCCCCAGGGGCACAGGCACATCTTCTGGTAGTGGAGACATGAGGGACTCAAGCTCATGTGAGTCCAAGGTGGCACTGGGAGAGGCCAACCCTTGCCTGCTCCGGTGGTAGTACGTGTGGTTGCCAGCAGCCTGGGAATCCAGGCCTGGCAGGGCCTCCCTGAGGGAAAACAAGCAACAGCTGACATCTCAGCTGGTCCTTGTGCAGTTGACTAGGTCCAAGCCCTGCCCTGCCACTCCTAGGGATAATTCTTTATCATCACATCCCACTGTAACACCTTTCACTGCACATGTATCTCTGCACCACCTTGGTTAATGCCAAAGCTCAGACAAATCCTGCTGTGGGATGCAAAGCTGTCCCTCTGCCAGCAAACCCCAATGGCAGGAGATACTACAAGTCCCAGCACAAGCAGGTGCTCACCCACTCTGGTCCCCTGGTCCATGGACACCTGCGTCACTCCTGTCACCTCTGCTTTACAGGTTAGAGATGTAACAGAACAGGAAAGTTTAGTGGCCACATTAGGATGGGACTTCAGAAGCTGTTTGTTCCTAGCCCTGAGATCTGCTGTGAGCTCAAAGCTCTTCTGAACAACTGAGCTGTTTTCTGCTCATGGTCTTTCCAAATGCTTGTGGCTGGATCCAGATCCCTGGGATAGCAGAGGGCTTTGGGCTGTATCCAATCCTCCTTAAATCCTTCACTGCAAAGTCTTTCGTCATTTTTCTCAGATGGAAGTTAACAAACCATTTCCAAACATCCTTAGAGTTGTCCAACCTGAGAAGCAAAATACTACCCAAGTTAACACACACAGGTAATAAACTGGTTCTTGCATTTTCTTGGGGCTTTTTCTTTCTCTGAAAAAAAACTCTACTAGTCTAAGAATGCAAATTGAAGAGAAAGTACTGAAAAAATAAATCAGTGAGAAGATTGTACTAAATACACTCCTTATACATCCACAGTTCCAAGCTGTGCATTAACTATCCCCTACACCATATCCCATGCAGCCCATCTGAACAGGGGATGCAGCTCACAGTGTTTTTGTCTCCTTCCACAGCAGCCTCCTTCACCTGAGGTGTCACCCACCTGTGCTTGCTGTTGCGGAAGCTGGCACACATGCAGAAGAGAATGCAGAGCAGCCCCAGGCACACCCCCACGATGATCCCTGTCACAGAGTGGATATCCAGGACATCTAGGAGGGGAAGGAATGACAGCCACATCATTTCAACTGCTAGCAGGAAGAGGGTACAAAGTGTCTCATGTTCAGAGAAGCACCAGCTGTACTAAACCAAACAGGTTTAAAAGGCCCTTCTAACCCAACTGTTCTGTGGTTCTGATTCTGTACACATAAACCAATAAAATTCCTTGGCAGTGACAATTTAGAGCAACTTAAAGCAAACTGGCATCTATGCATATTCATTAATGTCATACAGCAAGATGCAGGTTGCACGTGCCCTTCCAGAGGAACCAGGATGGGGAAGAGACGAAGTTTGGCTGTGGGATGGGTTCTGGAGCTGCACAGCAGAGTTGAGGGCTCTGCTGTGATCCTCTGCACTGCCCTGCAGAGAATCCTATCTCACATCCTACACAGTGACACCAGGCAATTGCTTGGCAAACAGAAATGTCACTGCTGACAAATCAGTCTCCAGCCATGCAATTCCCTTCCTGCCCTGGGGTAAGGAGGAATTCATACCAGACAGCTTCTCACGGAGGGTGTGCACATCCTTAACGTTGGAATAGGGACCAGATCCCACCACTGTCTTTGCTCCCATCTTGAAGAAGTATCTGGTATCACTTTCCAGGCCATGCACTTCAGTGCTGAAGATGTTTCCTGACCAAAAGCAAATCAAAAGAGATTTAAAATGTTCTGTTTCAGTAGTATTCAGAGGTTACAGAAAAGCAGTTGTGGAATTTCTGGACCCTCAGAAGTGAGGGATTTTGTGACATTTTTGAACATTTCACACACCTCTTCAGTAATAAGGAACTTCCTGCTTACAGATCCAAAAATACAGACTACTCGTGATGCTGCTGGCACACGTTTTTCTAGGAATTGCTGGCTGCCAGGCTGCATCTGTAGGTTATTTCCTGGATGATAATAGCTATTTCAGCCCCAGACACACATGATTTCATGTCTCTCAGTAGCCATGTCCCTGGACTCTCTGCTATGACCAGGTACAGCATATGCTTCAAGAAAATTGCCAGGATGAGCTCTTGAATATTTATCTGTATTCAAAGTGAGGCAGGAATCAGGGAAGCAGGACTGAGCAACCAGGCTCCAGAGAGAGGAAAGGAGGCAGGAGGACTGTGGGGCATTACAGTACCTGGAGGAGGCTCACCTTCTCGTGTCAGCAAGGTCCACATGTCATCTGGCTGTGTGTTGTTGGCGTTGTACAGGATGAGGTACTCCACAATGATGCCATTGGGCTCCACAGGTGGGCACCAGTGCACCTGGACAGCGTAGGGGTTGAGAGGGTGCAGCCGCAGGTCAGACGGAGGAGTGGAGGGCCCTGGCAGAGACAAATTAAGAGCCAGCCTGAGCAGCAGGAAAAGGAGCAGAGCATTCATCCCCAGAGGGCCTCCCAGCATGGACTCAAGGCTGTCAGGGCTTCAAGGGGGTCTGAGATCACATCTCCCAGGGGCACATTAGGAGGGATCTGATAGAGACTCAAGGAAAGCCAGGAGAAATGAGGATTTGGTTCCCACAAACACTCACGGTCGGGCAGGGTGAAGCGCTCCACCACGCTGCCAAAGGGCCCATCGATGCCAACACCGTTGGACTGCACAGCAAACTCATACCTGGTGTAGGGCTTCAGCCCACTAATGAGAATGTCTTCATCCGAGCTGGAGAGAGAGGACACAGCACAAGGCCGTGAACACCTAAAGGTTCTCCCATGTCACCTTGACACCTCACCAGGAACACTCTAAGAGATTATCCTAACTCTGACAGTATTTGATTTTCCATCTCTTGCAGCCATGTGAATGCAAGAACACTCAGCTCCCAGGGACAGAGCAAAACAGTTCCCAGTCTCCAGGACCATTTCTGATGTACTTGCAGGGAAAAGTGAAAAACAGCCTGGTTAGAGGCTAAAAATGGGCACAAGTATTCAGATGTAAAATACAACCCCAAATTATAAAACTGCTTAAACTCTAGCAATTTATAGACCAAACTTGTGAGTACCATCTCACAAATCATGAATGCATAATTGCACCCAGCCATGCTGTTAACAAGTGAGTAAGGTCCAACCACAGTAAAAAAGATGCAGAGACCAGTAAATGATTCCTTGGTATTCAAGTCAAGACAAGTCCCACTGCAACATCTCAGCAGTCCTGAACATTATCTGTGACCATGGCAGATATTCCCAGCATATGGAACACCCAGCATTTTGCTAAATTCTGGAAATTCCATGCAACTTCCTCCTGCCCTGTGTCACATGAACAACACATGGCAGATGAACCCTCTTTACCTGGTGTAGTACGTCACAAGAGAGGCGTTTTTCAGGCCCCAGGGGCTGAAACGCACGGTATAGTTGACAATTTTGACTGTTGTGAAGTCAGGTTTCTTCCAGCGGAGCCAGATGGAAGTTGAGCTGTTGGACTCTGCATAGACTTGGACTGGAGGCAGAGGAGGCCCCTTCTGCACAGGGGGATCTATGGTGCAGCACAAAAAGAGATGTGGAGGTGTACATGACAGTAATGCCACTCACACCCAGTGGGAGAACAACTCTAATGAGAAGGGGGATATTTTGCTCCTTTCTCTCCATCCCAATTGCTCCAATGCATTTTGCAATGACTGTAAAAGAAAGTTCCCTTATGCAATGACCTTCCCTATTTTGGTAATTGTCCTTTTTGAAGTCCAGCCTCTGTAATCCCTCCAGCCTTCCTCTGAAGCCATGTGCCAAGCAGAAGAGATACCACAACTGAAGGGCATTCCTCACCTACTGCTGTTGCAGGTGCCTTTTCTGTTTTGCCCTTCCAAACCGCTGCGTACCCATCTTCGTGCTTATTGAATGCCACCAGCTTCACCTCGTACAGCTTCCCAGGAGCTGGAAAAAATCAATCAGGGTTTGCCTTGGGTTGTTTTTGTCACTAACCCTCCCTAGTCAGACACATTTTCTTTGATCCTGCCAGCTTTTCTCACCATCCAAGAAAGTAGCTTGAACATAATAAATACATTTTTCTTACCTTATACCTAAGTTAGTATCACCTAATACCTAAATTACAGCAAGGAGTCCCCCTTCCACTTACAGGCTTCCCACACACAAACACTGTCTCACAGCTGGTGTGTGTTTCAGCACAGCTGCTTTTTGGTTCTCCCCTTGCTTTTGACAGAAATTATCAGCAGGAAATGGACTTGCCCCAGCCCTCAAGGGTTGACCAGTGTCCTGGCCTCTAGCAATCTACTCAGGATCTCTAGATCTTCCTCTCTTACAAGCTACTGAAGAAACCTACACAGGCTGACTCCTCTCTCCACCATGAAAGTGACTGCACTGCACTGTTTATTCCTGAGGAGTGACAACATTCTCTCCTCCCCCAAAATGCACCTCCTGTTTCTGAAGTCCTTTCTGATTTATTCACTGCTGTGAGGATCTTCCTTCCAGCAAGACCTCAAATGCCCTGTTAAGTCACTGGCAGCCTTTGTTGCATGGTGTCTATTTTGCCTTCACAGTAGAGCTTCCCAATTTGCAATTAGAAAAGCAACAATGCACAGAAAACCCACACCAAAAACCCGAGGGTCCTCATTGCATGCTCTTCCCATCAGAGAGCCTCACACTGTGGGGAATCTCAAACTGAGCTGCAGGACAGGGCGTTCTGTCTCCAAGCAGTGCTGCCCTGCTCCAAAAACCACTTCCCTCTTCCCTTCATCAGCTTCTTCATTTTTAATGGAGATGTTTAATCAAAGAAACAACTTGGGAGATAAAAAGTTCTCAAAGACATTCCCTGCAGCAGCCAGCCCCTTCAGGAGCTCAGCCAGAACAGTCCACACTGCCTTTTGTTGCCTTGGCTGCAGCACATTGATGAAGTTTGTTAATTTGGGACATGCCTCTTCATTCCCTGCCCTCACAGATCACTGCTCTCTTTGCCAGACAACGTAAGCAGAATGAAACCTTTCTTATTGATGCCAATTTTATTATTACTGCCCTGATTACACTCCCAAAGGCTGATGGTACCAATTACCAAAGGCTTTCTCTGCTCCACAACACACGCTCGCGCTCAGAATATAAAAACAGTTCAGCCACATTTTTCTCCCCCAAAGAATCCCAAAAGCAAACAGAGTTTTGTCTGCCTCCAAGACAGCCTGATCTGCATTTCCACACTCTCCAGCAACAGAAAAATGTTTTAAACCCACACAAGGGGGATAAGGCCAAAGAGCACTCAACCTCCAAAGGGCTGGGACCACAGGCTCAGTGGCACAAAGAACCCCCAGGCCATTTCTTGCCAGCACCACACTCTCCTTCTGGCTGAGCCTTGGGCTGGGCTTCACTGGGATATGAGCACATCATGGACAGTGCAATCCAAAATGATGAGGAAAAGCTCACAGATGTGAGGCAGCTGTGGGCAGCTCATGTTGGAGAATGGAGTGAAGGAAAGGACAAGTCCTCTGTCTCCATTCCTGGGCAGGATCAATACAGCAGCTGCTCACACATGACGCCAGGGGAGCTCGACTGCAAGATCAAGCACCTTACATCCTGAAAATAGGGGTATTTTGGATTTCTCAGTTAGAGGATTGGCTTCAATTTTTATACACAGGCCCAGATGTTCAAGCTCTTAGAACAGGCAGACATAAAACTCTATCAAGCTGTCAAGAAGCTGGTAGACAGCATGAAAACAGATGTATTTCACTGCATTCCATCATACATTAAATATAAGCAGAATAATCTAGTCCAGATCATTTTAAATCACTAATCTGGATGGCTGCATAATATATCCAATATGCTAAATATGTTGCTTCACTCAGCATTTCAAGGTGCTCATATTGGCCAAGTGCCAGAAGCCATACTTTCCTTTAAGTGGGAAAACACCCTGATTTCCAGAGAGCTACTTCCAAAGGAATGCAATCTTCCTTCATGGGAATGTGGAAGACAGGATCAGATCCCTACCATTTATTTTTCACATAAATTATGGCCCTGGTAGTTGCACCTCAGTACAGGGAGTAAGTGCTACAACATTGATGGAAGTCACTAAGAATTTCTCAGAGAAAATCCCTCCTGGTGATTCAGGAAAGCTTCCTTCTGATTTTGTGGACTGATGAAATTGCTGGATTTCCTGTGTGCTCTTGACGAGCTGCCCACCTCTCTCACAGGACTTCAGCACACACCTCTCAGACAAGACACATGGTACCGTTAGTGATACCATTCTAAGGAGACACGGTTTGCTCCAGAGATTAGCATGAGATGGGAGAAGTCTTCTCTTTCAAACCACACCTCAAATCAAGGCAAGGGGCAGAGCGCTGGCTTCAGTGACACTATGGAGCTGTGGAGCCAAGGGACATGTAGTGACCACTCTAGACCTTGTCTGCACTGACACGAAACACACATCTGAGCTCAGCCTGGTATGCCCAGTGCCCAACCTGGGATTTCCTGACACCACTTCAAACACCAGAACAGGTTTCCTAGAGCAGTGGTCGGTGTCTCAAGCCTGTCAGTATCTAAAAGACATTTGGACAGAATTTGCTTTCATTTTTGGTCAACACTGAGGTACCCAGGCAGTTGGACTCAATGACTCCTGAAGATAATCACAAGAGACAGTGTTGGGTATTTGCTTTTATAGAGGGCTCTTAGGAGAGGTTTCCAGTGCTGTGCTTTCCAGGCAGATATCCCTGATCTGGGGAATCCCCCCAGCTAATTCCCCATCAGCCCAGATTACATTAGGGCTGCCAGCCCTTCCTGAGATCACTACCTGCTCTGTCTGCAAGCTGCAGCCCTAAGTACTGGTACAGGGCAGTTCTGCGCCACAAAACGAAACCCTTCGAAATCCCAACCACCCCTCCTTGTTTCATGTGCAGAGCCCCTCCCTTCCTCAGCACAGCCAGATTCCTGACCCTTCCTTTACTGTACGTGTGCAGGAGCACATCATTCAACAGCACAAGGGGAGCAGAGGGAACGTCCTGGGCTGGGAGAAACGCGAGCCTGCGCTCCTGACACAGCGATAGCCGATACACAGCCGCCAAATCATACGGAAACCATCAGGGCTTGACGGATGCCCAAATTCAAGGAAGTAATTACAGAAGAACAAGCAGCCTTCTCAGCATCATCGTGCCAGAGCATTTGGAACCAATTCAGCCCACTCCCAGCCCCTGCACCGACTGACTTGCCAGTGGTTGGAGCAGCACGTGATGATGTTCACATGTGGTTTCCTCTGGGCAGTAATTACAGACCTAAATTCTTCAGAGAAACTCATCACTGTTAACATTCTCAATGGCAAGATGGCTGTGACAGAGCTGGGAACTCCACTTAGAGATGGCACAAACAGTCCTTCCAGGTGCTACAGCCTGACCTTTACACTGTGCATAATATATATGCTACAATTGTAAGATGAACCAGCAGAACAGACATGCACCCTACAGTCCACACTCACTGGGCAGTAACAGGGTGAAGCATGAAGTGGGGGATGGAAGAACTCTAGGAAGCAGGAAGCCTCTTTCAAGGATGCATCTGCCATGACTCTCTCCTCTCTCCATCCTGTATCAACAGCTAAATCAATTAATTAATACAATCAGATGTTAGGAACACACCCCCTGGTGGGAAATGCCAAGCACAGTGAGCCCAGCAGGCAGGTCTCACTGCTGCTCAGATCTTCTCCAGTCATGGACACTCACTCTTCCATCCCTCTTCCCTTAGTGGGAGGTGAAGGAGAATACTGGGCTAAAATTAGTATGCTGTGATTTATCCCATCTCTGCATTTTAATACAGAGAGATTTCAAACAGCATGCAATTATG
This sequence comes from Vidua macroura, assembly GCF_024509145.1. Lineage (NCBI taxonomy): Eukaryota > Metazoa > Chordata > Aves > Passeriformes > Viduidae > Vidua > Vidua macroura. The sequence goes on from NC_071582.1 coordinate 19,906,641, forward strand.
GAGCTCCTTAGAAACAGACAGGGAAGGAGAGATAATTGTCCTGACTGGAGATTTCAATCTTGGCACTCTTTATAGTGACACAATAAAAACACTAATTAATTAAGAACCACTTATTAGCATATACAAAGTATATTGGTAACTTGGTTAAAATCCCTGCTAAATTTGCATTAGAAATTTCTGTGCTTTAAACTCTGCTCAATCCAAGCCTCAAGAGCCCCACTCCAGAAAGGATTTTGGATGATCTTAAAACACCTCAGATGGTCCTGGCCCTATGTATCTCCAGTCATGCAAACAACTCGGGAGCATCCTAGGATGCTACAAAGTGCAAGAGACAGGCCCTGGGTTTCCACACCAAGTGCCAGGAAGATGCAGACAGCTAACCTAGTCGAGTCAGCTCGTACTGCTTCACTTTCTTCTTTAGTTTTATGGGTCCTACATCCCAGCTCTCATCTTCAGCACCATCCAAAGGGCTCTCATCACTGGACTCCTCTGGGCCCACCTCTCTGTAGTAGAGCTTGTAGCCAGATATCTGGGCATGGTTTGCTGGGGGCTGCCACGTTATCAGGAGTGACTCCATCTTCGCTCGGACTTTTAATTCTGTTGGGGCAAATGGAACTGGAAGAAGATGAAGACAAGAGAAAAAAATTAGCAACATGTCTCCATTTCCCTGGTCTACTGAATTCTCCTGGTCCTCAGTAGTGAGGGAAGAGTGTGAGGAAAAGTGAGTGGGATGTCTCCACTCCCTGACAGTGGAGAGTGGGACAGTCACACTCTACCACTGACTTTCCCAGCTGGGTGATACAGGAAACAACGATGTCACAAAGCCACTGTGGGGGTTTCTTAGTGCATTCTAAGATATCACCATCTTTAACCACTTCTGGAGTCTGGCATGGTCTTGGCTCTGTTTGGCAAGATGGTCTATTCACTCCCAAATGTCATAACATTGGGATCAGGAGTTCTGTTTGTTTTCTTTTTTTTTTTTTTAAGAAGTTTCACAGCTGCACATGGAGGGTGCAAAGCCCCACTGTTCAGGCAAGCAGTGAGATGCACAGGGGCTGCTCAGCAGCAAGGTAAAGGTGAGCATTTTGGTCTGACCAAAACCAATGGCTGTAATTCCCAAAGGAAAGCAAGTGTCTCTGAAAATGCCTGAAGTTCCCCACACCCTGTCCCAAATCCCAGACATTCCCCAGCCTCCTACCATGTGTCTGGTTGTCTCTGTCAGGAGTCCGATGCTGGGTCCACTCGGAAGGGGCCCCATATCCCACACTGGTGCTGGCTGCGATCCGAACTTTGTACACTTTGTTGGGATGGAGTGAGTACAGGGTGATCTGGGTCTCATTTCCACCCACTTCGATGGAGGTGACCTGATCTGCTGGAACCAAGGAGACACCACTGAAAACAGGGATTTCCCAGCCAAAGGGAAGTACAGCTGAACAGCCACAAGCCTCGTTACCCCCTCGTGGTCTGCACACCCTGGTCTGGCTTGGTTTTGCCCAGAGCAGTTTTATGCCACCAGAAAAAAAAACTGTAAGGCTGGGCAGAGCTGATATTCTGACTGACAACTCCCTTCATTACATTCCAAATTGCAGCCTGCCTTTAGCACCACAGAGCCTGCCCAGAGGGAGCTGTCAGAAACCTTGCTCTGATGATGTGATGGTGGAACATGAGCACAGCTAATGGGAGCTGATGGCATGTTCCAATGCTTCTCGCTGCTGTATTTAAACCCTCACCTTAATCTGAACCAGAACTGTCCAGCAGCCCTGCTTTCCGCAAAATTCACACCCTCATCCACACCAGACAGAGGTTTTACTGCTCCCTCTTCAGCCCACCCAAGTTCATAAGGGAGGTAACAGGAAATTTAAACTGAGAGTAGCCTGGGATTTTCACAGTATCAGCTAACTGGTTTTGCTGAAGATTCATGTTTAGAGTACACAGAGGTCTTGATTTCAACTTCCCTTGGTGTTAACTCGGCCAGGAGCACTGTCTCTGCTATGCAACAGTGTACTGCTGAGTGTGATCCCTGGATTGCAAGTGTTTCCAAGGTTTTATGGTGCCACTGAGCCATGTGCAGGCTCAAGGCAAAAGAACCAGAGCCAGGAGTTACAGCACAGACTACTAAGCCAGTTCAAATACATGGGAACATGTCCAGCACCTCATCACACTCGCCATCCTTCTCTCAGGAAGAATCATGACCCTGGGAAGTGAGAAGCTGCAGAGCTTTGACAGTTTTAAGAGCAAATACCCAGAAGGATTTGCAAAGCAAGCACATGTGGAATTGGAACAGCCACATCCAGCAGACGTAAATGTTACCATCCCTGTTGAACCCTGCTTAGTGTGCCTGACAATGTAAATAAAATCAGATAAAACTCGGTAATAGAGCAACACAACCTGGACAGGATATTTAGGGTTTTTTTTTCACAAGGATCACTTTGATTAGACTTCATTTTAAGGAAATTGAAAGCATTTACTCACCTTCCCCAAGCAGCATAAAGCTTTTTCCCCAAAACACAGTGCAGATGGCAGTGAAGGGCTACTCATGCAGACATTTCTGGGACACCACAAACATGGGTCAGGCCATTCTCTTGAGGACACAGCTCCTCCACAGCCACACAGTAAGGTGGTGTGAAGTAGCACTGCCATAACCACCAGACAGAGCCAGGCTATGAAAGGGTTCTCCTCCCTTGGGTAAATGGGTCCCTGTTTTCAGCTTTGCACCACCTGCCCTTCACATCACAGGCTGTTAATACCACTGGAGCAGTCAACACAACCCCCAAATGGTGTTTCCCTCACCTTCCTTGAGGGTGCAGTAGTCGATCTTGTACTTGGTTATCTTGCCGTTACTCAGCTCGGGAGGAGGAGGCAGCCACGTCACACGGATGTCACCAGGAGTCATGCTCGACAGGGACAGCTGAGGGGCTGCACTGGGAACTGGGTAAACAACCAAGAGAAGTCAGCAAAGACCAGAGCAACACCTCAACACTTCTGTGCCAGCTCTCTGAGCTGGTTGGAGGCCACTGCCTTGGCTCTACCACAGCCACTGGTGATTTGGTGTCTGTCCTGCAGGAACCAACACACCACAGCCCTTCAGGGGTGTCTGGGAGAGGAGATGCTTGACTGCTCCAGGTCTGACTTCCAGGCTGACCAGAGCCTGCTGGCCCCAGCCACACTGCTCCCAGGGACCCGTGTCCAAGGCAAACTGGGCAGGGTGGCACACACCAGCTCTCAGCTTGTGCTGTACTGTGGAGCACGAAGGAGACACAAAACCAAATGGCTCATAGATCCAAACTGCAGCCTGGGAATCCTCATTCCCTTAAGAGCCACAGCTCTGGGCTGCAAGCAGGTTTCATGTTTTCAACTCAGCCTTTCAGGCTTCAGACACACACATGGGACCATGCAGGTCACCATGTCAGGAGTATTAAAAGCACATAATGCACACGAGGTCTGCCAAAACCATCTCTGCTTGCCTCTGTCCTGCAGCCTGTTGAAAGCTGTGCATGGCCTCCCGTTGGGCAGCTGTGCTTCTGGCACTCTGCCTTTACTGCTCACAAAATGCTATGTGATAAATGGTAAAATCAACACAAACTACTGGCTCTTAAGGGGTCTGACCTCAAGGCTCCTCCCACCCCTACAAATTGCAATAGATGTTTCTTATGAGTTGAAATCCAGAGTGAAGCTTAGAGCAATGTCACATGGGTTAGGTGAAAGCCCTTAGGAGCTGCCTGCAGTTCCCAAAGGATCCTCATGGGCTCCACCATCAGCCAGGGTATTTTCATATCCTTCATCACCCAAGCTGATGATGAGACCAGGGTGCAGGTTTAGGTTTCCAGGAGCTGCTACCACTCTCTGTAGCACATTCAGTGCTCACCATGAACCAGGTCAAGAACATTTCCTAGGCACCAGTACCCATCTAATTCAACGCACCATCCTCCAGGGTCTGGACAACGATGGAAGAGGATGTCCGGCTGGCTCCGAGCTGGGAATATGCAACCACATAGAAGACATAGTTGGTGTTTGGTTCCAGATCCTTGACTTGCAGCTCAGTTGTGTCGTTATTGACAGCAAACTGGTATTCCACATTATCTGTTCCTAGAGCCAAGGAAACACTGATCAGCAGGTCAGTGAACTGCCAAGACACTCCTGAAAAAATCACTTAATTCACAAGGTCAACAGACTAAATCCACTTCAAAAATCACTGTATGTTTTCCAGTTTCCCCAGCACCTGCACAGCCTCATCTCTTATGTGAGTTTTTTGGGCAGAAACTCCAATGTTTTTTGGGCCTCAACATTAATGTCTCCATTTAGACTCAAACTCCTTAATCCATGCTGAAGCAGCTGCAGTTACGAGTTTAATTTTCAGAAGAGCTCTGGCAACAGTTCAGCAAGAGCATTGGCTTGTTGGCTGTTTGGGAACACAGACCCCAAGAGAGCCAGTGCCGCACTTCAGATTCTGGGTGTGGATAATTTATTGATTGCCCCTGTACATGATGCAGCTGGTTGATATCACTGTTAGCAATCGCACTCTTTGCATACAAAATCATCATGTATAAAATCAGCATTGCCTGGTCCCACAGAATCCAGACAACTCAGCTATGTGGACACACTACTGCCAATCAAGAAGTTAGAATATGTTGGCTAATGCACAGGCACTGTCACTGTCTGATACTGACTCCAGGAGAAAATTCCTTTACCTGAAATGAAAAGGGAATTGCCTCACACTTGTCACGAGCTGGGGAAGAAGGTCAACCTGTGCCTTCTTGACAGAGCTGTGCTGCCTAGGGAGGTGACACCTACCCACAGCCCGCTGGTAGTGCAAGGAGAAGCCGATGATCTGCTCGCTGTTGTGCTCCGGCCGCTCCCAGGACACGAGGACTGTGGTGCTGGAGAGGGACACGGCCGAGACCTTCTTGGGAGCGCTGGGCAAACCCTCCCGCACGATCACCGAGAGCTTGGCGGTGGCACAGGCCATGCCCAGGCTGTTCTCAGCCACACACTGGTAGTAGCCAGCGTCCTCCAGGCCGATCTGGTTGATGACGAGGGTGCCGCTGCTCTGCACCTTCACGCGCCCGTTGGAGAGAATGGGCTCCCCGTTCTTCAGCCAGTGGATGGTGGGGGCTGGCTCTCCCTCTGCCTTGCACACAAACCTGGCCGTGCTGGCTCGGGTGCGGGAGATGGTTTCAGGAGCCTGGGAGATGCTGGGAGTAGCTGGGAGGAGAGAGGAAAAATTAATGCAGGAAGGAGGAGGAAAAGATAGCAAAGCAAATCCCTTCTCCTCCCCACTCGGTGCTATGTTTTATTCAGTAGCAGCTTTGCTTACAAGATGGGATTTGCCAGGCAGACTCTAGAGGCTTAATTTAGACTGTGTCCAAAAGGAAAAATAAATTCTGTATCAATCATGTGCTGCATTCCCTGATCCTAGGCTGCTCTCCCTGCTGGCTTCCAGGATACTGAAAGTTAATTGCTGATAGAGATTTCCAAGGGGGAACCCTGGAGAAAAAGAATAAGGCATAAAACGGTTCAGTAAATACCAGGAACTAAACCCCAAATTAAAGAGGTGACACTCCCACTGAGAGCAATCCCAGCTCAGGCTTCCTGGCTCTAACCTGGCTCCCATTTTACCCAGCATGGGCCACAAAGGCCACAAACCCTTGGGGATCTCCTAGATGTTGATTCATGCAACCCACAGCAAGCTGGCCAGCATTTGTACCCGAGAATTTGCCTGCTCTACTCACCGAGGATGCGGAGCTCAGCTGCGGCGGTAACGAACTGCCGGGTTTGGGGTTTGTTGGCTCGGCAGACGTACACCCCGGAGTGATGGGGCTGGCTGGAAGGAATGAGGAGATTTGTCCTGCCCAGCACAATCACATCTGTGGAAATGGACTTCCCATCTGCAGGAAGAAATGTGCACAAATGTGGGAGGGAGCCCTAGGCTGCCCTTTATGAGGGCTTGTAAGCAATGCCAGGATCACAGCTGGGGAGTGGAGAGACCCCCCCAAACCCCAGCACAGACAAGATTCCTGCTGGGACACTCCTCAGTGCTCGACAGCCAGCTCAAGCCAACATTGCCTCAAGGTTTACTTTAGCCTGTAATAATCCAAAAGTTCTGGTTTGGATCAAAACAGTCTCTGATACCTAGGGTGTGCCTGCAATGAGAGCCCTAGGAATAGCACATTCAAGGGAAAGCTGTGCTAACACACGGTTTGGAAAAGCTGCTGGATCTGCCTGCTGACCCCTATCATGAGCACAGGCACTCATTCATGCAATGTCAGCAAGACTGTTGAATCACTGACAACTCAGAGGCTTCTCCTCCTCCTCTGTGTCCTTAATGTGAACCCAAATTTAATGAGCTTCCTGATCCACTCCTTGTTCACAGCTTGGCTGTGAGGTGTCAGAAAGACACCTGGTACTCCCTGGGACTCTGGTGTTTATGTCAGAGACATGGGCCATGAGCTGCCTTCTCCCCATTCTCCAGGCTGGGTGCTCAGCACTTCTGAGTAGGGAAGGAGGAAAGGGCAGCTCCGTATCACTGGCCAGAAGCCAAGATGTCCTTCTACAATTTCAAGTAGCCCTGGGCTCCTCAGCATCACAGACAGGGCAGAGGCTGTTGCTGGGCACTGCATATTCTCAGCACCACTCTGAGGTGAGTAACTCAGGGATATGGCATTGGTACCTCTGAGAGTGTGTGGGAGACAAAGCCAAGAGCTGGGGACAAGCTGAGGAAAGACTTGGATGGGAGGTCTGGCACAAGTTTACAGACTGGGAGAACCAGGCAATTTGTGCAGTACCTGTGCACCAGCACACCTTGTCCCTCTCCACTTGCAGAAGCACCTCTTCAGTGCTGCCTACCTTTACCTGTCCAGCTTCAGCTGAGCCTGGAGCTCACACAGAACAAACTCCCCACCTCCACTGTGAACAGCTGCACTGACTTAGCACTATCAGCGGGGAATCTGTCTGAGAGCAGATCCTCTGCCCTCTCCCTGCATTTTGGGGGTCTTCAGATGGCCTCACACTTCAGTGGCTGCACACTCAGCACACAATCTGCACATCCCATTTGCACTGGAGCGGTTGGTTGGAAAACTGACTCCAGATGGTAGCAATTAGCTGACACCACCAAGGCTGGCAAGACCCAAATTGGCAACCTGGAGGTATATCCTCGGTATTCCCCACATGACTGATGGTCCAGTAACCCAGCCTGCTCCTCAATGAAGGCTTGGAAATAAACTTGTGTAACTCAGGATGACTTGCACTGTTACTTCATCCTTTTAAATTGAAGAGTCCACCCAAGGAAGGAGACTGGGACCAAGCAAACACTTGAAAATAAAGCATGGAAAGAACTGATTCACCAATCCTTCCATCTCCATCCTTGTCTTCCTTCCTTATGAAAAACTCTCATAATGATAATTAACTCTAATATTATCTATGTTACCATGGGCATCAGCAGCTCTCAGTAAAGCATAGAGTGATCTAGCATGGGAATGCTGAGCATTTGTAATTGTAAAGTGCATGGGATAAACTAGAAACATTTCTGCCATAACATTTAAGACTTACTTACTTGATTTCTGAAGTGGTATCCTCTGAGGTTTTTTTTTTGCTCCTTTTTTGTGGGAAAGAGTAAATATTTTTATATGCTAAAATCACTGCCTGTGGACAAATCTGGGCTGAAAACCAACCACAATAAATGGTTACAGGGGAGAGGAGTCTTAAATGGTGACCTGGATTTATGAAAATGACTGAGAGCCTTTTCTAGGGGAGAATCAACCTCTTAGCTGAGAATGTATTCAGTCAGAGCCTTTGAAACACATCTGATGGATGTGACTCTCAGTGAAGTGACACTGGCATCCAACTTATGACTTTGGCTATCAGCCCTGGGTAGCATCTGCCAGCCCAGCTCATTCATACACCTCTGATGAGACCTAAACAGCTCCTCGATCCTTCCATTCAACAAAAACCTCCCATTAACAGTCTCAGTCACTCCAAGGATTAACAGATCTTATCAAGTCATCATTTTAGATAATGCTGCAAGATAATACAAGCTATTTCTCCAGTGCAATGGCAGATTCCACAGAATGCCCAGTGGAGCCTGGGGAGGAGTGGCACCTGACCCCATCTCATGACCTTTACTGCTCTAGGTCACATGAGAAAGACTAATTTAGATCAAAAGGCGTCCAGGCACAGGTCAAACAACTATAAATTGAATTGTGTGCTTTGTAACCTTCAAGATTTAATTAATAATTTCACTTTAGCAAGGACACCGCCTGTGTCATTAGGTATCGACGCTACAAGCACCCCTCCTGTCCCAGATTTTTCCACTCTTAATAGATTTTTAGACTGTAGCATCCACAGGATGGACAACAGAAATGCAGTCCTGTCCCTCATACTCACCTTGTCGTATCCAGGAGACAAAGGGGGTGGGATCAGCAGCTGCCATACACTCCATCACCACACTCTCCCCGGCCACCACTGTGGTGTTCTCTGGAGCAGCAACGATGGTGACATCTCCTCCTGCTGGCTGGGAACCTAATGTCAAAAGTTTAAGAAAAGTCTGTCCTTCCAAGATGCAAAGTTCCCAGAAAAAAAGAGCATGTAGAGTCCTGGCTCCCTAGCTGTGCTTCCCTGGGCAGTCTCACGTGTGAAAATGGCTCAGGCCCAGCTGGGGGAGAAAAACAGGTCTTGCTTTTATATGACTACAGAATTTTTACTGAAGAAACAAACAATCTGCCCAGCAAAATTTACTCTAATCATGAGGGTCCTAATAACAGGATTTTCACATGGAAAACAAGTAGAATTTCAACCCAACACCTTCATGAACTGTTGCTACATGGATGTTTGTTCATTAGATGAAACAAGACACCGCTGTCCTCAAACGGAGCAACACCAACACTCACCCTCTGGCAAGGCACTGGAGCAGCTCAGAAAGAATCCAGTCACTTGGCTAAAGAAATTCTAATAGCCAGATGCTGGACTGTAAACTGCAACGCAGAGAGGTCATGGCTGTGTCCTGGCCTTCACCTGACAGCACAAAAACTGATCAATCATCCCACATCTGGAGGAGACAGTGCTGTGTAGCTTGTACGTGCACAGACCAAGAGCCAACACTTAAATCAAGCAAGGTTTACAGGAAGGTCTCCAGGCTGCATTGCACAATGCCTTGAGAATGGGATGGGGATATTCTGCTTGAAATGAACCTTCTGCCTGTGTCTGCCCACTGCTGAGCAGAGGTTAAGGGAAGGTTAAGGAAATGCCTTTGCAGCGGCCAAATTTCTGTTGTCAGATGAAAACAATCGGAGCACTCTCGAGCAGACCAGAGCGTTCATGACCCTCACCAGTTCCTCCAGCTCTCTCAAATACCTCTAACTCTGGGGGACACTTTTGTTGCTGTCCTCATGAAGGGAGAAATAATTGTAGAGGAGTCACGTAGTACCAGTAACACTTAGGCATGCAATGCAAGTTATCGGCAGCAGGTCTCAAACAAATAAAAGCAGGACCCTTCTGAACTCAGTGTATCAAGATGCTGCAGAGTTTAAAACCCAAGAGATTCAGACAAGCTCAAAAAGGACACATTTACCAGGACTGTTAAATATGGTCTCATTACAGTCTGCAGCCCAAACGGTTCCTGACTGGGATACTTTGACTGGGATTCTGATTGTCAGATGCTGAAGGAGATGTCCAAGGAAAGCACCATGTCCTCCCTGCCCAGTTTCTTTACATGCTGTCCTCTAGCACCTGCTTTGGTCATTTCTGGAGACCCTCACTGGCCATTCACACAGCATCCAAACAATTCACTCATATCTGAATTCCTCGGGGATATAAACCAGTGGAGCTTCAGCCTCGCAGGCAGAGTTGCCTGCATGGCAGGAGGCCACACAGGGCTGCACTGAATGTGCTGTGCTCAGCCCAGCCCCAGGCTCGGTGCCAGACAGTCTAAGCAGGGCAGTCTTGCCAAAGCATTGGTTCCACGCTGAAATGTTCTCGCAGTCCATACGTGCGTGAAAGGGATTTCCATCTCTAGAATTACTGAGCACAGTCAAAAGGAGCCAGCAGAATCCCTGAGGCATCAAAGGAAACCGGGAGTGAGCAGGAGCCAGTGCTTGTCCAGCAGATGGAAGCAGAGACCGAGGAGCGCCCACAGTGCCTGACCTGGGGCAGTGGCCAGACCACGCTGACCTGCAATCTCAGCCCTGGGCAAACACCAGCAGGAGGAGCTGCCCTGGGGCAGAAACAGCCAAGCCAGCTGTCCTCCTTCCAGCAGAATGAGTACCCTACACAGAGGGTTGCTGTGGACAGGCAAACCCAGTCTCCTTCTGGGCTGGCCAGGGCTTTGCTCCATCACGTCCATTGCTGCTGCCATCTTCCACATCCACGGACACCTTCAGCCTCACAGCCAGCACACCTGGCTGCAGCAGGACAACTTGAGGGACAGCACAGGGACAGGAAGAAAACTCAGCAGATATGGATTCTGAGAACTCACTGACAATCAGATCAAAATCCTGGTTGCTCTGAACTACTGAGAGAGAAAATGGGCTTAATGCAAAAACTGGCACGAGAGCTTCCACCCCAGGTACATAAACTCAAGGATCCGAGAAACTCAAGGCTCTGTGCAACAGCAGCTTTCTTTTAACTCCAGCTCTAGTTCAACAAAGCACTAAAATCCACAAGAAAGCATTAGTCCTGCACAAGAACTGAGCACACGGACTTCAGTGAGGCCCAGTTTGATGGGTGAGGCTGCTCTACACATTGTTAATAGAAGGTCTCTGCCCCATACAGCACATAGGGATGAGGCAACGTCAGAGAAAGAACAAGGAGAAGGAGCTTTCCAGCCAGGATTTGGAAGGAAACACATGAAAGAGCATCAGAAACAAAGGCAAAGGGTTTTACAGCAGCCATTCCAGGGAAGGCCACAGTGCTGGAAAGACAGTGGAGAACCCAGTAAGTTGTAATGAGTGAGCTGGGGAAAGTGGAAAGTGGTGCAAAGGAGCCAGGTGAGGAGCTGCTCTGTGCTTAGCAGGGCTGGATATGGTCACACATCTCCACACAGGCTAGGCTCAGGCTCAGCTCACCCTGCACAGGGCTCAGCGGGCCCAATCTGCCCACTCTGGACACCAATCCCTCCCTGCAGGGCCACGGCAGCTCCTGATGAAAAGGAGCAGGGCAGCAGCTGACACCAAATATCCTGGGAGCAGGAATATCCATGGTAGGACATCCAGCCTACCCTGGGAGTGAGATTCTTTACCCAACACCACCGGCTGCCACGTACCTGCTGGGCAGGACATGGCTGAGGCATGTCTGTGTGCAAAAAGCTGTCTTTTTTTGCACTACTGGGGAAAAAAATAAATCTAGAGTAAAAAAAAAAAGTAACACCAGCCAGATGGTAATGTATTCCCTGCCAGATTTCCAAGCAGCTTTCTCTACCAAGCTTAGAGCAGAGAAAAAGCTACTCAAACCTGCCTTAAACACTCATCTGTTCCATCAGGTACATGGCCCCAGGTGTTGACTGGCAAAGGCACTTTACAGGTTCACCTGAAGGCACTTGTCCTGTATCACTTGGTCCCTGACAGCTGCCTGGTAGTGCTGCCAGTCACTAGGAGAGGGGCTTTACTTTAGTTTCAGCCTTAAAGAACTATTGGGAAAATTTATTAGTCCAGGCCCCATATCTGATTATTACTGAAAATTATATTACAAACATAAACAGTTCTGCTTGCTTTCTCAGTGCATTCCTTGGTGTGTGCATGGATGAATGCCCCTTACACTTCTGGCACACACTAACACATTTCTTTCCAGCTTTGTATTCCATTGTGGGTGTCTGAGAGTAAGTCCACAAGTCAAGTTTATCTTCAAACTGAGCCCCTCTGGAGCATTTTCCCCTTGCCACCTCTCTAGGCTGGTTGGATACAATGGATCGCAAGTTCACCCCTACAAACTGTGTTTCAATGAGGAGTTCCCAAGAACAGTACTCAGCTAACCAGGGAAAGTTCCACACAGGGGATTCCAACACACATCGAAGAGTAAAACCAACATGAGGCTTTTTGTCTCCACTGCCATTAAGACAATTTCAGGTCAAGAGGGAATATTGTCAGAACAAAAGGGAAAAAAGAGCTGCAGTTTCCAAGACATCTTTCACTGCCTGAACAAAACAGGTCACTGAATGCACCTGCGCCATGCTGGCTGCTCTGGGGCATTAAAAGCTTTCACAGAGCTGCTATTTAAAACTTGGGCTTTGAGATTTCTCCCCCTCTGCCAGCTTTGTTTTGTCTCTCCAAGCAGCAGAGCTGCTCCAGGCAAAAGCTTTGCAGAGCCCAAGGTACAACCCATGGATTCACATCAAAACTCTCCATCACTGAGGCCTTTGTGGACTTTCTGCCCTTCTGCATCAGATGGATCAATTTTACTCTCTTTTCACATATGGGGTGCCAGGAATGGCTCTGGGATCACTGTGAGTAGTGCAAAGAACTGAGGGAAATTCTCAGGGCACTGAAGGAGTTTGAGAAGGCAGCTCTCTTCCTGCACAGTTCGTTAACCCCTGCACAGGGAGACAGCAAAGGTGCTACTACAGACCAAGAGCCCAGACTTACTGATCAGCTGCAAAAATATTTCAAAATATTGCCTGCAGTTTACTGTTTCCAAATGGCTCACTACAGAGGACTTCTCAGTTTATGTGTTTTTCTGCTTTCCTGTCATGAGACAGGGGAGTCAGGCCAAACCTGGGTACTCCACTTTGTTGTACCACTGCTCTCACAGGCAACCCTCAGTGCCTGGAGCTGGGTTCAAGGCAGGCACAGAGGAAATATAACAAAGCATTTATGATGATGTGTGTTATAAATCGAAAAGGGGGTGGGGAGGGGAGCACAGGGAACCTGTGAGGCCAGACACACCTCAGCACACTCCAATTGTTCATTTCACAGTGAAGGTGAACTCTGAGCAGGGATGTCAAGGGAGGCACCAAGGGGAGCTGACTGGGACAAAGCTCAAAATGTTTATTTGAGCTTATGGCTTGAGTTATAATATCTAACAGTGATTTCCATCTCCAAGAGTTCATAACTTGGCTCTGCCTCTAATGCATCCATAATTCAAGAGCGAGCCTCTCTCGCCTCCCTGCTCTTGTTAGTGCAGAATATCAGCAAAGAATTCAGGCAGTGCAACAGGAGGAAAATGCTTTTTGTTCAGCCAATTTGTAATGGTCATTTGCAGTGACAAGAGGATGACTTCTTGGATGGGAACTAACACCTCTCTCCCAATTCCACGAACACCCTGCCTTGGCTAAAGTGCCGAAAGGTTAAACATGACTTGCATGGCGACACATTCAGCTCTCAGCTGTCAGCAGGTCAAGATTTGGAGATCTCTGACAATCAAGCAACAATCTTCTGTTCTGCGAACTTTCTCACCCTCTCTGGAGGAGGAGCATGAAACCTTATTCATCCCTGCGAGCCTCCTCCGGGAATAGATCCTAGCACTGAGCAGCTGTTCATTAGAGAAAGTCAATGCTGTCACTGCTGTTATTCTGCAGACAATAAAGGAGCAAATTACCCATTGCAAAGCACACACCTTCAAAAATGTGGGCACTGTGTTTGCAGAGCATGTCCTACTCCCACTCCCCAGCTCTCTCCCTTCCTGGATAACTCACAGACCTCCTGGACTGTTAGGGAAGAAGCTGACAGCAACTGTGCAAGAGAAAAACATCTGCCAGACCTGCCTTTCTCCTCCCTTTACACTGCCATGGAAATTTATCTGTAATTTATTTCTACTTCAGGACAGGATAACTAGCATGTAAAATCTCTAGGCAAGACTCTTGCCCAGTTGTATCCAAACACACGGAATATTTGCTTTTGGGGCAATATAAACAATGTCAGATCTCACACCTGAGCACGTTTAGCAAATAGGCATTTCTTCTTTTCTGACTGTTCTCACCTGAAAATGGCAATGCACAGCTTTGTGAACAGGAAAGCAAAAGGAACTGGCACAAGGGAGTTTTCATAAGTGACTAGAGAAGGTGAGTGGTGCCCTTTTAATACCCTAAATCAGGCATTCCCAAGTGTCTTAAGTCAAAAACTGTCTCCTCTTATCCCCAAATGCAAGCACATATCCTTTCTGAAACTTACCGTTTACTTTTTGGGGTTTTTCTCCCACCTTTGCTGCATCAGTGCCTGTGGCAGTTCGGATCCAAGTTTTCCTGACACTGAAGGATGGGATGACTTTTGGTTACAAGATTATGGACTCAATTCCCCAACTTTAGTGCTCTCAGAACTCCTCCTCTGCAGCCTTTGGTCCCCAGGCCTTGCAGGATCTTTTAGGTGTGTGCCTCAGCAGAAACCACAGCACGGACAGTGCTTTGGTAGTGGGACTGCAGAGGTTGTCCCACTAAATATGTCAGCACCAGTGCTCAGAAATGTTCCTTTCCTTTCACTTCCCAGGCACCTGTGGAGTGTCTGGGTCAGCACACAAGGCATGCAGGAAGGGAGGCTGAAAAGGTACTTGGCTCCCATGGCTCAGTGTATTGGAGTAACAGGTTATTTCTGCCCAACAATACAGATGAGCTCAATAAATCAGTTTTGTATTGTCTTTTTACCTCATGTCTTCCAAACATTTTGTAAGCAATTATGCATCTGTCAATGCAAATATTGAACTGAAAAGCTGAACAGGGAAGAATTTATCTCCATGTTTTGGAATGTCTCTCTTTGGAGTCTCGCTTCCTTCTTACTAAGATGGTGCTGCAGCAGAGCAGTGACATATCCTGTCATCTTTAAAGCAGCACACAAAGAAACAAAGATGTTTTAATCCCACAAAGAATTCTGGGGGATTAAAACAGAGAAGTTCAATCTTTTTTTTTTTTTGTGCTATTAAAAGACCTCCATACACAGCACTTGTATCACAAACTACAATCCCAAAATCCCCCAACAAATAAGTCAACAAATAGATCCTAAAATATATGGTCCAACCTACACATTACAAAATCTGCTCCTCTGCTGTTTGCATATACGTGAAAAACAGAGAATTTAACAGATTAAATACACTTCTCTGATTAAAAAAAAGATGCAGAGAGATTAATTAGTTTGGATGAGGAGTGTCCATTTACTACCTGGATGTACTCCTCAGAGCACCACCTGCCACAGCTTCTGGGGTGTCTCCACAGAGTGTGGCAGGAGAAGCTGCTCTAGGAACAGCTTCTCATTTGGCTTGAGAAACAGACTGTCCAACATTTTCCCCAGTTCCATGTCTGTGTCTGGAAGCCCTGGGAGCACATGGATCCCAGTCCAGACAGGCAAAGGGGCCATCAGGCAGTCCTCTTTCATTCCTCTCAACTTCTTTATACAGCTGACAGATTTCAGCTCAGAAATTAAATCCATTAATGTACTAGCTCAGCCACAAGCTGACACCCTGAACTCTCTGTAACCAGAAGCCCAGGAAGAGTGGCAGGTTTCCAGAAATTGCCTTGGATTTTTAGGGGGGCTCTTCTCCCTCTCCCCAAATCCTTGATCCTTCAGGCTGTGGAGTTTTGTATGTCCAAGGTACATTTAGCTCTGCTGCAAAGCAGTCGGAGTGTGCTTTGCCCACCACTCCAGCTCTTGTAAAGCTGTCAACATTGGCTCTCTGTTTGCGTACACGCATTTGGAACTGCTCCTCATCACGCCAAAAGGGACGGGAGCCAGCCAGACTGCACGACGCATTCCTGCTCGCTTCCCCAGAGCGCTTGGAAGCGCCTCCATTTGCACCGCTCCGAGCCGGAGCCAGGCAAAATAAACAGGAGGGGCTGTGCCGGCAGCTGTGGCCAGGCGGCCCCACTGCACAGAGCTCTGAGGAATGGGGCTCTTCTGGCTTCTGCCACAGGCCAAAGGGTTGGACACCTCAGGCCTTCAGGCACCTCAATCCTCAGAAGCCTGAAGATACATCACAGAGAGTTTCTGGGAGGCAGAAGCAGCAGCCAATACAGCTGGAATGTGGCAGAGGCAATAGGAAACCCCAGGTCAGGGCACAGTGGATGCTGAGACCTAACAGAATGGCTGTGCTGGAGCAGCACTGACAGTGTCATCATTTTAGATAGTAACTGCTGATTAGTAAGTCTGTCTTGGCACATTTTCACAGACTTTTGTGCAAACAAATTCCCTATAAGAAAGTTACTCGGTGTACAGAGGGAGTTGAGCCTCTAGATCAGGTGAGAGGCCAACAAGGAGAAGGGAAGAAATGAGCAAAGATACCTCAGAGTTTTTGTGTGGAGAACAGAGCAGCCTCCCTGCCCTAACCCTAAGACCCAGACAGCTTATGTTGCTCAAGCTGAGCCCTTAAAGCACTGCAAGCTCCAGCCATTCCCATGCAGCTGCCAAACCCAGGGACTAGAAAAAAAAGGGTTGCAAGAGGCTGTTTTGTAAAGTCACCACTGCAACTGGAACTTCCACGGTACACCAGGAATGTCCCATGGCTGACAACCAGTCAGGATGATGTCCCAGCTTCCGGTCCAGTGGCTCAAAAAGTCTCCCATGGTCTCTGTCACCGACTCACTGTGCTGCTCTGGGTACATCTCTCAGTGTCTCTGGGACTCCATCTGCTCACAGTTCACAACACAGCTATTCACAGAAGTGAAGGTGCAAAAGTAATAGCCAGAGAGCATCACAAGACCATTAACAAAAGCCACAATATCCATAATTTAAATATAAACACCTCCCAAATCAGTAAACATGAGATGGCCCTGGGGACATAAGCTTGCCAGCCTCTGGCGTTCAGTGGGAACATCCTCATGCCTTTTTAGCCATCATTACACCAGCTCTCCTTGTCATTATCCTAGGGCAGCACACCATCTTCCAGAATGATATATGAGAAACCTCCAAGAAAAAAAAAAAGCTGTAAGGCCTATTTTTTTTTTACCTCTTGCAGAAAAACGACAGAGAGACATGGTCAACAGAATACCATTTTGGCTCACAAGTCACCCTGTAACTCCTCCTTACTCACCTTGCCTCAGTGACTGGAGCCATTTCACTCCAGTCACTTCCTCCTTGTGCTCTGAGGCTGATGTTTCCCAGGGGCTGACACCTATTTAATCAGATCTATTTGCAATTCAGATTTATTTGTAGTATCAGATCCATCTGCGATTCAGGCACATCCAGCAACAGCAGAGAGGGATGAAGCTGGAGGTCCTGGACCGTGCAGGAGGGCACAACCTGCTTCCTCTGTGACCACGGCTCCTGCTCTGCCCCATTCTCTCTGCCAGAGCAGTCATCCACTGTCCCGAGCAGCTTTGAAAAGAAGAATGTTTTGGGAAGGGATCTTGCAGAGGGGTCTCCCTGATGCCAGGTACACAGAATGCTTCCCACAAGTGACAATGTGAACACACAACACGCTGGGAGCCCACAGTAACACAGTCTGGCAACAAACTGAGATTGCCAATTTGGAAGGGAGAGAACTAAAAGCAGATGGATGCATCTGCATTCACTCAGGACAATGCAAATCTGTTTTTCTAGGAAAGTCTGGAGAAAAGCTGGATTTCCATGGGGAAAGAGCATCGCTGATATCCAGAGATTCTGTCAAAGCCCTTTGGCTGGACACTTGCTGGGTGCCACAGAGAACTCTGATGTAAAGCTGTGCATTAAGACAGTGCTTGATAACACCACCTGCCCCTCCTTATCCCATCCTTCCTCTCTCTTCCTGCTCTTCATTCTTGTCCACAATCCACTTGGCATTGCCCCCAGCTGCACCAGAAACAGAGATGGGCAAGAGCATCTCTGATACTGAAGACAAACTCCCAGCTGTGTTCTGAGAGATTCCTAGCATCCAAGCTATCCAAGTGAAGGCTCAGAGCAGCCCAGCTCTGGTCCTGACTCAGCCTCCCCTATGACCCAGGCCCACTCCTCCTATTCCTGTTCCTCAGCACCCCTGTAGGTACTGGTGGGTCTTGGAGACAAGGACATGTCTGTCCCGTGTCAAAAGTAATGGGATTAGATACCACTATGAGCTTTGCTATGCCTCCAGACACTTGCAACATCCTCACTCCAGCTGCTGGACGCTGTCAGTGCCGGAGGGCACCACCAGCCCTCAACCTCAGAGAGCTGCTGAGGCACAGCTGTAACACCAATGATTAATAATTAACTAGTGTCATCAGGAGTCCAACCACATCAACCTTCCTGTCCCACAGCCCACTGCAAGCTGCTGACCTAATTATGGTCTCTATTCCTAGCTCCCTTCCAGCCTCCCCACGCAGGCATAGCCTGTCCCACACCCTCCAGGACAGACTAGGTGTGATCCCTGTAGTGCAGATGTGCTGATGCACCACAGGACTGCACCACCACCAAGGGACTCTGAGGAGAACTGAATGGAGCCTACTGCTTAAACCCTGCTTCAGTCCAAGCCTTACCAAACACCAGCTGTTATTTCAGGAAGCCTCAAAAGTGCAGCAGACCTGAATTAGTAAGAGATGCATGTGGAGAACACCAGAGGACCACAAATCACGCCTGAATCCAGACATCCCTCGTCTGCAGGAGCTGAAGGCAGAGTAACACATGAGCCTGGCGACATCTGACAGCTCTAACATCGTGCACAGCTACCACTGCATGTGGATTAGACCAGTTTCCCCTTAGGACCTGGAAACAGCTCACCTATTCCCAGCTGTACATCCCTTGTTCTGCTCTATTATCCTTGACACCTCTGTTGCCACTCACTTCGGTGCCATCCCCGGGCTTAGCTGTTGTGCTTAATGGGAGGTGAGGGCTCTGCATTTTGTATCAAACCCTCTGTCACTGCGGGCTGCTGGAGCTGTCAGGAGTGTGGCACATCATAGCCCCATGGAACTTCACAGACAGCTGAGCTGGAACTCCCCTTGGGCTCCCAGAGCAGGCTGCTGACACTGGAGCTATGAGCAGCTTTCCCTCGGCGATGGAAGGGGTGTGATGCATCTTGGCCCTGTAGGAACCTCAGCCAAGCAGAGCTGGGTGGTTGGGTGAGTGCCTGACACACGTCTGCACCAGCTTTTCACAAGTTTCACCCAATATCAATGGGCTCAATCCTGTTCCACGCATGCTTAAAACCCACCAGCAATGACAAGGCTCAGTAAAGTGAGATGGAGTTAAAGTTTACAGCTTGTTAGGGAGAAGGTCACTTCTAGCTTTGAAGTTCTATTTATTAAGCAAGAAGTGTTGTGTACCTCCTCCTTGATCTTGCCATCCTCTGAATTCACACTTGCCATGGCTTGCTTAGCACCTTCTGCCACAGGCAGGAGCAACAGCATTTTACAGAATCCATCAGACGCATTATGCAAACAGCTTCAGATACCTGCTTCCCAGGAAACCAGAGCTGAGAAACACTCGTAAACAGAGTCCTCATGGCTGAGCTTTTGGGAAGTCAAGTGGAGAGCGGTTCCCTGCTTAACTGCTAGTGAAGTGAGAGACCAGAGGGCAAAGGAAAACAGAAGGATGCTAAAAGGAGAGAGGGAAAAGTGACAGTTCTGTGTCTGGCACAGGGAACAGGAACATGGCAATTGCAGGCTGGAACTGGGATCCCTCCTTCTCCAGAGGTGATGCATCACTGATTCTTATTATGCCAACAACTCACAGCAAAAATGCAACTGTGTTATCCCATCCTACACTTTCTCTCCCTACACATTCCCACAACTCATGCCTCCCAGAAGAAGTGTGCCATGCCCAGACACAGTTGCATATAGCTCTGCTCCCACAACCACACAGGGCCCTGCTGTCCCTGCAATGGGTTCCTGCTGGAGAAAGGCCACCCTAATC
Source organism: Vidua macroura (assembly GCF_024509145.1). Lineage (NCBI taxonomy): Eukaryota > Metazoa > Chordata > Aves > Passeriformes > Viduidae > Vidua > Vidua macroura. The sequence continues at coordinate 19,926,347 of NC_071582.1, forward strand.
CAGGTGGGACAATCCCTCCACTCTGGTTAATGCTGCCCTTCACTGTCGCTGGCAGCACACACAGGATCAATGCCCAGCTGCGGTCAGGGAGGTCAGCCCAGAGCAGCACTGACCCAAATCCAAAGTTCCCTGTCCCCTGGCTGCCCAGTACCTGTGTTGGAAGCCGCGAGGGGGGCAGAGCACGTGGCCAGGGCTCAGGCTGAGTGCCAAGCCAGCATCCAGCACGTCATTCGCACATGCAGGGACTGAAAATCCACTTGTGGTAACAGCACGTCTGTTTCCGCGAGGTGGTGGCCAACTGCGAGTGCTGCTCACTTCATCACCACCTTCCCCTCCATCCCTAAAGCTCATCCCAGTCAGAAGCTGTATTTTCCTACAGCCCTTTGGAGCAGGAACCCCCCCCATCCCAGGCTCTGTGTGGGTACCTGCAAGCCACTGCAGCACAAACACCAAAAGAACAAAAAAACTGAAGGTGCTTCAGCTGCCTCCAAGCTCTGTCCCTGTTATCACATTCATACAAATATTTGGCTGAAAAATCCATTTCCTGGGACACTGCTGCAGCAAGCTGCTACAACTGTCAGCGTAAATGATGTTCTGCCAACGGCAATCTCGCAGTGTCATCTCTAATAACACGGCACTAAATCCCAGCTCGCGGGGGATGTGCTCAGCTGCTGGGAGACTCCTCCGTGGCTCGCTCAGCCCAGACCTCCACCCATCACCCTGCTCTGTTCTCCAATTCCTGCCTTATTGCAGCACAGGGAGATTCTGATTCTTGCCCATCTGGTTTAAGGCAAAGGTTTTTCCCACACATGTCACAGCAGTCATGGCCACCCCACATGCACAGACCAGGAACAGGGTCCAGAGGACACAGGGAGGGGAAATCCCACACCCACACTGAGATACATGTCCACCCCTCTCTCTTTATGTACCCCTAATGGCCTCCAGCACCAAATGCCCATAATTATTATCCAGACTGACCCATCCCTTCCAAAAGGACAGCTCCAAGGCTATTTATTACATTATCTCTATTTACAGAAATTTAAACAGTGAGGAACTGATTCTCCTCTGCAGCCCAACAACAGAGAGGGAGAGAGAAGCCAGGAGTCCTGGCTCTCACAACTGTGCTCTGACAGTCCTTCTGCAATAACCAATAAATATGAAAAGACACAAACACTCAGATCTGCACAAAAGAGCTTTGGGGTCAGGATCTCAAATTTGTTTCTCCCACTCCAGTGGAAGAAAACTATTCTATACTAAAATTGCCAAGATTTTAAACTTTCTTTAGGTCACCTGCTTATACATACTCAAAGGGATTAAAAAATAAGGAGGAATAACAATTTTTTCAAGATTCCCAATGCTTTACAACTAAAACTAATAGGATGAATTGCAGGGAAGTGAAAATTGGGTTAGCTGTGGAGAAGAGAGATCCCAGCATTCATGCAATGGGGAAGATGGAATGGAAATTATGGGGAGCCACACTCCTTGTGACATTTAAAAACAAATAGATCGAATCTTTGTAAAAGTTTACTGTTCTTGCAGCAGCACAGCTTCTGACTGTTATTTGTGCTACTTTGTGCCAGTTGTGGGGCAAACACATAGCAAGAGGGAGTCTCTGTTCCCATGAAAACACACAAAGAGCAGGCGTGTGCATGACATGGAGGGGGAAAGCGAAGTGACAGGCAAAGCGACCTGCTGAGACCACACGTCACGTTCCCCAAGCCCTTCTGCTACTCTTCTTTGAAAGGTGCTTTATGAAGCATGGCAACGCTTCTGTGTGTATGTCAAGAACCTGGGAACACGACCAGGAATAAATTCTGTATCTACAAGTTCAGAGTAGGACTCCAGAACCTGCTTCCAGAAAAAGGAGCTACAAGGAACAAGACACAGCTGACCCCAAGGAAAGGCAGCATGCAGAGTAAGAGCCTGGGAAAGCATCCCACAGCCACTTCTAATGCCCTTTCTGGCAGAGAGAGACACAGTGTTCATTCATTACCTGTCCAGGTGAGGGGTGAAGGGACAGAGCTGCCAGATGTGTTTGGCACGCCATCCACTGGGAAGCAGTGGAGATCCAAGGGGAAAACCCAAGCTATCCCTGTTTCAGCAGCAGGTTCTGTTTCAGGGCTGCATGACTATATCCCACTGTCCCGTCTGCTCTCTTCCCTTCCAGCTCCAAACACTGCTTCCCCAGGGAAGGTCTGGAAATTTGCACCATGAAGTCTGCACAGCCAAAACATCTGCAGCCCGCTGCTGCCTGCCCTGCCTGGCGACGGCCAGCATGTGCTCAGCCACGGACACACAGCACAGCCCAAATTCCTCCCAGGACAGGAAGTCACACTGCCCAGGGAAATTACACTTTTGGGGTTTTTAGACTGTGCAGATATGACAGAAAGGGGTCATGTTAATTGCTGTTTTTACTGGGAAAAGCCCTTTAATAAGGGAGAGGGAACAATTCCCAGCCATCATATAAGGAACAGGGAGGAGGAACAGGACAACTGGGTAGAAGAGCTATAGGGAAACTGATTCTTTTGCTATGCACAGCTCATTCAAATCCAGCCCTGTCTGGAAGGCAGAGGCATCATGAATACAAAATGTTCCCAGGCCTGATCCTTGGAAGCATTTGCATTATCACCAGCAAGACCCCAAAACTACCAGGAGCACAGCCTCATAAAACAGCACTGCCAGTGCTGCCAGTGAGACTGTGGGTAAGGAGACACAAGGTCATACTGCACAAACCTTTTCCAGGGGCCCTGACAGTACAGTGGGCTGAAAGGCTGGACTGTCACCTTATCTTGGCACAGTTTCTTGCCAGAAGCAGGGAGGGAAGAAGCAGTTTAGTTGCTCCTGTCTGCAGACACACAGGAGTTTGGTCCCTGAAATTTCCAAATAAGCAACACTAAATAGCTGTACTTCATTCTATTGTTCTTTTGTTGTCTGTCTTTCAGTTTAGTTTGGGGGTTTTTCCTAGAATTCTTTGTTTTGGTTTAGTTTGGTTTTATTTTTCACAATCAGGAAAGGATTTGTGCCTGACCAGTTCACTCCAGCTGCTTCTGAACACGGAGGAAAAGACTCCTCAAGCCAGTCCAGGCATCCAAAAATGTGCTCTGATGGTGAAGCGCTGAAACAAAAAAGGATCAATACCATGCCAGTCACTCGTGGAGGAGTTTACAGCCTGCACAGGTCACTGCAGTTTCCCATCTGTCTCAGAGATACTTCTCCCCAATTATAAAAAACCCCAGAGATTTAACAGGCATGTTTTTCATCACTATCAGCTCAATCTGGTGAAAAACTCAACCTCACATATTTGTTTTAGCAGCCAGCGGGTGGTGTGGTGCTGCAGAAGAGAGATTTGGGTGAGAACTCCAGGCAGAAATCTGCTCAGGCCGGCTGGTGCTCCAGAAGGAATGCTTCCCATTTAACCTCTTCCATTGCCTCCATTTGCAAAGCAGATTAAACATTGTAGAGCTACAAGATGCAATTATGCAGAATGAGTTATGATGCCAAGGACATCAAATTCACCTTTGCAGCTTGATCAATATTAGTTATCAATAGCACACCAGAGCCAACAGAGGAGCTGTCTCTGGAGCATGGAACTGCCCATAGGAAGCGCTCCCCTCGGCTCACAGCTTCATTAAACACACAGAGGATCTGGCAGGGGCTGGCAATTAGATACAGAGCGTTCAACCGCTCACAAATTCTCTGCAGATTCCACCCAGATTACCTCCATGACACAATCCATTGATCTGAGGTGTGTTCTCAGGCTCCACAGTTAATTACACTCCCTGCTGATGGATGAACAGCAAAGCCATCGCTGGGAAAATACACTGGGAGCAGAATGCCAAGCAATGCAATCCTAAACAAAGACGAAAGGGGCTGGGAAGGATTTCAGAGCTTTCAAGGTTAAAGCTGCCTGCAAGATACACCAGGGTCAGCAGGAACAGGAGACAGATGTGGCAGGGGGCACTGTCCCGAGAGAAGGGACAGCTCAGCCAGACTCCCAGCCCTGGTAAGTTTGTCCATTTGCAGGACAGGGTGACACAAAGCTGGGGAGGCAGCCAGGCATGCTGGGAAGGATGCTGGAGCCTGGAGACCCCCACTGCACTCATGCTCTCAGCTATGTCCTCATGTCCAGACTTGCCCGCTGCACTCTTGGCTTACAAAGGAAAATGCACTCAGAGGCTGAGGCCCAGATCGGGAGGTGAAGGACAGCTCGCACCCAAAGCCTTGCTCCTGTATCACCAGGAGAAATCCCAGCTGGGGCTGTTCCCAAATACCACATAAAGGTCTCCGGAGCTCAGCAGAGCTCCAGCAATATGGACACAGAACACAAGTTGGATGTCACTGTGCTCAGCCTCCTCTGGACTGTGCTGGGCACCCTGGATAAACACTGTCCTGCCAGCTACTCCAGCCTCCAGCTATTTCTCTTGCTTGCATGGGAAGCACCTTTGTCTGTCCGTGCCAGCCCTTGCTTCTCTTGCTATCCAATGCCACTGCAGAGAATACCACCAAAAATGCTGCCCTCCCCAAGGAGCATATGGGCTGCCTCATCACTTCTAACCACCCCAGAGCAAAAAGGAATCCTCCCAACACAGTCTCCTTATCCCATCACCAGCAAAGAGAAACCTTTTGTGAAATGCCTTCTCTGCAAGTTTTAACTAAAGCTGGCCATGTGCAGTCACACCAGGAGGGAAGATGGCCACTGGTATTTGAAGCCCAGCCCAGCTCCTCCACCACACACCTGGCAGACCTGTACCTAGCCCAAGAGGCTGCTGGCAGCACCTCACCTTTCACCACGCTGAGGGTGGCATCGTTGCTGTAGCGCTTTCGGGCGGCGTTGGTTGCCACGCAGTGGTAAATCCCGGCATCGCTCTCCTGCACATCCACGATTTGGAGGACACCATTGGGAAGAGTTATAAACCTGAGTAACCAAAAGGAAGAGTGTGAGACAGGCTATGTCTTACCCCAGATATTCATCACCCCAAACCTTTTCTCCTGAAAAATCTCTCATGTGCAGGTCCTGGTAATGACAGCAGAATGGGATCAGGGGACCTCTGAGCAACCCAACCCATGGTCCTCAAAAAGCAGCAGGTACAGACCTACCCATCACCTTGGAGTCTTCCAAATGCAAAAGCTGCTTTTGGGAGACTAACAGGACTAACAGGACTTTGCTGACACAAACCAACTCAACTGGCCAGTACAAACCAACTTGATACACTCACACTTTTTACATACACATTTGTAGATGTCTCCAAGCTTGAGCACATGCTACAGCCATTTTCAGCACTTGCTTTTTTACAAAGGTTTAGTTGCCAGACAAAAAACACACTGCAAAGAAGTCTGAATATCATCTTTTTCTTGCTGCACCTCAAGTACATGAAAAGGGACCAGTTGATACACAGCTGCACCTCCGTGGGCCAAAGCAGCCACGACACAGCCACCTGAACTTGCACCATTTCTGGGTTGTAGTGATTCCTTTCCTTCTTCCACAAGTTTCTGGCTCTCACAAGGTGACAAACTCACAGCTGGGCATTCAGTATCCTCTGATTTGCCCATGGGATGCTACTTGGAAACACTTCCACAGAGTGAAATGGCTACATTGCTCACGACATGAACACAATCCTTGCTGCATTACACTGAACAAAGCAGATGATTAGCAATTAGCATAAAAGTAGGAGCAGGCTGTCAGCATCTCCATTTTCTGCCTGGATTCCTAGATGGCAGCCTCTTTATTCTTGAATGCAAGGCGCAAAGCCTACGTGATCCTTTTTAATTATATATGAGATCCATTTTTAATTGCAAGTCTCTATAAACAGAGCTGCTGAGGTTTGACAGGCAGCTCTGGGTTATCAGTCTTCATTATGAAGAGGACACATTCAAAGGCAATTGCTAAGGGGAGGGATAGCAGCTATTCCACAGGAACAGCACAAAGGCAAGTTATAACCACGAATGCCAGTCCTGCCATCCACAAAGATCACAGTAAGTCAAACTGTGGTTCTCCAGGTGCTGAGACAGCTGGAGTGCCATGAGTGAGGACCATGGAGCCAGGAAGACCTCAGCAAGTCACTCATCCTGCATCCAAGCCATGGTCACCAACAGCATGCTCGCTCCTGCAGACATTTATCCTAAATCTGCACTCATGGAAACACCTCCCTTGCCCTAAGCAGTCTGTTCCAGAGACAAATATCCCTGCTTTGAGTCTTGCATCGATCCTGGACCTCAGCTACTGCAGTTGGGCTCATCATGTCTTGTCCCCTTCACAGCTGATGAAGAAGGAGGAACTACAGGAGCTCCTCCAGTGACCATTATGTCTCCACTGAAACAATCCTGCAGCCTGATTCATGGACACAGACTGGCTGAAGCTTCCCACGTACGCAAATGCAATGCCTTACATCCCTAAAGCCACATTCCTGCTACTTAAAAAGATATTTTGCTCAGGATTAAGCTCCAAAAGGCCTCAGAGGAGGTGATACCCAAAAGCCCTCATCAGGATGCCTCATCAGGACTCGGGAGAAAGATGACAAATATTTGCATCCTCTCAGTTCCGTGGAGGGAAAGCCTCCCAGTGCGATAATATTTATTTTTGTCATGCATCTGCTATTTGAGTCTGTAATTAATACCAACATATTTCAAACACCAGGCAAGGCATCTCCCAGCCACAAAAAGACACTTCAGTGATGAATCACAGATTCACTGAGGCTAGGACAGACCTCTGGTCTGTGACCTTTCTACTCTCAGAGCAGGTTCACTATACCAGGGCATTCAGGACCCAGCTTCTCTTGAGGGCACAAAACAAGTCACTGTGTCTCTAAAGACAGCAGGAGCTGGAAACAAGGGAGTTGAATGGGGAGACTTCCTCAAAAGAGCTTGAGACAATCCCTTCAGCACCAGTGGTAGAAATTTACTCAATGCAGTACATCCTGTTGGGAAAACATGGCAGCGGTGAGGATCGCTCTGCTGGGGAAGCAAGGAGGGAAGAAAAGCAGGATTTCTCTATCCACCATTTCTCCCAGCTGCTCACAAAGCCTCCGGCTCTTCAGGGTCCCAGCAGCTCTGAATTAGAAGCCTTCAGGCAGCCTGCAAGGGCATTTGCTCCATCCCCAGGCTCCCTGCAAGGAAATTTGCCTGATGACTCAGAGCAGACAGTTGTCAGAGCTTTTCTTCCACACAAAGTGCTCATCTTTTTGTCTGCTCACCTTCACCAAGCATTAAGTAGGAAACAAAAACTAAAGGACAGACAGATAAAGGCCCTGGAAGCAACAGAAACGCTGGAACCTTGGCAGTCCGAGGAGTTTTGCTGTTGATAGCTGCAGTGTCGGGATCTCAGAGAAGCTTGCCTCAATGGGGGCGAAAGGCAAGCCCCCACCTGGATTACACTGAAGGACAGCACACTCAGAGCAGGGCCAACTACCACGGCTCCAAAGGCAGCAAGAACAGCAGGGCACACCCATGGAGCTCTTCCCCTCCCTAACAGCACTGAGGGGCTCAGGGCTGCTCACCAGAGCAGTGCCCAAGAACTGAAATCAAGCGCCACTGCCTTGTGTCCAAACCCTGCAACCCTAAAGCTCAGAGAATACCCTAGCATTACCAGCCCTATTCCTTTCTTACCTTCTCCCTAGTAAATTGCCAGCACACCCTATCTTCAGTCTTTTGAAGGGCCTAGGAGAGCCCAAAGCTGTCCTGAGCACAGTGAGGAACCTGCAGCTCTGTTGCAGACTCAGTTTGGAAGCCCTTTTGCTCACAGCTCCAGAGTCCTGTACATGAACATGAGCCACGTCAAAGCACTCCTGACACAGCACAGAAATAAACTCTACACACAGATAAAACCCTCACTTAGCCAAAATGTGGAAAAATATACTGTGATTGCAGAGCATGTGGTCTGTAGGTTATGGATTTGCTGTGCAGACCTCCAAAGACCTCCAGTTCCCAGCAAGTGCTCATCTTGGCTCTAGAGAAAAGAAACAGAATTTTGGAGCCTGCTGTGAAACCCAGCCAGCACCTAAACCAGAGATTACGCCAAGGGATGTTGCACACACCCCAAATCAACTGCAATCTAGAGAAATCCTGTGAGCCACCTTTCAACAGCTGCTGCAGATTTAAGATTGTGTTTATTCAATGTGCTTCAGAGCCAGAATTGCAAAATAATCTGTGCCTTACTCACACAGGGATTTTAGATTTTTGTCCTGAAGAGGAACAGGAAAGGTATTCCAAAAACACCAATCAGCATTTCGGTACCCTTTAGGTTGTTAAAATACTTTTTTAAGATCAGCTTTCAGTACCTTTGAGGTGGCACCATGCTAGAACCTGCATCCAGGGGCAGAGGCAGAAAAGAGTGCCCAAAGGTAAGAACAAGAAAGAAGAGTGGAAGGGGAAGAGGAAAAAAGAGGGGGAAAGAGCAGGGGAAAGGAAGAAAAGAGAGGGGGAAAGGAAAAGCAAGAAAAGGGAAAAGCAATGTGAGTTTAACATGATTATTCTATCTCTCTTAAATCACAAACGCTGATGTAGTAGTACTACTCCAGGGCTGTACCTTCAGTCCCCAAGCCTGATTTTGCACACCCTCCCAGCCCTGCTATTCTGGAGTATGAAATCATCCCCCTGACACCTGCCCAGCCAAAGGGTTGCATTTTCACAGGCTCATCCCAAGTGTGCACAGGAGGGAGCCCACAGTAATCAGGCCAGCCTGAGATCTCATCCGTAGGCACAATGCAGGGAGGATAACAGAGAGCTCTGGTTGGCAGCCAACATTTCCTGGAATTCACTTAATTCCTTCGAAAGCCGGTTATATTAAATCCAACAACAACTAGACAACAACAAAAAAGCAAATCCTTCTGAAAAAGCATATTAGCTAGAACATGATTTAAAAAGCAAGATCTGCAGACAGAGATTATGGCCTGGCTTTTACAAGGAAAACAATTTTCAGGCTGCCCATGATGAAAGCAATCTCTGAGCAAGTAATTTCACAATATCCATCGAGCTGTCTCATTAAAAAGCCATTGTATCTATGACACACTTCTCCCTACAATCTCTTCTTTTTTTGTTTTTTTTTTTCTTCCTTTTTTATTAATTTTCTTCTCAACAGCCTCCTGTGCAACAGCCTCCTATGAACTTTTAGATGCCACACTCCAGACTCAAGGACATAAGTGGGTATTCCTATAGAATCAGTCACTGCTTTAAAAGTATTTCTAAACTTCCCTCCCCAACAACCTCCTCTTTTTTTCCTCTTCTGCAACTTCTCCCAGGAGGGAGACACCTCTTTCTGAAGAACAGAAAAGGAGTTTTTAAGAACTAAAGGACAATTCAGTTACTGATTCCCTGCAGAAGTGATGTCTACAGACAGACAGACAGCCAGCTAATGGTTTATCCCCTCCTCTGTAACTGACTTTCATGAAGGAAAAAGTATCATGCTGCAGGACTCTCCTCTTTTATCCAGAAAAAGAAAATTCAGCATCTTTTACTAGATGGTGTCTAAACATGGGAGTAAGGCAAAGGGAAAGGCCTCCCAATAAAACCACAAACAAAATCAAAGAAAATCCACATAATGGAGTTCAGTTTGGTACGCCCAGGTCACTACTCCTCACCCCAGGCCCCAATCCCCCAGAGAATTCCATGTAATTTCACACAAGACAACAAGCCAAAGCAGTCCATGCCTTGCCATGCCCCATCCTGGGTACACAGGCCTTTGCAGGGTGCAGGTTCTCTGCTGTAATAACTAGCACAGTATCAAGGATTATTTTTCCTTTGTGGTTTGAATATTTGGGGGAAAGTTAATTTTATTTAGGTGTTTATGGACCTTTTTTTCCTCAGTCCTTTAAATACCTCCTCTTATATCACTTAGTTATCAGGTCCAAACCTGGTATCACCTCTCTATCACCTGTCTCGCCATTCTATCATTTTATAGAATGATTTCCACATCCTAAATGGTCAGGTTTTGCTTTGCTCTTTTTCAAGCTGACCCGAGAAAGCAATCAGGGAGTCACCTGGGTTCTGCTGGAACAGCTTCATGGTCCTTCTCCCAGGTGATGACAGGGGAGGGCAGCCCCTCGATCCGGCACTCAAACCGGGCCATGCCATTTTCTTCCACTGTCTGCGACTCCGGCTGCTGGAAAAAGCGCGATAATGCTGGGGAAAGAAGAAGGGAAGGAAAGTTAATAACTCAGTGTTTCTGCTGAGAAATGCAAACCTGTTATGATGTATGAGCTAAGAGAAAGGCTTTTCTCTCCTGAAGACAACCTGAGATGTAATTCCTCCCTTTCCTGTGCTCCTATGGACCCTCAGCAACCCTAACAACAGTAACTGAAAGGTTTCAATGTGTAAATTTGCTTCTTGCCTCATATTCTACCTTAAAGCCACAGTGTGAGTAAAAGACAGGTAACAGCTTCAGCAGTTACCTTCCTAAATTGCTTCCTTGTATGTTCACTCGCTCCATTTGGGAAGGACACAGAATGAGAAACAGAGGGGAAATGCCACAACCCAGAGATGAGAGTTTCTCCCTTGCCTTGTAGCATTCCTGCAGCCACAGGAAATTAAAACAAGGCAAGAGGAAGAACAAGCCAGATGTCAAGTTACACTAAACAACTGCCCACAGGCTGGCAGTGCTGGAGACCAGAGGCAGAGTCCATAAGGGTTTTGACCCTCCTTCTCCTACCTGCAAAAACCAACCTCCCTATTCAAACAGATGGGAGGCAGCCAAGGGGATCCAGACACCCTGCTAAGAGGAGGATGGATTTCATACATGCCAGGACACTTGTTTGCTCTCCAAGGCTCACCTCTCCCTATATACGTCTTTCCATAGTAAAGAGGCTGAACTGCTTTGGAGACAAAGCACTAAGGTTTGGAATTGCTCTTGGACCACAATCCACAGCTGCCTCATCTTCCAACCCTTCCATGCACACAGCAAAACCCTGCAGCAGAAACCCTTCCCCAGGGCTGTCAGCATCTGTCCTACCAACAGCATAACCCGAAGGCATTCAGTCACAGGTGGAATTTTGAATATTCATGCAGGCTCCTGGATGGGGGCAGAAAGCCCCCAGAAGAACTGGCTTCTGCTTTATCCATCTCTGTTAAACTGCCTTTGCTGTGAAACCCACCCTGCCGGACAAATCCATTCAACAGTGCTCTAACACAAGTGCCAGAAGCCCCAAACATGGAACAAGAAACATAAATTTCAGCCAAAAAAACACACTTGAATGCTGGGCTGAGCACAGCACTGTGCTCTAAAGAACCCCAAGTGACCTCCTGGCCCTCCAACACAATTATGTCCTTGTCTCACCACCGCTTTCCAAGAACATCCATCATTGCTTTGGATTTTATAGGACTCCAAACTTGAAGTTTTTCTTTGCAACTCTCACACACACAAACATTCATGCACACATATACATGCCTTATTGCAGTGTGAGCTTGAGAAAGTATGTACAGTTGGGAAAATGAAATGCTTTTGCATGACCCATTTTAACCTCGGCATATTCTCAGCTGTCATTAGTGTTTTTCTTTAATTTAAATAGTTATCACATGTTTCAAGCAACTCATTGCTCTCCGCAGCAGCTACAGACCAAATTCTCCCACCAGCTGTCTGCCACGTTTAGTTTTTCAATTCAATACAAATGGAATGAAAAATGTTTTCCTGGAAAATTTTGAAAAATACATTAATATGTAAGGCCTTAATTCAGCCAACTGCTTTAATATTCTCAAATATACACTGCAGACCACTTCACAACAGTAATTTCTACAAATTACAAAACCTTTTAAGCTCATGTTAATAAAACTTGCTGAATCCAAGAGTTTAAAAGAAAATCCATCAAATGCCAGTGCATATTCAGGATGGCACCATCAAAACAACCTTCTCCTGACAGCAGATACCCTTAATCCTCTTTCCCATTATTCTCTTCTCATCCTACAGGTATCAATGAGAATATTTTGGCAGGCTCAGGAGGGTCATGTACTCAGGAAGATCATGATGGGAGGCAGGAATCCTAAAAAATTAAATTTGTTGCACTTCTGTTTCCTCCACCTTATGCAGCATCACCTGCCTCTCTGCTGTTCATTATTAAGAGACATCATCTTGGTGTACAAAAGGTGACAGAGCCTCCTGGGCTCCCTGGGTTACCAGGCAATAACCTGTCCTGGTTATTCATGGCTATCACCTGCCAGACCTGGTCCTGCAAGCTTTAAATTCCCAGCTGAGAACCAAATCTGGCCATTCATCTCCACCCAGCCCTATCTGCCCACTGTGCTGGAATGGCTCTTCAAAAGCCAAGAAAAGCACCCCTGACAGAACCTCACTAGGATGTGGAGCACGGTGTCCCTCTTGCTCGGAGCACACAGGAACAGCCACGCTTCCCAAGGGGAATCACAGCTCATGGCAAAGCCACAACAGGCTGAGAGCTCCATGGAGGCTGGTGGCTCCACCATGGCAATGCCCATCAAACTATCTCAGAACTCTTGGGGTGGGCTTCAGAGGCTGAACAGCTCCATCATATTCCTTTCACAGCATGAGGTTAGGGACAGTGGGGATGGGGATGGGCTGGAAAAAATCACCCCTGCAAGCTCTGAAAGAAGCAACCCGCAGACTCCTCCATGAAGGAGAGGACAGGGAACTTCAACTGGGATCTTTTGAGCACAGAAAGTAACACCAAATCAAAGCAAGAGAAGTGAAAAAGTTCCTTTGATGCAGAACTGAGCAAGACCCCTGGATGTCAGCCCTGAAAGGGTGAGGCAGAGACAGACTTGCTGGCTGGGCTCATCACTGCTCCATAAGCATCTGCACCAGCTTGGGGCCAACATCACAGCATGCTGTGATCCCTTGTGTTCCTCCTCTCTCATCCTCAGGAGTACCAGGGTGGAATGGATGAGGCAGGACACACACAGCACCTCTAGTGAGACTGAGCTGTGCTGCAAACAGCTGGTGCCGGGAGGAAGAAGAATCAGACAAGGGAAGAGAGGACTGGAGAGCAGGTCATGCTGCACGGACGTGTGTGCAGGTCACAGCAAGTGCAGGACAGGCTCCAACACACTGCTCACCCTGGGGCCACAGGATCTTTGGAGGGGCTGTTATCCTCCCACAGTCTGGGCTGCTGCAGAAGTGCTGCAAAGTGAGAGGTTTCCCCACAGGGAGGCAGCGAAAGGAGATGCTCGAGGGGGAAAGGCAAAGAAGGATGACACATACTCAACATTATTTTCAACTTCTCAGCTAAGGTTTAGCTTGCAAAGCCATCCTGAGCCACAAAACCTCCCAGCCCCGTTGCACTGATTATCCTGAACACCTTAATAGGCCACTCAGTAAAAATTACCCACTGTAGGTGAGAAGGTGAAGAGCATTACAGCAAATTGCCCTCAGCTACAGCCGACCCACCAGGCTCTGCACCTCCAGGAGCGGGGCAGGCAGCTCCCTCCCTGCTGACATGTTAAACCCAGCTGGAGCCAAGCCGTGTGTGCCAAGGCTTTTAGCCCTGAGCCCAGGGGTGACTGCAGGATGGTGAAACACAGCACCCTCCCCCTCCTCCCAGCAGCGTGATCCGTGCAGGAGGCTGTGGGCTTGGAAAGGCTGCCAGCCAGCAACACTACACCCCAGGCAGAAAATGCAGTCTATGCAAGGAATTCAGCCTTCTGAAAGGGGCTCGCTGCTCTCTCCCACAGCGCTTTGCCCCCAGACACTCTGCATGCTCGTCCTCTTTGTACCTTCTACAATTATTAGGAGGTATTTCCAAGGTAGGGGCAACATCAGCCCCCACTCAGATCTCATACACCACCCAGGCTACCCCTCTCTGAGTGACTCACCTCTGAACAGGCTGGGGGTGGAAGGGGAACACTCAAAGAAAGTCGTGGGAGCAATTTGCCACGGCCCCCCGGCACGGCGCAGGCACAGCCAGCACAGTGCTCATCTGCAGGGCCATATGGCAGCACAGGACTGCTCCTGCTCTCCACAGGAGCCAGCTCCCCACCTACCCAAAACAGCATCTAAAGCCACATTTAAAGTCAGGGATAGTCCAGAGCCTGTGCATTCATCTTCAGGAAGCTTTCTGCCCAGCATGGCTCTGCCTACAGTCTCTGGCCTTCAATCACCTATGCCCCTAATTCACAAAATAAACAGGATAAAATCTATAAAATAAATCCTTAAAGTAAGAACAAATCCTACTCTGCCATTCCTCAAATCCCAGATACGCAGGGCGCCATAGAGAAGACACACTGTCCGTGTGGAGAGAGGATGATGAGAGATCCTGTGTGTTAATTCCTGCTGTGGCCTGTCCCTCCAGGTGCAGGAACACTCCAAACCTCTCCCGTGCTCCCTGCCAGCAGCCACACGATGCTGGCCCATTCCCTCCAGGCACAGCAAACGTCTTCATCTGACAGTCACAATTACTGTAATTTTCTACAACCTCCCCTGCACAAAATGTTTAAGCTAAATTAAAAGCTTTAACAAATCTTCATCAATGTAGTTATTAATAGGTAGAAAGCTACACCTTCCCACAACTACAATAACGCCCCTGGTACTTCCATGTGGAAGCACGTGGGGCTCAGGAAAACCTGCAAACCCAATTTATCAGCCTGAACAGCTGCTTGTTTAACAGGCACACGTGAACCCTCACAGCTTTGCTCCTCCCCATTTGCCATGGCCACCACTGCCACGAGGTATGGATGGGGACCATGGCATGGGTCCCTTGGTGGCATACAGGGTGCCAGGGAACACTGGGCAGTGAGCCATATGTTTATCCAGTAAAATGCCAACAAACTGAATTCCTGGACCACGGTGGAAGGATGGAAGCCCTCACACTGTCACAGCCTTCACATGCCATTCAACCTCCACCACTCCAGCACTCTGACTGCTCCAAAAGGCCTCCTCCAGCCTCTGGGCTCACTGCTGGCCTGGAGCATCCCCTTCCTCCAATGGGAAGCTGGCAGCCCTTACACAGAGGTGCTAGAGCTGCTCTTGGGGCTGTCAGGGAGAGAAGTGGATTCCCACAAGCCTGAAACACAACACCAACAGCACCAAACCAGTGCTGAGCAAGGGAGGTGCTACGAATACCCAATGCTCCTACTTGTTACTGCAAGACTCAGTGGCACAGAGAGCCCTACAGCCCTGCACAGAAACCCCATTCCAGGGAAGGAAAGGACCTGCAGGTCAGAAGGACAAGCTCATGGCAGGAATAACACATCCCACCTGCTGAACAGGTTTTCTTCTGCCCTGTCCTGATTAGCAGTCCCCAAGGCAATCAGCACAAAGAGCAAGTCCATCCACTCCATCCAGCTTTGGACAGACCGTGTTCAGTGGCAGAGGAAAAAATGAAAAAAACCCAAGCCTTTACAATCCTCACTTGCTCCAGCTGAATGCTAATGGAGGAAGTGCTTTTGCCCAACCCTCGGAACAAATCGAAGCAAGAGATGCATTTCATTAATCAATTCTCTCGCTGCTCCCTGCTCAGAAATGGATATGTTATGTCAGGTGCACGTGTGTGCCATGGAAGCAGCATTTTCCCTGTGCAGATGGTAATAAAAGGAGACATATGAGTACACATAAGGAAAGAGTTCACCTCAAATTTCCCATTTCTGGGAGAAACACAGGAGGGGATGGAGAGAGGCATCACCCATGTATGCTCCTCTGGAAAAATTCAGGAGGAGAGAAGGGCAATTTAAGTCAGCCTCCCCATTTTGAGATGTTTCCACTGTTCTAACTTGTAAGACACCAAACAATAAACCCAGGACCATAAAAGAGACACAGCCCATTGCCACTGGGCAAGACACAGCACACACTTCAACGTAAGTCATCCCTAAAAGGGAATAAATATATCCTAACTCAGGCTGTCTGGGACTGAGGCAGGAGCAGCTAAATAAATCCATCTGGACTAGTGACAGCTCCTCCCAAACAATACCTGTGTGCAGGATCCCTGACGGCATGCTAAACATTTCCTGAGCACAAAAGGAGGATGTGTTGCAAAGGTCAAAGATTTTCCCCTCATCTGGCAAAGCTTCACCAGCAGTTCTGGTTTCTACAGCACAGTGCTCACAGACTGAAACACTCACTTGGCCAAACCTGGATGGCCTTGTCTGAGGTACCAGAGCCTAAAAACATCCCAGTGTAAAGGGAGTATCAGGACATTATCTCTGCATCTTCACCCACCACAGCTCCCATGGTGTGCCTGTGCAGCTGTTTTTAGCAACATTTAACATACCCAAGTCACTGTACTAGACAGAAGTGTTACTGTATTTGCATTATTTTCTAGCCTCACCTTTTTGGCAGGTCAAGGAATCATTTATTTGCACTCACTTAAAATAGCCCCCAGGAGCCAAGCCTGAATAGAACGGGATTTTATTCTTGAACTCTGTGCAGAGATTCAGCAGTTCAGATCTCGGAGTGTCCTTCTCAATCCAAACAAAAACTGCCCTTTCTTTCACCTCCTCCATACAAAGGGATATTTACCTCACAAGGCTGCCACAGCCAGACCCCCCCCCCCACAGCCACCTCTCCAAGCACAGGATGCTGCACTCAGGGCTCTGAAGTTCTCTGCAAAAACAAGCACTGTCTTTTGGAGAGAGGAGGGTCCTGTCTTTAATTCATAGCTGATAGCATTTACCTGCGAGAGTTACACAGGATGTTAACATTGGGATAACAGGAAGAGACCACTGCTTATTTGTGGACTATCTCCAATCCCATCTATACAACATTATTACGATTTTATTTCACAGACATTTCATCTCAAGCTCCTGGGGAATCAGATTTCTGTATAAGTACCAGGAGGGAAAGGAAAGAAAATGAACAAAACCCCCAGAACACTTACTTGAAAATCTGACTGCAGCTGTTTGACTGGTGACAGTCCCTAGGGAGGTGTGAGACACACAGGAGTAATTACCCTCAGCACCATCCCTCTCTGGATATTTACTGTCCTTTGCCACAGCCTGGGATGAGATGAAGAGTGATCCATTTGGAAGTACATGGAGATGTTCTTGCTCCACTAGTGGAAACCCATTCTTCTTCCATGTGATATTGATCACTTGCTCAACAGGGGCCAGGTTACAGTCCAAAATCACCACTTGGTTTGGCTCCAGTATCACCTTTGCAGGACCAGCACTACAGCTCAGCTCCAGAGAATCCCCTTCAGACAGCCTCCCTGCAAAGAAAAGACAGTGTTGCAGTGGGAGTTACTTTCCTTGATTTAATCACATCCCAGTTTTACACAGCGAAGGAACCATGGATGGAGTTACCAGGTGAAATTCAGCCCTGTTGGGTGACCAGCACAGTCCATGACTCCTGTGCACTGCATTCTCTATCCCCCATCCCTATGCTTGTACAACTGGCACCATTTCTTGGCCATTCTCAATGGGCCAAGCAGCCACCCCTGTTGTCCACATTTGTTTCCATGCTGGATTCAAGCAGAAAGCAGCTGGAAGAAGGTGAAGAGGTGGTAACAGTAAGAGCAAGCACAGAATATGAGGTAAGGGCCCCAACCTCCCATGACTGGCTGTGGCAGGCTTCCCTC
Organism: Vidua macroura; assembly: GCF_024509145.1. Classification (NCBI taxonomy): domain Eukaryota; kingdom Metazoa; phylum Chordata; class Aves; order Passeriformes; family Viduidae; genus Vidua; species Vidua macroura. Next base: position 19,943,809 of record NC_071582.1, read on the forward strand.
TCACCTGCAGGTCAGAGCCTCCTCCAAGGCTGATCAACCCCCACATGACAATTAAGGGTAAGCCCCAATGTGGCACTCCAAGCCCCATGGAGCACTCCAATGCCAATGACCACAACCTAGTTAGAGCAGCTCCCCCTCTTACTGGCAGTAAGAGCTCAAGTGCAGCTGGGAAAGCAGCAACTCCCACTGATGTTCATGTTCTGGGAAACACATTTCAAAGGAAAGACAATAAAAGAACAGTTAAAAACATGACCTGCTGTCTCTGAGCATTTTATCCCATACAGGTGAATTCAGAGCGAGAATGGATGGATGCATTTTCTGCACTAGAAAAGGATATTCTGATTGTTAGCAGACAGTACCCAGCACGTGCCCTTAGGCAACCTTCTTGCTGCAGCCAGAGGCCAGAGCAGTGACCAGCAACAAGCTCAGCTGAACAGATCTTGGTCTGGCCAACTTCCAAACCCACGTACTCGAGGGGGCTCCACCTCTGAAACAATGCTCAGCATTTCCTAAAAGAATATTGCCATTAATAAAATGCATTTGCCGTTAGAGTTCTCCAGAGACACTAAGTCAATGTTAGCTGGCAGCGCTGCTTCCACACACCAGCAATTTCAATCTCTGCTGTGCTCAAACCATCACCATCCACTCTTTTTATGGCTCTGCTCCAAATTATTTTGTCACTGCTCCAATCAGAAATGTTTCCTGCCTCTATAACAAGTTTATCAACACTGGATATGAACCACATGGCTCCCTGCCCGTCTCCTATCGCAGAAGGCTACAGATTAATTTTATAGGAATTCAAACACCCTATTAAACCTGCTACTACCTACTGCTGATAAAAGGGTTGCACTTTAAAAAGAGTGTGTGTTAAGCATGCAATTAGGGGCAATGACACGCAAAATTACATATGCGGGGAGATGGAATTGTTTCAAGGAGTGTGCTGGAAACCGCAGGTGCCCCTGGAAGGAAGTGCCTAACCCTGTCCCCATGCGTGGCCAATTCAGTGCCCATGGGGACGGGAACTTGTCAGGTTTGTCATCGCTGCTGGGTTGTACAACGGCCACTGAGAACTCGGTGTTAGCCAGCTCTGTTCCTTCAGTGACAAGAAGGCCACAAAAGAACCCTGCCTGTTGATTGCCATTGTTAAGAGACAGAACAGACCCTCTTCTGTCACCTTCACTAGGACATCCAGAGGGCAGTCTCCCAAAGACGAATCCAGCAGGATACAGAGATGCCCGTGTCACAGTCAGCACAACAGCCAGGCAATGTACTCCGTGGCAAAGGGGCAGCCGCTGCCAACACAGAGCTACCTGCCAAGTCCCTGCATTTAGGGTTTTCCCACATGGATGCTTCCACCATGCTGCTATCTCACACTCTGCAGGGAGAAAGCACAGGCAGAAGCAGCAGACATCCCTGAGCTCCCAGTGTGTACGCACCACAATGCAATTCCTGGATTTGTCAGCCAGCACAGCCCTGGCAGGTTCAGGTCAGGCAAATGTCACCAGGTGCCTGTAGGGCAATTCTGCCCATTCATGTCTCCTAGGGCAGATTGGTCCTTTGAGGATCACAGCAAGCTACAGAACTCAGTGGCTCCCCAGGAGGATAAATGGTTCCCAGGGGAACATGAAGCTGAAAGGCTGCCCTGGATGTACTGGAAAGACACTGCCTCTGGAAGCCTTTCATGCAAGACAGCTGATACCAAAAAACTATGAGTAGTGAGAAATTTAGCACACCAAATAGCTGTGAAGGTGACATGGACAAGCACAGGAGAGGGTTAACAGCTGGAGAAAACTCAGGTGAGCTCAGGATGGAAGGCATGCTCAGATGCTGTCATGAGAAGCCTCATCCCTGAGAATCCTCATCCATGGAGGAGCAGTGACACAGACACTTTTCCGAAGGGATGTCCCTGTAGCAGCTGCTGCTGGCAGCATGTCACCAGGGTTCAGGCAGCCTGTGTGTACACATCACCTCTGTGGAGGCAGGGCTGCTATGGCAAAGGCTAAGCTGTGCGATGCAGAGCTTATTCCAAAAGATTTGAAACTTTGGTGGGTAAAGTCTTCATTCTTTGCCTTTCCTTACACTTGCCATCTTTAGAAGCTCCTGTTCATCACTTGGGAAAACAGCCTGTGTTTCTGTCCTATTTTCTAGTTTCTTCAGACAGTAATTAGAATGGCATTTTGCTGAAAATACTCCTCCTCTTTCAAAGGTGAAGTGTGAGGGGACAGCCAGGAATAGAGAAGGGATCTGCAGTGCAGCTTCCCACAGTAAGAAGCAATTATCAGCCTCTCAAACTTCAATTCCTTAAAAAGTCAATTCAACCTGCTTGTAGCAGAATAAGAACAGAACATACTTTCCATCACAGAAAACAAAAAAGTATTTGCTTTTCAAAAACATATGGTGATGTTTCTATATCCCAAAATCACCCAGTTCTTCTCCCCAAAGTCAAAATCTACAGGCATCCAAGCTTCTACTTGGTTGGTCAAACATGTGTGACCACCCCTCCTTGTTTATTATTTACACAGCCTGCTGGGAAGGCCTGCAGCTGAGCAAATGAAGTACCCACCCAACACCAGACTGCTCTGACCTGTCCCGAATCATCCAGCCCTCCTTCCTGCCCTTTTGGCCCCAAAATACTGCAAGTTTATAGTGACAAGCCATTTGCACATACAGAGGTTGAGAAGTAGGGTCCAGAGTGCAGACTTGGCATTGCAAAAAGCCCCAGTGTGACTTTTGTCCCAAGATGTTCAAAGAATTGCATAAACACTCCCCGATTAAGGAAAAAATACCTTCCAGGCTCTGGAAACATAGGAGGAGGTCTGGTTCAAAACACCACACTAAATTAGCAAGCCTGACAATGAGATAAAAGCCCCTTCAAGGGAAGGGATCAGAAGAGAGTAAAATTAGTCCAAGTGAGATCAAAGACAAATGAAATCAGGAATGTTAAGTGCTTACAGAAGCTGCTGACTATTCCTAACCTCCATTCTTCATCTTGTAGTGACAGAAATGGATAGGACCCTGGTTAAGCACAGAGCCACGTGCTCGTGCAACCTCCTGCTCACCTCCACCCTCTTACCTGCCAGAGGTGATGCTGTAATGAATGTAGTCAAGGTGGGCTTCCAAGACAGGAGCCAGAAGGGATTTTTACACATCAGTCCTAGGCAGGTGTTCCAGCTACAGACCTGTGCTTTTGGAGCCAAGCTTTTTGCTTTTGACTCCTGCTGGAAGTAGTTTCAGCTGCTGAGCTATTCCAAGGTGGGCAGTAACAGCTTTCAGATCATAATGTAGGTGCAAGTACACACTCAGTGTAGATACACGACATACTTGTGCATTCACATACAGAGTTCCAGGGGAATGCAGATGTATTCAAACACAGAGAATGCTCTGGAATGGAGGGTCTTTGATGTAGCAAGTTAAAAGCATTTTGTTCCCATGAAAATTATATTTTCTGACCCAGGCTCTGCAGGGTTTTTTCACTCTCCCTCGTGTTGCTAACCCCTAGGCTATATTGTGCATAAAAACAGCCCAGGAGAAAATGTTCTTTTTCTCCCATCTATTTCCTCACTTCCATCAGCCATCCATCCACCTCCGGCATCCAGGCCCAGTGAAGTAAATTAAAAAGTCTCCTGTTGAGTGGCATAAAAAAACAGGGCGTTTCAAATGAACAAAGGTCGTCAAATCTTCAAGGGACAAAGCTGTCCTCTGCCCTCCATGGGAGCACAGCCCCTGCCAGCCTGAGTTCAGATCCAAGGCAGGCTTCTGAAAATCCACATTAAACCAGCCAACAGCCCTTCCCTGGTCGCACATCTCAGCGTCCAGCCAAACCCCACTCCTATTATCTCCTCTCCCCAACATCAAAGGGAGGCAGGAATAGCCCAACATACCACTGAGTAAAGGGGGAAAAGAACGTATTCTGCTGTGTTTTAATTTCAAATCTACAACTAAGCAGATGAAGTGTGAGCGAGCAACACAGCAAGGTCTGACAGATTGCTGACAATGCAATTACTTGGGCAGAGGTGAGACCCTCACAGCAGTGTTTTTACATCCAGGACATGCAGTACTCCAAAACCATGGAATTGGGAGCATGACTAAGAACAGCATAAATCCCCATTTGTATCCTTGCACATAAGGCTATTTCCCATCCCTTCCCTGAGGTTTAACCACTTAAATCAAGGTGGAAAAACCTAGACAAGGGTGAAGCTTGTTCTGGTGAAATTTTGGCTATCATTAGTAAACATGTCCTTGAGCTCTGCTACACAGCACGAGCAAATAAAAGGTTACTGTTCAACAGGAGACAAATGGCTTTGTGCAGAGGAGAACAAGTTGCAGTTTAGTAATTACTGTGAAAACAAAACATTCAAGCATAAACCAAAACGGATTCAGTGCACTGGCATATCTGTGTTCTTTTTCTAGCACAGCTGAAATCACCTGATCCACAACCCCTGAGTAAGGCCTGTAAGACTGACAGCACATCTCCATCAATTCTATTGTCTCTTCAAGAAACTCATTCAGCTAGGGAAAGCCAAAGACATTTAGACACACACAAGATCCCAAGGCACAACCACTCCTACAAACCCCAGCCCACTCAACAATTCCAAAGCTCAGACCTTCACTTCAAGGCAGGGGAGGCCCATCTTTAGCATAGCTGAGTGAGGCCCTGGGAGCAGCTCAAGGACACCTAGCCCAAAGCAGCCAAAATCCTGACAGCCTCCAGTGCCTTCCTGTGAAAGCCCTCCAATACTCGCAGCCCAAAACAAGAGAGCTGAGCCAAGCCAGACAGGACCCATTACGGCACAGGCCTTGGGAGATTAATACTTCACAGGGAGCAAAGTACAAGGGTTTCTAATCTGACACACTTCCAGAGCTGACATCACTTCTAGTTCTTGGCAGCTGAAGATTTTCCTGGGGAGCTGCTGTTGTGCTGCAGGTCCCACAGCCTGGAGCCTGGCCAGCATGTTTCCTATTCCACACACATCTGGCACTTTGAAACTGGCTTGTGCACCTTGCGGAGATCCAGCCAAAGAAAACCTTCCCAGGAGCAAGAAAATGGCTCAGGCAGGGAGAGCAGAGTGCTTGGTCGTCGTGTGTGTTCTGTGGGATATCAGGCAGTAAGAGGAAAGGGCTCCTCTCTCCCCTCCACATCCCACAGGAGGTGGCAGGAATTCAAACTGCATTTGAGCCTCTGCACTGTCGCCTGCCTTAATTTATGTATTTATTTTGGATGTTGAACTCCTGTAACTCAACAGCACAATTAATCTTATTTAATTGGGAGTGAACAGCACTGAAGAAAAGTGAAGTTACTCCTTCCAAAGGGTTTTCCTACCTCTCAGCAAGCCAACTACTGTGCCATTGTTCTGCTTAATGTAACCTTCTGCCGATGCTCTTCAGAGGCTCTTAGGAGCTGTAGAAAATCTTTACGTTCCCATTGTCTAATTCAAAGAGTGACTATACTTCAGTGTGTCCCCATTAAAGCCACACAAAGCTCTCTTTCTTCTTGGAAACTTTATGCATTGACAATTACAAGTCAATAGCTTGGTCTCAGTCTGTTTTTAGGGCAATTGCACTTGGCAAGTGGTGACCCAGAAAGAAATCTGGAGGAAGGTCTCCGACAGTCTGCGTGCTGGGTGCTCGGCAACACCAGCACTGAAAGCAGAACCGGAGGAGCTCTGGGCCTGGAGCACCCCACTCCCATGATCTCTACAGAATGGGAGGCTGAAAGAGGAGCTGGACATCACTAAATCCCCTTGTTCAGCCTCCCCACGGCACAATAAAATAGAAAACATTCTTCCACTAAACTGTAAGGAGGCCTGTGAGACAGAAGGGTCAAGATCCCTATGTTCCCTGCTTAGTTACCAGATGTTACTGGAACTTTCCACCTTGTGATAGCAACAGGAATAAGAAAGTTACACCTTCAACACCCATTAAGCCTCTCTGGAACAGAAGGCTCCCAAAACTAATCTCCAGAGCTGCTGAAAAGACCATTTTATTAACACTTGCTATCCAGGCACAGCAGAGCAGTTCCAGTGCTGAGCAGTGCTCACCAGTGGGAAGCCAACCTTATCCTAATTCTGCATATAAGCAACCAGGATGGTTTCTTTAATAATGCAGCATCTCCCACTGCTACAGGAGTATTTATCCAGCTGGCAGCAAGGGACTCTCAGATCATCCCCTGTCACTAAGCTGATCCCAGCCTTTCATGAGCAGCTGGGTGCCAGCCCGGCACTGCAGGCAGCAAGAGGCAGCATGTGGAGAGTGTCACATTGTCCCCACATCAAGGGGCTGGGTAGGAGGCCGTGCCAAGAGCAATCCCTTCACACCCTGCACACATCCAGCTGCAGCCACGGTGTAGGTACAGTGTCCTGGTCACTCCCCAGCTTGGGCCTGGGTGCACATTGGTGCTCCTCAAGTCCTGGCACATATCCGGACCCTGGGTGAGCACTGTCAGGGAAAGTTGGAGCATGCAGCTCTCCCCAAAGAACAATGCTGGGCATGAGCCTCTGGCTTTTCTCCTGTTCAAATCTCCAGGTCAAAACAAAAGAGCAGAAGGGATGGCATGAAAGAAACATCTAAAACACATGCAACGTTGTTTATGGGCCATACCTGGAAAGAAAGATACCATCTGAAGCTGTAATTACAGTAAACAGATGTGCTGGTTTGAGCTGGGATTGAATTAATTTTTTTCACGTGGGGCAGTGAATACCTTTGTGTATAAATGCAACATACACCAAGGAAAACACCAAGGAAATAGAACAGCTGAAAAGGTCTCCATGGAAGTATTTTTGAAAATGCTCCTAATGCTGAAGTCAACTGAAGCTGTTCATTTCAGCCACCCAAGACCATGAAAGCCACCAACCCACACAGCCCTGGAAATTCCAACCCAGTAATATGCCAACCAATTTCTAGAAAGGACTAAATGCTCTCCTGCTTCCACAGAAGCATCAGATTTGCACAAATATCTGTCTACAGATGATGCCTAACAGAGAGGAACAAACACCACACCAGCTCTCAAGACTGAGTTCCTTCTCATTGAGATGTGTTATGCTGATGTATCCCCTGCAACAAATGGTCCAGAAAGATGAAACAAATCAATAGCAGTAATAATTTATTCATTGTGTTGAATTGTCAATGGCAATTATAACAGTGAAGTGCTTGACTTTCACGAAGGTTAAGCGTTCACTTTTCTCCCCTCTGACCCCAGAAGGGTTTCTGAAGGCAGAGGAAGCCTAGAATTTCAAAATCCAGATTTGCTAAACTCAGCCTTTTTCAGGTCTTCTCCCCAAGGTGTCTCATAGCAGGACAGGGAGAGGTGTCCCCGTGTAGAGCAATATAAACGTGAGCCTCCCTTGCACTGAAGGATGCTCAAAGTGCCAAAGTGACTTAAACACTAAAATTCCTGAAAGCCTCTTCACAATCCCCACACTGCCTGATCCAGGGAGGACTGAGCTGTTCCTGTGCCTTTCCCAGCCACTCCACACCCACCACACAGAGCACCAAACCTCAGGCTTCACTCTACAAACATCTCCAAGGCAATGTCAATCACCTGGCCCTCATCTTTCCCTTCTTAAAAAGCCAATGAGGAATGCTGAGACAATCCCTGCAGAAGCTGCTGCAAGCACGGGATGCATGGGGAACTCAGGACAGAGCCCTGGGTTTGCATTCAGAGATTTACAGTGTGGAGGCACATTAAAATCACAAGCTTGAACAAGCACACTGGAACAATAACACATCACAGTCCTGTAATTGGGCCCTGAAATACACTTAGTGAAAAATACAGACCAGCTGCAATGCTGGAAATGCTCCTAATGCAATCCAAGGTAATTATTGGTAACAGACCATCAAACAAGTGCATTAATATGCTCTGATCAGAGGAAGAATCAGATGGACAGTCTGGCACAGCAGCTTGTACCTGCAAATTATGTAAATGATTTGAAAGAGCAAAGCCCCAAAGCCCTAGAAACACTAACTCTAATGAAAGTTATTAAATGCTATTTTTGTTATCTGCTGGTGTTAACATCAGAAGGCCCATTTGCTGCAGTGACTGTAATTGTGCTGCTGAGGGTCCAGGCTGAATAAGCCTGAGATTTGTAGACTAAAACAACTGCCTTGGATTTGCATGATCTCACTGACACCCATTTAAACACATAATGACTTCCTGCATTTTTCACTGATGTTGGAAAGGAAACCCAGTTATTTTGCTTTTGTGAGATGCACAAGTTCCTGATTTTACTTCATCATACATACGCTTTATCTGCAAAGGACACAGGAGTCTGAAAGCAGATCTCCTGTTACATTACCTATTTTTATACTTCAACTGTTTCAGTTTAGCATACTTTTAGGATACACTTTCATCTCTTCATGCCTGAGAAAGCTGAAGTATGCAGTATGATACAAGCTTCAGTATCATCCCTCTTGAGAAAAGTCTCTTAACTAGAAACTAATATTGCCAAATAAATATACAAAAATCCTTCACCTGTGGGCTACAGTTTAAGAGTGTTTTGTAGCTCTTCCCCCCTGGGTTAATGGCTTTGCATATTCCAAAGATATGAATATAAATACATTAAATTGAAAAATGTTCAGTTCCAACAGTGAATATTTTATCACTCAAGTTCTCACCACCCTACAGTATTAAAAAAAAAGCATACCCAATGCTAAACCTTAGGAAAAGTCAGAGTGAAAGAGTATCCCCACTCCAAGACTGAATCCACCAGTCAAACTTCCCAGCTAATACATCCTATCCTCTCTACCAGACAATTCTTTAGCCTTTTTAACTCAAAATTTTACACACAAAATGCAGTGTATAGCTGTGGAGCAAGCAGACAGAGCCCATCCTGCTTCTCCCTCATTTTAAAGACCTCTAGAAAATTGGGCTATACTTCACAATTTCAAAAGAAACACATCACCTATGATCTTATTTTCTATTTTTTTCACATTGCAAGACAGGCACACTTCCAGTTTTAAGGGTGCACCCAAAGACTCATCCACCTCCAGTGAGAGTCAGAGACACCTCCATTGAATTTCATGGCCTGGTTCACTGTCCATCTTGCTTCCCAGCATGTCAGGCGTGTTGCGAGGCACCAAGGACAGCAAGAAAGCTCGTCGGCAAAGGAAAGAGGAAGAGTTTGTTACAGAGAAAGGACAGAAGCCCTTTGACTCTGCCCCTGCTTGGGCGTACAAGGCTTGTGCTTGGAGTGCCAGCTTGGCCCCAGAGCCCCAACTCGCCCACCCTGGCTCTCTGCAAAGGAGGCAGGAGTGACAACAGCTGCTGTAATTTATTAGTTGCGTCTGTTCACGCTCACCAACCCTCCCTGGGACGCACCGCTCCGATCGCAGCCAGACGGAAACGGCAAGTGTGACTCGAGGCAGAGGGAAAAACACTTCTCCATCACGTGTGCTTTCCCCTTCACAGGCTCCAGTTCCAGTTGTCTTGCCTGTCATTAAAACGAACTTACAACCTGCTGCTGAACGATGTACTGTAATCAATACAAACAGCCACAAGATCCCCTGGAAAGGATGTGGGAGCACTGCTCAGCAGCAGTATTTATGAGTGCAGGATCCCACACATCAGAGCAGTCCCAACTCTCCTGAGTATTTCCACTATTTACACTGAGATCAGAAAATTATAATGATATTTTATGCTTAATGGTTTGAACAAGACCTGTGAAGTCCTTCTCTCGGTCCCATTTACAACACAAACGCCAATGACAGAGCAGCAGATGGTCAGAAACACTCCCCTAGAATATTCAGGCGATTCAACTTGAATCTGTGCCCAAATCATTTAACTTTAATGGATTCTTTCATTAACAACCAAAGAAAGGGAATATGGTTGCCAGGACATTAAAATCACTTTTTCAATTATACTGTTATAAAATCGAACAAATTAGCTGTAATTCTTAGCTGAAGCTTAAATGGAAGCATGACTTTATGAAAGAAATTAAAATTGATTTGGATTAGTGGGCATCAAGGGCTTTTTAAAAATTAACAAGATTCTTATGACTTCATAGCATGGATGGATTAGCTGGAGGTTTTGCTGCCCTGTGCTTGCTACCTGCCAAAGCATGGCAGCTGGCGTCACAGCATTCGTTACAGCGGGGTTTAATTAAACAGAGGGGAGAGAACGCAAGGATTGAAGCTGGAAACAAAGTTCTAGAGACAGAGGGTGGTGTCTGAATTCACCTTTTGGACCCAGCCCAGCAGGGTCTTGGCAAAACTCAGGGAAATCATAATCTCTAAGCTTTAGCAGGACAAGATCTATAGGTTGTAGTGTTTAGCTTGGGGTGAGCTTGAAACTGTACTGGATGCTTCACAAACACACACAAAAAAAATCAAGCCCAAGATGTCTGCTGTAAAGAACACACAACTTTAATGCAGGCTACTGAAAAAAAAAAAAAAAAAGGCAAAGAAAAAGAAAGATCCAACATACCATAAAAACCCAGAGCAGGTAAGGATTAACAACGGGAGCAGTGGAAAGAGCAATTCATAAAGGAAACAGGAACTGTAACACTGGGCACCAGGATGCAAGTTACCTACAACACAGAGCAATGGGGTCACACTAGGAAGAAAAATGTCCTTTCTATTGTATAATATGAACTTAATGAAAGAGACCTTCACTGAACACAACTTGCATTGATCCTAAAGACCAGGAACCCTAAGATGTACTTTAGAGAGCCATCCCCCTGCCAGGGAAGGGAGTGATTTGGAACTGTTGCCCAGAAAAAAGAGACTGAAACCAAGCTGGAGACTTTTATACCTGCACTGGACAAAACCTTTTAACATTTATTTATTAAAAAAAAAAAAAAAAAGAAAAAAGGCACTAGTGGGAACAATCCTGTTTTGACCCCTGCGAGCTGGACGGGATGTTCCAGCACGCAGGCTCCACCCCAAACAGCTCCAGGATGATGCACTGTAAGAGCACCTGCCAGCTGGCACAACTGGCCTCTCTGTAAGGTAAATGCAGCAGAACATTTCAAAACCATTTTCATGAAATCTTGCAACACAAAGCACTTTAGATGACTCTCCTTTACGAGTCAGCATTTAATATTTAGTTATTTCTGCTCTTTATTGCAACACGGCGGGTGGCAATTTGCATGAGTAAAAGCTGGCTGGAAAAGTTAATCTTTCTTTGGACAATCCTGAATATTACTGCTTTGCCATAATCCTGCTGGTTTGTCACCCTGTATCTGGCCTTCAGATATGCCACAGAATAATGTTCTCCAATAAATCAAGAAGAGTTTTACCCTTTGAACCAAGCTTTGAATTGTAATCGCTGTGGGTCTCCATGTGCTTGTTAGCAGGTCTTATATTAAGAAAACAGAAGAACACATTTTAATCCAGAACCTTTCAAGATCCATGTGTCTTTGAGTTCTTTTAATGATTTAAAAATCAGGGCACCCTCTGGTTTTCTGTTAGAACTAATGGCAAGATTTGGCCTAGTAGGGTGGCAACTATGCACACATAACACACACAACCAAGACCTTTATCTCATCTAGGGCAGCGATCTGAAAAGCCTGGAGTTTGTAAGAAAGGAGACCCCTGGATGAGACTGTCACTGACAGTGATCTCTTTGCAGGGCCAGGCAGAATTGGCTTCTGCAAACCAATGTTTTAGGCTGAAGGTGATTTTTACTTTTGCACCACTGCAATGGCACAAGAGCAGGCACATCAAATTCAGGTGCTTCTGCTGAACGGCAGCAAATGCCAGGGTAGGGAACGGTAATTTCCAGCCAGGAGCACAGGAGCTTCTCGACCCAAACTTCCTGACCCAACCAAGCAGACAGACAGCAATTGTACTTGTGAAATCTGGCCTCCAGGCTCACATTACTCCCACGCAGGAGCAGGTAGAGGAACTGTCACTGTAGGCACCAGCACCTCTTGTCCATGAACTGTGGGTTAGAAGTACCCACAGGAACTTCTGAATATCCATTTTGACTTGTCTACCAGTAGAAGCTTATTATTATCATAATTATTAGTAACAATTATACAACTATTATATATGTTAATATATGTCAACAGAATAAGAATATTAATATATTCTCTACAGGGTATTTCACAGAATTAATGAGATCTCATAATGAGCCTAACCTCTATGACATCTTGCTGATACTTATTTCTAAGCAAGCTACTAAATTCAGTGTGCATCTGCTCCAGCATTGAACTGGCTTGCAACTCAACTCGATACCCATAGCTGAAAATGAAGTGAATGCTGATAAAGGGAGGCTTCTGCCTTGCTGGGGGCAGTGATGGAAGAGGCAGATGTATATTTACTCCTGTTGCCTTTGTTTTCAATCTGGTTCCCTCTACTACAGGGAGCTCTGAGCAGCCAAGTCTTAAATCACCCCAGCTCCTGCTGCAGTGAATGGCAGCAAGTCCCCAAGAGCCATTGACACATCAATTCAAACACATCACAGGGCTGTCTCTATCTCCAGTCCCAACTCCTCCCCAAGAGCTTAAAAGTCAATTCCAGCAAGGCTGAGGCTGCTGCTCACAACACTGTTTTCCTAGTGGTCTTAGCTAGCACGAAGGGCTTCCCACCCTCTGACACCTTCCCAGCATGCCACGGAAAGGGAAGTAAGCACTCTGCCATGCACTGGGAAAGAAACCACAGTGCAGTCCTACAGTCAGTGAAACGCACCCTCAGCATCCTCAGAGCCAGACACAGTGGAACACCCAGGGGCACACGAGGTACCTCTCGTGTCCATTTGCATCCTACCTCCTGTACAAGCTGAGATTTGGGAACAAGAGGTAACTCATTTCAGCACCAGATCCTAAAAGCACTAATTCTCTGGTAGTGAATTCAGCAGCAAAATTCCCACAGAGAGGAGGATTTAGCTCTCAAGAAGTCCAAAACAAAAGCAGCATCTGTGACTCACCCATGAGACCCACAGCAACTACAGTGTAAAAATTACATTCACATGGACTTGATGCTTCTCATGGAAAACAACTCTGAAGCCTTTCTGCTGGCAGACCCCATCTCTTCTTCCCCTCTTTTGTTCTTTATAGGACATTTGCATGGAAACAAGAGCCCCGTTTCTCAGCTGCTCATCTCGTCCTGCTGTCTGCCCTTCCTTAACAGAAGACAGACTTTTCAGAGAGGCTGTTCTCAGGCAAATAGCCTGGAATGACAGAAGAAGAGAGCACATGAACACCTCCCAGAGCCACAGTGCCAGTACCAAGCCAGGCATATCCTCTGTGCACAGACAGCCTCTCACTCTTTTGGTGATGAAAGCTGCTGGGTACACAGGAAGAGTTCAATGGGAGATCTTCAGAGTATCTTCCATGGAAAAAAGTCACTTACTTCAAGACCATTCTGAGAAGGCCCAGTTGTGTGGGATGCAACATCAATCACCAGTCAGGAAAAGCCCTGCTAGCCCAAGGTACCCCCAAACTCAGCACTGACATGTGGCACCATCAATATGAAACTCTGGCTCCTTCAAAAAAAACCAACCCAATAGTTACGGCAGGTTCAGATTCTGCTCTTGCCCCTGAATCTTCCTGTAATTTTTGCTCTTTTGTAAGCATATTATTGTTGTTCCAGTGGGGTTGCCTATGTGGAAAGTCTAAGCAAAGGGTGAGGGGGAAGCTGACAGAGACCTGCTCCATGTATCTAACTTGGAGTGTGAGCCAGACAGCGCTGTCAAAGGGCAAAGAATACACTCTGGAAACAAAACCTCTTTGTTCCTCTAATTTTGTTCCAGTTAAGTCAGTTCAGCTGTTCCATATAACCAGTCAAAAACATTCAGCATTTCCCAAAGTATTTTAAGACTTCAAAGTTGTAGGTTTTATTTTGACAGTTTTAAAGTGCATAGCTTCTTTTTTCTTTACAGTTTTTTTTTTTTGCATTAAAAACAAGGCTGTTTAATAAATTAAGCTTTACAACAACCACTGCTGCTCTGCTTTTATCATGACTTCAATTAAAATATTGTTTCTTGAAGACAGCTAACGGCTTCTGAGAAAAAAAATGAGGGTGTTTCACTGAGAATATTTTCAATAGACTCAATTTGTTAAAACTTGCGATTAAAACCAAACTCCAAGTAGGGCAGGCTCAAAACCAGGGGAGTTTAAAGCTGTCCAAGTTGCTGTTATGAACACAAAACTTCACAGCCTTAAATGAGCATACTTAAAAAGTAAATTCTTCAACACTCAACAATGGAATATTTAGAAAAAAGTGACCTTTCCAACATTCACTGATGAGGAAAATGTAGGAAAAACACATTTTAGAGCAGTGCCTGGCAGCTCAGCAGAGATGGGAGTTCATCAGGAGCAGGCTGTTCCAGAACAAAACCTCTCTACATAACCCAGGCAACAGATCTGACCTTTACATCTACAAAAAACAGTCAGCCCACCGCTGAACTCATTACTGGGGGAGATCTGCCCCTCAAACCCATTTTTTTTTTTCCATATCTCAGGGCCAAACCTGTTCTGACACCGACTGCCTCCTGTCAGGAAAGTGCTGGAACAGCTCAGGGACAAGACCTGTACTGAAACCAAACCTGTCTGAACTCTCCCCGCGTAACCTGAGCTTCACACACCCGCGCTGACATTGTCACCACAGTGAACAGGAGCCGGGCAAGCAAAGGAAGGACTCGTGTCTTCAAAAGCAAATAAAAGAGGGTTATAAAAACTAATTAGCTGTTTGTGCTCGCTGCTGCTCTTCTTTGCAAAGCTGTAACCACAGGGAGTACATCTCTGAGGGCTTCCCAACAGCAGCTCTGGGATGGCCCGGGCTGGGCCAGCTTCACGGTGCCAGCAGCAAAGGCCCTAATCCCACAGTTTTGAGGTCAAAGCTCCACTCGCACAGTTCACAGTACAGCCCACAACCAGCTGTGTCAGCACAACTGAGAAAGCAGGATCAAGCAGCCGTGGGGACGAAGCTTTTAAGCCTGCGATGCTGCCAAATGCTTCGTATCACAGCCCTGCCTATTTGCATTTCTGCCTTGGGCCCCATCTGTAGCTTCCCATCCATGTAAAAGCTGTCCCCAGGGAGAAGAAAGGCTACTGTCCATTTGTTCAACACTTCTCAAGTGCATCCAGCTTCAAATGAAATAGGTGGTAAAACTCTTTTCCATGCAGTTCTGACTGTCTTGGGGACAGGGAAGACCAGAAATGGAAGCAGCTGGTCCAGTGGCTTTGATCAGTCAGCACCAGGCACCAGTGCAGCTCCCAAGTCCTCTCAGCCTTCCATGCCAGCACCACATCCTCACCATCAGAAACACACACACTTAATTCTTTCCTCATTTCCACTTCAGATAAAAGATCCTACAAAGTAGGTCTCCAAATGCAGTATCAGTTAAATCACTTTGTAACACACAGGAATATCTTTAAAACATGGTTGCATCCTGTTACAGAAGTCTTAATGAGCCATATTTTTAGCCCAGGAACAACCTGAAAATCAGCAGAGACACACTGCAGCACTAAAACTATGTCACTGTAAAGCTATTTCATTACAAGCCGTGGCTGTCTTTGCACAGATAATTTCTTCCAAGAGCCCAAGTAAGCTGTTACAAGGTCTTCCAGCAGGCACATGTTTAGAGCAGCCAGAAATAAGCCTAATCTACTAGGCAAAAGTTGAGAATCCGGAGAAAGAAAGGAATAAACAAAGGAGATGGGTGCCTTTCAACACACGTGTCTCAGCAGAGGTCACTGCAATGACTGGGAGCTGGAGGAGGGCCAGGGCACCATGCATGCATCTGTCAGGGATCCCACCCAGGCTCCAGGCAGGCACCCTCACACACACGGGAACTGCAAGGCTGGAGAAGGCAGGAGCTCCAGCTGAGACCACACAGCCTCTCGTGCCCCGCATTCACTACCTGCAGTGACAAAGTGACTGACACAGCCACAGCTGGCAGAGCTGCACGAGGGAGCACAGACCATCCTCCAACAGCCATTTGCACCATCATCAGCATCCAGAGGTGACAGACACGTGGAAGAGAGGCAAGGCCAGGCATCCGGCACCTCAACTTGCTCAAGCTTCATGTAAGAAGCAAGGAGTAGATGAGGTACAAAGAGGATCCAGACATGACAGTGGCAGGCACTCCAAGGATATTTCTGCTCATGCCCAGGGGTTTGAAGAATTCAGCAGCACCCACAGCTCATTCCCAAAGCCCTGGCCTGAACACTGCACTGCCTGGGAGTCCTGCATGGCTCGTGACCTCAGACAGGGCTGAGAAGCCTGGACACAGTGCCCATCATCCACGGTTCTTGGGAGAATGCATCACTCTCTCTCTCTAAAGAGAAATGTTACAAAGACACCTCAAGCAAATGCTGGTGGAGTAACACCCTAACTCAGAGGGACAATGTGAGACCAGTGGCTCTCAGGCTCTAGAGAGAAACTCTGAATTGCTTCTCTGGAAGCTGCACCTTCCCCGATCCTGAGGTAAGGGAATACCCATACACTCCATATCTCCTTAACATGAGGAAAAGAAAAATCTAAAATGGGCTTCTCTGAATCAGCTCCAAAGCTATCTAAGAAAAGCCACGTTATCTCCCAGCAGCCCAAACCACTCCTATTTGTTACAGAATAATAAAACCATTACTACTGAGCAATCACACTATTACACTGTTGTTTTACATGGCTATAATTTAACAGTTCTTCACTGTTTGCTTTAGAAAATCTGTTCTTGAAAGGTCTATAAAATCATGAACTCTTGCTCCAATTTGAACACACAGGCATGAGAAGGGATTTCTGTTTTCTAATAAATCACATACCCCTACTAGTAAACACCAGCTTATAGGAAACATCTTTTGTTTATTGAAAGTAAATAGCATGTGGACATTTTAAACAAAAAGAAGGTGGGAGGCGGAGGGGGACAGACAGATTATGTTTTTCACTTTCATTTTGCCTTGTGTCTAAACAAACAGTTCCTAACAGCTTTGTTTTCCAAACCAACTTTCTCCCAGCTGCTATCTGGAACCACAGAAAGGGAAAGCAGTACTCGAGATGTACAAAGATTACTTGACTTTGCACACTTGTTTTACTCAGCAATCAGTGGTCTGGCTACACAAGTCACAGGGAGAGTTGCTAGGAATAAGCAGTAGCCTTGGAGAGACTGGTTGGCATCACAACAGATCAGTACTGGGAGGGTTCACTCAGACCCTCACATCGTGCCAGGGGGAACCAGCATTTTGCCAAGCTTTTGTGACAGGTCCCAGTTTTGCCACAGGAACAGATTCGCTGCCTTCCGCTGAGCCACAACAGCGCAGAAACTTGGAAGATGACTCTGAACAACAGCTTAGAGAGGAGGTCAGAGAAAATAGCTCTTACAGACCCCTCAGAGACAGCTACCTGTAGCATCTGAAAACAAACTATCACCTTGATCCTTTTTAGCCATGGTTTTTACTGTTTCCATTAGGTTTAGGAAGCACAGAGATACTGACCCAAAAAGACAAGAAATTAAACCAGGATGGAGCACACTCTAATGTTTCTGAATTTTTCATCATCTTCAAGATCAAAGATATTAATCTTCAAAGATCTTTCTCATCCCTCTGCCTTCAACTCATGATCAAGACACCTAATATTCCCACACTCCTTTTTCTTGCCTTCTTGCTACACAGTTTAGTGTTACTTCGACTACCTCTTCCTCACAAGTTCCTTGCCTACAAGAGATGTAGCAACACTTCACTGAAGTTGCAGGGTAGGAATAGCTAGAGTTAATATTTTGATCCCTTTCACTCAAACAGCAGAAGATTCCTTATATCCAGACATAAATACAGAGACATGATTCTAAGATTAGAGTCTCAGAAATGATGTGCAAATACATGGCTCTCATCACAGCTCTCACACACCACTGAAACTTGCTATATTTAACCCACCACTTTCTTAATTACACATCATGCCACAACTGAGCAGCCCCTCCATAGACAATGGTCCAGCCTCTCCTGAGCTGGACCTTCATGAACATTACCCAAAAAAAGCATTTGAAGGGCCTCAGATGGAGTCCAGAACGTGGTAACTTCTCACTTATACCTCATTCAGCCCATCCAGGTCTTGCAGGAAAGCACCAGTTCAGCTGGGAATGTGCAGGCAGCCTGAGCCAGCCTGCACTGTGGGAAGCAAACCCTCTGCACCAACCCTTTCACAAAGCCTTTTTCTCCCACCACTGCACAGCTGCCACAACAGCAAAGTCCCCCTGACAGCACATGGATTTTACTGCTACTTGCAGTGCAAATTAGATAATTAAGTCAGAAATCTTCAAAGCTCTGCCACTGCCATGGGTAATGAGATTTTGCAGCTCACCTGAAAATAAAAATGGAAGGAGAAGGGCAGGTAAAGCTCCTTCTCTACCAACAGCCTGAAGTCTAGCTGTGAAGCCATCCAGGAAACAGCTTAGTCCAGCTTCCATCAAGAAGACATCCTTCCTAGCAGCTGGGAAGTCAATGCATGAATACAACCCTTAAAAAAGAGGAGTTTTCATACGGGAAACCCAGGGTCACAACAGATTTGCCAATAAAATGCAAGGTACAAGCAGCCAAACTGCCACATTTTAATCAGTGACAGCCCTCTCATCTTGCTGTGTGATGGCTTTCTCCTTGCAGAAAGTGACCAGATCACATCTCTGTTCTTACCTGAAATACTGTCTCCAAAAAAAAGGGGCAAAGAACCCTTCTGCAGGGGTGTCACTTCAGTGACAACCCAAGACACACACACTCATCAGACTGAGCTGAAAGCTTTCACAACAAGCAAAATCCTCTGGCATGTATTTAGAACTATTTATTGTACAATTCTGTCTTTTATAAAAAAGTTAAGCAAAGAGCCTCCATTGTTTGTTCTTGATAGGCTGCAGTTCCGAGACTGGAGTGTGTCTTCAGGGCAGGGTGTAAAGTGCCATAATGCAGAGCAGCTACAGAATGTCAAAGAACAGCTCTGGTTTCAATCCTACCAGGTACACAAGGAAATACACATATAGACCCTCTCCTTGCTTCTTGTGCTTTCCAGCTCTCTGCTAACAGCCAACCTGTCCTGCAAAACCCCTGTGGAAAGGCCTGGATGTGCAACTTGTCACTCAGAAAGGACAAGAACCAACCCTCCCGTGCTGCATTGGAAAAAAGTCATCTACTTCCAAGAAGAGAAGTCAAGCTCGTCAAATTCCTGACAACTCTCCTGCATTTCCCATGTAATTGCACAAACCATGAATTAATAAGAAATAATGAGCCAGCACACAGGGGAAGAAAGACAATTCAGAACAGCAACAAAGAGAACTAACAGAAAAGTACATTTTAATAGCTCAGTGCAGACGACTGTCACTGCAAGCCCACAATGCCCCAAGAGAGGTGTCACTTCCCTGGGAGGACACAAGGACACACACACCACTCACGCAGCACAGGAACACAAGGCAAAGGTGAGGGGGGCTTAGGGCAGGAGTTAATTTTGCAGAGAGAACAGACAGTGTGGGAGTCCTCACAAAGCACCAGCCTGTCCAGGGAGGCCTTGTCACCACCCACCACATCTCCTTCGGGAAGTCACAAAACCCATCTGGGTTTCACTGCCTGGCTACAGCTGCAGCGTCTGACACCAACTCCCTCCATGGGCGTAGACCACCCCTGCTTTATCTAGACCTGCTCTGCTTCTTTCTGTTATCACCTAACCCCACAGGTATGTTATCAATGCAGCCAGCCAGCCAGCCTTGCTGGGACAATAGCAGATAAAAGGGCAGGTTTGACAGAGAAAATAAAACGGGAGACGATAAACTGTTAAGTCAAAGGGGTGCTCACAGCTAGACATGCATGGTCTTACCAAGGACTTGGCCACCTTGGGACTTTAATCCTCCTGGCTTAACTTCTTACCTAGTCCTGTTTGAAACGGCAGTATCTGGTTGTGATCTGGAAATTCAGTTATTATTGAAAGAGCAAAGTGACTCTTACAGCTCAGGGATTGTGGTAGGAAAAATAGAAACACAACACCCATATCTGTGGCTACAAGGATGCATGTAAAGGTGGAGGAAAACAAGGAGCAGTACAAACTTTTGAACATGGGTAGGACTGAGAGTCAGAATGGGTGGAAATCTGCCCTCCCATTTCCAAACTTCAACTTACATCTATCATAACAACAGGAAGAAAATATATTTCACAACCTACTTCAAAAACGCCTCACACCTACTTAGCTGTTTAACTTTCCAGCATCTACAGTGCATTTACCCACTGTCAGCAAAAGTTTCTCTTCAGAGCACATAAATCTTTCTGTTTTCCAAAGCTGCAGCCAGCTGAAACCTGACAGTTTGAGGACAAAGCAGTAAAAGGCCCGGGTCTGCTTCCAAATGGTGAAGGACATGCTTTCGACACACAGTATCCGAGCAGCAGAATTCCTGTGGGGACTGTCGCACCACTTTGGGGCTCTCCCGGATCAATGGGGCTCCAGGCTTGGATGTGATGCTTCTCCCTGGCTGTCTCTGAGCTTCTGCTCATCTCACCAAAACATATCTTAAAAAATACACCTGGACTAACACTGAGATTTCAACAAAAGCACCCCAGATCACCCACTTTTCTCAACAGTGAGGACAGTTTTGCCTCTGTGCATCCAACTGCTAGATGAGCACTATAGATGGTGGCTGCTTTGGACCAAGGAATCCAACCTCATTTATTATTAAAGCCAGATTTATTTCCATTAATCTAGACTAATCACTGCTGCTCCTCCTTTAATGAGGTTTGTTGTGCCTCAGCACATAACACCAGCACAGAAGAAATCCTCATCTTCATAACCAGGCAATTTTGGGCCACTTTGAATAGCTCCTTCTCTACTTTTAGAAACAAATGATGAGAATGATGTCTCTTCCAGAGAGCCAGTTATTTCAGGGAATGCTGTGTGATCATTCTCACATTCAGGTCAACAACAGCCTTGCAAAATCTCCTTTATCCAACTTTTACTACTGTTGAGCAGGGATTAACATTAATTGAGTCCAACCCATATTAGCCAAGGATTATTTGTTAGTCACCAGCCTATAATCACTTGCATTTTCCAGCAGAAACCTTTACATTGCTCAGATAACTTGCAGGATAATCCAAGTCACCTTTTTAATGAAATCTATCTAAAAACACACATTCACATCATTGTCTTCCTCCTTCCAAAATACACAATTAGTTCAACTTAGAAAATGCTATAAAAATTAGTTCTGTCCAATTTGCAGTCCAACAAGTTTCTGGTGAGAAGGAAATACTCCATTTGAGGGCAGCATTTTTTTAAACCTCACAAACTTTAAAATACACAAAAAAGTATTCAGGAATTTTCATTTACAGGTCTGCACATACCACATACCAAATACCAACTTAGCCCTTCTGTTTAAAATCTAAATGGAAGTTACACAGATGTGCCCCTTCCTGATGCTTCCTCTGGTTTCCTGCATGTGAGCCTCCTGCTGCAACACCCCAAATCTGCCTCAGCAATGGCTCAGCTGCACCGCAAAGAGACATTCTGGGAGATGAAGGTTTCTTTACTTTTCCCTCAGCTGGCTCTGATCCCATCACATCTGGAAAGCCACATCCAGTACTGTTTGTCTGAGCTGAATGGCAGCTCTGAACTGAGCGGGGGGGAACTGGTGCCCTAGGGATCTGCACGGTCCAGATCCAAGAAGTCAGGCTCTGAACTGAAGCAATAAAAGACTTCCCCAGCAGAGCAAACACCTGACTGCTGAGAAGAGCAGGGCTTACTTACTACTGTTACTATAGAAGGCTGAGATTAGGGATGGAAAACAGGTGAAAGACTCAAGGACCTGCATGCACTCAGCTCAGTAAAGAGCAGGTTATCAGGAAATTCAGTGAGTGTACACATCCTCACAGAGAGGCTCTTCATACCAGTACCTGTCTTCACGCACCCATATAAACCCCAGGGGGCTGAACTCAAACTGAAGGTGCACATCGCTGAGCGAGGATGTCAAACCAGCCTCCTGATGGACAAGCACCCACAGCAAATGTTTAAGTCAGAAGTGGGTGTTGCCTTTTTTAAGAGATGCTCACAACCATTAAACCTGGAACAAGAAACGTCTCAGCTTGCCACAGTACACAAGAAGGCAGCACAATATACTGCTTGCCTTAAACATACTCAGCTATCCCAAGTGCCTTCACTGGTGTAAAAACAAAGAATGATCTGACAGCTCAGCCTCGTGCCCGGATGCTGAAGTGTTGCTGAAGCCTTTCACCCCTCACTTAACTCCTCTGCTGCTAAACAGCAAATCCTGGCAGCAGCCATAAGCATGAAGTAAATGGGAAGCTCTTCTCTGCCAGCAGCTGGGAGAAACTTCCATCTCTCCCCACTCTGCATGTAAAGAAAACTCCACAATAGTACTTGTGCTAATGCTGCTCGCCAGATTTTCCACTGACAGACTCTTGAGGAAAGCCTCCAGATAGGAAGCCTGCTCCTAAGGATCCTCTTCAAGTGGATGACTTTTGACTTTGGGAACGTATGGCTCATCTTCTTGAGGAACGGTTCCTTTTGTTTTCGGTACAGAGAAAAGGAGTACAAAGGAAAAAGAAAGAAAAGTTGCATTTACTGTGACCTAGGGAACACAGAGCTAAATAAATTTGATCAATATTTTGATTTCTCTGACAAAAGCCGCAATCAGCACTGACACAAACAACTGGTTAGCAAGCTGGGGGGACAGGAAGGGTAAATCAAACTGGAGTTTCAAGATACTTATCTTTCCATCACAACAACTGCCACCAATGACAGTAATTTACATGGCTAATAGGCAGTATTATGTTTACAAAACCAATCTGGGGAGGGAAAATCTAAACAATTTTTGCCAACCCAGCAAAGGAGCTGGTGTTGGATCTGATCCTGAGATTCTTTTTCCTTTTATCTTATCTGATGGTATTTTGCCAAGATGCCTTGCTATGGAACAACACAAAGTGCCTTCAGAAGTGTCTTCACAGGCCATGCAGACCTGTGGAGGATATGATCACCCTTCTGTCACAGCCTGAATTCTCCAACAGCAGGGCTGCCCTAGCCTCCATAACAAGGGGAAATATCATCAAGCAGAAAAACAATGGAGCCAAGCCAGCAGCCCCAGCTCCTCCACCCCATGCCACACTCTGGACCCCTCTGCTGAAGATAACCTCCAACGAGCCCCTTATCTCCCACACAGGGGCAGGTCCCATCCCCAAACCACATGCTGACCCCCCAACATCAGCCTGAACACCTGCTAATTCTCTGCCCTCCCTAGTCCTTGGTTTGGTTTGGTTTTTCTTTCCATGAAAAGCTCCCTGTCCTTTTCTTACAAGCTCTTTCAAGGCTTTGCCACAGACAGGTGGGACTGCGAGGGCACAGAAATGGGCTCAAATAGGCTCAGTCCCTCTGGGTCTATGTAATTAGGAGGACTATGCTCATCATTCCTTTAAAGCAGCACAGATAATCCCAGAAAGGCAAGAGCACATTTTCACTAGACCATCAGCTAAAAAGAGACAAAGATTTCCAAAAGAACATAAAAGCCTTCTCACATGCACAGAAAAAAATAATCAGTGAACTCTTGATTAATTTTAGTATCAGGAAAAATTCCACTTTTGTTTGAAAAATACATGCACCCATTCTGCAGCTGTACCCACCAGCCAGCCAAGAGACACAGAGAGGACAGTCCTGCCTTAAGTGCAAAACCTGTCGTAATTTTGGAATGTGTAAGCACTGATGATGCTTCTGAAAAAGGAAGATTTATCACAGCCCTGAGTGCATGAACAGTCAGATTTTGCTAAAACTCTCAGTTCATTGACAGGGCATGGGAAATCCATTTCATTAAGTAATGACCTTTTGGTCACACCAATTAACTTGATCATCTATCGACAGTCAATTTAGAAACGATCAAGGATGCGCATTTCCCAGCACACAGCGAAACAGACGAAGGACTTCATCACACCCCTGCTGCCAGCCTGGCATCACTTCTGCACACCAGGTTTGCTCCACCAAGTTCTGCCATCCCAGCACCATTTTAACTGTTTAATTTCCCGAAGTCTTACATTTAACAAGGTGCTAAGCCATCCCAACTCCAAAGGGAACGTGGTCCAAAGACCTGAGCAGGAAACGAGACCAGGGAAGTCTGTTGGAACAAGGGAAAGAGCCACAGCGGACTGAGCACAAATGCAATACTTCACATGCTAGATTTTAATTCTCCCACCAATCTGGGCTGAGAGCAAACCTTGAGGATGCTCACATTTCATTAACACACCTTTAATATTAATGACCTGTCCCCAAGAACTCCATGAAAGGTCTGGAAAAATAATTAAAACATGAAAAATCAAGAAAAGATAGAATAAACCAGGTTATTCCATAGCTTAGCTGAATTTCATAAGGCAATAACAGGCAATTGTGTTTAAAATGCTGATAAAGATTTTTAAATAATTTGAGAACATCTGATACAAAAGTTTCCCTGGAACACAGTAATTGCTTATCATAACCACCACAAAGTATGTTTATTACCCATGGAGATAAGACACGGCAGCTGCTGGACTTCTCAGATAAAGCAAGCCCGTATTACAACAGCAGGATGACATGGATTAGGAGCGGGAGAGGACCTGACTCAAACAGAGACACCAATGGGCATCAGTGACATGAACAAAAACATGTCCAAGGGAGAAGCTCCATGACCTACACACTCACAAAGTGTCCTGACACCTGCAAACAGGACAGTGTCAGGTAGACTCAGACACCTGATTTGGCTCTCCCACGGAATTTCCCTTCTCAGCAGCTGCACCTCCAGCAGATTTTTACCTTCCTGCAAGGAAACACTGACCAGCTCTTCCTCTTCCTTGAAGCCTCCATTACTCTTCAGAATCAGGAAATTCAATGGTGTTTCAAGGATGACTTCAGCATGCTAGTGATAGTCAGACAAATTAGAAGCTCTTCAGACTTCCCCCCATGTCTGGTGAAGGGTTTGGCAGCTCTAGAAGGGCTTGTGAAAATATAACTTAATGCTGCTTTGTATGAAGGTGGCAGATTCAGTTTTAGCAACTGTGGATCCTCTCACCAACAAGCTGTTAAGTCAGAAAAGCACAAGCAGCACTTGGAGGCCACTTACTCAAGGGATTTAATAAATGCAAGAAGGGTACTTAAGAGTGATGGTGTTCTTCATGTTTACAGTGTGTAACAGCATCCTCTGCTCAGTGGGAACAAGTGGGGAAACTGAGGCAGAGACAGCAAGTGACCAACACAAAGACAAAGTCACAGCAGCTCCAAATCCTGTGTTTGGAAGTGCTTTCCCAAAAAAAAGAGAGGAAAGCAAAACAGACACCAAGCCCCACAGCATGAATGCTGATGTAACATAAGTCATGTTTTACAGCAGAAAAGACTTCAAAAATAAACAAGTGAATACAAGGACTTGAGATTGTGATTTTTTGCAGTTCTCTGTCTCGTTAGTGGATTGCCCAGTCCTACCCAAAAAAGGTTCACTATCTGCTTAAAGCTCTTCCTGCCATTGAGGCACTCAGGTTCCTCCACAAGTGGGTTTTCCAGTCCCTGACCTTCAGTCCATGCAGAAATGCATCTCCCTCCTCTACTTGGTCACTTATTTTCAAAAACTCTGAATTCTCCATGTCCAAACTCGTTATGACTGATTAGCATGTCCAGGAATTATTGGGAAAAAGAAAAGGGAGATGGACAGACAACGGAGTGGGATAATTATACCTCTTCACCTTCAAAAACCAGCTAAAAATACTGTAGGTAAGTGGATCCAGTTCTTCTCCAGAAAGTAATGAAATTGCACCAGAGTTGATTTTGGCCCAACACGCACTTGGGAAGTACTGATAACATGGATTTACCATATCCCCTCTAGTATTACAGCTGACTATAAAACAAACATTTGCTTCCTACTGATAACAAAAATGACTGTGATCACTCAGGGTTTGTAAAGGTTAGGGTTTCTCTGTCACCCAAGGCAGACCTGTAATTCCCAGCGTCCATGCAAAAAATACCCTGTATGTAACAATGGCCTCAGTTTTCCCTCAGGTACCCACTCACCTCATGCAGAAATACAGTTTGGGATGGATTCCAGCAACAAATTACAATCAGATTAAATATTAATTCCCATCTTAATTATATAACCATAACTAGGCTTAATGGCCTTGAAGTCATTTAACCAGGAGAGGAGCGTGTAAATCGTGCAAGCAGCATCCCTTACACTGCAAATGCCCAGACTGGTTCACAAGCACCTGGATTTTTTCCCTAGGAGAACAGCCAGCCTTTGGAAAAGCAGCTCCAGGGGAGGTAAGAATTCAAATCATCTGGCAAGCAATATGATATCAGGATTCACAAACCTGTGGGACAGAGAGCACAGCACTCTGCCTGCAGGATAGCTGTGTGCTAGAGTGAAAAAGATCATATATGTGCTGAATACTTATTGATGCATTTCATTTTCACCTTTGACAGAGAGAAGCATCTCTACATTTGGCTGAAGTGGGCCATGAGGTTGCCAGAGCAGATGAAGTAACTGGTCCAGGACCACAGTGGGCACTCAGGAGAGACATCCTGTATGCCACAGCCTACCCCAGTGCTTCGCAAACTCAGCAGGCCCAGGTGCTCCCAGTGCAGAGACACCTGTGCTGTCCCACAGAAGCTGCCTCCATCTCCAAATCAGACTACGTGCAGGGAAAATAATCTCCTTTCATCCCCAGGGAAAGGCAGATTGCCAAGTATTTTCTTTTCCAATTCTTACTTGCGCCACTCTGAAGTGCCTCATGTATGACCAGAAGTCACCCACCCCCACAGCAGATCAAATCTGCGGCAGCTGCCAGGAGAAAGTCTGCTGCAAAAGAGGGGGATATGCCCGAAAATTAGCCCGTTCTGCTCCACTTTGGACTTCAAGGCAGTGAAGGCACAAAACCCAAAAAAATAAAAAAGGAAAAACCTAGGGAAAACAGGAGAGACAAAACCAGAACCAAACCCAAGCAATTTCTCCTTCAGCTTCACAGATTAGAAGAGAAACAGAGAAATGCCACCAAAAGCATTCCCCATGCTAGAACAGCCCCTGCCTGCCTTGGAGACAGGCTGTCACAAGAGCCACGGGACAACGACAGCGAGCTCCGAGCTCCAGCGCAAGAACGCTGCCCCAGGAAACGGAATACAGGTGAAGCCTCGCCAGCGCTGTGTGCACCGTGTTTGGCACTGTCAGTGTCCCCCGTTTCTTGGGGCTGTAGGAAACACCCCTTCCCTGCACCGCCCATCCCGGTGACACCGCAACGCCACGGTCACAGGGCCGGCGGTCCCGCAGGCAGGTGACATCCTGCAAAGCGCAGCAGGGACACGCGATTCCTAACAATGGGAACGCCGACTTCCCCGGCACAGGCTTTCACGGCAGGCAGCGGCTGCGGGGTCACGCCGCCAAGGCGAACGCGACAGGAAGGATAAAACAAATCACAACTCAAGCGAGGTGGTGTCGAAAAAGGAAATAGCAGGAGAACTCAACCACAAAACCGAACTACACAAAACCAGATGGATTTCAGCTTATCCCTCGGATGGAAAGCTCAGCTCACTTCCCACCAACACGTGCCCTGTAGAGAGCCCCAAGGAAAGGAACCAGCACAGCCCCCTTGTTGGAGTCAACTGAAAAGGGGCTGTTTAGTGCTTGTTTTTTTTTCCTTAAATCCCTTTTCTGCTACTGAAGGGAAAACAGGCTCAAAGTCAGACAGCAGAAAGCTTTCAAAAACACTGGATCACATCCCCAGCAAGTGTACACTGGCACTGCTTCCATCAAGTCCAGAGGGGGGAAGGTTTTCCATTCTACTTCTCTCCTACGAACTTCATACCCAGCGAGGCTTGAACTTTGGATCAAAACACATGCGGCTTTGGGATCAAACAGACTTTCCCAAAACCATTTCAACTCTCTGCCAAATTAATTTCAGATTGAAACAAGTCCATGTTTTTCTTTTCAGAATCAAACCCACCTGTTGGAAAGCACATCCACACGTACCCAGCGGCATGTCCAAAGACTGTGCAGATGCACTCACTGCCTCCCTATACAAAGATGTGTCCCATTGCTAGAAAACACACAGCAACAATTTTCACTAGCTGCCTAACTGCTTGCAAGAAACACCAAGAAGCCACAACTGCAAATTCTCACAAAGCATCTGAAGTTTTCTTGTTGAAGTGGGTTTAGAAAAACAACATCGACTCCACCACCCCCATTTCTTGTTTGGTTTTTTTTTCTTTTTAAATCATTGTTCTCCATTACAAGCCTTGGGATCCACTTAGCTGTTTGCTCAAACACACAGGAGACACGGCTCCCACTCAGTCCAGCCTACCTGCTCTACTGCTGGTGGGGTCACACAGCCTGCCACCCATCTAGGAAAACCAACACTCACTTGCAACAATGGACCGTTATTCACTTCCACAACAGCCACCATAAAGCTGCACCTATGTTGAATCATAACCTACCCCTAACGGAGCTCACAGTGCTCTGAGGAAAAAGAAAGAAAAGAAAAACAACCCTGCAGCCATCCACGTGCTGTTATTATGCTCTGCTGAACCTGAATGCATCATAAAAGGAATAAAAATGTACAATGACATGGGGATGGCTCCTCCACCACAATACCCTGTTTAGGGGGGTTTTAAACAAGAGTAAGTCCCTGGCACATGCTCACATTTTTTGGTGCGGTTCTGCCAACCTGTACCTTTCCAAAGCCTTCTCAGGGATGAGAACAAAACCTTTTGTGGGTTGTTCATACACAGAGAAAGAATCCCACACCCCAAGGTCTGACAGTTCAACTGACCCTCAATGCCAACTTCAATGGCAACCACAGAAAACCACTAACACGCCCGGTGGCCGCGTACGTGTGCCCTCGCACGGCACCGTTTGCATAACCATTGCAAAACACAAGCGTGAGGAGCATGGCTATTCCTGGGTCACTTCCTTGTCCAACGGGATATCTGCCTACTCGCGTGTCCCATGCCGGTGGGAGCAGGCAGGGGAGGCGAGGGGCCCCTCCACGGCCCCTGGACACCTGGGCCTGCTCTGGGCTACCCTGTGCTGGACAAACTCTTCATTCCCCACCACCCTGGCACAGCCACTGTCCCTCTGGTGGAAACTTGCCACTGTCCAGGCAGAGGCTGTGGAATGCTGCTGCTGCTGGTCTGCTGTCCCCCTCAGCCCATACACTGATGGGAGTTCTTGTGGGGAGTGTCACCCTCAAAGTGTGAGGGTGTCACCCCCAATGTCACCCCCGAAATGATGACTCCAAAGGAAGCACCATCTGGGCCACGAGTACAGCTGTCGTCCGACTTGGAGGAAAGAAGGGAATGGGGAGAGGGGGGGGAATGGCCACGGAGGGACGGGACGGCCGCTACGGGGAGAAAGGACGACTGGGGTAAATGGCCACTAAAGGGGAAGGAGGGCTGGTACAGCGGGTGACCGGCCATGGAGCTCATCCCCGCGGAGCCGCCCGCTACTCATGTGAGGGCAGGTGGCACCGCTGCCGCCCGCGGGCTGGGGGGCACCGACCCCTTCCCTCCCTTCTCTCCCTCCTCACCCACCTTGCACGGCCAGGACGGCGAGGGCGGAGAAGCAGAGACAAAGCAGCAGGTCCTCCAGCGCCATGTAAGCCCCGCCGGGCGCCGGGAGCAGGGGCCGCCGCGGCCGCATCTACGAGGGGAGCGCGCTCTCCCGCCGCCCCACCGCCATCTTGTGCGAGCGCCCCGGCCCCAGCCCCAGCCCCGCGCTGCCCGCCGGGCCCCGCTGCCGGGGGCGGCCCTGGGCTGCCGCTGCTCCGCCTTTGTCAGCGGCCCGCCGCCCCTCCGAGGGGCTCCTCCCGCCGCCCGGCAGCGCCCGCACCAACAGGTTGCTGCCAGCCCGCGGCGGGGGGAGCGGCCGCGTTCCCTCAGGGTGGGGGACAGCAGGTGCGGGGCTCCTCCGCCCGCCGGTGGCTCCACAAGCCACAAACATTTATAACATTTTATGTGGGGTTTTTAAATAATTTCTTTCTTCAATCTCTTTAGTATTTTTGTCCGGTTTTGCCACGGGTGAGCGGGAGGGTACCGGGCCGCCTTCAGCAGCCGCGCTCCCCTCACGGTGCTTCCTGGGGATGCCTCAGCCGGCCCCGGGAGCGGCCCCGCTCCCTGAGGGGGTGGACGGCAGGTGCGGGACTCTTCTGCCCGCCAGCAGCTCCATAAGCCACAAACATTTGTTACATTTTATGTGGCTTTTTAAATTAAAAACCCACCCCACAGGTGTTTAGGGTTTTTTCCCCGGTTTGCCACGGGTGAGCGCGGAGGGCACCGCGCAGCTCCCGCCGCCGCGCTCCCCTCAAGGTGCTGCCGGGGACGCCTCCCCGGCCCCGCTGCCCGTCGGAACTGCCGGAGCTCAGCGCGCCGAGCCCGGCTGGCAGCAGAAGCAAACGGACACCAGTGACCGCATCGCCATGGCTTTGTTGGGGTTCAGTTTCGAGGCACACTCCTTCAGGTGTATATCGTTCATTGGTCGTCAAAGCCTTGCCTGTGCTTCTCAGCCGACTGTAAAAATAAAGCAAATAAAATACATGGTGTGGCATGTCTGCACCCCATTGCTGAAGAGAGAGGCAGGATCTATCCACCAGCTGAGCCAAGCACTGGAAATGAGGCAAGGAGATGAGAGATGGAGCCCAAAGTTGCTGCCTCCCCGTTTGGCTTGGCTGGGTCCCAGACACAAACTCGCACCACATGTGTGTGCGTAAAGCCACAGGTGCAGGTTTCATCCTGACAGCAAATGACACCAAGTCCTTTGGGCAGTGGTACCTGGCACCAAACACAAGGGCAGTCGCATCCAGAGTGGGTCTGCTTTGCCCTCCAAAAGGGTATGAAGCTGCCCAGCACACAGGCGTGTTTTATCACAGCAGTGTGGAATGCGGAGGGGGCTTCAGCTATGCAGAATATGAAAAAAGAAACCTTTTTAATCCAGACCCTCCTATTTATTAGCTTGTATAATGAACTATAAAAACTTAAATGAAACCAGAAAGGCTGTGTGGTGGGAAGCAGGTTTCCCAGGAGTGTGAGTTATGCAACTCTAAGTTCATACTTGGCACTGCCAATACAGACAAGCCCTGAGAGGCAGCAGCCCCCTACTCTGAAGGGCTGTGCAGAGGGGCTTTGCCCAACATCAGGTGGGCACTCACTGTGCACCTTGCTGGGAAGGAGTGCACAATAAGGCCACAACATTCCACTGGCCCCATTCCTGCACCATCTCACCACCCTATGGAAAGAAAAGTGGGTAGTAATATCCACATCCTTTTCTGCACCAGTCCAGCATGGAGGTAAAGATCAACACCCACAAACCCTTCTTGCTGTCTGAGTCCTTCCCACCTGCTCTTTTATGTGTGAGGAGGTTTTAAGTAAGGGTGCTGTCAATTTGCTTTAACTAGGCTGTAAAGACATATCTACTTGTGTCTGCCAGTGGTTTCTTTCAGACACACCCCTGCCCGTTTTTCTTCAAATCCCAGACATTTCTCCCTCCCTTTAAGCAAG
Organism: Vidua macroura; assembly: GCF_024509145.1. Lineage (NCBI taxonomy): Eukaryota > Metazoa > Chordata > Aves > Passeriformes > Viduidae > Vidua > Vidua macroura. Next base: position 19,975,198 of record NC_071582.1, read on the forward strand.
AAAAAACTTTACCTTGCAGTGAGGCAAGTCTGACATTAATATAAACAAGGAAAATTGCCAGTTGTCTACAAAACACTGCAAATTCTGACTAAAAGCACCTGCCTGTGTTAAGGCATTGGCCAAGCTCCATGTCAACAGGCCAGGGTTAGACCAGGCTTTGAAAAACCCAGGTTTAACCCCTGTCTTAGCTCTCTACCTGATCTTAGTGTTACTTGATTCCTCTCTGGCACCTCTTTGTCTTCCTGCATGTCTGTGGAAACAGGAATGAAAGCAGTATTTCAACAAACCCAAGTTTGCAACATATATTCCTTGAATATCTGTCCCTGGGGAAAAGAAAAAAACAGCGACTTGGCAAACAGCCCCTGAACTGAGGGAGCGGCAGAAACATCACCCGGAGCACCAGCTCCTTCACACTGACAACACCTGTGCTCTGCAGGAGCAACACCAAGTCCCAGCGTCTGCTCACAGAGGTGAAATGATTCCCTGTGGCACTTACAGAGGGAGAGCCTGGCTAAAGAGCCACTTAGTAGATTTGGGAAGGATGAGATGACTCCCTGGCTGTCAGTCCGTGGCAGCAGCCATGCCAACAGAAGGGATGTTCCTTCCCAGACAAAGGCACTTCTGCCCCAACACTCAGGGTAGCAAACCCCCATTTATGTGCTACAGACTCCCCAGTGTTCCCGTTCCTGTCGACAAGGCATTTCTGCCTTTCAGTAGCTGCAAACCTTCCATACTTTGAGAGAAGAAAGTGTGACAGGTGGAGCAGCAGCAGTAAGTGGCAAGTGTTTGTAGTTCAGCTTTTTGTTCCTCCTTTGAGAGACATTATTTCTGTGCTACAAAATTTTTTTGGTGAGTCAGGTGTATGGGCAGTGTATCGTACACATATCTTGGTTTGTGTAAGATCCCAGGAATAACAGCCCACTAGGGAAATCCAGCAAAGGTGCTATAAATTTATCTAGCTCAGCAGTAAATTTGAACATCCAAACCCACTTTTTTTTGGGGTGTAAAGTCCCATTTTAAGGGTCAAAAACCTCATTTTTTAGGGTTTTTCCCATGCAGGCAGCCTGTAGCCAAGGCTTCTTGTAAGGCTGTAGAAGTGCAAGAGACCTTGGAGCACAGCAACACCTTACAGAGGGTTCTGAATCAGAACTTCTCCAGCCTCTGAATCCAAACTCACATGAAGAAGCCCATGTCCACTTCCAGCTGGCAGCTGTGGGATTCAGACTACCAGGATGTAGTTGTATGAGTTACTAAACAAATGCAGGTAAAGAATAACACCTGCTCCAAAAAAAAGATGCCCTAAAATAAAAGAAACCTGAACAACAAGGAGAAGGTATTTCAGAGAGAAAGCTGTGAGGAGCAAGAAGATTCACAGCTTAGGTCCTTTCTCTCCCAAGCAGGATTAAACTTCCCAGTCTCAAATACAGCCTTGCTCCGTTTTCTGACCATCCCTGACTCCAGACATGTCTGCAGTGCTGAGGTTGACATTTTATGACGGATTTAAGCAGCTCTAATTACCAGAAGAGTTGGCTGCTCTTTCCTTTGTGACAGCATTAGTGCTTGAATGAACCTGGAGCTGGACAGAGGAAAGGATGGTGCTGAAAACTTAATTGGCGACAACATTAACAACAAAATCAGGGCCCTGCTCCAGCTCCCTGTGCAATCACTCAGGAGTTAGTGCCAGCACAAGGAAAGCAATGGGAAGAGACAGACAGAGACACGAGGAAGTTTTCAACAGCAGTACAAAGCTGGATCAGCTCAAACTCACTGCAAGACTTCACCCTTGGTCTTCCCAGAAAAGAAGTCTCTCGGGGACCTTTACCATCAGGACTCACTTTGTTCCCAGACTTCTTCTGGTCTGGCAGCAACTTGGGAACGTTGACTTCCAGACGAGGAAAGTGACGGTAGCCTCCTGTTCCATATGTGTGAGCAATGCCAAACAGGAGCAGCTGGTTGCACATAATAACATGCATGATGTAAGTGAGCAACACAATGAGCAATTTGCTCAACAACCCAGGGACATCAGGACAATTCTGTATCACAGGGAAGAAAGAAAAGAGGGAAAAAAACATGTGATGACCAAACCCTAAGGGAGACTCAGCATCCTACACATCCATTTCATTACACTTGCTCTTATAAATATTTATTACCCAGCCTATCTCATCATTCTTCCAGGAATGGGTGTTGTGTTATTGTTATACCCAGGGAGGGCTTTCCTTCTTCCTCTGGTCCTGCTGCAGGCAGTCAGCAGTTGCCAAAGATAGATTGGGAGCAAGAGTGTGACATTAACTATGGAAAATGCTGCTTAAAATGGAGCTCAGGGGCAGATATTGGCAGGTGCATTGTTAGGAGGAAAACGAATGGAAAAGGCAGCACGTAATGAGATTCGGAAGCTTGTATTTGAAATGTGTTCATGGCAAAAGGGATTTCTGCATGCAAGGGCCCTGGTCCAACTCAGAGCCAGGGGTGAGGAGGGACTCACACCCTGAAACAACCTGCATGGATCCAGGATGGGGGAGTTATGATGTAGACGGTGCCAGGCTATGGAGCAGGAATGAGAGTAGGGTGGATTCTAAGTACCAACATCATCCCTCTGTCTGCACATGGAAAAATATGTTAAAGTAAGGTACGAAACTTCCAGCATTTACAAAGCTTTGCAGATCAAACTTGAAATGGGTTTTTATGTCTCTTTGATTTGTATTGCTGCTGGGATATCCCAGTGCCCTGTTTCTTGCTCTTCCTGAGACTTACAACCTGGGTGAGGCTTTGCTAAATCAAATGCAAATTTGCCTTAGAAAGAGACACATCGACTGATTCTGAAAGGAGCCAACAAGAAAGATGGAGAGAGACTTTTAACAAGAGCATGGAGTGACAGGACAAGGGAGAATGGCTTCATACTAAAAGAGAGTAGGTTTAGATTAGATATTTGGGAAAAAAATCTTCTCTGTGAGGGTGGTGAGGCCCTGACATAGGTTATCCAGAGAAGCTGTGGCTGCCCCATCCCTGGAAGTGCCCAAGACCAGGGTGGGTGGATGGAGATTTGAGCAACCTGGTCTAATGGAAGGTGTTCCTGCCCATGGCAGGGGTTGGAATGAGATGATCTTTAAGGTCCTTTCCAACCCAAACCATTCTGGGATTCTGTGATCATTCGAGATGAGTGACTTGGGTTGGATTGGTGACAGTCCAATTCAGAAAAAACATACCAAGACAATCCAGGCTGAGATTTTAGATTAAATGAATCTGTTTCATTTCAGTTATTCTCCCTTGCTGTCACAGGCTTTTTTTTTTGGTGTGTATTTATTAACCAGCTCATTCACTGTCAGCTACAACCAAATAAAAACCTACTAGAACCATCCCAATGAGCCATAAAGCAGTCGTGTGGAACATCACTGTCTTGTAAACATACAGGACTAGGAAAAATAATATTTGCTCATAAACAACACCTGTGGACTTCTCCCTAGAGCAGTTACCAAGGACCAATAAAAGTTTTGATCCTAAATAGTCTAAATTTTATATGCTGCTGCAGTACCCACTAACTGAGGCTGGGTTTAGGCATAAAGAACACATGTAACATCAAGGAATATGCATAAAGAACTCATGTAACATCAAGGCTCTATCAGGGCTGCCATCAGAAACACCTGGCAGGCTCATTTGTAGTGGCAAATGTGCTCATGTGCCAAAAATAAGGATCTGTTCCAAAGTTTTATTGGATCTACAGAGCTGGCTATAAAATGCCATGTGGCGAAGCAGGGAGGCTGCCTGGTGCACATCCTCATGCCACCCTCTTGTGGCAAATCCCAGAAAATATAGTGCTGTACAGCCAAGAACACGGAGTAAGTGCCACCATGGCATTTTTGGGGTGCCTTGCCCCTCACTGATGATCTCATTATGGGGGCAAGCAGGAAAATCCAGACTGGTGACACTTGAAACCAGTTTAGGAGTGAAAAGCAAGGTGGAAATAAAACCATTCCTACAGTTGAAAAACCTTGAGATCTGGATCTGATCTGAGGATGAGATTTCAGCCAGTCCAGGATGCTTAAGGCCTGCAGATGTTCATGGATGTTTGGACAGATGTTTGATTTCCACAACCCTGGCTATTCTCTGCTCAGAAACTGGGACTGTATACCTGTCCAGTAAGATACTTTTAGCTATAAAATTGTGTCCTTGCTAATATTTCACACAGAGAACTTGATGCTTTTATGCATTTCTAAACCCTATTTCCTTTTACCTTCCAGAGAGTTGCCCAGATGAGCACCAGAAAGGTGACTGGGCAGCTCTCACACCCCCTGTCTCCATCAAGAGTTTAGTCAGAAACCGCCAATCTGCCCCAAAAGCAGGTGGTGGCTTTTACAAAGTCCTTGGTGCCCTCGTTGTATAATGCAGGCTATTCCCATCCATCAGACAGTTCTGCAAACCTAAATAGATGATGTATTTATTTATGGATTACTGACCACAAGAAAGAGAAGCTTTGCACTATTGTCAACCTCACAGCCTTCGGTCTCCTATAAATAATGCATCATTGTTCGGTGTTGGTTTATGGTTTAAGTTCCAATGAGCGGCGCAGACCAGCAGACTCAGCAAAGATGAAGGCAGCACAGGGTATTAGGAAGAGAAATGGGACCATCTGACCAAGAGTGTTAGAAAAACAAAGCAAAAATTTAATGTTCTCTGAGTTATTTTAACGTCAACTTCAACAGACCTGCTTTTACCTCTAACTGAGAACGGCACAAATCTCTGCTTATCCCCTGCTTTTCACTCTGCTTTCTTCCAATTGTGAGCTAATTCGATTTCAGATAAACACTAATTAACACAAGAGGTCACTGCCGTGGCCAGCAGGCACCGTTGCAACGTGGCATTCAAACACACCAAGAGATCAAAAGAGCCTCCGCTGCTTCCTTTGAACTACCCAATTAAAACTTGCACAAATAAAGCTATTGTTTTACATCTGCCTCATCCAGGCAGGAGAGAGGGCAGAGAGCTAAGAGATCATTGCCTTTAATTGGGCTGTTTTCCCTCTCTTCTTACAGGTTTCCTCCATGTGGGTTTTTTCTTCAGACCAGCAGAAGAAAATGATGGCCAGACCCTTTGCGATGCAGCGATTACACGGCAAGGCTACAGCAGACTGAAAGCAAAGCCGTGGGGAATCCAATTTCCCTCTTGTGAGCAAAAGGGCATCAGTGCCTTTCTTGGAAGGTTTGATTGATAGCCCTTAAGAAGGACTCATAAAATGTGCCTCTCTGGCTATTTAGGCAATTCTCTTTTGAAGATGAAGGAGAATATTAGATTAATCCAACTGCTGTAACAGCATTATCTCTTGCTTTTAAAGAAAACATATTTTATGGTGTCCGCACTCTAACGGAAACAACCTGCGGCTGCACGAGCCCTGGGCTGGTGCTTTGCTGTTAAACATACCATGGCAGCCTTGGAAGGGGTTTTCATCCAGATTCTGGGAAGCTGCTGTAAACACCAAACTTGTACCTCCATCCCACATGGACTGCTTGTGGACAACAGAGGAACCAAGTCTAGGGTGCACCACAGTGTCTGAATTCCACTCCTATCCATAGAGGAGCTCACTTAGACTAAGGCAAATTAGCAGGAATGTAGGGAAAAGGCTACACAGCAAATGCCTGGGCTCTACAGACTTGGAACATCAATCTTGAGAGCTGTAGCTCAGAGCATTCTGGGAAAAAAAAAATTGATGGAAACCCTGTTTGAGTGTCTGGTGTTATCCACCTGGAAAAGGTTTAGGAATCGTCAATGCTGGGGAGCAGATGGGTGCACCCCTGTGAGAGCACCTTGTAAAGTGTGTCCCACAGGAGGATGCATTCCATCCTCTCTACAGTCAAGTCACACTAAAATCATCATCTACTCTCCAGAAACGTCCCCGAGAATGAATACTCAGGATGGGAAGGGAATGTAGAGCAGGTAAAGTCTCAGGTGGGACACGTCAGCTCATCTCCACCTCTGCCGGCTCCGTTCCCAGTTTGGGTCTGCTCCTGGCCTGGGGAACACAGCAGCTTGTGTCTGGAAAGGTCTCAGTCCCTTAAGCCAGGAAGAACCAATTAATGGATTACTCCCTCCTGGAAAGAAATGTTATCTCTTCTCAGTAGCACTGAAGAGAGTAAAAAATCAAGACTGTGACCACAACAGAGATCAGCCTATGGTCTATGCTCAACAATGTTTTAAACTCACCTTCTGAGAATTCATTTATTGCTGCCAAAGGATGAAAAAAGATCAGGACTTCCAAAAACCAGAGCAGTTGCCATGAATTTGTGAAGGTCAGCCCTGCGCCTGGTCCAGAAGCTGTGACAAGCTCTGCCCAGAGTGCAAAGCCAGAGTGTCTGTTTTTTAGGTTGCATCTCCTGTAGTTCCATTCTTGTCCCCTGATTCACCAGCTGAACAAAACTGATCCTGCAGTGAAGAAGCTGCTTTACCTTAAAATACTCATTTTCCTTGTGATATACTCCTGGATACTGGAAACACTGCCTTGCTTGTCCCAGGATTTAATCAGATTAATTAAGCTGCACTTGTATTAATTTAAATTACAAGTATCTGAGGGCTCAGCCAAATCAAGTGATTTATGGGCCATATCAATCTAATTAATACCACCAACTCCTAAAATAAAAACCTAATAAATGAGTTTATTATACATCTGCAAGATCAACTTATTAGCTTTGGGTCTCTAGCGGCACAGCCGATTTGATGGAAGTTTTATATCCTTGTTGGAAAAAGGTCTTTTTCTTTTTTTCCTTTCCTTTCCACTTGCTGTATTTTTAAGAAGTATCTTCTACAGGCAGGAGGAAAGAGAAACAACACAAGCTCAGTTATCAAAACACCAGCCAAGCCAAGAGGTCCCCAAAGTCCCGCTGCACACAAATTGTGGGGGTTTTCCGCTGGTGAGTGCCCACAGGAGAACAGTTTATCTGACTTGTTGAAGGCAGAACCTGCCCTGGTCTGTGCCTTCCAGCTAAGCAGCCTGAAACTGCAGTTAGGCAGGGAATGAGGATGCAAAAGGAATAAGAAGAGAACTAAAAGCTTCTCAGAAGCAAATCTGAGCAGGAAGGAGCTGGGATGCTTTAGAAGGCACTGGTCAGCAAGGTGACTTTGCTGAGCTGACCTTGCACTGTTTGCACCAGTGACTAAAATGCCACTTGCACAGAGACAACTTAGAGATGCCAAAGCTTCCCTTCGTCACTGCAGTGAGGGACTTCAAAATCCATCCTGGGAGTTAATTCAGGGAATGCAGGAAGCACCTCCAAGCCACAGCCCAGTGGAAGGAAGAGTGGAGTAAAGGAGGAGCAGGGACCTGCTTGGCCTTGCCCTTGCCCACCACTCCCTTGGCAGCTGGGCTCTGTGTGGATTGGCTTTTCAGCCGTGCTTTCCCTTCAGTCCTGGAGTTCATGCTCGATTTCCTGAGCTGTAAGGTTGTTTCCCTTGCTTTGCAAATCCCCTTGGAGCAAACAGCCACACGATGGAAACGGGAGCTCCCTTTCTTTACCCTTTGATTACAAAGTAAGTTCTTCAAATGCATTTGTCATATTGTGTTCAGGATAACAACATGCTCCAGCAAAGAGAAGGGACTGGGAGGCCTTTCTGGGGGAGAAAATGGGGCAATTTATGGAATAATTATATAAAGACTGCCGCATCCTGTGTGTCTGTCGCCGTGATTTATTATAGCTACACAGAAAATTGGCTGCTTGGACCATAAAAGATGGCTGCAGGCAAACGTGGACCCCTTTGCTTTCTTCTTTGCCACTCCACACACACAAGTCCAATGAATTAACTCAGCAAATTTGCAGTAATGACCCATCATTTCTATTTTAAAAGAGGTGCCAGAGCAAAAGTGCTGTGTGGAGCAGTTCCTCAGACACAGCCACACTGGCTGTCCCTGCTGCAAAGCCATGGGCTGGCTGTCGACAGGGGAAACCTCTGCAACCCCCCTGGCTCCTTTGCTGATGTACAGCAGGGTCTGGGGGCACTCTGCTCCATTCCATCCAGGGTTATCTAGATCACACTGAGGGATTTTTTCAGTACCTTTTGCTTCCTCTCTGGCTGTTCCACCTTTGATATCATCCTGCTGTTTTCCACCCTTTCCATTTGCTGCCCATAATTATCACTTTACATTTGTCTACATCCAGCTGCATTTTCCATTTACCACTTCACTTGGCTAAAAAAATCCAGATCCCTTTTGTATCAGACCAGGTGGCTTCTACTGCTTTCCACACACCACTGTCCTTTGACTCACTTCCATTTATGCTAAAATAATTTTAGCAACCAGAGGTGCCATTAGCTGCAAGGGCAGGGACTCTGCTTGGTAGAGGATCAGACAGGAGGAAATTTAACTTCCAGCTGCAAGGATGAGAGGATTTGGGCATTTTCATTCCTCCTCAACACTTAAGACTGTAGGTCACCCAGGGCTGGGAATACATTCTTCCAGAGATGTTTCATCATGGGAGAAGCTTCCAGCTGCTGTTGGGCAGCTCTGTCAACTCTATACCAACACTTACCAATATCTTTGCTCCATGGCTCCATGCTCGTACCCAAACAGCCTCTATGGTCCAACAGCTACAAGCTCACATATTTCTTCATTCCAAATCTCAGCAAGAGCTTGTAAAAGTTTATCCCTTTGGTCCGTGGGCAACCTGCATTGTACCCCACCCCCACAACCCCTTGTGCAACTAAAGAACAGCCTCTATTCAAAGGATGGGGCACAGGGAGGCACAACAGCATGGAAAGAAGGGGGTTGCAATGGGACCTGGAAAAGGAGCTTGATCCTTAATCCTACCACAGCCCACCATGGAGGCAGGACAGTCTGAAGGTCCCATGTCCTTCAGCTTATGATGGCAGCTCCCACACCACCCTTCACAGGGTGAAGTCCCCTGGGATTGTGTGGGTTGTGTATCACAATGTACCTGGAACAGGCAGGCTAAAAGTGACCTGGAAGGAAAACAACATAAGTGTATGGAAAAAACAAGCCACAGGATGATTTACAGATGATCCAGTTCCCTGCAAAGCCCAGTGGGGAAGGTACCTTATGGTTTCCAAAACACAACTCCTCTCCAATAATTCCTGCTCATCAGTCATTAAACTGCTGCTGATCTTGCTGAAAGCAATAGTAGTTGTTGCTTCAGGCTGGTGGTTGACAATCATCAGCTTCTGCTCATCAAAAGAATAAAGAAACATCTATTTTAGCTAAAGAACTCATTTTTGTCCTTCCCCCAGAGGAAAGTTACTCACCACCACTCCATGCAGAGCAGCAGGCAAAACTCAGAGACTGTAACTTGCACTGATACAGCAAAATTAATTGTTTAATTATAAAATGCTTGGAAGAGGAAATAATTTGAGGTACAAATAGATTTTATTAAAAATCATTATATGCAGGAAGAGCAGGGACAGGTTTTATCCCAGCTGTGGTTCCAGACAGCATTTCAGGGTCATCATAGCAGAGCTCTGGTAAAGCCATATCTGGATGTGGGGCCAGTTATCACACAGAAATTTCTGAGTAAAAGCCTGAACTAATCCAGAAATGGTGTTAAAAGGTATAAAATGGCTGAATTGCATGGAAATGTTTAAATTTGTCCTTTGCTAATGGGGAAACTCTGAGTAATACAACCAACCTCCAGCAGAAGAGTCAGGTCTGGCCAACAAAGTATGAGAAACAAAAATAGTTGTGTATATAGAGAAAAAGTAACTTTTAGTTCAACACAGTTTCAAGCTGCATTGGAAAGGGTTGGGTTTCTTTCTTGGAGAGCCTGTATATAAAAAAAGACAACCACTTTAATTTAGTATAAGGTCATAGTCTGGCTGCAAAGAAAAGTCAACCTTGGTGTGAACTACAATGATGAAATTGGGATAACTGAAAATAATAATCCTGAAAATCATGTCTGAGAGCAAAACCAGCCCAAGGGCTGATGCTCCCACAGTGACACAGCACAGGTTTTGGAAGGAAATGACCCCACTGGCATACTTTGCCCTCTGGAATTTAAGCTCTGTCGTGGCCTGGGGTGTGTTTGTATGTGTACATGGGCATGAAGCTGTCCAGCCAAAAGAGACAACCTAAGATGGAGAGGACATGGGCTGGGATCCTTCCAGGGCTGCAGAACATGCCCTGCTGGGCTGGAAAGGCTCTGTGAATGTGTTTACTGGCCAAGGCCAGCAGCAGGGCTGGTGCTGCCTCTCCTGGTCCCGACTGATGCAATAGCCAGCCGGAGCTGCGGACAGCTGCGGCACAGGAATGGGAATTCCTCCGACCCAGAGAGTGCACAGCAGGGAAGAGCATAATCTCCGTGATTTACAGGCTGCAGCTCTAGTTTAAAATACATTAAACTCCAACTATTTAATTACTGGGCACTACCAAATCACAGAGACAGAGGAGTCAGTCACGTCTGCTAATGCCAACATTTATCATCCTATTTATCTACTCCAGCTTCTGAGACCCATATCGAATCACTTTCCTGTATTAGCTAATAACGGATGAGTTTATTCCTTGTACCTCTGGGCGGCCCTCGATGGATATTATCGCACTGCTGGCAGCACACATCCACCTAGGGAGAGATAAACTGGTTTAGAGCATATAAAGAATCATAATCACCAGCCAAAACTCAAATCCAAATCAAAGACTTTTTCCCTGCTGCCTCCTGCCCCCAGACACTAATTCTCACCAGAGAGTGAATGAAAACAGTGCTCAGCCTCTCTGGCTGAAAGGCTGAAAACCTCCTGATACTTCTGAGAAATATTTAAATACCTACATTTTATGGTTACAGATACAGAAAAATGAAGTGACTGACTGAGAGTGGGGGAGCTCCAGCAACACGCCCTTGTCCTGCTCACCTGCACAGGGAGAGCAAAAATGAGCTGGTACAGGCATGGAGACAGAACACCCATGAAAGAAAATCAGTAGGTGAAGCAAATTTATCCAAGGAAACATACTGGGTGTTCAAAGAACAGCAAGAGGAGAGTGAGAAACTGCCAGGTGTTCAGCAAAGCTGCTCCTTGTGCTCAGCCTGTTCCCAGTAAAGTCCTGATCAACCCAGCACGATCTTCTTCTGTCTAATTTTCCCACTGGAAATGCTATGCTTTTTTTTTTTTGCTTGCTTATGCTGCCTTTCACAAGGAAAACAATTTTAAATTGCTCTATATGGAAACTTTCAGCAGTCTTATTTTCAGAAGAAATACTCAGCATCTTCTCAGCTTTGCACAGTTGCCAGTCCTTAAGCTGAGCACAAAGAAGAAGAAGAGGCTTTTTCCTCTTCCCAGGAGTCCAGAAAAAGCATAATAAAACATATATATTTTTATTCCATGGCAGTTTTTGTTGCTGGTGCTTTTACTTACATCACTATGATGATTATCTCATTATAGCTTATTTATTACACCCTGTCATATATATATATATATACACATATATATATATACATATACACACATATATATATATATACATATATATATAAATAAAATCTGGTGATTTATTATTAACCCCATCACCCTCTAGCTAATTCTATTATCAAGCAGGTAATCCTGCCTTTTGATGCTTGAAAAAACAGAATACACTGAGTTCTGACCAAGCGGTCATAACGGAAAAGGCAGCTACACAAGGAACTGCAGGGAAATCAGGGAAATGATCTGTGGATCTTCACAAAGTCCCCTGGAAGAGTTCAGACATGGAGCTGTCTTAATTGATAGCACGGCCACTTAGGGGACCAGTATCCATAGAAACTCCAGGGCCTTGACAAGATGACAAACAACACCGCGAGAGCCAAATAATGGGAGGAATAATGAGGTGTGGCCAAAAAAACCCAACAACAACAACAAGCCAGGCATCTCATGGCACCGAATGGGTGGGCTCAGCTAATGAAATCCTGGCAGATCTCCGTGACGGCGGGAGGGAGGCAGAGCACGACTGGAGGAGGGAAGAAAAGAGTCGCCAAAGCCGGATGGGATTCCAGTCCCAGGGAAAAGCCCCGCGGCAGACGGTGCCCCTGGAGAAGTGGCTGTAGGGCTCTGCTCTCCGTGCACATCGGCCATAAACTGGGAGCAGCATCACTGGGAGCATCTCACAGATGATGTGTTTTGCAGGAGTCACCCCATTGCCTGGCCTTGCGGGTGATGTTTTGGCCACCGCGGATGTCCAGTCAGGCTGGGACCCGGGGAGCCCTTGGGAACGGCGGCGGGTGGTCTCAGCCCCTTTTCAGAGCCTCTCGCCGAGCTTTAATCACCTCTTGACCCCAGCTCGGCTCTTCCTGTGCCACTCGCGGCACAACTTTCCCAGGCGCGCGGCGCCGCAGCCCGGCCCTCGCCCGCCGCTCGGGGCTGCGCGCACGCCGCTCCCGGGGCGCATTGTACCGCCGCTCCTCATTGTTCGGGGAGCCTGACCTTTTTCTTAATTAGCTTAAAACCGCACAAAAAAAAAAAAAAAAAAAAAAAAAAAAAAAAAATCTAAAAAGGGAAAAAAAGGAAGGAAAAAAAATAGAAGGAAAAAACCCCCTCGGTAAAAGCCAGTCGCAAATCAAAAGAGGCAACAGTGAGAGCAAGCAATGTGTCACCACAAGTGTCCGAGTCAATGGAAACCTTGTTAGGTGGGGAACAAGGGTCTGCGCTAACAAGCTCTTATCTGTGTTTTTGTTTTCTATTGAAGGTGCATGTCATTAGGAGGAGTGTTAACAAGAGCTCTCAATAGCTTCATATGGCCAATGGCCTCTGAATATTCATGAAGGTGTGAACAGAATGTGGGAAAGCGGTGGAAGAAAAGGCAAGAAAAGCGGCAAGAGGGCTGATTGTGCCGGGAAGAAAGGAGCCAGGGCTCTGTGGGAAAAAGGGATCCTGAATCCCTCAAACAAGAGCGTATTCCCTAGGCAAAACTTGTCCTTCAAGCTGTGGGATGGTATTGATGGAGCCAAGGAGGTGGGATTTTTCTGAGCAGCGCTGGCAGGGAACCAGCTTCTGGCATTTGAGGTAACAGTGCCCAGTTTTTTTTTTTTTTTTTTTTTTTTTTTTTTTTTTTTTTTTTTTTTTTTTTTAACTAAAATCACAGCAGCCACTGGCACCTGTTTTTGGAGATGTGCAACCCTCTCTCCAGGCTTACCAGATCACAGGAGGTGGTTTTCCCTGGATGCCCGATATTGAAATGGGGATGAACTCACAGCGGATGGAGAAGACAGGAGGCAAAGGAGCAAGTCTGCATTGTGCTCCAGCACTGCAGTGCTCATCGTGCCGAGGAACAACTCATCTACACCCAGACAAAATCATGGAATCACAGAATCAGAGACTGTTTCATTTGGAAGGAACTGTAGACATCATCTCATTCCACCCCCTGCCATGGGCAGAAACGCCTTCCACTATCCCAGGTTGCTCCAAGGCCATCCAACCTGGCCTTGAACACTTCCAGGGATGGGGCAGCCACAGCTTCTCTGAGCATCTGCATGGCCTCCTCTGGACTTGCTCCACATCCTCCTGATGTTGGGAACCCCAGTCAGACACTGCACACCTGCTGCCCAGCACCTGCCTCCCCTCCTGCACCTCCCTGCATCCCCAGCTCTAGAGAAATTCCTCATTTGCCTCTGACAAGAGCCCAGCAGGGCTTCCCAGGGGACAGGCAGGATAAGGAAAGATGCTTTTCCTATAGACCATCTCTGTAGGCTGTGCAGCCACTGCTTCTGCTCCATCATGGGGCCAGGGATTTCAGCTGGGCTGGTTTAACTGAGCTCTTGCCCTGCTCATTTTGGAGCAAAATTATACTGCAGAGTTGCCTCTCCTTGAAAGGCTCCAATCTCGCATGTCAGTGCCAGATAAATAGTTTTCATTCAACAAATCAATGAATAGAAACAAAGTACAGCAAAATAATGTCAAGTCATTTCACTGATAACGACAGCTGCTGGGCTGCAAGGAGACAGGGAGAGCAGGAGGGGGTGTGGGGGAATAGATTAAAAAATGTAAAAAGCAATGAATCACAGCTGGGGGGAAAATCATAAAACCACAAGCCACCGCAGCTCCCACACAAACGTACACGGTATTTACTCATCTATTTCTAACGAAATTGCAAGTAGAATAGAAAGGAAAAGAGGGAGGGCAATGGTGAAAGCAAATTGTTCAAACTATCTTTGTTGGAAAAGCAAAAGGGCTTTTCTTCCAGCAGGAAGCAAACAGCATGGCTCCAAGTGCTGAGGGAGGGAATGCAGTCCCAGCCCTGTACCACCACTCCTTCCTCCCACAGCTCCCTACCTTGCTGCTTTTGGGTCATCATTTCCTTGCTGCTGGTTTTCACCTTGGAGCAGTCTCTTGCTGTTTGCTTTTACAAGAGGAAATCCTGATTTTGGGAATTCCCTGGGAAACATGCAGCCTTGTAGGGCCAGTCCAGTGGTGTTGCATGCCTGTGCCAAGGAACTCAACTGAACCAGCACTGGTTCTCCATAGGTCTGTTTGGCAGGAGCAGTCTGGAAAATGATTATCCTGAGAAAAGACTTGATGCTGGGGAGGAAAACACAGTCCTTTAATCTCAGCTGCCATTTGCAGTTTTGTTATTAATCCCGTAAGACGACAGGAGGGTTGATTGTGCTCAGGCCCTAAGTTCTTCCAGGAAAGATTTTCCTGTTATCCTGTCCCAGACCAGCACTGTGACCCCAAATACTAAAAATATACCATGCCTTTAGCCTGAAAGGACTTTGCTAAATCTTCACTCCTTTGCCTCACATCTCAGAAGCCTCCATGGATGCACACTAAGGATTGCAAACTGGGAACCTTGTATAGGAATGGGGCAGAGCACAGGCCAGTGCTTCCCCCCCTCCTGAACAGGGGGTGCTTTTCTGTGGGTGAAAAACCAGGAACAAATAAAAACATGAATTTTATCTGCCTTGAGCTGCCCCCCAGACCTTCTGGGATAGCACTACATGGAACTGGGGTGCCTGCAAAGCCCATTCTGCTCGGAGAGACAAACAGGAGGCTGAGCACGAGGTGACTGTACGAAGGGACATCTCTTCTCTTGCACTGCCCATTCCATTCACACAGGTTCCTCCACCGGGGCTCCAGGACCACCTCCTCCCCCGTGGCACTTGTCCCACCTCGGCGACCTCGTCCTGCAGTCCCCGGTGCGACAGCTCCAGCTGGTGGCTGCAGAGGGCTGTGAACAGCATTCACATGGAAACACCCAGGAGAGGGAATGTGGCTGTGCCAAGGAAATGCCTGGTCTTCCTGATGGCATCCATCTCCCAAACCACAAGGGACAGGAAACGTGGCAGATGCTTTTGTGGAACACCCAACGTGCATCAAACACACATCACTGCTGCTTTCCACAGCGCAACGAGAGCACAGATTTAATTACACACAAGCTCCCCTAAATCAAGGAGAGAGACAGTTGAAAATAGGGTGGAAAAAAACCCAACATTTAATTCAATTTATTTAGCAGCATCTTTATTGCAACAAAGGTTTTGTAATAAAACGCAGCAAAACTAATGTCTCCACTTTACATGATTAAAAGCCATGGAGCTGGGGAGGGGGAGGGAGGGAGCCCAATAAACCCACTGGAGTGAGACATGCAATTTTGTTAACGCAAACAGCAGGCACTTCATGTTCTCAAATTAAACACCTGAACTTCTACTGCGCAGAACAGCCAAGGAAAAACCGCAGGAAGAGCTCTCTGCCCCTTCCACAGGGGCACACGGAAAGTCTCTGTAGGGTTCTGGCACTGAAGGAAACAGGCAGCCCAAGGCAGGGCTCTCACCTGGCCAATGTTTCCCTTACTCAAACTGTTATTGCCTGGGCAGAGGTTGGGTGTCACGGCAGCAGCAGAACAGCCAGACACATGGACACACACAGCAGGAGCACAACCCACTTCTCCTGGCAGGGAATACAGGTTGGAACTCAGAGTACGAGAATTCTCCAGAATTTCCTACCCAGGTTCAGTCACAGGTGCTCCAGGGTTAAAACATTACTACACTATCCCACTCAGAAAGTTTTTCTATAGCCTATTTCCAAATGCCACTAGTAAGTAGGGAATGGATTTTCCATTCTAATATAATGAAGTTAGTTATTCAAAGCTTTGCTTGGTGCTTTGAGCTCATTTTTCCATTGAATTTGTAAAAATTAAGCAGTTCTGGGTAGATACTAATTTTACTGTGTTCTGAATAAAAAGAGATCATTGAGAACAAAACAAGGTGGGGGTGAAACCCAACAGCTTTGCACATCCCACACTGACAAGGCATCACTGGAAGCTGCACTAAAATGGGGTGAAAGAACGTGCTTTCACCAGGAACGAACACAACCAAACCCAACCACCTCAAAAGACAGGAAACTGCCTACACCAACACACCACAACTTCAGTATCTCAGCACTCAGATCCCCATATTTCATATATGTTCTTAAACATATGAAGACATTCATCTCAAAGACACCTGTGCAACTAAATATCCACCATGCAAGGAAGGCTCAGTCCTGCCCCTGCTCAGAGCAGGGCAGACACAGAGCCTCTGGAAGGCAGAGGGGCCTCCACAGGGATATACCAACCTCTGGTTTGGGAGCCACAGCAAAGGCTCCCCCTCACACCTTTTTGCTCCACAACCTCCCTTGCATGTGCTTCCCCAGGACCTCACCTGTTCTGCTTAAAACTCACGTTAACCAAGAGAGTTTTTAACATGCAGGAAGTGACGAAGTACAATCCCAAATATCAAACAGGCTGGAAACCTCCTTGAGTGACATTCCCATCTCCAGGACTGTAAGGTACAGCCTTGTCCTGGTCCTTGGCCAGGCCAACACTTCGCCATAGGAGGTGCAGGAATACCACTCCCCACAAAAATAAGGATGCAAAGTCCCTCAGCACTAACACCTTCCTACCTCTGCAGTCTCGATCACAATGGGGCCTTTCTCCACTGGGAATTGAGCTGGAATCAGACTTCATCTAAGGCATCTCTTTTGCAAGAACTACAAAACTCTGGTGGATAAATCCTTCCAGCACTTCCACAGGATAAAAGAGCATGGGGTCTTAAAGTGCTTAACTACAGTAAAAAGAAAAGAAAATGGTAGGAAAGAAAGAATCCATAATTTATGTTGCAAAACAGAGCAGTTACAGTATATTGTACTTTAATAGCTTTTTGATGTCTATATTTTAAGCAGTGGAAGGATGCATTATTAAAAATTCTATGTCAACACTTATAATCACATCCTGCCTCAAATCCAAACCCAGCCTGGTTTACTCATGTAATGTTTAGTTCTTCAGTCCCCCAAAAAAGCACTGTTTGATGAAGGCCATTTTTGTTCTGTTTTTTAAACAAAAGGATCAATTTCATCTTAAAAATCATATACATTTACATTCAAGGGTAATCACCTCTAGAAAAAGAACAAGAACATCCCAAAAAAGCAAGTTAATTTAATATTGAACAAAATATAAACAACCTTGGAAAAGGTGAATACTATCCATGGGTAATTTTATACATATATGTATATATGAACAGATATAGATATATGTATATATAATACAGCATAAACACGTTGGGAACACAATGGAATTCCAGAGGAACAGCTTATTTTTGTCTCTACCCACTGCTGTGTTTCACATGTCCTCCTCTCTCGGTGCTGACCGTCGACACTCCCCAGGGATGCTGCCTTTGCTTCAGCCACAATTAACTAAGAGAAGACATTCCTGGAGCTGGGCTCCTTCTCTGCCACGCCCTTCCCAAAGTCAGCCCGTTATTGAGCTGCTAACGGTGTTTTAACTGATCCACTTGTAATCACCGCGATCTGAAAACCAACAAACAGCCAAACCAAGGCTCCCCACTGCGGAGGAAAGTCCCTGCAAGCCTGTTGGCTTTAGCTCCTTTGTGTATCCCAAAAAACAGATCCTGCTCTCACACACGGCTTTTACAACCGTGTAACTGCCCCAGCTCCCCTCGCTTTGGTGCACATGCCCAGAGGTTTAACTGAAAAACGATGCAGTTTGATCCGATGCAGCCAGACTCTGTTAAATCCCAGACTTCTGGGATCAAGCTGAACAGTACAAAATCAAGGGAAGTACAAGGAGGAGCGTAAAGACTGAGAGTGATTCCATATTTTCAGCAGATGAAAAGAAAATCATGCTCTGCTTCTCTCTAGTACCAAAACAGAAAGAAAAGGAAGTTCTAAGAAAACCATTAAAACTTATCAGAGTCTCAGAGGCAAGTCCCAAGGGGAGAATTTTCTGGATTAAAGAGAACAATTTTCTATGGATTTCTATCCTAAACTACCTGTTGTCAGTTAAAAGTGCCTTCACACACTTAGGCTTTTCAGCCAAGCCTGCTGCTTAGTTAAAACCTCAGTAGCAAAAACACAGCTGGGATGGCAATTCCTTGAGGGTTACCTGAAGCTGTACAGAAAGGGGTTCTCAAAGACAGCATCATCATCATGCACAGTAGTGCTAGAAAGGACCCAGGAACAGGGGACTGGACACGGCATGAGCCTGGGAAATAGCCCCTCATACATGAGGAAATTCAACAGAACAGCTCATATTGCCTCACATGTAAGGTCTCCCCACACACACCCTGCAGACCTTGGAATTAGAGGATTGAATTTCTACATTGTAACAGGATGCATATGCCAGTATCATGCTGATGTGAGGGTGAGGAAGGAGTATTGCAAACCCAGCTCCAGAGTGAACATCAGGGAAAAATCTCAACAGGATGCTCTTTGAAGCTTGTTTGAAAGTTTACAGTTTCTGATTTTTAACTTAAGTTAGTTTGCACCTCAGAATAAAGATTCTTATGCCCATATCACAGTAAAGTATCAATTCACTTCTCCACTGAAATCAAGTACAATCAGGATAGGTTCTCAAGCTGCTGGAAGAAAAGAGAATGATTTATCCTAGGAGAGAAGGAATCAAAGAACCTGGCATCAACTGATCTGAATCCAAACTTTAAATATGTTAAGAGGCAGCTTAAAAGTCTTTCTTCTTAAAAAACAATTAACATCTAGTCAGGAGATGTGTCCAACTTGTGACCACCTTCTAAGGAGTGAGACACATCCCTTTCACAAAGCATAAAAGCTATATGATAGCATTTAAAATTAATAAAAGTTGTAACCATTCAGGTAAACTCTTGCTGTGTAGTGAGTAAATCATCCAGTATAATGTAATAATATACCAAGGAACACACTGTAAAAATACATCAATTATGCCATAATTCTTCTAAAAAGTGAAGATCTGGTGCTGTAGAAGTACGTTATTTTCAGTTTCAGCTCGTCCCCCAATAGAACACCCATGGTACTGTATTATACCACAGACATTGGATTTTATTTACAGCTTAAAGTTTAATAACTAAAGTTATTAGATCACCGTACTTTAATTTCCCGTATGGCACCAAATTTACTTCTAAAAAAGTGTCTGTGAGGGTGTGTACGTGTGGCAGGCACCAGAAAGCAACGTTCCATTCTATTTTCTCTAGTTTCCTACACCTCCCTGTCCGGAGAGCAGCTGTGGAGCAGAGTTCTGAGGTCAGTCACATGGCCTTCATGGCAGCAATGCGAGAGCCCAGGTTCTCCTGCAGGTAATAGAGCAGGTGCAGTTCGTAGTGCTCCCCCGACTCAGGGACCCTGATGCTGTGTCTCTCCTGAGGGTAGATCTGAAATGTAAAATAAAGTCGTAAATATCCACAGGAGTCGCAAGGCGCCGATACCTAAATCAGTCCCAGAGCCACATTCCAAATGTCCATGGAATGTCCCTGCATGAACTCTGCACCTGAACTGACACACCTCATCCTCCACTGCCTGAACCCAGGAGAACCCACTGGGATCCAGCTGTGCTGGAGGGGATCAGCCTGGCTGAGCAGAGGCAGCTCCTGGCCAGAGCACATTCCCACTTCTAGAGTGGGATGTGGGATCCCTGGGCTCCACCTGCACTGAGCCAGCAGGGTTTAATTAAATTAAATGCAGAACCCTGTTCCATGCTGCATGAACACTGCTGCACTGCCTTCCAGCTGCAGATCTCCTCAGGAACAGCCTTAACTGCTTATTTGCCCATTTTTTTCTTTTTGTTAATTCATAAAATATTAACATTTTAAAAATGTTTGGCTCAAATGTTACAATTTTATCCTAGAATTCCAAGGTGCCCAGCAAAGTTCCAATGCTGGACTCCTCCAAGACACACACATTAACTTTACACCCTGGTTCTGGCCTTACCTGTAGGTCATAGGGTTTCCCAGCTCTCACCAAAAAGCTGAGCAAAATACTGGTGTGTGCAAAGTGAACGTTCTCATCCAAGAATCCGTGCAGCAGCAGCAAACGGTTTGGTCTGGGAAAAGCAAGAGACAAACAGTTCTAGACAGCATCCCACTCATTTCACAGTCCACACACACCCCTACAAAAACACTCCCCAGAAAAGAGTATTTGCATTGAAAGCAGTAATTCCACAATTGTAAACTGCTCTGGATAGATACATTTCTCGAACCTGTTCCTTCCTCCTCTGAAAGTTCTTCCTGCACATGCATATTACAGTCAGACGTTTCACCTGAGTATCTTATTTATTTCTCAGCAATGCTTCCTAGCTTCAACAATATGAGGCCTTAAACCTTGCTGACTGACAGCTCTTTTGCAAGAAAACCCATCTTGCTCCGCTGAGACAGCCTCAGAACATACAAAAACATCCCAAATAACTAATTTTTATTTAGCTTAATGTAGCTCTAAAGTGCTAATCAAATTGAAGATATGTTTGTTGTTTCTTTAGACACAAAATATAGTATAAAAGGGCTTAGATGAAACGGTCTTTAATTATGCAAATGATCATTTGAGTATTAAGTTTATTAGTGTTGAGCATTGTGGGGTTTTTAAATATTATTTAATGTGAGCATTTGTAATTAGAGAAATACCAAGAACGGGGAAATAAAAATATGTCTATGGGGCTTATACTTTCCTGGTAGGAAAAAGAAGACAAGAGCCAGAAGTAAACTTACTCAGAAGGAAACTTCTCTGCCTGCATGGCCACGGATCCCAGGTAGTAGCCCTGCTCGTTGTGCTCTGGGTGGCCCATGTAGCGCTCCGTGTAGCCCGTGTCGTAGAAAATCCACAGCGTGACAGGGGCTCCAGCTATGGCCACCTGCCAGTGGCAAGGAGAGGGGAATGACAGCACTGCCCCCCGACCTGGGAATGACAGCACTGCCCCCCATCCTGGGAATGACAGCACTGCCCCCCGACCTGGGAATGACAGCACTGCCCCCTGACCTGGGAATGACAGCACTGCCCCCAGACCTGGCAGTGACAGCACTGCCCCCTGACCTGGGAATGACAGCACTGCTCCCTGACCTGGCAGTGACAGCACTGCCCCCCGACCTGGGAATGACAGCACTGCTCCCTGACCTGGCAGTGACAGCACTGCCCCCCGACCTGGGAATGACAGCACTGCTCCCTGACCTGGCAGTGACAGCACTGCTCCCAGACCTGGGAATGACAGCACTGCTCCCAGACCTGGCAGTGACAGCACTGCCCCCCGACCTGGGAATGACAGCACTGCTCCCTGACCTGGGAATGACAGCACTGCCCCCAGACCTGGCAGTGACAGCACTGCTCCCTGACCTGGGAATGACAGCACTGCTCCCTGACCTGGCAGTGACAGCACTGCCCCCTGACCTGGGAATGACAGCACTGCTCCCTGACCTGGGAATGACAGCACTGCTCCCAGACCTGGGAATGACAGCACTGCCCCCTGACCTGGGAATGACAGCACTGCTCCCTGACCTGGGAATGACAGCACTGCCCCCCGACCTGGGAATGACAGCACTGCCCCCCGACCTGGGAATGACAGCACTGCTCCCTGACCTGGGAATGACAGCACTGCTCCCAGACCTGGCAGTGACAGCACTGCTCCCTGACCTGGGAATGACAGCACTGCCCCCTGACCTGGGAATGACAGCACTGCCCCCCGACCTGGGAATGACAGCACTGCCCCCAGACCTGGCCTCGTCCTTCCCTCCCATGGCTTCATCCCCACTGTAACTGTGGAAGGAGCAAAGCAATCCTCCTGTCTCTGCCCCAGTTCCCACAGAGCACAGCTCAGCTCATCTACGATCCATGCGTGCTGGAAACCAGGAAGAGCCTACAGGTAAATTGGAAACAACTCTAAATGTACCCCCTGCAAGGCATGCTGAGGGAAGTGCATTCTGTGAGGTTTTGTGGGTTTGGGTCCATTTGCATGTCTAACAGAAACAGCTCCCTAGGACTCCACAAACTACCCTGCACAGCTACCACCAGCTTGCAGAGAGGCTTGTGGAAAAAAATACCCAGAAAAAAAAAAAATCACAAAACCACCTAAAACCCCTTTGCAAGGCAGGTGTTTGTAAAGGTAAAAATACAATAATTGTTAAGGATTGAGACAAATAACTGTCAAACATCCCAGATATATTAAGGTTGGACTTAAAGAAAGCAAGAGTAGCCACAAAGAACAAAACACATCTCAAGGGCAATAACCAGCTCTTCCCACACCTCTACCCAAAGGCAGTCTGGCTGTTTATTACAGTGGTCTAAAGTCAGGCAGGCACAAGAACCTCCTTCCAGTACCTCTCCCCATCCCCAGGCTGTCCTCCTGGCTGCTTCAGAACACACTGCTATGCAGCAGCGTGGGCAATTTGATCTGGGAATAGATCAGTCTGCAAAGGAACTACTCCCTCAGGGCCAAAAAGAGGATGAGAAGGAGGTGTTGTTTTTCACTAGGATCATTTCCCTTACCTGGTTCACAACAGAAAGAGCTCAGCTGGCACAAAGTGGGCAGCAGCTGATGTACCTAAGGTACCTTTAACACAGGTGACCAGAGAGAGGTAGAGGTACAGGAGCACAGCTAAGTCATTGCAAGCTCAACACTCCAACAGTTGATAGAAAAGCAACTTCTCTCTCTGAAGTCACCCAAATAGAAGAGTGTTGAAGAAAACAGCCAGCCATTGCACTGTCTAGAGCAAACTCCAAGGTTTTTGTGCTGTCACCACCCATGGAAGTCACACTATTAAAGAAAAAATTCTGTCTGCACCACCAGAATAAGTACTCAATGCATGAACATACCCTGAAGATATCTGACCTCTGTGTTAAAGCCATTAGGGAGAGGTAGCCTCCGTAGGACCAGCCGTGAATGCCCACACGCTCCAAGTCGATGAAGTCGTACTGCGACGCCAAATACTGCAGCCCTTCCACCTGGTCATCGATTTCTATCTGTCCCTGGCAGGGCAGAGACAAAGTTCTGCTAGTTACAGGCAAAAGTTACATTCTCAGGATTGCCAAAGGTAACCACCTTCAGAGCTTTGGTACTCAGGAGTGATCCAAGCTCAGAAGGCAACTGTCCTGCTTCACGTGAACTGCAAATTGTATCTTTGAGGAGTCACAGCCTCGTTATGAACCACCCTGTGTTAGGCTGCAGCTGGTTCACAACCTCAAACCATGACATTTTATCTTTCCCACATCAAGCATCTTTCCTCCCTCAACTCTCACCTATACACATTTCCTGTCCCCAAACCCCAGAAGTGTCACACAGGCAGTGTACGCCAAACACACAGCGCAGTGTACGCCAAACACTGGCACTCAAACCCATCTCTGGCTGAGAACAGAGCCAGACTCAGAGCCCACTTACCATTTTGTATTTAAAGGCTCCTTCAAACTTCAGCCCTCGGTGGCAGGAACCCCTATTGTCAATGACAACGACAACATAGCCTAAAGAGGCCAAAGTGTTCAGTCGGAAGTACTTGATTCCTTTAAACCGGTTGTTCACCAGCTGTACCTGGAACACAAGAGCAGCACAGAATCCAGAGGTCACCTATTAATCCAGTTTCAGATTTTATTTACATTTACTTTCCTTTAAATGCTTTAAACAATTTGATAATGTAAAGTTTTCAAGATCCTTACTCCCTGCTGCAGGATTCCCTCTCCCTGCTATGCAATAAATTCTTCTCCCAGTAAAACAAATCATTCTGTGTCAGGTACGAAGAGCTGAACTGAGGTCCAGTGAAGCAACTGGAGAGGAGGAGGAGACAGAACTGGGAACAAGGACTACGTGATTCCCTTTCTCCTAGTTCCAGCTCTGCTACTCCATACCTGTCCTCAGACAAATGGCAGTGCCTGGATCCATGACCTGGGAACAATGAATCCTTACAGCACCTTTGGCCAGGCATCTACTCACCAAACAGGCAAAATGTCACCACAGTCACCTGCTGCTCTCAGCACAGAGCAGGAAGTGTTCCTGCAGGAGAGCAGTGGAGTGATCCCTGCCAGCCCATCCCACTGCTCTCCAACTCACCTGAGGGCCTCCATAGATGAAGAGCACTGTGGGATACTTCTTCCCAGGCTGCAGGTTGTGGGGTTTGTACATCATTCCATAAAGTGTGAACCCCGTGGAGCTCTCAAAGGAGAACACTTCAGGGGGAATGTAATCGGGAAGAGGGCCTGCCATGGGAGGGAACAGAGAACCTGGTTTTAACAGGAATGGGTGAGTAACACAGCTCTGCTGTACCACTGTCCTGTCACCAGTCTCACTGAAATCCCAGTGGGGCTCTCCCACACTTTCCAGTGGGTGTGGCTGGATGCAGGCAGAGGTTGGAAATGCCCCAGCCCTAGGTGAGCTTTCTGAGCCCTATCACATTCCCATCCCTGCTCTCCTGTGAATGACAGTAACTCTTCTTCCCTGACACAGCCATTACAGATGTCCCATCCCTTCCTAATCCCACTTAGGACTCCCTACATTAACACATGGAAAGCACAGGACATGGAGTGTGCCTCAGGTAAGGAGAAATGAAAGGCAACAGAAATCCAGTGAAAGATTATAGCCCAGGAGCTGTCTCATGAAGACAGGAGTAGGCAGCAGCACACACTATTTAAGAAGTGCACCTCCCTCCCCAGGAACACACTCTTTAGCAGGCACACAGAGCAAGTGAGTGCATTTAAATTGCTCCTTGAGCTAAAACTGGCAGGAGAAAATTGGTAATTTCCACTCCAAATTCCTTCATGGTCTGTTTATATCCATTTGTTGCTGAGCTGAAAACATCCCTCCTGTACTTCACAGAACTCCTCACACAAGCCTGAGTTCCAGAGACAAGTCTGGTCAGCCACAACAGCAAATCTCAAGCAAGCATACGCTGGGATGTCTTTTATCTGTGATCCTGCTTGTCCTTTTCCTGTTCTTCACCCATGCCATTACCTGCTGAATCTAAGATGGTAGCCCAGAATTCCTTAGTCCTATGAGCTGCATCATCTTCTGATCCTGTCAGCCGGTACAGTGACACACAGTGGGGGTTCTTCTGATTACTGTACTTGCTGATGAACATGTCACAGTCCTGGGGAGAAAAGGAATATGCCTTGAACTCCTTGGTGTGCAACCACAAGCAAGTGATCATTTCTTTTGCATTTAGATATTTCAGAAGATGCTTAAGGACCAAATTAAACCAGAAATCTGAGCACTTTTGCCACTGAAACACTTCAGTCCTTAACACTCCAAACCCAAAGACACACCTGAAAATCAAAGTGTGGCATGAGGAGCTTGTCACACACCTTCTTCTGGGCCATGAATTCCCACCTGGATTCCTGCAACTCCACCCAATGCTGCTCAGGCTCCTCTGGTGATTGCTCTCTAGTCCACTGCAGGCAGGGAGTCAGGCTCAAAGAGTTTCAAACAATTAATCCCAGCTCATTTTGCCTGAAGTGAGCTGGAGAGCAACAGAACCAGGAGCTCAAGTCTGGTTTCCAGAATGGTTTTACACAGACTGTGCAATGTACAGGAGGGCACAACACAGCCTAAAATCTGCTTTTGTTATATATCAATACTGCCCTGTCTGCTGAGTGACGGGATAAGCCTGGCTAAGGCAGAGCAGCCCAGCCAGCCCTGGCAGGCACAGGTACCTGGCTGACACAGCAGGCGTGCGAGTAACCGCGCTCTGTCAGGCGCTTCACCTCCCCGGGGCTCTCGTAGTTAACAACGTACAAGTGATGCTCCAGAGGTGAGTCTTTTGTGCCTTGAAAGTACACCAGTTTTTTGGCTTCATCCACATAGATCTGTCAGGAACAAAACAAGCAGCACATCCCTCAATATCCAGTTCTACTGCCCCAAATCCCTCTTGCCCCACTTCCATAATGCTGAGTTGGAGCCCAGCAAACAAACCAAACCAAACAACTGCTCTCACTGTCTACAACTCTGTCAGTTTGATTCAAATGATCAAAGAATTCATCCAGCTCAGAGCTAGAAGAGCAGTGTTTTGGGGATCATTCCCTCCCTCCTTGTGCAAGCTCACAGAACAGAAATACTGTGTATTTTGGCTAAAACCATACTGGATTAATAAACTTATGCTGATCCCTCCAAGGAACCATCTCCCTACAGTGTGTGTGGCAGGATATCCATGAAGCAAGAGCAAGACTTACATTGGATCCATGTCTGCCAAGCACTTCCCATTCCCCACTGGTAATTGCTATCTCCTCTTTGATGAGGCACTTGAAGTCACCTGCAAGTAGCCAATGCACAGAGATTTTTATTCCTAAAAATAGTTTGTCACTTGCATAGAAATAAAGGTTTTATACTGAACAACAGCCAGGCAAAGGAAATATGAAGTGTCAAAAATGGAGAATTTTGCAAGAACTCTGATTTTATAAGATGATTTCATTTCCCTTAGAATGAGAGAGATTTAGCAAGAAAAAGAACTCAGATGCATTCAGAGAAATCTAATCAGCTCAGGATATAATGCTATGTGGGAAAAGGACCCACAACAGTTGCATGAACCTGGGACCTCTAGTAAAATTAGGTGTATTTTTTGTGCATACAGAGGTCAGTAGGTGCCTTCAACACACACTAAGTAAATTAAGTATCACATCATGAAACTGAATTTAAGAACACATGCTGTGGAAAAAAACAATCTGGGAGCTTTGCACACAGCAATTTCCTGCATTTGAGCAAGACCAAGTTCCAGCAGTGAAGAGGAAAAGCCAACTATGGCTCACAGTATCACAGGGAGCTTGTTTCCCATCTGGTTTTTGGAAACTTTTCTGTCTAGTCCATAAGGATCAGGGTTAAAACTAAGGCATGCTGAAAACAGAATAACCCCTGTACAATTTCCAGAGGAATGACTGTGCACTGAAGTGCTTTCCTGGACAATAGCAGAAGTTTCCAATAAGACCATAATTCCTGCCAGCTGGAAGGACATTTATTTCCTCCCTGGTCAGCAACAAATGCCCAATTAAAGCACCACAATTCCCCTTACTTGGAGCAGGGAGGCTTCCACAGGACCGTTTGTACTTGCTCTCCTTCAGAACCGAGGTGACCTTGTACAGGTGCCGGAAGCCGGTTTTGCACTCGGAGGCAAAAATGAACTCTATCTCATCTTCATGGGTTTGAGGGAAGACATGGAAGATATCATGGATCTGAGGAGACAGAATAGTGGATTACTGTTGTCAGCAGGACTCTGGCACTGCAGTCACACAAAATATGTTCCTGATGCTGCTCAACACAGACTGGGTGCAGCACTGCCCTTACTGGGAGAACCAGTCACACTTGGAGCTGGCAGGGTCTGCAGCCAGTGCCATCTCCCTGCAGCTCCAGCCTTCTGCCAGTCTAACTCTATATCCTGGTCACCAAACTAATTAATTTTTTCTGCACCTGCCCTTCCAGATTAGACACAGAGGTGGGTCCAGCTCTGTAGACCTCTGTCCTGTGATGCCTCTAAGTGAAGGATTATTCAAAGAAGGATGAGCTGACATCATCTTCCCACTCATCAACATGCCAGCTCTTGCTTCAAGGGATAATCTCTGGAGGACTTGGGAGCATTTTTCTTTACAGTATGAGCAGCCAGTCAAGAACCACTTCAGACAGTAAAAATGGAGAAAGGGAAACTCACTGCACCATCCTGAAACTAAACACTAAGAAGAGAATGTGGTATATAAGAGAACACTTGCTGTATAGTGACCATTCACTGGAAGGCTTTGTGCAAATGTTCTCTGCTGAAAAATGCAACTGTGTGCCAGTGATTGATGTTCCCAGGCACACCTCCAATGGGATGTCACTGCAGAGACAGGGATCTTTATGTGCAGCAGTGTGAGGAGAGGCACAGTTTACAGCAGTGACCAGGCACACCCATGACTGCTCTCAGCACAGGCCCTGCAGCTCACCAGAACATAACACCCTTAATCTGTTTCACCAGACCAGATGTAGTTCAGGAGGGGTTCAGTGCCTGTTAGCTGACTCAGGATTGTTCACCCAGTGTCATCTTGATCCATCTTTGTTGCCTGGAGAGTATTTCGTCTGGTGGCACTGCTGGTGCTAACAACTGGCACCAAGAAGCTGGAAAGTGCCAGTGACACTGTGGGGAAGGGGCTACCTGGGAACACCCAGAGCCCTGGGCTCTGCTCCTGGCTCTGAGTATTGCATTTACTCAAGCACAGCAGGTCTGTTTTCACATCCCAAATCTGTTCTCTGCATCCTGTTTTTTACAGCAGGAAGCACTGAATATGCACAGAACTTGCAAGATGGGATCACTCCCCTTGGCAGCACAGTAACATCAATGTTGCTCGAGTGCTACAAACTGTCAGAGAAGGATGAAATTCAAATTCTTACGTTTATCCAGATGTCTGTTGTTTCTTCATAAATAATGAAAGGTGTAACAGAATCTGGTACAGCATCAATAAGTTTCTGTCTTTCCATTGCATCATCTTCTGTGGGGATGAATAATGCAGGAGGGATCAGGACTATCTGAAGCCGAGTTTGGGAGCGATCCAGCAAGATAGACCAGATGCTGTTGAGGACACAGATATTAGAGAAAATAAGAGGCAACCATGAGTATGACAAAAGTCTGAAAATCTCAGCAGACACTCAGTAGCACTAGGCGTTTTGAGGGAGTCAAGAATATTCAATTGCAGATTAAGTCACGTGCAAAATTTCACCCACATAAACAAATCTCTTCCATATCACAAGAACCTATTTTGCTTCATTTTAATATTGCATAAGCACTGCAAGTTCAAAAGTTTAACTCATTCTGTTCTCCCCAATTTGAATTGTGCTTCAAGGGAGAAAGAGAAGAGAAAAATCAGAGGGATTAATGAAGCAGAAAAAATTTCAGTTGAAATTTCAGGGTGCTTGTGAAAATACTATTGTTAGATCTACACCTGGCAGAGAATATCACTGGCACCTACAGGGACCAGCAGCAGCCCCTGCCATATTCCGATGGCTTTATATGTAGCTCCAACAATAATTCTGCAAAAAGCAGGATAATACAGCAAATATGTCCCTGGATTTCTTCCAGATTTAGATAGGAAAGAAATTAAAAAGGTGAAAGCCATCTTTAGACTCAAAACCTGGAGGAGTGCGCTTCTGGAAAACCATGGAAACATTTGGGGTGGAAAAGACCCTTAAGATCGAGTCCAACTATCCCTCCAGCACTGCCAAGCCCACCACTAACCATGTCCCCAAGTGCCATATCTACACAGCTTTAAAGTCTCTCCAGGGATGGTGATTCCACCACTGCCCTGAGCAGCCTGTGCCAGGGCTGGACAACCCTTTCAGTGAAATATCCTTTTGGAGAAGCTTCTGGTGAGTTAGAAACACTGTACTACATCATCTACAGGGTTAAAATGACATGCAAATGTAAGTAGCACTTACAGCAGGTTTTCTGATCAGTAAGTCTGGTCAGCAAGGATGGTCCAGTGGTTAGGGCGCTAGCCTAGGGCCTGGGGGACCTGGGCTCATTTCTCTCCTCAGCCACAGACTTCCTGCGTGACCATGGCAAGGCACTTAACCTCTCTGGGCTTCAGTTCCCCATCTGTAAAATGGGGATAATAGCACTGCACTCTCTCTCACAGGGATGCTGAGAGGACACACACATCAAAGGCTGCGAGTGCCCAAACCCAAAGCAGTAGGGCCAGGGAGCAGAGAAAGACACAAGGAGGGCTCTGGTTTGGCTTTTGGAAAAATGGTCCCCTTTGCACAAACAAGTTGGTAGCAATGTAAAAGTGAAAGCAGGCTTAAGCTGGAAGAAGACAGAGACCACTACAATCTGCTTCTGACTGTATGACCCCAAACCCTCTGAGCAGAGACAGGATTAACATACGCACTATTTTCCTTCTGGCGTCCACCCAGCTCTAGCAATGTACTCTACTCCTTCAAAGAGGATCTCGAAGGGCTGAACTAGCTCTTTATCCACAACATCTGCAATCTGTTGACAAAGCAGCAATTCAGTGACACTGAGATGAACCCCCACAACCAGTTTTTCATGCACGACGAGAGCCTGGACACAGAAGACTTTCTCTGTGCAGCTCATGCAATTTAGATTGTTCAGCCTTTGCAACACAGGGGACTGAACCCTGTCTGTAGCCAGACCCCAGCACAGCAGGAGAACTGCACGCTGCCAGTACAGCCAGGGCTGGGACCAGAGAAATCTGGATGCTGCTCACAAACCCATCATTCATCTCTCACAACTCATTTGAATTCTCAGTTCCCCCCTGTAAAGGGGAGGTGATTTGTACCAAGCCCTTTTGTAGGATTTTCATAGATAGGTGCTGAACATCCTGCATGACACCCAGTTACCAATGTGGTTCTAATCCATGAAATGCAGTGCTGCAGTCTGTCCCTGCTGGGCCTGGGAACAAATCCCAGTGGTACCCAAAAGGTCCTGAAGGCTTTCCCTGCCTTTGCTGGCTGACACCAGCATCACTATTCCAGCAGGTGACTGCTGATGGCTGAAGTAGATCAAGAGTTGGGAGAATTCCAATAATTTATGGCTGCTAATGTATCTATTTGATAAGATTAATTTCCCATCTGTCCAAAGATCTTGGACAGATCTGTGCTGTGGAAATTTCTGCATCTGTTTAAAACATCCCAGGACAAAAGCAAAGTTCATCTCTTTCCATATGTTCATGCTTTTGTAAGGTGATATACTGTATTTGCACTCCAATTTTCCTAATATCTGCAGCCAATCAAGAGATCAGTCACATAAGAAGGTCTAACCATCCAGACCTACAATACTCTGCTCTGCAGCTGAGTTCACACACCAGTGGTAGCAAAGAAAAGCACAGCCTTGAGAAATACTGCTGCACACTGAGTATCTGCACAGAAATGAGCCAAGGGCACTGTCCCCAGAGAAGCCAGGAAGCCATCACAACCAGGAAAGTTTCCCTGCACAGAACTGGAAAATTATTAAAAAAAAAAAAAATCACAGCAATTAAATGTATTTACCAAACAAACAGAACATAGACTTACTCTGCCTTCTGCATTGATTGTCACTTCAGAGATCTTGAAAGTGACCTTTGGATTTGCTGTACCTATAAAAACAGATGTTAACAGTCAGGCATCGATTGTTTGCTGTGCATTATTGTGGTGTTATTCATACAGGACTGGAAAAGGCAAACAGCAGAATGCTCTTTGGTCAAATAGCCTCCCTGCATGTCTGAGAGACAGCACAGAACCAGGCAGGGAAAAAAGAGACTGCTAATGTGGGGGGATTTAGAGGATGTAATCCTGCAAACAGATCAAGAGCTACACTACTGTCCCAGTCAGTCTTCTCTCCCACAGTCAGTGCATGCATTTACACAGGGTGGAAGAAAATGCTCAGGAGTGACTGGCACAGCAAAGCAAGCTTTGGTTCATTGTTTGGCTGTGGTGGTACATAGAAAGTGATCCAGTGCTTAAGAGCATCTGTGAAAATTAAACACCTAAAACCTACTGCCCTCACTAGTGCCATTACAATAATAAAGCTACATATTGTTTAAGGGATTTGGGCTTTTGTTAGTTTGTTTTCTTTGCATTGAATAGAGCCATGGCAAAATACTCTCAGAAATCTGAGTACTCACAAGCACCAAAAAACCACAAGGTGTCACCTCTTGCTTCCCAGCCTCACACTGATCCTTTCTCTATCCTTGATACAAGTAGTAAATCAGGAAAAGCTTTTCCAGTGAATTGGGGAATCAACAAGATCTGAATGAATTCTGCAGCTTGAGAAGGTCAGCCAAACAGAAGATATTTCTCAAAAAAATGAAGATTTCAGGAGTGAGGAAAGAGAGCAAACACTGTTACCTGAGCAATGTGTCCTGCTGTGACAGCAGGGACATCTCAGAAGGGCTGAATTGTTCCAACTTGCCCCACACCTGACAGTAAATCAGCCCTCAGTAGGTCTGCTTAAATTTCACTTCCCTGCTTCCAGTGACACTCCACTTCAAGCCTGCCCTCAGCCCTTCACTGCTGAAGCCTCCAGATCATCCACTGTGTGCAAATGTGACCACAGGTGGTTTTTCTGGCAGGGTGCAGCAGGACAGGTTTGCTGTTCAAAGTCCAAGAGCAGTCCTGGAGATCAGAGTCCTCCAGAACTTGAACTGCCAGGGCACTGCCAGCAGCTAAACAGAAACCCTTCCAAAACCCCAGAAGGCTGTAATTGTGGAGCTGTTCCCTCAGAAACACAGGGCTATAATGAGAATCAACTCCTCAACAACTCAGGTTTTCCAGGATCCCAGAGAGTGGCTCAAACAGTGACAATGAGAGAGGGTTCCTGCCAACTCCTGACACCCAGAGCCCTCAGTAATCACATGGCTGCAGTATCAGCACGGTCACCAGTGACTCACCCAGCCTCCTGAGCAGCTTCCCCAAACACATTTGCACCACTTGGACACCAGTTCAAAGACTCAATACCCCTCTGCTCTAGTCTTGTAGAGTCATTGCTGTCAGGCACATGGAATAAAATAGGTGTCTTCCAGAAACAGGGATGTAAGTTCAGGATCTCACCAGTTTTGGGGTACCGGAAGGAATCTGTTCTTCTTGTCTCCAGCATGGGTGATGTGACATGGATAATTTCTACCTCTGACTCATCATTTTCTTCATAAAGAATCTGAAGAACTTTACCCCCATCCAATGCTGTAAATGAATTAACATTACAGAATTACAGAACAGAACAACAATATTCTCTCAGGAGCTTGAGCTGATTGGAAGGATGAAGAAAAATCCAACAAAGCCTGTGATTCATGTTTCATTAAGCAAAACACTGAAACTCCTACAACTGCCACCTCTGTTGTGAGAAGGGAAGTCTCTCCCCCCAGTGCTCACAAGGCCCCTGTAACCTGCCCCTGCTGCAGACAGCTCCAAAGGAGACAAATTCCAAACTGCATAAAGATAAGCAAGAGCAAGAGATAGCTTTGCACTGGACAGGGCCTGTCAGACACCCTGGATCCCCACACTTACTGGGCTGTGCCTTTGGGCACCACCAGTAGCCAGTGTATCTGTCAAACTCCTCTTGCAGCACAAAAGTAGCCACGCCAGCAGATTTTGGATCCTCCTCAACATTGGCCAGTTCTAAAAAAAGACACCAAAGAATTAGTTCATGATGTCCTGCAGAACCAAACCAGTTCTGCATTATCCCAAATACAGCCCAAGTTCACCCCCAGGGGAACAATTACATGATAATAAATCTGACTTCTCAGCAGATTTGTTTTCTGCTTCCAGCTTCCTTGTTCATATATTTAGGGAGGATTTAATCCTCTCTGACCCGGTAGCTTCTTTTAGGAAAGGAAAGCCGTTCTCTCTTCTTACTTCTAACCTAATCAGGCTCTCAATTAGTCAATGAAAGAAAATATTCTCTCTACTTGAGTTCAGTGAATTGGAAGTACAACTTTTAAGAAAATCAAAACCCCAAACCTTTCTGAATGACTGAAACCGAAACCATGAACATTCAGAAAAAATGGAAGCATCAGTACTTCATTCACTGTACAAACCAAAAGTAACAGACTTACATAACATCTCAACATGATGGCATATCCATAGGGCTTCAATATTTTTCCTGTTACCCTGGAGGTAACTTAGCAGCACTCCATAAATAATTATCATCTGAGAAGGAGTCACTGCTACAGTTTATTTTTACTGTACTTACATAATATTTTAATATTAAGCATTTAAATAGTCTAAAGCATTCTTACGAAGTGTCAGAAATTTCAATGACTAAAATTTAAATTATATCGTTTAAATACAAAATGAAATTGATTTTTAAAGTGTTTAGCCACAATTTCCCATTTTCTTTCTTCCAGGATAAATGCCTAAAACAGAGTTGAAGAGGGTAAGAAGTGAGAACCTAAGTTATTGAGTATGAGGGGCCAGCAGAAGCCCCAGTGCTATTCAGAAACTGCCTAAATTGTTCCTAAGTCTCTGCAGCCTGATTTCTCTGACAGAAACTTTCCTCCAGCTCTATTCCACCCACAGCTCCTCCACACAAAAAAGGCTGTTCCAGTGAAAAGCAATGTGCTGTGTTTCAGGAGAAGAGTCCTTCCATATGTATCCAACAAGCAACTCATTCTGCCAGATTGCACAGTGCAGGGAAAAGAATCATCCCACAGTATCTGCACTACAGGAAGTCTATAAATGTGACAAACAAGGTGGAAAAAACAGTGGCCATTACCCCCATTTCAGAAGAACCTTTAGTGGCATTGCTCAATGCAGTCTAGCAAGAACAAGTGCAGAGGAGGTAGAAGAATTTAATTCAGGATGCATTACCATTGTGCACAAACGTCAGCCTCCTTTCTTCCCTGGATTCTATATTAGATATCCAGATGTCATTGCAATGGATAAATGCAATCCAATTTGGATCAGCTGGACAAAGCTTGGGATCCATCCGGATATTTGGACAACTGGTCTCTACCAGAATGGGTCTTAAAGGCTGTTGCTATTTGGAATTAAAAAGAAATACAGTAAGATATGATAACACAGGAACACATCCACCAAGTAACCTGGATTTCAGAAGACTACAGTAGTGTGGACACTGACTTCAAACACATGTTTAGAGAGGAATCTACCCACTTTATACACAGAAAAATACTATGCAGATATTTTATAAGTAAAGTTGTGCCTCTACCATGGTCCCACCAGGCCTCTTTCCCCAGAGCTGAGGATCAGCCTCAAATCGGAGGGCAGCTTGTGTAGAGAAGCCTGGCACATTCTTAAAAACAGCACCCTAAAAGGGGCTGGCAGAACATGCAACCTTGTCCTCCAAAAGCTACTCGAGATACAGTAAATTACCCCCAACAACAGGGTTAGACAAACACCAGGCATCTATTATAGTAATAATAAATTATTTCAGCTTTGAAGGCCAGCTTCAGCACCAGCAGAGTGAAGGCTGCTTGTTCTGCAAGTTGTACAGTTAAATGGTGTAAAAATGGTGTAAAACATCCAGCACTGACCATGGAACAGTGACCTGGAAATTGCAGCCTGGGGACAAAAATTGTCTGTGACATGATGTCTGATTCCATGAAAGAGCACAGAGCCTTTTGTTGCTTTTTATGGACACTGCTAGTCATGAAAAATCAAACAAATCTGGTGTCCTGCCTTGCTGCCACAATTTTACCACTTCTTATAGCCCTGCATCTAGGTTTCTACAATCATGGAAACACAACCCTGTGGATAACCCTGTTTCCAGGGTTATCAAAGTCACTTCCTGTGCCAGTGCAATAACTGCTGATGATCTGCTCTTTGCTTTCACTCCAAGCCAAAGGAGGTTCTTGCCAGAGCAAAGTCCTGCAGAGAGACAGAAGATGAGTAAACTCACGGTGAATCCATGGGGGCCTCCATCTTTCACATGGTAAATCCCACTCCCTGCCTGGAACAGGAAGGTGCCGCTCTCTCTGTGGTAATCATAGGAGGCAATCCCGACGGTGCCGATCCGCTTCCTCTCCCGCAGCAACTCCTCTTCCCGGGAGTACATCCCATAGTCCAGGATGGCCTGAAAACAGGCAGAGAAGCCCAATCAACACCTCTTCTCTGCACACCTTACCCTGCTTCCAGGAGCAGATGGCTGAGCAGACATCCTCCTCCTCCGGAATCCTGCTGCCGGCTGGAAGCCCACTCCTGCTTTGCCTCTGCCATCAGCGCTCGTAGGTGCAGGCCATGATCAGATCCCACACAACTGTAAATTGACAGCCACTCCTCCCATAGCATGGCCAGCATTATTCCCAATACTCCCTGGTATGAGAAAGCTCAGACTGAGGGTCTGTTATTTCTAGAATGAGCAGGAGAGGCTTTGCTCACTTTCACAGACATGCAGTGACTGGTCTGGTGGGAGGAGAGCACAGCCAGAGTTTCACGTCTGGCTGACAGCCCCGGGAAATAACATGGGGAAAAATCCACCTCATTCCATGTGGGGTTTGTCCCACCTCCTCCAGCCTGCCATGGTGCATGGGATGGGATGGTGCAGGCTTGCTCTGTGCAGCAGGGAAAAGGGAATCCACATCCCAGTGAGTGGGAAAGGGATCCTCTGCTCCAGCATGAGTCACGGAGCCACTGACTGATCCTCGGGGGAATCATCACTTCCCCTGCAAGACAGCAGGGAAGAGACTGGAGACTTCAGGTGCCTTCAGCAAACCCCAGGATCTCACAGCACAGAACTTGATGCAAATTAGCACTTGCCATCTCTGCCAGCAAAGGAATCATCCAGCACACAGAGAGGATGGAACTCCAAACACTGAGAAGAAAGCTGTGCTTCATTTTGGGATGGCTGCAGGGTTAGCATTTACAAGGAGAATCTTTACATTTTTAAGACAATAAACTTCAAATTTTCATGATCAAAACCCCAAATCCCACGTGCTTGAAGCAAGAAAGGAATCACGACCCACCGGAAAAAGATCCAGAAGAGGCTTCCAGGAAAGCAGCAGGACGGCAGCTTTGTTTATGGTTTTGGGAATTTCAGAGTAGAAGAGCGTGTTCTCCCTGTTCTCCCCAGACATTGCTATTGTGAAAGTGAGGTGAAAAAAAAGTATATTAGCTTTCTGTTAATAAACCAAACACTCTCAAAAATGCCCAGGAACAGTTTCCCAGGCCTTTCCTTCCAGTGGAAGTACTGATGGTCTCTGCACTGCAGCCTTGCTCTGGGAATTCCCTGCTTCACAGAAGTGCAAGTCACAGAGAAGGCAGAGAACAATGACACCCAGGCTTACCCCATGCTGCTTGAAGCACTCTGCATCTTCTTACTGCCCTTTTATTCCATAAGCTTTATAAATCAAGGAGGGCTTTTGTGCCGATTCCCTTGTCTGGGACACACAGCCTGTGACCTTTAGGGAGGTTTGACCATCCCTGTCCTGCTCCTCTCTCTCGGTGCTACTCAGATTTCTGAAGGCTCCTGCCCAGGCACATGGGGATCAGCACAGAGAGAGCCAGGTGTGCTCCAAGGGAAGGCCAAGCCAGATCTATAGCTCAGGAAGTGGCACTTGGGAAACCAGAGCTCATCCTAGGGGGATCAACCTCAACCCACCCGTGATGTGCTTGAACTCAGCATCATCCAAGGATTATGACTCCCATCTTGTGAAAAGAGGAAAAAGAGCAGCAGTTTTCTATGTCACTGCACAGCACATGCAAAGACTCTGTGAATCACAAACCTGAGCTTAAGTAAGTAGCCTAAGTGGCAAGCAGTGGGGCTAGAACATGGCTCTGACTCCTAGGCCTCAGCTTCTGCCATTCCTTCTCTCTCTAATCCAGGTTTTCATGGATTTATGTTCAGCTACTGCAGCTCCTGACAAAAGCATTCCTCCACCACAAGGCCTGCTCCAAAAAGCCACTCAGAGGGCTGCTCACAGTATCACTTACGGTGCCAAATCACTTCTCTCAAGTGAACATTAATTAGTGAAACAATGCACAAGTGAGGCACTGAATCCAAGAACGACAAACTACGTGAGGTTTTTTATTATTAAGGCCAAAAATGCTGAGAAAATATTTACTCTTTAAGCTGCCCCTGACCTACACTGCTATTTATTCCCCACAGGATTCCTGGAAAACCTGCTTCATCGACAGCTGAGGCACAAAGGACTTTCAAAATTACACTTAAAATCTCTGTTTTGGAAGGAAACTTTGAAGGGGAACAAGATTCCACCCAACAATTGTAATAAGAGAAAGGAGATAAACCTGCATAGCTTTTGGAGAGTATTACTTGGAGTGACAGAAAAGGGACTGAACAGACTTCCAGCTTGGGAACATGCCCCAGAGGACATTTCCCAGCTCTTTTCCCGGCCTAATGGGTCACCTCCAATCATGCCACTCCCATGGGAGATTACCTCACAAGTTTTAATGAGGTATTACGATCACAATCATGACTTTTGACCAGCAAGTGTGGCCTGGAATCCCTTTAGATTTAACTGCCAGGAACACCCAGCTGTCAGGAACAGTCAATCCCAAAGAGCCCTGCAGTGCCACTGTCACAGCCAGCTCACCCAGATAGTAGATCCTATCGGAATGCGGTCCTTCGGGATCATTTTTCTTCACAAAGGTGAAGTCATGAGGGGCTTTTGCCATCATGTATCCATGATACTTCCGTGTATCTGTGAGCAGTTTCCGAAGCTGGCTCCAGGAATGCCTCTCTACATAGAAAGGTTCCAGTTTTGGCTGCTCCTCCCTCGGGACCTGCTCCTCATGACCCGCAGTCTCAAAGATTTCCAGGCCCGGCTGTTCAGTTTCCATGGCTGCTGCCATGTTGCATGTTTCTGGAAAAAAACAGAACAGCAGAGCTTCAGCTCCAGCAAACCCTCGCTGAACACTCCCAACACACCCCACAGCAAAAATGCTTTATAATCATCCTTTCATGTGGGGAATAAAACCCACAGCAGAAGTAAGAGAACTAGGAAATAGTTTTCTGCTCGGGAAAACAGAGCACCACTGGCACCACTCAGCCTTTCAGCAGGGACTAAAGACTTCACGGAGCCACAGATTTACTGTTGTGTTTCCCGTGCCCACACAGACCAACCACTCATTTTAGGTCATGAAGTGGATAAATTCTTCCCCTTTAAGCTCCCACCTGCTTATTTCCCTCTGAGACCTCCACAAATCACCTCACAACACTGATATCAGAACAGGGGATGATTAGGAGAGGAGCAAGAGCAACAACTGCTCAGAAGAAATAACACTGGTAGCTGATCTGGAACCATCACACAATAGGCTTAGGCAGCTTGTCCTTATTCCCATTATTCTCCCATAACTTCTTGGGTTTGTTTGTATCTCCTTTCGAACTAAGTTCAGAAGGGTCTAGCAGTGATCACCACTATTATATTGTCCCAGTTACAAATACCAGAAGGGGACACAGTGAAAAAAGCATTTCTCAATTGGATTTATCTGCAACACAAGCCTTATCTGCCCAACAGGCTGTTAATTCAGCACATATCTCTTCCTGCAGTCAGCTGGGCTTTACAAAGTGTATCTGAGCTGAAACTGTCAGCCCAGACATCTGGCAAGAGGAAACCAAGTCCTCCCACTGTAAATCCCAGAGCTGAGGGCAGTTCCAAAAGGATCCAAGCTATGAACTCCTGTCACATAGTTCATTCCTGGAGAGCCCAAGGTGTAGGGTTGTCAATCCTCAAAGGCAGGGAGGGGTGTCTATATATAGCATGGAAAGACTGCACAAGTGCTGTGTATGCTGCTGGGGCAGAGCATGTTGGCCTGGCAAAATGCTAATACAGCCTAAATAAAGCATTTCCCTCGAGCAAACAGGCACTGAAGGATCACTGGAGCTCCAGGCACAGACTTGGGCAGCTGGCAGAGCTCTCTGATGGACTGGCTCTCCCACGGCTCTCCAGAGCAGCTGAGACATCCCCGCAAAGGAGTAAAAAAGATACGCTCTGCACCTTGACACAAACCCATCTTAACACAAATTGCTTAGTTTCACCTTTGGCAACACAAACAAAACAAACACTGGTCTTTCTTCTGCTCACACTATTCACAGCACAAAAATCCAGAACACAAGAGCCCTGTCCAACTGGAAGGAGTGTCCAAGGCATGCATTGAGCAGTGCTGTGCTCTAGTCAGCGTCAGGAACTGACAATGAACCTTCAAACCTGAACTGCAAATTTCGTTTCATCTGAAGAATTCCAACAAAGAACAAACCTCCTTCCCCCACCTACCCCCAGATGCTGCTATTTCTTAACCCGACCTACTTCTCTCAGGAAAAGGGATAAAAACCGAAGAGCAGTAACGTTAACGAGCCAATAGCAGTGGGAACGGCCACCCGGCACGGGAATGTCAGCCCAGGGGCTGTCAGCTCCCGGGGGTTGCTCCATGGCCGGGGGCAGGTCCCGGGGTGGGGAGGCGGCGGGCAGACCGCGGGGGTCCCTCCACGGCAGGGGACAGGTGCCGGGGCACCCTGCACAGCCCGGAGAGGACCTCGGGGCGTCCCTCCACGGGCAGGGGCAGAGCCCGGTGGGCACTCCCTGGCCAGGAGCATATCCCGGGGGAGCCTGCACGGCCAGAGTCAGATCCCGGGGGAGCCTCCACGGCCAGGGGCAGATCCCGGAGCGCCCCCAAGGCCGGGGACAGGTGCCGGGGTGGAGGCGGGCAGAACCCGGGGGTCTCTCCACGGCCAGGGCGGCGGCCAGGCCTGGCCGGGGGCGGAAGGCCGGGCCACCTCGGGTCAAGCCCCCTCCTCTCGCCCACCTCAGGAGTCCCAAGGCCCCCAGGGGTCCTCCCCGGAGCGGAGCCCCCTGCCTGGCCCCCGAGGTTTCCCCCCCCGGTACTCACGGAGCTCCGCGGCGGCGCTGCTGCCGAGCCGCCCCGCCGGGCCGCTGCTGCCGCTTCCGCTTCCGCTTCCAGGAGCGGCCTCGGGCACCGCGCCGTGCCAGCGAGGGCACCGCCTGCCGGCCGGGAGGACCAAGGGCGGGGATGCGGCATCCCCCCGGGCACGGGGACCGGGACACGGGACACAGGGACCTTTGCACTGGGGCTGGGACAAACACACACAACACACGCTACGCCATGCACGGGGGTCAGGTCATGCAACCCCCCCCCCCCCCCCCCAGTGCACAGGGACCCTGCCGTTTCAAAAATCGCGGTTTTTTCCTCCCCCAAAAATGCTGCCACCTCCGCACTGATATGCTTCCCACAGGGAAAGAAATTCCCTGCTGTAATAATGAGTGTTAAAGCCCAGGTACACCCAGGGCAGTGAACCTCCGAAACACACTCAGCCTCCAGCAATGTGAGCCCTCCAAAACAACCCAAGGCTCCAGAGCTGTAAGTTCCCAGCCAAATGTTTCTACACCCCCAAATTTCCCTTTGCAAGGCACAGTCCCCTTTTTTCCAAAGGAAAATGGGTTTTTGAAACCCTATAAACCAGAAAAAAATACCTTTCTGCAGGTGGTCCCTCCTAAATGCACATGCAGGTGGAAGCTCTGGGTCACACCGGGAGCTGAGGGCTGGTTTTCCCCACATGCTGCCCCAAAGGGTCTGTGGGGTGAGCGTTCCCAAATAAAGCCTCCTGGGACCATTGCTACAGGTCACCCAACCTTCTGTGGCAGCTTCACAGCACCAGGGGCAGGCAGAGGTGGGAACCCTCCATGCAGGGCCAGGCTGGGGCAGGGACCTGCTGTCTCCACAGCAGAGATTCACATAGAAAAGCCTGAGGCTGGGAGAGGCCCTGCCAAGATGGGGCTGAAGGAGGATGGATTAGCCCTTGGAATGAGGATGGCCAAGGGCAAGGGGCCCTTGTGTGAGCTGCTGAGAGAGTGAGTGGTCGGTTTTTGGAAACAATAAGTCATCGCTGTCCTTTTTTAGCTTTATTATGATAGAATCATGGAATAATGTGGGTCAGAAGGGACCTTAAAGCTCTGCCAGTCTCAACCATAGGCAAGGCCACCTAAATCAGGTTGCTCCAAGCCTCATCCAACCTGGCCTTTAACACTTCCAGGGATGAGGCAGCCACAGCTTCTCTGGACAACCTGTGTCAGTGCTTGGCCAGCAGAAGGTCCTGGGGCATGTAATGACAGTGTAAGAGTTTAAACAAGTTGTACGGCTGCATGATTGCTATTTGCTAAATTCTTATCAGCATCTCCTGTCATGGCTGAGATGGAGTCAGTCTCTTCTACCATGTAACACACTACAGGACAAGGGAAACAGGCTTAAGTTGTGCCAGGAGAGGTTTAGTTTGGGTATCAGTGAAAATTTCTTCACAGAAAGGCTTGTTGAACAGCCTGTGGCACGGGCTGCCCGGGGCAGCGCTGGAGTCCCCATCCTGGAGGGATTTCAAAGCCGCGTGGATGTGAGGGCACGGCTTAGCGGCGGCCTCGGCAGTGCTGGGGAATGGTCAGAAGGGATCCGGGAGGGCTTTCCCAGCCTAGAACGCGCCGTGGCTCAATGACCGCCACCCATGAGGTCGCCGGGACCCCTGAGGGAGCCCGGCCACGGCCGCCCCGCCCGCCCCCCGCGGCGCGCGCAGGCGCGGGGCCCGCCCGGCGGGGGTCGGAGTGCGCAGGCGCGGGGGCGGCGCGGGCCGGTGCGGGCCGGGACGATGGCGGGGCCCAGCCTGCGGCCGCACGTGCACTGGGCGCAGCGGCACCGCGAGCTCTTCCTGCGCGTGGACCTCAGCGACGTCCGGGTACGGCCGCGACACCCGGGGGGGACTCACCTGCCGGGGGGGGGGGGGGCAGACTGACCTGGGGACACCCCGGGGGTGACACCTGGGGAACGCCGGGCGCGGACACCTGTGGGGAATTGGGTGTGTGGGGCGGACCCCGGGGTAAATCACCTGCGGGACACCTGGAAAGACTCGCCTGCGGGACACCCGCGGGGGAGACTCACCGGCGGGCGGGGAACACCTGCGGGACCCCCAGGGGTGGCTCACCTGCGGATGCCCCCGGGGACAGCGGCAGCGGGGGGGTCTCGCAGCGGGGCTCGGCGGTCCGGGGAGGGCCGTGCTGGCGTGGGGGCGGCGGGACCCCCGCGGGTTCGTGAGCTGCCAACTAACGCGTGTTCTCCCTCCGCAGAACCCGGACATCACCATCACCGATAATGTCCTGCACTTCAGAGGTAGGGGCTCCATCGGGGGGGGTCTCAGCCTGGCCCCCACGCCAGGCCTGCCGCCGTCCCAGTTGTCCCCATCGCGGGGTGCCTGGTTCCCATCAGTGGCAGGAGCCACCGGGCTGGGCACGTTCAGATGTCCACAGACCTCTGTGTTCCAGCCCTGGTAACCACAACAGGCCCTCTCTTATCTAAGAAGGAAAACCCCAACCTCCCCATATTTAAATATCAGTGGAATTTCTATATATCCTTCCCATCCCGGGCCAGCCAAACCCCAGAGATAACTCACAGCAATTTTTCCTTTCACAAAGATCTGGTGTGCAATTCTTATCAAGCCTCCACATCAGGAACTAGTGCTCCATTTGGAAACTAAAGCAGATCTTGCCCTGAAAGATGGGTTTTTTGCAGCTGGACAGCTGCACATTCCAGCACCATGGAATTTTTTAAGATGTCTCATTAGGAGCTGCTGCCTCCTCGGTGAGCCGCAGCCTGGCCATTTGATAGGAGGGTGTTGCACATCGTGTTCTCTTCAGGATCAGTTTACGGCGTGGAAGGGTGGGAATTAAACACAGTGTGCAGTTTTGGAGCCCTTCCGGGGACAGGATCAATGTGGGAGATGACAAATGAACCCTGAGAAGTGCCCTTCTGCTGCTGGGAGGGACTCCCCACATCACCCTCCTACACACCCAGCAGCACCCATCTCCCTGGGTGCTGCGCTGTGCGGAGGCTGGATCCCCCAAAGGCAGGAGATTTTCTGCTGGGTTTGAGTTAGCCATGAGCAACCTTTTCATCCCCTCTTTTGGGAATTTGACACGCTGGCTTCCTGCAGCAGGGACCCTTTTCCAGTGTGATGCAGACTTGCAGCAGCTTCAGCTGCTGACTCCTGCATCTGCCCCTCCAAGCAACGTTTTGGTGTCTTCCCTGTTATTGTGTGGTTTCCTCTTGGCTCTGAGGAAGGCTGGAAGAAAATGCTGTGAATAAGTGCTGAATGTTTCTGTGTACAAAGCATCCTTTGCAGGTGGAGTGTGTGGAACCTCACACTGTCAATTCTTGTCTTTTAGCCCAGGGTCACGGTGCCAAAGGAGACAACATATATGAGTTTGAGATCGAATTCCTGGAGCCAGTCGAGCCTAAAGTAGGTATTTTTACTTCTCTAATTCTTGCAAAGAAAAAAATAAGTTTTGAAGAACTTGAAAGGGAAATGGCTCTGCATAAAGTCCCCAATATACTGTTTAAATTTTTCTGTAACAGCCAACTGTGTGGCAGTCCTGTGTGCCATTGTCTTGTTTTAATGCAAATCACCTCACTGGAGCTGGTGCTTACATGGACCAGCTTTACTACATACTTGCTTGTCACTTGTTACCCAGCAGTTTAAAGTTTTTTAAAGGATTTAAAGCAGCAAAACAACGGGAGCATCTGGTAATGTGTTGTCTGATGCAACCTTGACTGGAGGTCAGGGGAACATTGTGCAGTTAATGTGATGTTTCATGGCTTCTTTTATAGCTGGACAAAAGAAGAGAGTCAGGAGAATTCATGTTTCTGGCTTGAGCAGATTTCTTAGGTTGTGATATGTTGTGGCTCCTGCTGGAGAAGTCTTTCCTTAATTCCAGTTGCAGTCTGAGTGGAAAGAGCTTGGCTCAAAGAGCTGTCCCTCTTTGTCACTCACAGGTGGCTGTGAGGTCTGTCCCTACCTCTCAGAGCTGTTAGGGGCACAGGAGTACTTGGGCTTTGCTCCTGGGGCAGGATTTGTGCTGCTTATTCCTGGCTGAGTTTGGGATAGTTCCAGTCAGACCGGGAGCCACCATTCAGCTCTGCTCTTCAGCAGGGAAGGAGAAGGGAGGGAAACCATCGGAGGGGGAATTTCCAGGCTCTGTCAGCAGGCATGTTTCTGGTGTGGCTCCTGCCAGGTG
This sequence comes from Vidua macroura, assembly GCF_024509145.1. Classification (NCBI taxonomy): domain Eukaryota; kingdom Metazoa; phylum Chordata; class Aves; order Passeriformes; family Viduidae; genus Vidua; species Vidua macroura. Next base: position 20,019,790 of record NC_071582.1, read on the forward strand.
TGGTGTGGCAGACAGTGAACAGCTCTTGGTTCCAGGGTCTGGTCACTGCCTTATCATCTGCCTGGCCCACAGTGTGGGAGAGGTGCCTGTCTCTGCCTGTGCTGGCAGACACTGGCTCTGCTCTGAGCCAGGCCTGGAAGGCAAGTCCTTGCCTCTGCAGAGCAGCCTCCTTCCCAAAGCTGTCACTCTGAGTCACTGTGGAGGGATTGGAGAACAGACTGAACTCTGTAACTACAGATGGTCAGGACCAGGCAGTATCACAGTCCAGGTTTTTCTCCTTTGGTTTTGATGTGTAGCATGAGTTCCCCTTGCTGGTGCCAGCAGTGAGAAATGGAGCCTGTGGCAGGCAGGGATGAGGTGTAGTAGCTGTAAATTACAGCTGCAGCCTTCAGATGTCTGAGGAGCATCCAGCCAGCCTTGACAGAGCAGAGCTGGTGTAATGTGCTCAGTTAGGAGTGCAGCTCGTGCAGCAGTTTCAGCTGGTCTGACAGGCAGTGCCATGTGGAGCAGCCTCAGTGGTCAGAAGGGTTCCAAGGTGACAGTGCCATGGGCTCCAAGGTGACAATGCTCTGGACTGTAAGGATGGAGAGCTTCTGGGCCGCCACTGTGCAGGTGGAGAGGCCTTGTGGGGTGGCAGTGACCACACTGCCTGCTCTGTCAGCTCACCTTATCTCCAGGCATTCCCTAAGGCTCTTAGCTCCTTCTCTAGGTGCAGCAGGTGTCACATGGGGTCCCCTGTTTAGACACGTAGCTGTGGCTGCTGGCAGTGTTATTTTTACTGCTGGCTAGAGGAGGTGGGTGGCTCACAGTACTAAGTGCAAGAAGGTGTAAAGCCAAGATCAGGGGTTCTGTCTAAGAAGGCTGGCACTGGGGTCTCTGCTAGCTCTGTGGTGGGATGCAGTGGTGCTGTGTTATGGGCAGGCTGCTCATCAAGTTGTGCAACCATCACAGCTGCCATCTTCAACTGGACTGCCCTTTGCTTCCATGCCTTGGGTGGCAGAGAGACGTTTGTGCTGCAGTGGTTGTGTCATCCGTGCCTCCTTGATAAGGAGAGCTTGGGTATCAACTCAGCCTCAGAGCTTGTTTCATCGGACTGTTGGTGATGTGTCTGCCCCCAGCCTGTGTGCAGGATGACCCAAAGGCAGCTGAACATCACTGTGCAGAAGAAGGAGAGTAACTGGTGGGAGAGGCTGACCAAGCAGGAGAAGCGCCCGCTCTTCCTGGCGCCCGATTTCGACCGCTGGCTGGATGAGTCGGATGCTGAAATGGAGCTGAAGGAGAAGGTGAGTCCTGTGGGCACCTGGAGCTTGTGCTGCCACTTACAAAGCAAGGACAGCTGTTCTCCTGTGCCTGAACCTGCATTCTTCATTTACCAGGAGTTTTTGGCATGCTGATTGTTATTGCTGTTCTATACAGAGCTGGTTAAGTGGTTCAAATTGTAAGCAGGAATTTGGAAATAGGCACATTTCTGGTTAGAACTGGACCTGGAGGCTCCTTGCATGTGCCCGTTGCCTGGTGTGCTGATCCATAGAGGATCATGTCACTCTGCCATGTGGAGCCCCAAGGAGTGAATCCTGGACATTGGCTGGCTGGGAAGCAGGGATTGCTGAGGCTTTCCTGAGCCCCTGGCTGGCCCTGCTGGTGCATTCCCACCATCTGGTGAGCTTGAGCAGCTTACTGTGGTGGGGAGGTGCAAGATGGACTTGGAAAAGGCTTGAACAGACCACATTCCTGCAAATCCCTTTTACAACAAACACTGCCCTGTTCCCCTCTGCAGCCATGAGCTTAGCACAGAGCAGAGAGGGGCACTGCAGTGCCAAGGCCCAGGAGCATTGGGGAGGGCAGGCAGAGAACCTGGGCTGGATGATCTCTGTTCTCTTCAGGTTGCTGGTGGGTCCTGTAAGAAACAGCACAGTCATAACTGAGAATTAACACAGAAAGCAGTGGCTTTTTCAGCACAAGCATCTAATTACTAGAACAAACCACACGGTGAGGGCAGGATAACTGGTTAACACCCTCTGGCTTTTACTGAACTATAATTTCTGGATGATGAATGTCCTGTTTTATGCTTGTGAAAATTTAAACCTTCTAGCTACTGGCTGCTCGGCTGAGTTTTAAACCTACCAGCTTTGCAGTAGTATAGTTAACAAATCACTTGCTAATTACAGTAAGTCTTTAAAACCTTATCCTTCATCTTAAGGAAGAAGAAAAGATTAACAAAATGAAAATAGAATCCAGAGTCCCAAAAGACCGTAAGTAACTGCATCTTTTTAGTGGGTAAAGTGGGATTTAGAAAGTTTGTTCACACTTTGTGAACCTTGACTCTCTTAAGGAGCAGTTTTGAGTGGCTTGGTGTGTCTTGGAGGGGGATCTTTGTATTGTGAGCTGTTAGAAATTTAATAAAAATGGACTGAAATTTCCAAGGAATGTCAAAAATCTGACTAGCAAGTATTGAGTTCTGGCAGATGATGGCAAAAGCAAAACCCCCAGTGCATCCAACAATGCTTTTATCACAATCAAGAACTTCCCTTTTCCTTATAAGCTTTATTCTGAGAAAGCCTGGTTTGCTGCTCTATTACCATTGTACTCTGCTCACCTGATGTGTTTATTATTGATTTTAGCTTTCAAACACCTGAAGAAGGGCTACCTAATCATGTATAATCTTGTACAGTTTTTGGGATTCTCTTGGATTTTTGTGAACATGACAGTACGACTGTTCATCTTAGGAAAAGGCAAGTAATGAACACTATTTTATTTATATTGGAGGGTTTGAGTTGATTTTCAGTGTTGTTTTTAAGACTTTTTAAATAGCAAAATCTAAAGGGAGACATATTTAGGAACTAAACCTTGAATGCATTGCCAAAGAGCACAACAAAAGCCTTTCAAAGGTCATCCTAGTGTCAAGGGCAGGAAAATACTGTCCCCTTGTAAGTCACAGCTGTGTACTCTGTGAATGATAGTTGGATCACCTCTAACAAAATCAGCTGAAGCAAAATGTCTCGCTGACTGCAATGTCAATGTTTTTGAAAATGATCTGGACAGAATATTTTGTTTTTGAGGCAAGAACGATCCATTCTGTTGAAGTACAGCACTATTGCCTTTTTTGTAAGGCAGTTACTGAAATAGCTCTTGATCCTTCTGTGTGTGAAATGGAGCAGTGTTTCTGCCCCAGCTGCTGTGAGTTCAAGATAAGGCCTATAAAGAACTTATGTAATTATGCATCATGTTTTTCTCAAATACAACTAGAATCCTGTTATCACAAGCTGTGCTGCTGCACCAGCTTCCTGAGCATGGAAATTCATTTGTTCTCTAAAATGGTTGGTTTCCTGTGTCTTACAGATTCCTTCTATGACACATTTCACACTATTTCTGATATGATGTATTTCTGTCAGACCCTGGCATTAATGGAGATCATGAATTCACTAATAGGACTGGTCAGATCACCGCTGATCCCTTCTGTAGTGCAGGTTGTGTTTTTAAATTCTTCTCCTTGCTCTTATGTTTAAAGTAAATGTTTATTTTACACAAGTGTTGATACTCTCCTAAAATAAGTGATGCAACCTCACTGGCACTGGACTAGAGGATTTCTTATTCATGAGGAAGGAATCCATGCTTCCCAGTCTTGGCTGTGACAGGCTGTCTCTCCTTCCATCACCTGGGTAGGGAGTGCAGGACAGCAACAGCAAGAAGCTGATAAAAGTACATGATTTTGATTTGGTGCCAGTGCCCTTTTTATCCTGGTTGTGGTTGTTGTGCATAAAAATGAGGATGGGTGATTTGAGACTGGATCCCTTGGATTGTACCTAAATACAGGGCAAGATGCCTACTTGTGAGAAGCAGTCACAGCACAGCTGTGAGTTAGTTGTGTGCTCAGATGTGTGAGGAGTAGATATCTTGTGTTTCTGACTCGCCCTTCCTTGTGATGAAGAGTGAATGTTCCTTAATATGTTTTTCTTTAATAGGTGTTTGGAAGAAACTTTGTTTTGTTTGTTATCCTTGGAAGCTTGGAGGAAATGCAGAGCAAACCTGTGGTGTTCTTTATATTTTATTTCTGGAGTATCACTGAGCTGTTCAGGTTGGTGGGATTTTCCTCCTATCAAGTGTGCACAGAACAAAGTGGTTGTTCCCAATAACTCTGTAAAGAAGATTTTGATCTTTGTATTTTTTGGAAGAGTTGGCCCCAGAGGAGAAGAGCTCCTTGAGTCATGGACTGTTCACAGCCTTCCTTCATCTGCCAAAAGCTAAGGCAGGGCTGGAGTCTGAAAGTGATACTGCCCATATTTCTTTATTTCTTTATATCTTTGAAAAGAAGTAATTTGAAAGGTTTATTAGGCAACCAGGCAGTTGCCTTCATCCCTGTTCAGAATGGCCTGAGCCCTGTAAACTGCCCAGTAACTGTGTGCCCATCATCATCCACAGGGACAATGCCTTGAATATTCTTGTGTCATTTGGGAATTGTGTTGAGCACACAGTGTATATACATTGGACTAATTCTAGTAGTAGTTTCCATTTTAAAGTGTTTGTTTCTCCTCACACTGTAGGTATCCCTATTACATGCTTTCCTGCATTGGAATTGAATGGAAACCACTCACCTGGCTCCGTTACACTGTCTGGATCCCTCTCTACCCCTTAGGGGGCTTGGCAGAAGGTATCTCCTTAAAACAGTTTACTAAATAATGAATTCAAGGCTAGGAAAATAACTCGATTTCTTTTTTTGGCAGCTGGACTTAAAATAGTAAAATAGAACAACAGATAAATAGATTTGCTTTGAGGTGAACCAAATATAAGCATTTTGTCTTTCATACTGAATCAAATACTATTTTCAATTTGATGTGAAGTCTTCCTTTTGGAGGAAAGACTCCCTTTCTGGAGGGGGAAGGCAACGACAGGTTGCATGAACAAATGGAACAAGAACAAGCTGCACAGGATGCCAGTGCTCACTTCCCTCTGCTGAACCAAAGCTTTGTCTGCTGGGCCTGACTTGCTCAGCCTGGCCTGGGTTCACACCAGCTCCCAGGTCCTGATATTATCTTGTAAATGACTGCAGAGGACAGGCAGGGGCTTATTCCTGTGTTGCAAACCTGTGCCTGTGAGCCTGGAGGAGCTTTGGGCATTGCCCAACACAGAGCAGGGGGAGGAGTGTGCCTGTTTCATTGCTGGGGCTATTTCTGGATGGCAAATCCTGCTGGCACAGGCCCTGGGGCTGCAGCTGTGCGTGAGAACAGAGTCTCACCAGGAAGGTTCCCTGCTGCACCCCCTCAGCCAGGTGCTTCCCACCCTACTGCATGTTCAACACCTTCAAAATTGCTGTCATTAATCAGCGCTGGCAAATTAGAAGGGACTATGCTGAAATAGTTGGTGTGGGCTGTGTAATTATATATTTTATCTGTGCTTGGTAATGATGGTGACCTTCTGCTTTCAGCTGTCTGTATTGTTCAATCCATTCCAATCTTCAGTGAAACCGGGAAATTTAGCCTGGGATTGCCAAATCCACTGAATGTCACAATCCAGTTTCCATTTGTGCTTCAAATATATCTTATAGCCTTGTTTTTAGGTAAGTATTTAATTCTCTTTCTCAGTATTGAAATAAAAAGGCCAGTTTCCCCTGAATAACTTGATTTTTCAAAGAAAATGAAATTCCTGCATCTTGGGGACCATGGCAACACAAAATTGCTTAAGGTTAAGCATTATTATTGAGAAATATTAATGTAAATTTGTCAGTGATGGAGTGGAACACACCTCCAATGAGCTCTGATTAGCCCTCCAAAAAGGTGATCTTGGTAACAAATTAGCAGCGTAAACTTGGGTTAAAGGAATAATTTTTACACGTATTTATAACTATAGTATACTTAGTTTCACCTTTTAGGGGGTATTTGAGCTTTGGAATGATGTAGTGGCAATATAAACATAATTTCAAATTAAACTAATTTAGTGAAATGTTGCAATATAATCACAAATGCAAGGTGAAGTCATGTTTTTCCAGGAGACAATATAGAACTCTCTTTAAATAGTATATTTAAAGAAGAAAACCTGCTTGAGACATAGTTGGTTTCTGTGTTACACCTGTAAACACAATTTATCTTCCTCCTACCCACACCCACCTTGGGTATCCACAACTCACCACAATCTAACCCAGAATTTTAAACTGAACTTTCACTAGATTTCTCCTGCTCAGAGACATTGCTTAAAGCCACCCTTCAGTTGAGTTTCACTCTGAAATACCTGGTTCATGCTCCTTAGCTCTGCACAGCTGGTGTCACAACTTCTTAAAGGTGACAAACAAACCGTCTAAGCAGCTCTTTACCAAACAGCCTGTGCAGCAACTCCTGCCTCAGCCAGCAAGAAAACACTTGCATTAGCTTTCACTGCTATACACACCCCTAAATAATTTGTTTTGTTATGTGGTGGTTGGGTTAGTTGGGTTCTGTTATTTTTCCTTTAGATTTGGTACAGCCATTCAGCATAAAAAGATGCAATGATGTCCTACCTAAACACTTCCTTCTTTTCCAGGGGTATTTGTAAACTTCCGTCACCTCTACAAGCAAAGGAAACAGCACCTTGGACCAAAGAAGAGAAAGATGAAGTGAAGCAGGACTGCAATGCTTTCTTATCTCACTTGGGGACAAGATAAGCCTCTAATTCTTACGGTTTTACCCACTGTAATGCAAGAATTTTGTAAAATGAAATGACCACGCTAGATTTCATGATTTCATAGTGAATTCAGGTAACGTTCCCTTATACTGGATTTTGTTCCCTTTCTATCATCTATGCATGGCATTTACCATTGAACATTTAAACTTGTATCCTGTCAACCAGCATATTAGAAAGAAATCCTATTATCTGCATATGATATGCTTATAATCAGTGGAGCAGCACTAACTAGAAATAGTGTTTATCTTTTCATTGGAGATTTGCTCTTTCAATATTGCATGCAGATAGGGCTTCTGATGTGGGATATGCTTTTAGCTGGCCTGTGCTGTTCCTGGGAGGCACCTTGATGGCAGGAGGAGGCACAGTCTGAGGCCACTGTGCTGTGTTTGGGTGTTTATCAACAAACTTGCTCAGTATATTCCCCCCATTTTCTTCTGCAGCATTATTGATGGTGCAGAATGAAAACTGGAAGTAGCTAATGCTGATTTAAATGCTACCAACTTAGTCTCTTTCTAGTTGAGCCTTAATGGAATAGGAGCTCTGTGTGGACCATAGCAATGTGTATTCCTGTAGCAACACATCCTGTCCAGTCATTAGGGAAAGGAAGCTGCCACTGAGAGTAGAAATGCTTTCCTGGTTGGTAGAGCAAGCACTGAAATGTAACAAAACAAGGGAACATAGGTACCAGCTTTCCCTGGCACGTGGACCCCAACAGAACTCCAACCCATGCAAAGGGAGAATGTGGAATTCTCATGGGAGATGGGGCCCCTCTGATCCGTCCTGGCAGGGCTGTGGCTCCTGTATTTACAGCCTTCAGCAAAGTAGCAAAGTCACTTTTCTACCTGCATTTAGGGGTGCAGCAGAGAAGTTGGTGTGTATGGTTTGACTGGCTCCTGGGGGGATGGAACAGGGGGTCAAATAAACTGTATTATTTAGCACATATCAAATCTTAGTAAGGGAGGTCTCACATAGGGTTTGAAGGACCCTTTTCTCTTTGCTTGCTTTAACCACCACCACCAAAGCGAAGCTCCCCCCACATTTCAGGTCATCTGCTGTCTCACCTGGCAACCTCTGCCTCAGCTGACTTTATTTCAGCATGTCCTTCTTCACACCAAGCCTCCCGTAGCTGATCCCAGATTCCTCTGGCCTCCTTAACCCAGCTTAGAAATGTACAGAAAGTTTACTTTAAACTGGACTGTGGTTATGAACAGGCTGTTTCCCAACTGCCACTGCCCCAAGGCACTGCAGAGCAATGCCAGCAATCCAGAACAGACACAACCTGAGATTAGCTTAGTGCCATGTTACCATTTATCTTTTTCTATTGTAAAACAATAGGACCCCTCCAGAAAATTATTTTATATATATTAAAAGTAACAAACAGCAGAAGGTTTGTGATATGGACCCAGTGCTTGTTACTGTAAATAAAATAGTGTTATAAGGAGACTTAACAAAGAAGCAGTACAAGCTCCACGCTGCATTTCACAAATTGTGTTTTGTCAACAAGAGGCGTGATACAACTTCTCTTTGGGAGAAGCTCAGCCTACTTTACTCAGGAGAGTTGAGCACTATTTACACAATATTTCACTTAGCACACACTGTACCTATGTTTGAAGTATGTAAAAGGGTTGAATTAGCTGAGTAAAAGAACAGCAAGCATCACTTTCATACTTTAATTTCTTCTCTGGGCATTTAAACCTCTGTTATGAAATCCATATGTATTCATCAGTGAAATTGTGGTACCTAGTGCAAGCTGTCATGGATCTTACACTACTGAATTTTAGTCCTTCAGAAAGAATGTGTTTCTATTAATAAAGATTTACAACCAAATTTTGTTTTAGTTCAGTTGTTTGTTCTTTCAAATTATACAACTTCTCAGGAAGTTGTATAATTTGATATTTAACTTGAGATAAACAGCTGGGACCTGAACCTTCACCAGGTCAGTGTTTTGGGCCACACAGCCTGGTTGCTATGAAAACAGAACAAACCCAACTTAAATTTTCATGAAGAATTACTCTTTATTTGTTATGCAAATAAAAAAACATGTGTCCCAAGATCAAGTTACTTTCAGAAGTATAAGCACTGCGATGCAAGTGATAATGCTCAGTATAGACTGTCAAGTTGGGCATAAAGACAGCCCAACACCCCAAAATCAGTTCTGTATCTGATCTTGCAGGGTGCTTCTTACACCTTTCTTTGGACTAATCAATGTTTAAAGTGTAGTAGCTGCCTTTTAGGGTACTTTCACCAGTGAGTTCAGTTATGTAGTAACTGCATTTTGGGGAGGCCAAAACCCAAGAGCTGCCAATGACAATTTTTTTCTCTCTTCACATGTACTGAATAACTTCCACCCATCATCCAGCACTATCACTGGGTTTGGGACACTTTCCACAGTTTTCAGGTCTGACTAAAAGCCACCACAAATGAGCTATGTTTGTTTAGAAAGCACTGATGCAAAACTTCCCCGTTTGGATAGGAAGTTCTTCAAACAGTGATTGAACAGGCCAGAAGAAAACCTGAACCGCTTGAGCCTTAATCTAGAGAAGCTTCACATTCTCTCAGTGCTGCTACTGGAAAAGTCTGTCTGCAGAGGAGCAATGTTGTGATCATAGGCAGCGTATTCCGAGGCTCCAGTACTTGCCACTTTGAGCTGCTGGGCCGCGTGTGTGAGCTGGAAGGCGGCGTCGGGGTGGGCGGTGTCGGGGAGCAGGGTGCACTCCCGCTCCAGCATGTCTGCCACGCCCTTCAGCAGCTCCAGGAAGCCAAAGGCCAGAGCTGCCTTCCGCAAACGATTCAGCTCCTGCAAAGACACAAAACCCCTTTTAAAGCCACTCCAAGCCTCGACATCAAACGTGGGTTTCCTCTGTCTGTTTTTAAAGGTGATGTTACTCACAGTGCAGCTGCTGGAAACTGCCCACCTGCTCATGGATAGAAAGTCAGGGCTGAAGATGCTAACAGTGGTCTTCCCTTAATCCTTTCTTATAAACCTCCACTTATTCCTTTTGTGCATTCAGCTATTGTACCTGCCTGCTTTGTCTGAGTCCCAGCAGGGCTCCAGTTTAGGCTTCACTCACTGACTGCTCCCTTTGACCACAGTGTCCAGTAAAATGTAGATACATTGATTTTTCTTCCCTGAAAACTGAACAGTGCTTATGTGTACTTAGGCAGGGTATTTGTTCTTCACATCTCTGGAGGCTGCAATACCAAACTGCTTCAGCACTAAGCTTGCAAGAGGAATAATTATCTCCAGTTACAGTCTGGTAATGGATCATTATGGTGTGGCCAAATGTGCCTGGAACTTCATCTTTCTCTTCTTCCACTGTAGATAAAATGGAGGAGACATTTTCAAGACTCAGAATTACATCTGTGTTTCTGTTCCTCTCTGATCCCTGTTCATTTCTGCCTGGACAACAGCATAGAAGTTCATGGAAGTAGCAGAGGTCATGGGGGTACTTGTAGACATGACACATCTATGCCAGAAAATGTAGTGCCAAACCATTGAAATGAGACCCCCTTGTCTCACCTAACCAGTCTAACTTTTTACAGAGCACTGCAAGCCTGAACAGAATACACAGCATGGTTCCTCTGTCAAATGCACCACTATGGATCAAACTTAGGCCAGCCTGGAATGTTACTCACTTTATAGAAGGTTTGTGTTTTTTCAGGGAGTTTCCTTGCATTTCTCAAGATCTTCTGTACATCTGTCTGCAGAAAATAGAAAAAAAAAAATCCAAAAATCTTGGCAGCTTCTGGGGGAAGCTGCAGAACAACCCCCAACTCTTTATGGATAAATTATCCTGACCATTGACAAGACTGCAGCTCACAAAGGCTGAAACACAACTGGTAATTATACTAAATCAAATAAACCAAGCCAGATGCTCCACTGGAGACACAACTCTCATTAAACAAGCTATGCTTTCTGATTGCATTTTAATCATGACATTGTAAAGAGGCAGTGTTTATAAAAATGAAAGAAAAGCAATAAAGCAATTACATTAAATGGGCAAGACATGCACAGACTGCAGTTCCTGCTGAGATGGCTCCTGCTGCTCCAGGTAAAGCAGCACAAGCTGGATCATTACCTGGAGGCCACTGGGTTTGATCCAGACAGTGACATTCTGGGCATAGCTGCGCTTGTTCTTGGGCTGCAAAGGGAAAGGGCTCTTATTGTCATCCTCCCCATAAGGATTTTCTTTTGCATCTGGGAGAAAAAGGAAATTACAGACATAGCAACTAAGAATTGTCAAGATCATTTACACAGCACTGAGCTTGCAAGAGTTACTCAGAGGAGTGTGACCAGTACCTGAAATGGGGCCAAGCTGTGCCATCTTCCCCAGCCATGGGAGGGGCTCAGGGCCAGGTTCAAAGAGTGACATCATGAGGTTTGATTTCTTCTTGCTATCAGCTTGTGAATAAAGCATTCCATACCACTCTGGCCTGTGGAAAAGAGCAAACTCTCAAAGGCTGAAAATCTTCCACCCCTTTGCCTAGAATGTGCCTCCCTCTCACTGTGTGGAGGCTCAGTGTTTGCAATTTGTACTGACAGAAACAAATCTGCAATTAAAAATCCACAGCTTAGTCTAGCAGTGCAGAGTTCTGCACAGAATACAGATATAAATAAGCATAATTTATAAATAAAGCCTAAGTGAGCAAAGTAAGATTTTTCAGGCAGACATCCAGCTCCATACCCCAACTGGACGAGAGCCACCATGCCTTCCACTTTCAGGCTGCCATGTAATAAAACACAGAAGTTGGGGATTTTCCCAGCAATCTGATTAGCTGAATTCTCATCTTCAGTGTCATCTGTGATCCCAGGTCCCACCTCATCCCCCTCTGGGGAAGAATCAAAGCAAACAAAGAGAAAACATGAGAATAAATTCAAATACAAGAGTTCTGTTTCCATGACACCACCCTTTACTGTCTGCAAGAGTTAATGAATACTTCTGTAGAACAAACAGCTGCAGCATGAACTGCTTGGGCAAAGTGGCAGAGTAATGATACATAAATATTCCACTGCATTGTACTCAAGAGCATTAAATATTCATCTTGCACCACATATTTCATGGCTCATTATTATTCTGAACTGTAAGTTTAGCATGTTCTATTAATGATGTTGTAAGGACCCTGGTCCCTCTATGGACTTCACAAAGACCACAGTATGCAAAATAAGAGAGCCTGTGGTCAAGGTTTGAATTTTAATGCAATCACACAAATATGACATCTGGTATTTTGATAAAGCACAAAAAACTGTGCTTCCAGTCTAAACCTCATTACAAGGGAAGCTTAAAGTAGTTTTTGCTGAAATAAACCCGACTTGCTCACCTCTGTTAAGTGCAATGGGCAGTACCAAGTGCCTGGACAAGACAGGAGGGCTGGAAATGTCTGCAATATCTACAAACCCAACAATTTCTAGATCTGCAGGGAGACAACAGATTTAAATCAGATTTAAGACAGTTTAAGTCATATTTGGAAATAACTGAAATGTATTCAGAGACTATTTAACATCACCACTTCTTACACCACCAGGTTTTCTGAAGCAATGACAGAAGGTAGCACAAGAGAACCCAAAGTCAACTGGAGTGTAAAGGTGCTAATAAGTTAGAAATACATAAAACAACTTTTGAAGATGACTTTCAGCACACACAGACTGCTGCCCATGAGCTGTGCTGCTGGACAGTTACAGAACTGGGCACCTTGATATTTACACTGTACACAAACCACTGCTGTCTTATAAATTCCAAAAGAGAAAAAGCAAATACCTGCTGCTCATGGGAGCTGTGCCCACTAACAGGAGGGCTGGGAATATTTTTCTTTGTACAGTTGTTTTTAAAAATAATTTCTCCTCCCTGAAGCTTATGATGGTGGTTCATGGAAAGCAGCCTGTGGCTGTCTTCCAGTCTCTACCCCTAGAAATTGGCACCCTGAGCTCTGAAAGTGCCTCTACCCTACTCCAACCCTTCAGCCAGGTACACATGGATGAAGTAGGATGATATTTGGTGTCACACATACACCAAAAAATTACAGTCAGAGACTGACCCTTGCAGAGAAAAAAAGTGGATGAAGCAATAACTCCACAGGATGAGAGGTGGTAGTGAAAGGGCAGAAATCAAATGGATTTTAGTAAAAAAGCAATCAAAGATTTGTTACCTGTATTAATTGCTTTAGGAATGGGGTCTATTTCCTCATCTATAATGAAAGGCTCTGGTCTGGGAAATACTTGCACATCAGATGTTAAGTGGCCACACTTGAGGACAGCATGGAATGGTGTGTAAGCCAGGTCTATTAGCTTTCTAGAACACAGTTATTAAGGAAAACATAATACATAGTAAATAAAAATAGTTTGTCTAAAGCACACTAATTTAGCTCCCAGACCTTTTTAAACTACAGTTAATGCAATAGTTCTAGTGTTGCTAAATTATGAAACAGAGCAGCATTATCCCACTCATGGCAAATGAACAATAATTATGGAAATTACTGTCTTCTATCTGCCAAGCATAAGCAGATGCTACGGTTTGGTTACAAAGACTAAAATAAATATTGACCATAACCAGTGAAGGCCAAGATGAGATTACAGTTAACAAGATCATAAAATTAAAAAAAAAAAAAAAGAGTTTAATTAGGACATCTCATCACCAGATTTCTTACTGTATTTGCTTTCCTTTCAAGATAGCAACTGGGAACCTTCCCAAAGGTCTGTTATCTACAAGTGTGCTCACCCAAACATGGACTGCACATTCTTCAGGCACAGGGGGCCATCAATGGTGAAAATCTGCCCTTCCCCATTGTTTAAATCAATGAGCCGTTCCAGGCAGTCTAAGGAATCTGTGCTTTGAAGCTGCATAAAAAGAAAAGGAAATATTTTTATTGAGTGATCTTTTTATTCTCTTTTGTACTAAGCAGTATTTTTAAAGAAAATATACACAATATAGCAAAAAGCATCTGATTGGATGCTCCCATGATTTTTTGTTCCCTCTCTCCTTTCCAAATAAACCAACATTCTTTGTCTCCCAGGCAATGTTCTCTTATTACTTATCAAAAATAGATGATTTATTTAAAATATTTTTGCAGTTATTTTGAGATATTAACAGTGCTTCAATCCACCAGCTTACTCAAAAGCATCATCCTTGACAGAGACCATGAAGCTGAGATATCTAATTGATGCCTAAGCAAAAAACCCTTCTGTGAAGGACACAAGAATACAGGTGTCAAGTCAAAAGCAATGCTATTAATAAAACTTAATCTAACAAATATTAGTCAAATAGGCTTCTTTTTAAACAAATGTTTGTGCAGCAGAATTCTAACTCCTGTGAAGATTTTTAAAGCTGGGATTGAAATTTGCAAGAGAAGGAGAAGAGAAGAAGAAAATTGACACCTTTTCTTCAAAACTAAGGGATGCTGCTTTGAACACTGGCTTGGAGACTTCAGTTTTCCCCTCTCACATTTCTACATACAGCTATTGTGTTTTCAGTGTTGAGCATCTTTGCAACGCAAGTCATTTATTCAAGAATTTAACTGTGGATTAAGAGGAGCCCCAAAAGCATTCAATGTAATTAATGCAGTAGTAATATAAACAGAGAAATTAAAATTCCATCATATTCTCCAGGGACAAACTGGCATGATTTATAAAGATTACGGTAATAATGCAGTAGCAGTAGATAATAATAGTGCAAAAATAAATTCTCTTTCACCCCATAACTAAGCACCAGAATGCCAACTAAACCTTAAGCACAAGAACATCAACGCAATGCTTTGTGCTGACCTGGGCGTTAGTTCAGAGAAGACCAACAATTATCCAATGCAACAAAGAATAAGACATCACCTCTTCCAGGTTGGCCATGCACATGACATAGAGCTTGGACGGGAACGGGAAGGGCAGCGGGAACCTGTTGCTGTCGCTGCGCTGGCTGTGGGTGGCCAGGGAGTGGCGCAGGGAGCCCCTGCCGATGCCCAGGCAGCCGTCGGTGACCAGGACAACCTGCGGGGAAGGCACGTGAGACACTTCCAGCTGCACCGGGCCCCTGAACACCCACCCGCTGCAGGAGCCTTCCTGCAGCACGTGCAGGAAAATCCCTGCTCCCACCGGGTTTCCTCCACCGAGCTGGGCAAAGAACTGCTGGCAAAATTTCCAGAAAGAACCCCGCACCAAGGAGAAATTGAAGATTGAACCCTCGTGGTTTACACGGTGTGCATGCTGAATAAACGTTTTCTTGGCATTAGGTAATTGCACCAAAATTTGAATCTCATATATTTCATTTTTAAATGTACACTAGGAGCACAGTGACTACACAGCCAAAAACCAGCCTCTTGCTGTTGGACTCAAGGATTCCAGGTTTATTTTCAGATGGATGATAAAGCCCATTTCTTCTGCAGAATCTGGAGAGCAACTCAACTTCCACTACAAGCCACAGAAACCTCAAAAAAGGGTAGCATTAGTGATCTTAATTCTTTGCAAATACAGCTGCATTATGTTCACATTTTGCAGCAGAACTACACTAGCAGAACCACACACTATTCCATTCAATTGCACATCCAGAGTCAATCCCTGTGGAAACCTACACTAATTACACTGAATAATGGGATTATTTACACTCAGCTGTGACCCAGTCACTTCCAGAGGAGTAAAAGAGCTGCTCCTTCAATGCTGCATGGCAACAGCAAGCATGATTTCTGGCTGGTAGAGAAGGAAAATCAAATCCAATTGAAACTCCATGTGCAATTGCTACATCCAGATTTGTATTCTCCCTTCATCCTCAGTCCCTCAGAACTGGTGCTCACCAGTGATGTTTTCCATTACTCCAAGGCTGCACAGCACATTCCTCAGTGCCCTCCACCACCCCAGCACCTGAAGTGCCAGTAAAATGAGCTATGACACAAATGAGAGACAAAATAGTTGAGGTCTAATCTCTGCTCGGTTTTCACGTCTTTCTTGTTCTTTGCTTTGAACGTTTTTTGCTGTCCCAAGGTGCCATTTGTCCATGTTGGATGATGAAGCACTGCCTAACCAATAAACCTCTATCCTTCTTCTCCTTAAGGAATATTGCTTCAGGCATCTTCCCAGCTCACTGAGCTGCAAAATTGCTGAACTTAAAACAAGTGTCTCAGAAAACTGAGGTTTAAAAGGAAACTCTGCCATAAAAGGCAGCAGATTTGGAAGGCTGAGAGCTTGCAGGGTTGAATGGGGTGTGTGAGCAGCTGCATGGCAAATGACTCATTTGGGAGAGAAGTCAGATCAAAACACACTCAGCAGCAGCCCCACGCTGTTGGTTGAGAGCTGGAATTGTTACAAGCCCTGGAAACCATCAGGGAAAGGCTCCTGAAGTGTGGCTACAACCTTTCCAAATGCAGTGAGGCTCCTGGGACAGCAGATTGCATCCAGATCCAACACCAGGCCTGCACAACAGTGCTCCTGAGCCACATTTTACAATCCACTGCACTGCAAGAACACATTGGGCAGGAAACAGTCTCTTTTTTTTTTTTTCCTGCTGAATATTTTTATAAAGATCACCTTCTGTTCATACTGCAGGTTTAGCCAAAATACTAATTCTTTGTGTTTGTGCAGCACCAGCATGCCTGAGAGCATTCCAAACTTTCAAATTACATTTACATTTCTATGTGCAACTCACAGGAATAGAATCAATCACAGAATCACAGGATGGTTTGTGTTGGAAGGGGTCTTAAACATCACCAAGTTCCAATCTCCCTGCCAGGGATAACTAAACATGCAGTGAACTTAAACCAGTGCAATCAGCCATACCTGGCAAGGAATTGCTGCCCCCCATTCCTGCTGGACAATATTGCAAACCCCCAGCAGCGCCGACTCCAAACAGGTTTTGTCATAATCATCCATGTTACTCAGGGCTTCCTGCAAAGACAAACACCACAGTCACTGCTGGGGGAACATCCCTGCCAGGAGACACCCAGCAGTCACTCCTGGCTTTGAAGGAGCTGTAATATTATCAACACAGCTCCTTAAGAATGAAAAAACCACCTTTGCATGTCTTAAAAAAGTGAAAACCTGAGGCAATATCTAACGGGAAACATTTAGCTGAGAAAATCCTCACAGGTGTCAGAGCAGAGAGCACAAGGAGTTTGTTTCACAAAAACTCTTTGGCAGAGAGAGAGAGAGAAGCAAACTCAAAACTCACATCTGCATTCATAAACCAGCTTTTCTCCTAGAAGTAAAAACCTCAGACTTAACACAGCATCACCAGGGTGCAGCTGTGAGATGAACTTGCTAAAGGAGCCTGGTTGGGCTCCTGGCTTGCAAAATTCCTCCAATGAACTCTTAGGGAAGTGAAAATTAATCAGAGAGGATGCACTGGCACCCACCTGCTAAACTGCAAACATAACAGAGAACAGCTTTTAAAATCTCTTTGCCCAATGGACAAACCCAAACCATGGTGCCCTGTGACTGCAATGTGTAATTTCCTCCTGCATGTGAGGGTCAGGTACAGATGTACAATTTTTACTGGATTCGGAGGCTCCACTGCCTTACTGCACTCCTGGGAAATTTCCCTCTTGGACTTTCTCCTTTCCATTTCCTCCTCCCAACTTCCCACTACATCTGTGAGGCCTAAAATCACTTATTCTCACTCTTGCACTCTTTTGACTTCTACACACTCTCATGAGCAGCTTCTCTCTACCAAATCACTCGACTCAAAGCCTTTCTAAATGGTCCTGTCAGCTGCACCGTTTATCAAGAGCAAGCCAACAACTACACATAAAAACAGGGACATCACAGACCCACTTGGAGAGCTTCAGCAGGCAGCCCTTCCCTCCACCCCATTTCTAACTCCATCCCATTTCAGAGTCAATCAGCCACACCCCAGTGCTCACCTGTAAAGGTGCAACTGGCAAAGTTCACCGTTTCAAACACACTGATTTCAGCTGCCCTTAAAATGAGGACAAACCCACTCAATTCAAGGCGTTGTGCACAGGATGATACCAAAACACACAACTTCGCCCTGCTTTGGTGGTACAATTGGCTGATTTTTAAAAAATGACAAAGGCTTATTGCTTTAGTGCTCACAGCCCCTACCTGGAGCGTGTTGTAGTCTCGTGTGAAAGGCACCATGAGCTCCCAGAGGGATGAAAACACCACCAAGGCCGTGAACTCCAGCTTGTAGTTGGTGGCCATGTGCTCGAAGAGCATGGTGAGCCCGTGGGCAGCCAGGTGCTTGCGCTGGTACTCCTCGGAGCCCTCCACCGACACCGGCCGCGTCATGGACAGCGACACGTCCATCACCACCACCGTGGGCATGGCGAGCTGCTCCTCCGCCGCCCTCACGGACGGGCTCGGCCGGGATCAGCTGCCTGCAGCGGGAGGGGAGGCACAAATCGTTACCAAGGCTGCACTTGTGGAGCCACGCGTCTCGCCCCCTCACGCTGACCCGGGGGACAAGCGACAATTACCCTTTTCCCCCCTCAAAACGTGGGGCCGAGCACAGATTAGGTGAATACACGCTGAACCCCACACGGCATTTCCAGCCGGCTGCGGCGCAAGGCCCGGAGACGGCAGGAGCTGAGCCTCGCTGGGGAAAGGGCGCAGCCCTGCCGCTCCGAGGGCGGTCGGGCAGGGATCCAGCCCTCCCTACAAGCCTTCCCCCTCAGCGGGGCTGTCCCCGGAGCGCTCCCGGGACGGCCGGGGCCGAGCGGCGGCGGCGGGCAAGGAGCGGGGCGGCGGAAGGGAAACGCTGCTGCACACCCCGGCCCGCCGCGCCGCCATGCGTCCCGCACGGAAAGAGTCCCCCCGGAAAGCGCGGGCCGGGCGGGAAGGGCCGCGCCCCACGCAGCCCGTGAGGGCTGACCCCGTGCGGGAAGCGGGAATGTGGGATGGCCGTGCTGGGGGAACGCGGTGCCCACGCGAAATAGGACCACACATGGCCGCTGTGTGTGGAGAAGGGTTTATGGATAAGCATCCCGGCTGGGCAGTGCGCCTCCTTCTCCCGGTTCTGTACGTGTGGGAGTGGGGGCGCAGGAGGCAATAAACTCCAGTGCAAAAGTGGGATGTACTCCTGAAATTGTGCGTTCAGATAACAGTTTGCTTTAAAATTATCAGAGACTCACAGAATAGTTTAGCTGGAAAACCCTTCTAAATCATCAAGTCCCACTATTGCCCCAGCACTGCCAAGGCCACCATAAGGCACGTCCCCAGGTGCCACATCCATACAGCTTTTAAATCCCTCCAGGGATGGAGACTCCACCACTGCCCTGGCAGCCTGCTCCAATGCTGAACACGCCTTTCAACAGAGAAATTTTCCCTAATATCCAACCTAAATCTCCCATGGCCCAGCCTGAGCCCGTTCCCTCTCCTCCTGTCCCTGTTCCCTGTTCCCAGCCCGACCCCCCCGGCTGTCCCCTCCTGTCAGGAGCTGTGCAGAGCCACAAGGTCCCTCCTGAGCCTCCTTTTCTCCAGGCTGAGCCCCTTCCCAGCTCCCTCAGCCGCTCCAGACCCTTCCCCAGCTCTGTTCCCTGGACATGCTCCAGCACCCTGATGTCCTTCTCGCCATGAGGGACCCACAATCAAATCATAAATTTCTAATTCTGCTGCGATAAATCTGACTATTAGATTGTTGTGGCTGTTAAATCCTTGGCCAGGGACGTTGTTATTTCTCCCCCCGTGGAGCTGCACCCTATCAGTGCCACAGAAGAGTCACGGGCACCATGCCCAGGTCCCTGCTCCCTCCCCCTGCCTCAGTGCTCCTGAGGGATTTTTCCAGGAGCCAACGAGTTTTAAACCTCTGCCAAGTGGTCACATACTGTGGCAAAGCCCAGCAGAGCTGCTTGTCTGGCATCTGGCCTGTCAGCCACAGGAGATGCCTCAACATGCAGCTCCTTGTTTAACAGTGTTTATAAGTGTGATTTACCCGCTGCAGTGCTGTGAGGGTGATCCGTGCCCATGGCTGGTGCTTCAGTCCAGGAGTTTGTGAAGGGGATAATCACCTGTCCTCACACTGAGAATAACCTGTGGTAGCAGACAAAGGTATTGGCTTCAGAGATAGACCCAAATCTATACAATACTATTTAATCTTCTTAGGGGCTGTGGGTATTAAACTGGATTGGGAATTCCTCCACTAACATGTCCTTCACACCTGACCCGCTCTTGTTCTAGGACTCTGCCAGCAGAGGAGACATCCTGAAAATGGGATCATTTTCCCCTGCCTCTCTCTGCAACAGCATCTCCCATCTGGCTGTTAACTACCAAAGAAGCTTCCAGCACTACACCCAGCCCCTGGAACTCCCCTTCCTCCTGGACAGCCCTTTGGAAGGTAGGCTGGGGAGGTTTGTTTGATTGCTTGGATTTTGTGGTACTGAAACAGGAGGTGAGCTAAGGAGTTTATCAAGAATTGACCTAAACTTAGAAGACTAGAGAAACAATTCTTCTGCATTCTTCTGGTCAGGAGTTGTGAAAGGCTGCAGAGCTCTTAGAACTGATCCTGGCTTTGGATTTCTTTCTGCTCACAAAATGTCTTTTAAGCAGCTCATTTTGGAGAGAATTAAAATCAGTATTCAAACAGGAGTGTGTGCATAACTGTGTTCTCTCTGTGCCATCCTTTTAACTCTCCTGTCTTTGTTAGGGGAAGTTATTTGCTCTTAATGTGCAATTTGTTATATCTCTTGTGCTGTTCTGCCACATATATGTTTCTTTTTATTTATGAAAAGCAAAGCTTGTAGCATCTGTTTATCTACGTACTCCCATGACCCTCTCTTACTGTTGCCTTAGTGATCCTCCCAACTATTTAATTTAACATTGCCTGTTTTGCAAGAAATTTAGGCTGATACCTTCCCTGGGTGTTATGCAAGAGGGTAAATGTGTGATAACTTGGATGAAGAGCTTATCTGAGAATGGCTTAGAAAACTATGATTCACAGCTAGAGAATAACTCACAGCTAAAGAATAATGTAACATGCCCACTCTGGGGAAAAAAAGAATCCACGAAGAGTGTCATTCTCAGGTAAAACATTCAAGCAGTGCTGAAGAGGGAATTCTGTCCAGCCCCAAATCCGTGTCCCCATGCTGTCACACCTGCAGGCACTGTCACTCTGGCATTTATAATTTGTCTCCCTTTCTGCATGCTGTTCACATAATTATGCAAGATATGCTAATTACCCCCTAATAAAAGGTATGATTACAATTCCACTTTGCCAGTTCTGATTTCTACAGAAAGCCCTGAAAAGATGTAGTCATAGAAACAAATGTCTGCTCAGCACCCCCAGTTTTACTAGAACCATGTTCTCTTCACCCTCTGCTCAAACTGAAGGAAAAACCTCACCCTTCCTTGGATGGTTTCCTGGGAGTGAAAGTCTGGAAAGCCATGGAGCAGCACCACATCTAAACCAGTTTCCATCCTCCTGAGGTTATTTTGGTGAATAACTGGTTTAGCAGGGAGGTTTGAACAGCTTGGTCTTGTCTTCAGAGCATCATTTTTAGCAATTTAAAGCTGGTTCCTTGACAGAAGCCATATCCACTCCTCCTGCACAACACTGACCCAATTGATAATATTACAGAATAACAACTGCACTCTGGTCAATGCAGTTCTTAACAGCTCCTGGATATGAGCATTTGGGGGAACCAGAATTCAGCTTGGATTGGACTGCCTCAGCCAACTCCACTCTCTTAAGCCAAACCTTTGATTATTAATCAGCATAGCCTACAGTCATGTTAAAAAAAAATAGACTGAAACCTGAATCTAGGTATTTCTTTACTCATTTAAGTCCATTTGTTTTTATTGAAAAATAGACAAGCAGTCAGTGAAGTGTTGCTGCCCAAATGGTGGAAAGTTGCAGTGCTTTGTTTTTCACACCAGATTTTCTTTTGCAGGATTCCCCATTTTGTGCTGTGCACTTCCTCTCCTGATGCTCCAGATCAGCTAGAAATTGTGCTGTGCAGTTCCACTCCTGATGCTCCAGATCAGCAAACTGCTGACCAAGTGAAGTCTTCAGTGGCTTCTGGACACGGCTCTGAGTTTTGAACCTTTAGGAAATGCATTTACCACGGAGGAGGCGGCTACGGAGGAACCGAATCCTCTTCTTGCTTGCCATAGTGTTGGTCCTCTCTGTCTGCCAGCTCCAGTTCAGCCCCTCTGCCCTTCCAGCATCACACAGAGCCCCCCAACCCACGGACCCTGTCAAAGTGACCTCCAGGGACCTCGCCAGCAACAAGACTGCTGTAAGAGGCAATGCCACAGCACCCAAAATAAGGCACTGCATCTATGTGGATCCTGAGCCAGCCGTGCCCGTCACCACGTCAATGGGGACAACACCACAGCAGGAAAATGCCAGTGAAAGCTCCCCAGATGAAAAACCACCCTATGAGTCCAAAGGAGAATATCCCCAGGACCTGTTCAGTGTGGAAGAACGCAGGCAAGGGTGGGTTGTCCTTCACATCTTTGGCATGATGTATGTATTTGTGGCCTTGGCCATAGTGTGTGATGAGTATTTTGTCCCTGCTTTGGGAGTGATCACTGAGAAGTTGGAGATCTCTGAAGATGTGGCTGGAGCCACCTTCATGGCAGCGGGTGGATCAGCACCAGAACTCTTCACGTCCCTCATAGGTGTCTTCATCTCACACAGCAATGTCGGCATCGGTACCATTGTGGGCTCAGCAGTGTTTAATATCCTCTTTGTCATTGGCACCTGTGCCCTCTTCTCGAGGCAGATACTCCACCTGACATGGTGGCCCTTATTTAGAGACATCACATTCTACATTGTAGACTTACTGATGCTCATCCTGTTTTTCCTAGACAGTGTCATTGATTGGTGGGAAAGCCTCCTTTTACTGACTGCCTATGCCACATACGTGTTCACCATGAAACAGAATGTGTTCCTGGAGCAATGGGTGAAGCAGGAGCTGAAAAAGAAGCTAAATGCTGTGCAGGCAGCACCAGCAGAGCATATGCAGAAGGTTGGTGTCCTTAGAGTTCAGAGAGCAAGTTGGAAATAACTTTTAGTGTAAACCACAAAGAAAAACTGCATCTCCTTCACAAAGCACATATTTGAACCTCAGAATACAGGTACTAGTAAAAAACTGTGGTTTGAAAATGGGGGAAATGCAAACTAGAGAGATTCTAAGAAATTGGAGAACATCACTAAATGGGAGTTCTACCTGTACAATTACTAAATGTCTCTTAGCTGCTTTCAAAGATGTGTGGGATTTTGCTTACTTGGTTGTTCAAAAGAAGTTTCAGAAAGAACACTTGCAGGAACACATTCTTGCTCTGGGAATAAGATTGGACAATTCTGGTAAACAGGGGAGAGAAGGCTTCTGTCCCAGCCTCTTGCAACTGAGAGATGCTGGAGGAAATTCTCTTTTCCCCTCTCTGAAGCCAGATGTGTTGCTGGGGTGCTGATGGTATCACTCCTTACCTGATCAGCAGCACAGAAAGGCATCTGGCAGCTTTAGCAACCACTGCCTGCTCTCCTGGGCAGCATTTGGCAACAGATTGGAGTGCCCAAACCCAGTTCCATGCCAGCAGATTTCAAACTGTCCCCTGGCACAGCACGCTCTGCTAGTCAGATGTGTCCCTGGCCCTCGAGCATGCTTTGCCTTCTGATCCTGGCACTCCACATCATTTAAGGAAAGGAAGGAAGCAGATAAGGAGAGTGAGGATAGTTGAAGTGGTGCAGAATCGAGAAACTGCTTCTCTTCCCTACTGCTGGTTTGTTGTTCAGCCAGTGCTCACAGCTGGGAGTCCTGAAAGCTCCTGAGTTACATTCCAGTGGGATACATGTGCAAGAAACTGCAGTGACACACACATCACTGTGGACATCACCTTGCATCACAAATTAAATCCAGCCCTGCACTTGAAGTTTACAGAGAACTCTCACTAATGTTTAGTAGCATGACAGAGAGCTCCTGAACCTGTCCCTTGGGAAAAATTAATCACAGAAATTATAAATGATGGAAAGTAATGCTAATCACTGTTAAAAAAATATCCCCCTTTGAACCTTCACTCTGCTGGAAAATGAGTAAGGATACAGATGTTTGGGGATGAAGTCTGGGTCTGTCTGTAGCTACAGGAATCAGTTGTGAGTCTGCCCCCAGGTGCCTGCATCCTCACTGGGAGGCTTTAGGTAGAATCTTGCTTTTCTCAGAAGCCAATGGTTTTTAAGGAGGCTCATGGCTTTGGCTCTTTCAGTAGCATCAATGGACATTTGTGTCAGCTGTGCCACTTCCCCACAGGCAGCAGCCTGAAGGATCATTAGATCCTGAAGCAGCAGAGGTGATTGGTTATTTCTGTTCTTCATTGCTTGCAGACAAGCAGGGCAGTTGTAGATGATGGAACAATGAAGCCACCAGATGTGAGGAAGCTGCAGGTAGGTCTAAGTAACTTTACAGGGATCTGAAGTCATGGTATTTTGAATCTTGCCCCATGTCAGACCATAAATAAAAGTGTCAATAAACCTGGACTTAAGCCTGTATCGTATCAGGCACAATTGCTTAAGAGAACACCTGTCTGAGTCCTGTCCTTTAAGGAATTTTTATAAAATTTAAGAGACAGCTCAGGCTTCCCAGGTGGGTTTAACTACAAGAATCCTGCTCATTCTCTGCTCTAAAACAGTTAATAGAAATTCAGAAAGTGGCTCTTCTTACCTGGTCTCGTGGCTAAATTTCTTCCCGGGCTGTCATAGCAGAGGCTGGTGGGGTCTGTCCTTTCCCATAGTGAACACTGAACACTGATTCCTCTGCTGCTGTTGAATTGCTGCCCCATGGCCTGGAGAGGCCTTGTCTGATGTAGAGAACAAAGAAGCTGGAACTGACTGGCTCTGTGCCTTCCCACAGGCTGGGCCAGCCCTGCAGCGGGGCAGCAGCTCGGCCTCCCTGCACAACTCCCAGATGCGCGGCACCATCGTCCAGCTCATGATCCACACCCTGGACCCCCTGGCAGAAGGTGAGTGGATGCTCCACACCAGAGGGCCTTGGGTTCACAGCCCTGAGGGGTTCCACTGGGAATGCAACCAGTGTTTTGGGGTCAGCAGCTCACCCTTAGGGTGCAGCTGAGTATCACAGATGGTGTCAGGTGTGGGGAGCTCTGTGGCAGTGGGATGTGCCCCTTCTGATCGTGTGGCTGGCAAGGACAAACACCTCATGTTTTGATCCTGCTATATCTACTTTTCCTGTGTCCAACTGCTTACTGCAGCTGCTGTTGATGGGGTCCCTGGAAGTGGTGACATCTCTGCTGTCTCTCTGACTGCAAGGGCAGCAAACATGAGTTACAGGCTTCCTCTGTCCCATAGCACATCCCATCTTCCTCTTCTTAGCTCAGACCTCATTGCAGCCCTGAAACAGCAGCACAAAAAGAGGTAAAACCCTTGAAGAATTCTCTTTGACAGTGGCTAAAATCCCAGCTGAGATTCTAATCATGATGGTGAGGCCAATTCTGTGTGATTCAGGCTGACACCTCTAAAAGCCCACCTATCATCACTGCCATGGCAAAGTGTGCCCACAGGCCTGTGCAGGCAAGGGGCAGCTCCCCAGGGCCAGGGAATGACAAGCTCTGGTCCAAGATCTGTTTTAAACTGCCCAGGGTGCAGAGAAGCCTCATCTCCAGTCAGACCAGGGCCTTTGTACACAGCCTTTTAATGTGTTGCTTTATATTAACTTTAATCCAATCACACTGTGGAGGTTTATTTTCAAATAAATAGTGAAGCACATTAATAAAAAACATCTTTAAGATTTTTTTTCCTAGCTCAGAACATGCCCCACCTCTCCACTGCCCTACTTGTTCTAAAGAGATTATCTACTGCCCATTCAAAGAGAGATTGAAGCTAAGCAGATCAACACCTCTTGTGTCCCTCACAGAGGTTACAAAGAGGACTCTCTCCAGATCAGAATCCCAGAGGCACAAACTGATCGAGGGAACAAAGGAGGCTGGAGGAGGACAGCAAGGCAGATCAGTGTCTACTTTGACAGATTCCAGTGAAGGCACCCAATGTGTTATCAACAGTAGCCTAACAAGAGCTAGACTCATCAGGGTTTGTTCCTTGCCTCCTCTACCTCCAAAAGGTTGTATCAGCAGCACCAGGATAGACCCAAAACCTTCCAATAGGATGTCCCATTGCCTTGAGCATCAGAAAGTGTCAGAATTGAGGGGCTGCTGCCACTCAGAGACCTCCCAGCACCTTCTCATCTTTCCCACACCTTAAATGTCTCTGTGCAGTATCTGCCCACCCCAGGCCACCACAAGTTTGGCTTTCTGTTCCAGGTTGGTGACCTGGTGAAACTCTGGGACCCCTCAGCAGGAGAGCTGTGGGGGGCTGAGGTTGGCAGCCAAGGCCAAGGAGAGCCCCAGCCAGTTCAGCCCAGAACAGGCTGCTGGGAGCTTTCCACTGTCCTTGCTGAAGAGGCTGCTGTTCCCAGGCCTTGTGAATATGGAATAAACAGGACTGGTGGACCAGTTTGGATCTTCTCTCAAAGAGAACTTCCCTACTCAGTACATAGAATCACAGAATCATTTAGGTTGAAAAAGACCTTTCAGATTATCAAGTCCGACTGTTCCCCCAGCACTGCCAAGACCACATGTCCCCAAGTGCCCCACCTACACATCCTTGAAATCCCTCCGGGGATGGTGACTCCCTGTGCCAGGGCTTGAGAACCCTTTGGGTGCAGAAATTTTTCCTGATGTCCAACCTACGCCGCTGCCGGCGGCCCGGCAGGATGCGAGTTCCCGTGTGTGTGTGCGGCAGCCACTAGATGGGAGTGTGACCGTGTGTATGTGCGTCTGCTACCGCAGGGACCGTGCGGGGATGGGCTGCAACAGCCTCTCCAGGAGGGTTTTATATCCCAGAGCCTTTTCTTTAATTACGCCACTGAGTTAATGGCAAAACCTCTGCCCCAGGTACGTGCCTGCTCCACTCAAGGCTGTGAGAAAAGAGACACTGCCTTATAAAATATAACAATAAAATTACTGATACTACAACAGCTCAGCACTCAAAAAATCAAGGAGCCAATGTGCCAAACCCTGTGTGTCTTGTAGGAGATAGTCCTTAATCTGATAACTTCCTACCTAAAGAAAAGAGTTTGGAGAAAAGGAATTTATGCATAGACTGGGAAACCTAAGTGCCTTGAGGAGCTTGGCCAAAGAGATGGAATGACATCCCAAGGAAGGATGTGGAAAAGGATTTGAACCTGCCAAGGCATATGAGGACTTGTGTTCTGATATGTGAATAGTTCCTAGTCCTGTGTTAACAGCCCTGCAGCCCTGTGGGACCCTGGGGACAGCTGTGCCTGCTTCCCATGGATCACCAACACCGTCCCTCCCTTTGCTGTGTCTGCAGCACTCTCTCTGTACCAGGCACATTTCTGTAATTAGGCTGCCACATAGAAGATGATCCCAAAGCAATTTATCTTTCCTCAAGAGCCCTTGTTCCTTCTTGCCAAGGCCTGTAGCATCAGCACTTACAGGCTGTGGAAATGAACACTCGACAGAAGGAAAAGGTTACCAACAGTTGCTCAGCTGTTCCTCACTGAACCTGCTGCAATCAGGATTCTGTAGGGTTTCCTTCTTTCGGCTGCCCTCGCTTTTTATTTGGGCAGCACAGAAGTGGTTTCAGGGCAGCAAGGTCCAAAACATAGAAAAACTGCCAGCACTGGGCCTCCAAAACCAACTTTCAGGGGCAGAGGTCTTGGAAATACAGTAGAAGTGTGAAATGCAAAGCTGCAAACACCCCTTGTGTGAAACAAAATTTCTCTTTTGAAGAGTGGCTTGAGTTCAGAATGTGGGGTTATTTCTTTTTGCATTAGGAAGGTATCATTACTTAAGTCTTTGTCTCAGAGAGACTACGTGTTTACTTTAGAAATTCTGATATTTACATAGCATCCTGAATTATATTTTTGATAGAACTTTTTACCTTCAATGTGCCTTTTGTTTTCATTAGGAATTTCTAGCAAGTTTGTTCTTTTGTCCTTTTCCCAATTTCCTGGGAAAGTGAGTAGAAGAAGAGCATGAGATCTTTTCCAGATCATCCCATTAGACACCAGAGGGAACTGTTGGGGAAGTAAAGGGAGCAAGGATTTTGGAAATACTCAGGAGCCCTCTAAATTCTGAACCTCTAGCCTTACCACCAGACTCTTTAAACTCTAGTCACACAGGGAACAAAGCAGAAGCCTACATTTCTTTTTGAATGAAGCAAAAGGCTCCAGCAGAGAGGTTGTCAGAGCTGCCTGCCCTCACTATGCCCCAGTTAACAAGGTAATAATTTTGGAAATTAGACCAGAGCAGTGGGCACTGTTGCAGGCTGGAGAAGGCTGAAAGCAGCTGCAGCTTCTCCTTGCTTCATTAGCATTTCAGATCCAGAGGGGAAAAAGGAATCACAAGACTATTTTTTATACTTCCACTTTTATACAGCAGAATCTCCAATTCCTTCAGGTTCATGCCGAATTGTAAAGAAAAAATCCTCCCTGCTGATTGTGTTGTCAATCCTGTTAGATTGAATATTAGAGCCAAAGAGTGAATTAAATGTAAGAGCCAAATTCAAGGTAGAAGCTCAGCTGCCACCTGAAGTCCATCCTGGATGCTGTCAATTCATAGGACAAGAATTCTCCTGGAGAGCATCTCAGGGCCATGGGACACAGACATGTCCTGTGTGATGGGTTCTGAGCCCTGGGGACAGAGTTGCCAGCAGTGAATGCCCCAGGGGACTGAGAGGGACACTGCCCTGCACAGCTGATCCTGCACAGCCCGGACTGAGCCCATGGACATCCTTCCTCCCGTGCTGACCTGCAGATCTGGCCAGCTTAGAGCCAGCTCTGCCTCCAGTCCCAGTCCCTCCTGCAGGGGCTGTGTGTCAGAGGAATTAACACCCTTTTAAACGAGGCTGATCTCATGAGAACTGGACAGTGGCTGGGCCTAATCTGTTTATCCTGACAGAGATGCTCCCGGGCTCCACCCGGCGCTCCCAGCCTGGGGCCTGGCTGAGGGCAGCGAGCCAGGAGCTTCAATTTCCATAATCTCAGGCTGAGCCTGACCGCCCTGACCCTGCTGACACGAGCTTTTGCAGCAGCTTCAGGGAAAAGCCAAACAGAAGGATGCATTGCCCAGTGCTTAGAGGAGACTGGGAGCAAAAGGTCACCCCTGGACTGAGGGATGTGCTTGTGCATGAGCACAGGGGGAAGGAAGCCAAAACTTCACATCCCCTGACCTTCAGTATTGACAAGGAGCATGGAAGAGTCAAGCTCTTGAGTCCCAGTCAGCCTTTCAAAGGGGAAGAAATGATCATTTAGATTAGAAATTCTTACCTGCAAGGTGGTGAGGCCCTGGCACAGGGTGCCCAGAGAAGCTGTAACTGCCCCTGGATCCCTGGAAGTGTCCAAGGCCAGGATGGATGGGGCCTGGAGCAGCCTGGGACAGTGGAAGGTGTCCCTGCTCATGGCAGGGAGGTGGGACTGGATGGCCTTTAAGGTCCCTTCCAACCCAAACCATTCTGGTACTCCATGATGGTTTCATCCCAGTGCTCAGTGGAAATCCCAGCTGCTGAAAGATGTTTCCGTCAGACAGTAGCAGGAATCTCACCAGAGTATGACTTGTCCCCTGAGGTCTTCCTGTCTGAGCTGGGCCCAGTTATTGGATATATACATACAGCAGAATGTACTGATTTTCACAAGGTTCAGCTCAGAACAATAGCTCTGCCCACATGGCTGGACATGCTATTTCTATTATCACTGTGATTTAATAAAATGGCAGGGCCCTGCCCTTGAGGCAATATGACAACTGCACCTTCTGGGTGCATAGTCAACAACACAGTAGATAAAATCAGTGTGATAAAACTTTCAGAGAAAATTATTTTACAGCCCTGCACACAAGCCAAACAGCATTGGCCAATTCTTGTGGCTACTGCCCATGTGCAAACCCAGTGACCCTCAGTCACTGGCTGTGTGGCTCAACAGAGGACACAGATAAGAGCAAAATGGGGCTTTTCTTTGAGCCCATTCTCATTCACTTTCACTGAGAGTCAGCAGTGAGATATTTGGGCAAAAAACAACTACAGAGACAAACAATTCCACAGTTCACTGTAAACCAGTAAAAAACCAGCTCAGCTGAGTAAGGCAGAGCTTGGTTCACAGTGGAAGAAGCTCTCAGCAGTCCCAGAAATAGAGCACCAGACCTGTGCTGGTGAAGAACATCTCTCAGACAGCCTGAACCATGCTGAACCTGGATACCAGGAATTTAGATCAGCTCCAGCAGGAGACACTTGTGTCTACTTAGAAAAATCAATGATTTTCCAGGGAATTGGAACATAAAAGGTGTTTATTTTCCATTCCCATTAGTTGCCCAGGCTGTAAGCAGCACCCTAAAGCCTCTTCAACAGCCACATGGCAGGTGGAAGGTGTCATTTTTAGTTTGCTCATAATCTAACCTAATAAAAAAAAAAATCAATAGTCCATTGGGAACAAGTTGATATTGCACCAAAACTCCTCCTCTGTTCTTTCTGCATTTTCTGCCTATAAAGTACAGATATCCTTTGTATTACTGACCTGGAAAGGATTTCTCATTCCTCTTGATGCCTTGAGAGGCTAGCTAGAACAGAGGCTAGACAGTGTTACAGGAATAAAGTAAATATTTATTAAAAGGCCTCAAAGGATGCACCTTGGGCAGTACAAGAGCCTGGCTTGTGACTACACAAGATGGACCCAAAATGGACAGCAGGTCACACATTTTCACACTTTTGTAACTTTTGGTCCATTTCCATATTGGGGTTAATTGTCCAATTACAGCTTCAGGTTATGCAGTCCCATCCTCCCAGATTGCTCTCCTCAATTTGCTGTTTGTACCTTTTGGGCCTGAAGCTGCAATGCTGTCCTTGGTTCTCAGGCTGGAAAAGGATTGTTTTGCCTGACTGAACTGTGAGGAGAACTTGCTAACACTGAGGTGTATGAGGGTCAGAGTTACACACTAATGCGGTAAAGAATCTGGAAAATATGAAAGCTAAAATTTTAAGCATCACTCTAGATTCTCTTTAAATAGTTCCATGACAAATTGCTGGTGTAATTGCTGTAGCACTAAGCAGTTAAATACATCAGCTATGACCAACTAGCAGCAGCCAAAACCTGAGGTCACAGCTAGAACAACCCCTGGGGCAGCGCTGGCTGCAGCACCTGCAGGAGGAAGGGGGCAAGAGCATGTGTGTGTTGAGGGAGGCAGGTCCAGGGGGGCTTTGCAGTGATAGCCCCTGATGATCATGTCCTTCTCACCCACAGCAAAACTGAAAGACAGGGTTGACATCCTGAGCAACGTGGCCAAGGTCAAGGCTGAGGCCCTGGAAGGACAAGGCTCCCAGCCAGGTGAGTGCAGGAAGAGCCAGCACTGTTTGCCTTGTTTTGCACTGCAAGCTCTCACCTTCCCAGCACGCAAAGCCCAAGGGCAGGCATGGAAACCCTGGGGTCTAACACAAATTTGTGCTGTTACTGGGCACAGATGGCTGCTGTAACAATGCAGCAGGACTCGATCGATGCACACGGGCAGGAGCAGCCATCCCCAGAGGAGCTGTTAGTGAGGCAGGGCAGGGAGAGCTGCAAGGATGGACTGGAAATGGCCATGGAACAGTGCAGGAGGGAAATCAGGGCACTGCAGACACCACTTGGGTGCTGCTGGTCTTTGGCAGACCCTGCAAATGAGGTGTTTGTTAAAAGAAGGTACCTTCGCACACTTGCAGAAGGGCACAGAAGGTTCCTCCAGAGGGAATAATCTACACTGTGCCTGTATCAAATTCCAAGGACCTGTGAACCCTTTCTTTAATAGAATCACAGAATCATATAATGGTTTGGGTTGGAAGGAACCTTAGAGACCATCCCATTTCCACCCCCTGCCATGGGCAGGGACACCTTCCACTATCCCAGGGTGCTCCAAGCCCTGTCCAACCTGGCCTTGGACACTTCCAGGGATGGAGCAGTCACAGCTTCTCTGGGCAACCTGTGCTGGGGCCTCACCACCCTCACAGGGAAGCATTTCTAATCTAATGTTTAACCTAGATCTGCCCTCTGTCAGTCACTCCTGACACAAAGGCTGCCTTGGAGCCAGAGCTGACCTGTGCTACAACACAGATTTGTGCTGCCAGCAAGGCTGAAGATTTTGAACACCAAGAAACTTTGGTGTGGAAGGTCCCAGCTCCACAAGACCCAGGCACCTGAGCACCTCCCAGTGCTGGGCCTCACGGAGGTGAATGAGCCCAAACTTGAGAAAAACACTGTTTAAAACCCAAGTAAATTCTTGGTGCGTGCTATAAATACCACATTGACTTCACTCCCTCATCCCTGCTCCGTGGTATCCATATTTCTGCCCTGTTCCCACAGAGGTTTCTGTGTTCCTCTTGGCTATGCAGGTTAATGCAGGAACAGCAGGACATTGCAGTTATTTCCTTGTATGTGTCAGCACTTTCCTATTTGCTTTTGAATACCCACCAAACGACCAGGGATTAAAGTCTGGCAGCACATCCTAGTCATTTCTCAGAAGCCTTGAAGAGTATCGGGTCCCTGGAGAATGCTGTGCTCTACAGAGGGAGGGGGGAGCTGGGGGGGAAACCTGAGAAGCAAAGCTTTACATCTTTTCTGGGTTTTAAGGATAGTTTTAATACAATCTTCAGAATCCAGAAAGAAACCAAGAAATTCTCATCAGCTCTAGATGAGGTAATTAGCATTTCCCTGCCCCTTACAGCAGTTCTGCATGGAAGGTCAGAGGAGCACCAAGGTCTCACTCTATTCCAGGTGGGCCAAATTCTGCCCAGATCTACCAAACACAATCACAGCAGTCAGGGAGGACACACAACAAACCAAAGCAATCTGAGGGTATTTAACCTGAAATGCCAGCACTGTGGTAGGGAGCTCAGAGCTCTTGCTGGTCACAGGGAAGGTGGTGCCCTGATATAGTGGCCACCCATCCAGGATGACTGAAACCAGCATTTCTTCTTATTGCTTTTGCAGAAGAGGGAAAGAAAGCACCAAGCAGCCTCCAGGTAACTCCTGCCAGTGACTCTGAGCCCAGCAAAGATACACAGAAGGCAGATGTGCCACAGGATGGACAGGTATCAAAACCAGGAGCACAGGCACTAAGTGCCCACCCAGGCTGACCTTCACGTGTACCTTCCTTCTTCCCTCTCCAGAGCTGTTGGGACAGGACCCAACCCATGTCACTGGCATCTATAAATAGGCTCTGTGTGTAGTAATTTAAGATGCTGGCTGAAACACTTTGGCTTACAAACACAAATTGGGTCCAAATTATGACACCAAGTGTTACTGGATAGCACTGTCCCTTCAAGTGACTCTTCAGAGGTCAGAGGGTACTCCAGGGTAAGGGGAGATAAGAGCACCTGCCTGTCCTGTGCTCACCAGCAGACTGTTCTGTTTTGCTCCCCAAATACCTTTTGGGTGATGTTATTTGGTAGTTCCAATGAAAAAAAGATTTTTTCAAGGACATGAAATATTTGTTTCTAAAAGGTGTTTCTAGTTAATGGATGCCCATTAGTTAACAATACACAGGTGCAGGGTTGGGGTGTGCCTGGGTCCTGTCCCACAAGAGCTGTGGCTGCCCTCAGCAGGTTACAAGTGTGAGCTCTGCTCAGGTGAGGCCACAGTGAGTAGCTGCAGCTCCTTGCTAGTGTGAAAATATATTGGCTTTTCAATTTTTTATTCTGAGGTACAGCCCCTGTCAAGCAGTGACACCTCAGACGACAGCAGCTCTGAGAGCCAGGAGGACAGTGATGGTGACAGCACAGAGGGTGATGAAAACGATGAGCCCTTATCTCTGGAATGGCCAGAATCAAGGACAAAACAAGCAATTTACCTTTTCCTCTTCCCCATTGTCTTTCCTCTCTGGAGCACTCTGCCTGATGTCAGAAACTCGGTAAGAATCCACCTTCCTTCTGCTCCTGGAGTCATTAACTGAGCTATAGATTTCCTCTGGGCCAGAGTCCCTGGGTCCATTTTTCCATGTCTGGAGTCTTTGCATAGTTGAAGGGTTGTTATTCCTGCAGGGAGTGGGACAGGAGCCCCAGCTAAGGTGTAATGTCATTCCAGAGACTTAATTTAATAAACCACAAATTCTAGCAACTACAGGTCACCCAATCAAGCTGAAAAACAGCAAACAGAGATCAGGGTCCAAGTTAAAGCAATCAATTACAGTGAAGTGTTTCAGGTGAATAGTTTTCAATGGGGACTATTAACTTCCCTGAAACTTCTCTTTTTTTTCTTTTCAAATCGATTTCAACAGGAATCAAAAAAATTCTTTGTCATCACATTTTTTGGAGCCATCCTCTGGATTGCTGCATTCTCTTATCTCATGGTGTGGTGGGCTCACCAGGTGAGAGGTTTTGCTCTTTCTGCAAATCCCCATTTCAGAACAAGTAGATGGAGAGGGGGGACAGTGTTACTGTGGCATTTTATCTGATGAATTACAGCTGCAGTCATCCATCACAACTGTAGAAAATTTGTTTTGTTAGAACCCAAAAGGGACTTTCTGATTTCCTTTTTTTTTTTTTTGATTTCACAAAGATTCATTCATTTCTGAGAGCTTCAAAGGGAGTTTGTGCATCAGTGAAAGGAAAAGCACCATCAAGATTTATCTTAATTCTGACTTTTCATTAATAAATGTTTCTGTGCAGAACGTAATTATCCATTACCTAATTAAAATTCTAGGAAAATACAGGTTCTGATTCTGGAAGCTGCTAAATGTTCTTCACTCTCCCATGCTAATGTTCACCTTGTATTCTGGGAAATAATACTTCCATCTTGTAGGAACAGCCCCCAATATTGAGTGATGTATTGCACATGCACAGTAGATCTGATCATGCCATAAATCCAAGGACTATCATCTCCAAAGGCCCTTAGACCTTGCACAGCTGATGTTAAATCTGCAAAGGTAGACAACATCCAGAAGAGGAAGACTGAGGCCAGGAAAATTGTGCTGTAGCTGACTTGACCTTGGCTCAGAGCTGGCATCGCTGTGGTCAGATTTCCTACACTACAGAGCAAATCCAGAATCAACAGACACAGTAAAATGGAACTTTTTAATCCTATAAAGCAGGAAAATGCTGCCACATTTATGGGACTTGGAATATTTTAACTCAAATATGGCACAAACCCTAACACTGCACAGAGCAATTATACTCAGTGTTCCACTGCTAACAGCCCTACCCAACGTTGTGTTGATTAGGTTGGTGAAACAATTGGGATATCAGAGGAAATTATGGGGTTGACCATACTGGCAGCAGGCACATCCATCCCTGACCTCATCACCAGTGTCATCGTGGCCCGGAAGGGCTTGGGGGACATGGCCGTGTCCAGCTCTGTGGGCAGCAACATCTTTGACATCACTGTTGGGTGAGTACCTGCCATGCTAAGAGCTGCATTTCTTCTGAAACACAAAGTTACCTGGTTTGAAACCAAACACACCTCAGTTAATTTCATTTTAGCTGTAGTTAAGAGAAGGGCAGCTGAGCAACCAGTTCCTTTTGAAGAAACCCAACCCAAATCCAAATCCAGCCAGGAAAGACAAACTGTTATAACTCAGCCCACTATCTTCACCCAATTCACAAAATCACCAATCAACACAAAATTACCAATTTTTCAAGACAAAAATGCAAGACATCTTTGGCTAATGTCCAAACTATACAGGCAGGAGCCTTATCTGGTCACTCAGAGACATTCAGCTCCTGGGGAAGGCCAGCATCAGTGCCTGGATCTCCCATCCTAAACCATCAGGACATTTCTTTATTATAGTTCACCAAAGGCACTTAATTCTTAGGTATTATTTTCAAACCATTTTACTCTTGGATTGCATTGTGATAGTGCAAGCATTACCCAAATGCAGTTTTGACAGGAAAAACATCCAGTTTAGATTTATGCTGAACTATATTGAATACAATAATGCATTTTTTTCCCTGTAAAATTGCTTAGTTATGATGCAGATAATGAACTGCCTTAAAACATTTATTTCATTACTTTTCCCTTCCTTGCAGCCTGCCAGTTCCCTGGTTCCTTTTTTCTATCTTCAATGGCCTCAGCCCCGTGGCAGTCAGCAGCAATGGTTTGTTTTGTGCAATTGTTCTCCTTTTCCTCATGCTCCTGTTTGTGATTCTCTCTATTGCTGCCTGTAGATGGAAAATGAACAAATTACTGGGCCTCACCATGTTTGCTCTTTACTTTGTGTTTCTGATCATCAGTGTGATGTTAGAGGACAAGATAATATCCTGCCCAGTATCTGTATGACATGTGGACACTTTGTGTGCGAGGATCCAGCAACATCAAAAGGGGGTTGAGGTAGCAGTTGTTCTACTGAAAAAAAGCAACCAGAATTGTAACAAACTTACTGAAAATAAGATATCTTTAACATGCTAAAAAATAAATCAATCTTAACTGGTGTGTCAGCCTCTACTGTTTTTCTTTAGGATCTGAAATGAACAATATTAAACAACACACGCTTAGGCACTTGTAGAGAGGCTGATACAATTTAGATGCATCAAATTTTCACTACGGCTGATCCTCTCAAGTTAAAGGAGCTGATTTTCACCACATAATATTTACTCATTATAGGAAATTTCAGGAACATGCTCTAAATTAGTCAGTGAACTGCTCAAACTCCCTGAAAACAATGAATTTTACTTCAGTGGGAAGAGAATCAGACTGATGTGGCTGGGCCTTTATGGAACTGCTCTGCTTAAAATCCCTGTGTGGACACACAGGCTCCAGCTCAGCAGAGAACTCCCTCAAACTGCACTGAGCTCCTTTCAGATCTGTACCTGATCTTGCAATGCAGTGCCTAAAATTCCTGTAAAGTGCCACCGGTACAGGTGTGATGTCACCTGGGTTTACATCTTGCTGCAACAAGACTAAAAGGCTCAGGGGTTAGAGCAGCACATTACCTCTATCAGAACTAAAGCCAGGAATCACATACAACAAGGAGTTGAATGCTGGGGGTTTGTTTTCATCCTGACACTAATCTCTGACAGTTACAGATTATTTAACCAGCACTAATTCCTCTTGTTAAGACTGACTTCTGCAGAGACAAGATGAAAAAATGTCACTGACATCACCAAACCTGAGAGGTTTATTGTTAACACCTCATGGGAGCACACAATGCGGTTAAGAGTTGCAGACATTTCTGTCACTCTAATCAATCTAATAAAATGTTAATTAAAAGAACCAGAAAGATTTTAAGCTTTTTATTGACTCACTGTAAAACTTCTTTTTTTTTTTTTTTGAATGAGAGAGAAAAAAACCTTAACATTGTGAACACTGACTTTGCATATTTTAAAGGAACTACAAACCAAAGCAAACATCCAACATACTGGTTTTTGGTAAATAAAATTTAAACATTACATATTTACAAATCTACAACCATTCATTTAAAAAGTGCTGCTTGCAGACTAACAAAGTACCATTTTTAAATCCCAGTGAGATAATATCCAGAAATACCCCTCTCTATTATTACTATTTGCATCTCCCATTTGTTACACTAAGATTTTACATGCAGGAATTTTCTCTTTCTTGGGATACAAATCATTTAATTTGCCAGTGGAAGTCAAATTCATCAGTCTGTAACGGTACCAACAGCAAGCCTTCTCAAATGGGACACAGCAGTGTCAGAGAAACAGCACAATTTCTATTCACATTTCAGTATTTAATCTCCAATAATTATTCCAGTGGAACCATAAGTAAAGCAAAATATATATTGCACTGCAAATGTAAAACCTTTGTTTCAGGTTTTGGACATAAGCCTTATTTAGTACACAAAAGGAGAAAATTCAGTTCATACAAAATTTAAAATTGAAAATACGTCTCAAATATTTTATTTATTTATCTTTGTGGTATTGGAAAATATAGTCAAATTGCTTTTCTAATAAAGGAAAGTGAGATTTGAAAACTGTTTCAACACTGAATTGTATGATGCTCTAAAAATTATCAACCTCAGGATATGTTTGCAACATTGTGAATTGAATGAGGAAAATTTCCCACTTATAGTATGTTGTTATTCCGACTCTATATATTTCTACAGTGGACTGACTTGCAACAGACTTTATAAAACAATTCATTAAGTATAATGATTTCACTTGATGAGCTATTACATGATAGCATAATTTAAAAGCACACCCAAATTAACATTGGCAACGCTTCAGGAGAGCCACGCTGGGGATGCAGAACAGAGGGATTGTGTGAAGGCTGCAGGGACAGCCCTGTGCCCAGGGCAGTATCCACT
Organism: Vidua macroura; assembly: GCF_024509145.1. Taxonomy (NCBI): domain Eukaryota; kingdom Metazoa; phylum Chordata; class Aves; order Passeriformes; family Viduidae; genus Vidua; species Vidua macroura. The sequence continues at coordinate 20,057,621 of NC_071582.1, forward strand.
CCCTGACAGTGCTGGGGGATATTGGAAAGAAGTAGAATTGCTTGGGTTTCTAAGTCTGAAGGCAGCTGGAAGTCCTTACAAGGAAGCTGGGAGTAGAATGGAGGAAGGGCCACGTGTGACAGTGTTGCCCCCACACCTGCGCCGTGTCCTGGGGATGGGGACCGGGCTCGGCTCTTCGGCCACCCCAGAATGGGAGTGGGAAGCTGGGTCATAGCTCAGCCCCTCTAACACCCCACAGCAGCTCTGGAAAAAGCACTTGCTCTCTCTCCTTTCATGGCCTGAAGGTCCTATAGAAGAACAGTGGCTGCCCCCATGGCAAATGGGAAACAGAACTGCAGGGAGCTGGGAACACGACCTTCCCCACGGCACACCCAGCTATGAGCTTAAGTACAGCAACTACTGGAGGCAAGATTTCCATGGTAATACAGCATTCCTACTGTACAGAGCAGAGCAGCCATGCACACTAAGGGGTACTTACAGGGAATGTGTTCAAAAATAGCCTGTTTATTTCACAATAGTTCAGAGGAGTGAAGAGAGTATCTCTACTGTGTATCTCGGTGAAAAAAAGGAGCTTAATTTCATGCACAAGGATACTGTACAAGCGTGGCAGTACAAAAGAGCATCACGAATTGTTAAAATAAATTAAATGTGAAAGATGTTTAAGTGTAGCATTGCTAGCTCGACCTCAGGTGGGGGGATAAGTTTGAAAAGGTCAGCTACATAATTAGCAGCACGTTAGAGAAGAGGCATTACCCAATGGAAGCTGTATCCAAGACTGCATCCTGCAATTATCATCAGCACATACCTGCAGCTCTACAGGTTTTAAACCCTTTCTTCTTAGGGCAGCTTCTTCTTACAACTTTACAGAGGTCTGGGAGGAAGTTACAGAGCTTCATAGCAGCATTACTTTTCATTTAAGCCTCTAAGGCTTGCTCTATTTCACTTAATAAAGTAAATGTGAGCTTTAAAGTTTATCACCTTTCTGCCTAAGTATTGCTGGTTTATTATACTTGCAAACTAAAGATGTTTTTAAAAACACCTACTGGTAGGCAGACTGCAATATAAAATCTAATGTAACAGTTGAATATTTCAAAGTATTATAACAGCAACAACTAAAATTAGGAGTGGAAAATTATTAAGATTACTTAAAATAAAGCTATTTGTTAAAGCACGATTTAAATTTGTTTAGGGTGTTTTATACAGTTCCATGTCTGTTTTCCCACCTCCATGCAAGTCTTCTGGTATTTTCCCTGTAGCCTACCTTCTGGTGAGGAGTTGCTATGTGACTGAGAGCACAGAACATTTTTTAAATGTCTAGAACAAGAAAACATGAGGCAAAAGCCATGACTCCACCACAAGGACTGATATAGCAGTTTTCTTCAGAGAAAACAAAAAGTTGTTTTGCCTGTGAAATAGAGACAGAACATTCCAAGTATGTTTAACTAAGCACAATATGCCCCAGTAAGTTACATTCCCTATAATTCCCTGTAGCAAGTTTGCTGGATGCACTTGAGTTAGCAGCTTTGGATGGGCATTATGTGGTGTGGTACTGAGTGTTTCAAACACAACCACCGAGACTCCGAGCGCTGCGTGTTCATGGAGAACTCACTGCAGGCTGGCATTTGCTCCGGGTCGCACCTGGAATGAGGCCACCCTAACAAATGCCAACAGCTGAGATGGGCTGATTCCATAACAAAATCCATAGGACTTTTCAATGTGGTTTCCCTTTCCTAGGGAGTTGAGAGGGAAGGGAACACGAGAGGAAGAGGAGACTTCTACAGAAGTGTTTCACAGAGACATCAGTGTATTCATTAGAGTTTTGCAAAATTTACCATACCTTCCTTCTGATTGCTGTGGTAACACGTTTTCCAAGTGTGCATGAGAGAAATCCTGGATCTCCAGTACTGTCTAGGTGAAGGTTAACATTTTCTATTCTGCTTTAAAAACAAATCACTCTTCAAAAAGTAATTGGACAGGTTACTATAAATAGCAGTGTACTGCAAAAAAAATAAGCACTGTATTGCTTCTGCAGCAAGTCCATTTAAAATTCACTCCAGTAATTTAAAAAAATTAAAAAAATATCAACTTACTATAAACAATTTAAAATATGTATAATACAACTTTGTATGCTCTTCATAACATCATGAATATTCTATGTAAACAATAGATTCTGAAGAATTTCCTTCGCTCACATTAGTTTCAGTGCATTGTTTCTGTCCACCTGTTACTTTTTTTTTTTTTTTTTTTTTTAAAGGGAGCTGTAATATGTTGTCCCAAGTCAGAGAACTGATTTTGTTTAGAACCTGCCTCTCCACACACCAATTTGCAGAAAGGACAAAGGACAGGGAAATAATATTTGGCCCATTTTGCTCTCTGTCCATCTCCACAACCGCAGCCAGGCCGAGTTTCCCGAGGCCTCCTGCCACAGTCCATCGCACGCACATTCCTGAACACTGAAGACTGAGATGTTCCTTGTGACTGAAGTGGTTATTTTACACAGGGATACGTCATAGATATCACCTCTTTAGCCAGGTCCATTTAAAGATATGGTTCTCCAAAAATCTTTCTGCATTCCATCACTCCAGTGCTGGGTGGTCTGTCGCAGTTATGAGTGTTCTTCACTTGATTAGCGGTGAGACGATCATAGGCCATTTTGTACTCTCTGTCAAAAGCATCTGCAGCAAGGGAAAAACAACTTTAGATAGCAAGCTCAAAAACACCACCCAAATGCCATGACAGCTGCATTTTTCAGCACAAAATATCTGTAAAGTCCTTTTTATCTGGCACTTACCACAGAATGGCACACATCTAATCTACAGATTATTTTTTTCTGGAAGCTGAACAACTAAGTTTGGATAAATTCATCATCTGTGCTCATTTGAATAGTTGGCAGAACTCACCTATATCAATGTTATCTCTTCCCAGGGCAACAAGTGAAAGAAACAGTATTTCTCTGTAAAGGCTCCTGAAATGGTAAAAACCCCAATTTATATACTGCACGGATACAGCACAAAACAATCTCTATTAAAAATAGATTGAAGCATTTGAAGACAACTTATTAAAAAGAGGCGTTTTGAACGTAATTCCTGATTGTGCCTCCAAAATATTGTCATTTCTGAGCCCTGGGTTCCTCACATGTGGACATCACCCATGGTAGGTCCCCCGAAGCTGCACCAAGTGCGTGCAGAGAGAAACACACACAAACACTCAACCAAATTCCATTAAATTTAACCGGTCAGGGAATTTTCTTTTCTGCATTTTCACATTAGCTTGAAAAAAAAGGCAGACAAACAAATAAACACCTTGTCAATGCTCCAGCTGTTGACAAGCCAGTTGTATATTCCAGTATAAATCAGTAAATCCACAAAAGAAATGAAAATTCACACAAATAATGTTCACCAATTCCACTGCTAATGGAAAAACACCCCTGCCTAAATATGAGACATAACCTCTCTTAGCTCCTTTTCTGTCATCTACTGAAGACTTAAAAATAAACCCCAAATCTACCCATACACCCTAGAAATAAGTGTAGGGTTTTTATTTTAGAACACCTACTAATTTATAAATAACATTCAATTAAAAAAATATATACATATTTACACAATCCCTAGTTCCTGTTGTTCTGAAGTAAAAAGAGGTACCTGTAAAGGGGAGGGGGAGAGGAAAAAGTAAAAACCAAAAAAAAGAGGAAAAACTAAGTTTGTGAAAGTTACTATAAAAAATTTACCAGAGTGATAAATTTGAAAACACTGGTGAAAAACATTGCTTTTTTTCTTTAAAAAACACACTAGGAAAATATAATTCACGTTAATAAGCTGATTATTGCCCAACTCTGCTCCAGCTAGGCCTGCTGGTGGTCTTACCTCTGTCTTTTAATATGTGGCCACTTGTTGAGCCTCTCCAGTATCTGACTCATTGGTCCATACACATCATTCATCTTAATGCTTTTCACCATACTCCTCAAGAGCTCCTGGTTAAAGGAGTCATCATCTTTTTGCAGTAACTGGACCATTGGGTACTTCTGGGCTGAAAAACATTAGAAAGGCTGTAAGAACAAATAGATTCTTTGTGTAGCAAGTACAGAGTTGTTAAAAAAAAGGCTACAGAATCTGAAAATATTGACATGTATGCAGTGAATAAAACATCAAGCCAAAAAATTATCAATGTAGAACACAAAAAGCACATAAGGAAACTCAACAGATGCAATGGGCCATGAGCTATTTTCAGGTGTGTGATCCAACACCAGCAACAAAACTCTGAGTAAGCAAATTCTAAAAATAAGAACATGAGCTAAGTGGATGATCAGCATCAATGAAATGTATTCCCTCTCATTCCTCGCATCCCAGTGAAGAAAAAGCCACTGGCAATACCAGTCAATGATTTGAAACAGAAATGCTGGAAAACTAAAACTTGTTCAAGCAGTTTACTGCTAAGTAGAGAACCAACCTCCCTCCCAAAACAAGTCACCCAAACTGAGAACAGCAACACCAAACTTAACACTCACTCTCAAACAAAAGAGTGCGATTTTGACCTGCAAGACAAAAAGCAGTATGATCAAAAAATCAGTGTTGTAGCTTGTGTGAACTATCCACAAAGACATCTTTTCTCAACACACATGCTTCAGTTGCTCAAAATGAAAACTGTTCTTAAAAACACCACCAAAATCCACACAAAACAAAACTTACTCTGAGCATTCCACAGAATATACAGAGGCTGCCTCGGATCCTGATGCAATTTCATATTGTCCCATAGCATCTGAATAAGAACATATTTACTGTCCTCTGACATACAGTTCCGTGGAATCTGAACAGGAGAATGCACAAAGGCATTTGATTACAAAGCCATGACAAAGGAGTTGTGTATTTAATATGTATCTTCAAATCTCTAGGTCTCATGGTAAAAACCTTTGTTATTAAAACTACATACAGAAAGCTAAATCTGAATGAGATCATCAGTGACATGGCAAATGAGCGTTTTGCCTATTTTCTACAGTCCTAAAATCTACACTTCCTCCTTCTACTGCTTAGCTACTCAAGTAGCAACAAACCTGACTAGCAACTTATCCTCCTTCAAGCCAAGGATCACAAATTGCAGTGGGTTGAGTAAGAGCTAAATACCAGACCCCACAAGGGCTGCTGAGCACATGTTCCAGAGTTTTGAATATCTTCCCTCAGCTGACACATTCTTTACCAATTCAGGACTGGGTTCAGGATAGTGCAAGACACATTTCCAAGAGTTACTGAATTATGTAATGATTTCCTATATGGGAAAGCAGCCATTTCTCATATGTCAGTGTTTCCTATCAGATCCCATACCTTGGAGTTCTTATTGCAGTGCTCAGAAGAAAGTATTAACCCTGGTAAGTTGCTGGGCAAGTCCAAGCGCCTGAAATACCACACCAAATTCCAGAACACGATGGGGTGATGATCTACAAAGTCTGCCACTGTTATTGCGTGATCCCCTTCATTTTCAAGTAAGCTTTCAAGCTCTTTCCATACCACCAGAGGACTGAGGTAAGGAACCGTTATAGGATCAGGACTAGGCAAGCGCCATTCCAGGCCCAAGGAATCCTGCAGCAACAGAGGAAAAAATGCCATTAATTGTAACTAATGTAATAAATGTAACTGTCTTTACAAGGTCTTATAAATGCTTTTGCTCCCTATGACACACACCAACATCTAAAAGCTACAACTAGCATTAGTTTAAATAATACAACCTAGCATTTACTGTAATTTAGGAAGGTTAATGCTGTTACACACATCTCTAATCTATGTCAAACATGAAAAAAGTGACTTTTAAGGTAGAAAAATTACACACTGTTGGTCCTTGCAAAGTAGCAGGCAGGCTACCAGTAGGAATGATATGGCTGATCTTCTGGTTTTCCTTCTCATCTTCTTCCAAAGGACCAAAAGTACTGATGCTCCTTGCTACAGGGTGACTTGTACATTCTGACCCAGAGGCATTTTGTCTCCTTCCTGAGGGGATCTGGATACTTCTGGCATAAACATTGTCATGTTGCTTAGATTTGCTAGAGGAGAGGAAAAAAAGAAGAAAAAAGAATCTCAGCTTTTTGTTTTACTCTGAGTGCTCCAACATGTACACAGACAGACAGAAATAAATTGGAAATAATGGACCTGACAGTTTGAATTCTGCCTTGTCAGTCACCTAACTCATTCATGTTACTGTGCAAGTTTTACTTCCCCTTGCACCGATGATGAACACAAACATCTGCAAAAGAGCTCATAAAACTTGCAGAACTACAAACAGCAACATGAATTTTTATATTAGGGATGAAATGGTGCATATCAGGCAGAGAAAGCATGATGTGGCCAACTGACAGGTAAGGGAGAGGCAGCAGAGAGATCCTCTCTAAAATCAATCTCTCCTCTTCAAAGAATGTAACAAATTTATTTCAGTTGATTAAAATACATGCATATGCACAGAGAAGCTGAGGAATTTCTGGGCAGGAAATGCACGTTTACCTATTTGAATTGACATCCTCTTGGACAGACATCAGGGATGTAGTGAGGCCTACAGTGGCTGTGGTGTTACAGGACTTCCCACTCTGATTGGAGAAAAGGGATGGGAACTGCATATTTTCTGTAGAAGGGCTGGACTTCAGAAAATACCTGCAAGGAAAGCAAAAGCTCAACATCATCCAAAAAAGCCCCCCAGAAAACCCAAATCCCAAACAACAAGCACTTCCCAATATGAGTAAAATTCAAATATTGTTATTACCGTCCAGGCCGCCGAAGATCTCTGATTTCTATGCTTAAAAAAGGCAGAAATAAGTTGCCACAGAAGGGACACGTTGTATTGAGATTGGAATCATCTGCTGTCCAGCCTGCCATGATTTCTTCATCGTGAACCAAACAGTCACAAGTCCGACACCGAGAACAGCTCGAGATGAGGACCTGCACAGGGCAGGGACAGAACCCACTAGAACACGTTCCCAAAGCTACTTTCGTGTCACAAAGCACTTAAAAGGCAAAATCTTTGCCCTTTGATGAATATTCCTCCCACTTGCATACAAGTTCATCCTCTAATTGCTTCTCAGATTAAAATCAACCAGTTGTTTAATACTATTTCTATTAACAATAACATCCGTAATCTGCAAGCATAAAAGTAAAGGAATATTTATGCAGCTACATAAATCATGATTAGAATTTAAACACGCTTTTGTAGTGACTGTCAGTATTATAAAAATGGGAAAAAAAAGATGCAAATGAACAGTTTTTAATCTAAATCCAGTGGTGGAGGGGGAGCAAAGAAGATAATGAAGAGCCACCCAAACCAAGTGAAAACAAAAGTGATCTTACTAGAAGTTACACCAAGAAATAGGTAGTTCTCTCTTCTGTATTTTTAAACATACAGTGCTACTTCAGACTTGGTATTTTCACTTTGTTCAAATTTATCTCCACTAGGGATTTAGATGCCTGAATTCAATTGCATCCAATAGCAAACTCTTGAGAACTGAAGCTTTAAGGCCCAAAAGATGTGACTGAAATAAAGACCTTTCTAGAGCAGGATTTGAAATTAAATCTACTTTGTGACAGAAATATCCATCTGTCTTTCAGTGTTTTAGTTTGGAGTTTTGAACTTCACCAGATATACAGATAATATTCATATTTAAAGACACATGCTCCAAGTCCATCAATTAGATCAGTAAATCATCCTGTACCTCCATGGCGTAGTTCTGGAACACGCTGGTACTGCTGGTGCTGCAGGAAGACACCAGCTCTGATTTGTCAGGTAAAGGGAACTTGGAAAGAGAACCTGTTAACAGAAGAAACCCAAAGTACCAGTTATTCGGAAAATGCATTTTTAGCACCCTGTTTTTCTGCTCAAACAATACTGCAGTTATAATAAAATGGAATAATAATGTGATGGAAGATGCAACAAATGAGATACACTAGTACAGAACTGTGGAGTGTGAGGCTGCCATCTGCCCAGCACCAACCAAGGTAAAAATAAAAGCTACCAACAAACAATTTCCATATGTTCACTTTTCTTTGTTAACAATAGTTGGTAGCTTGGAAACAAATTTTAAGTAATTCAAAGCCACATTTTCTGTGTGGACAACAACTAGTGAAGGACTAGGGAAAGACTGCTGTTTGTACTCCCAATGACATCAGAAAATGATACAACAGTCATGATCAATTATTCAGCACAGATTAGGAAAAAAAAATCTACAGTCTGTCTGATCACCAGCTTCAAGAGTGGCTTCTAAAAAATTATTACAGATTTTTTAAAAGTATTTTTACTATTTTTAGAAAATAGAACCAGACCAATGAAGTTACCATTACAATGTTTTTATGGATGTTTTCTGGAGCTGTACAACTTACACAATTACAGTGCTTACATGAATATTCAAGGACTCAAAGGGTTTCCTATTTGAGTAAGAGTTTTCAGGCAGTAAAAGAAAAATTTACTTCTTCCACAAAAAGGACTAATGACTAGGGTGATCCTAAACTGAGAGTTATGAAAGAACAACTTTTACTGGAATGTTTTTGTGCAGATTGATGAACGCCATGCAAAAGCTGTCTCTTACCACACTGCTCAAACTGCTTAGCTGAGCTATCATGGGAAGCTGAGCTTTCCAGACTTGTCTTGCTGATGCTAATTCCCTTAATTTCTGAAGTAGTGTTCTCCTGAGGAGAAGCACTTTCAAAATCATTGCAGACATCTTCATCGGTGAGAGAAGTAGATTCGGAGTCCAGAGCTCCAAGAGATGAAACACTTGCTCGGTCTGAATTTTGATCCTGAGAAAAGAAGTTCCAGTGAGAAAATGAAAGGAAAGCAAAAATATTTCCATAAAACAAGGGGCAGATTTCTTTGCCTCAGTAAGTTGTAGGCATGGCCCTCCCTTCTTGGAGGATCACAGACCTGTGTTCAGAACTGATGCAAGACAAGGCAAGTCCCACTCTAGGTTAAACAGCTACACCAGGATTCTTTTTTAAAGATTCTCCTAACAAAAATAATTAAGTGAAATAATAACCATTTTACTCCTGTAACTTTTTCACCCCATTGCTACAAGAATTATCAGCAGCTGTAGGAATACATTAGGATGGACAAGGCAAGTGTCTCTCTTCATTCCCAAGGACTGGGTACAGAAGTAATTTTGGTTTGAATTGGTGGCAGCAAACAACATTCTAATAAATGACCTCAGATCAAAACTAGCTTCAAATTATTTTGACAACCAATACAACCAGACTTCCCCTTACTCATAAAAGCAATAAAGACTTTAGACCAGTATTTCTTTAAGTGTTTTTGCTTTAGGTTAAAAAGGGAAGCCAGAGCAGTCTTTGTTCTGTCAACACACTTATATTCTCCCACTAAATATATTCAGAACCCTAGCTAGACTAAAATTTTATTCAGGATATTAAAATTAGGATTCTGGTATATCAAACATGATTAAAACAACTTAATGTACCCAGTCTACAATGACACATGTCATGCAAGGGATTCATCACATGTGTGCCAGTAATTAAACCTTTACAAAGTTTTTTCCTTAATTTATAGGTTCTTAATAAACATTCACCTTTGCAGATGCAGCATACATTGCAAATTTGGAGTACCACTTGCTTGCTTTCTCTGCAACCCCTTTTCCAGCAGAGAACATGCTGCTTTTCAGAACATCAAACTTGGGAGTCAGCAGCGTGTCCAAGTTGAACGATGGTGATGACACAAGCGTCAATGCACTGGTTGTGTCCTGCTCCTTGGCTGGGCTGTTTGGGGAATAGGCTGGGGAAGACCAAAGCCTGTCCCTTGGCCTTTCTTCATGTTTTGTGTGGTAGCTCTTGGATTTGGTAAGACTGGGTGGCCTTGGGGAGTTTGGGGGAAGGCTGGACCTCCTACAAGGCTGGATAATGGTTGGGCTCCTTTTATTCACATTTCTGTCATCGAAGGGTTTTTGCAGCTCAATGCTTGGGGCACGACTGGACAAAGGGCTGCTCATGTTGTTCATGTACATGACTATTTCTTCAGCTAAATCTCTTCTTGCAGATGGAGTAGAAACACTTCTGTCATCATCCTCCTCCTCCTCCTCTTTCTGCTGCTCTGTCTCAGCAACCAGCAGAGACAATGGATCAAATCCAGTTTCAACATCTGTTTTTTCAACTGGCTTTACTGGAAAGCTACTCTTTCTTTGCAGTTTTTTAGATTTTTCACTGGAAGTTTTCACTGCTGTAGGTGTTTCAGGTTCTCCATCCAGGTCTTCCAGATCAAAGATAACAGGAGACTCTGTTTTATCTGTAAAACTGCAATCAAAGGCTGCATCTTCATCACTGGATTCTTTCTCCAGGCTTTCCCTCTTAGACTCTAAAGAGGAAGATCTGATATTAAGAGTTTTTGGCCTTATGCTTTTCTGCAATGCACTAGAGAGAATTTTGGCATCAGCTCCCAGTTTTTCAACCATTTCTCCAGGGTTTGCTTCCTGGTTGATTCTGTTTATCATGAGTCCCACTAAGCCATCTCCACTCAGGTTCCGGTTCCTGCTTTCCCACGGCATCTCCCTTAAGTCAGCTTCCACTGCACTTTTATGTCTCTTTCTTAAGGATTTACTTTTTATAACTTCTGCTTCATTGGCGTCCTCAAAAGATGACGTAAACAGCAATCCTACAGAACTCTCTGAAAAACAAATGGAACAAGGTGCTTTATTTGTTGCTGTACAAGAAAACTGAATGAAGTACAGAAGAATGCAAATTTGTCTCATCTTTCCAACGTTTTACAACATACATGGAATTCACTGTGTTGTGCTAGAGGTTGAAATACTGAGCTGACTATGGAAAGGTAACTTTTAGGAAGGGACAGAAAATAAAACACTTAAAAGGGAGTAAAATCCTACAACCTACAGAGCATTTTGAGAGACATCATCAAGTCTCAGCTGTATTTACTTCCCTGTTTTGAGGACATTACCACAAGGTTCAAAACCTAAGACTTAGCACAGGTATTGAGGAAATTGCAAAAAAAAAGCATCACTTTCTAACTTAATGATTTAGAAACAGAGCCAACAAAAGGAATTATTGTCAGAGAAATCACCATTGTTTTGCCAGAGCATAAAGATGCAGGCTTTAAAGTATATTACAATATTTCAAGCATAGCTGACAGTATTATAATAACCAGAACTGACATTACTAAAGACTCATGAAAGTGTCTTTTTCATTTTACTGCACAGAAACCCCTTGTCCATCCTGAAGGAATTAATTACTTGCTGGAGAGTATAAGAAAAAACCCAAGATTTTGGTGTTTTGTAAGCAGATGTTAACTACAGCAAAAAACAGAACAAACAAGAAAAAAAGTCTGGAAGTGCAGAATATTGCCATGCATTCTCCTGACACAGCATATGCAGACTCCAGCCTAAACTCCCTCCCCCACTTTTCATCAGCCACTGCTACTACAGCAATAAAATACTGCAAGTTTAGTGGCCAACAGAACTTAGGAATGCTGCTCAGAACTCCTTAGTAACAAATTAGATCTCTGTGTATTTTCCCTGCACTCACCCCTGCTCCCCTCTGCCATGGTGTTGTCAATGGTGCCGTTGAGCCGCACGATGCTGGAAGTGGCTTTGTCATTGCTGGAGCTCTGGTAATTCAGTTTGGGCAGGCAGTCCCCACTCCCTTTTGTGCTCTCCACTTCAGACACTGCAGACACAAAAGGACAGAGTTTTGTAGAATCCAAGGAACACCCCTTAAATCTCAAGTCCCCATTACCTACTGGACACCTCACAGAGGATTAAGTGACACCTTGTTGCACCCCTGAGGCACAGGTTGATCTCTGCCTGGGCAGAGGTTTTCACTATGGAAATTTAACTCCCAGCATTACTTCTGGAATGTTCCAAAAGCTAGAAGTTCCATAAGCTTTGCTACACAGGTCCTAAAAATCATTCCAAATTATCTCATGGTTGTAAAGATTAAGACCACCCTTGCTCACTTGCATTGAAGAGGTGGAAGAGTATTTTTCTCCTGCCTTTGCAGGAGCTCAGCTTCACACAGATCTCATTTCCCCCAGGACTGAAGTAAATGTGAATATTTATTCAACTCGTTTAGGTATGAAACAAAAATTCCATTGCAGGTGACTACCCAAAATAAAGAATTACTCCTCTAAGGGATTTCAGACAACTTTAATATTATTAAGCTGTTTTCAAAAGTGCAAAATGTTTTAGCACATCATATTACTAAAGAAAGCTACATTTGTCTTAATTATGGCCAAAAAAAAAAAATTAGGGAGAATTCATTTTCTGTATCCACAAAAGCTTTATTAAGCCTAAATAACTTGTCTGTAATCTTACATATATGTTCTCATGATCATGTGTAAGACAACTTTTCAAGAAAATTGAAGAAAAAAATACTAGTGCTGGAAGGAAGATTGTGGTGAAAACACTAAAGCAACTTATCTAATTCCATATTTCCTCAGACTTTTATATCACTTGATAATGGGATAGTTAACCCAAATAGTAGGAGAAATCCCACTGAAAAATTTAAACAATTATATTATTAGGGAAACATTTACTAAGAAGGGTATTTTCCATGAATATACATGGGAATCTATAGTGCATACACAATTTTACTACACAATCTGATCTTCTATGTACTTGCAAGAAGTTGATGCTGCTCAACTGCAGTTGAAGGAAACAAGAGCAGCAGATGCAAAACCTGAAGAAATTGATACATCTCCCAAACTTTGAGAATTCCAAGGAGCTGGGTAATTTAGACCACTCAGACTTGCAAAATTTCAGCTGCTCTCCTACTACAGGATTTATAAAGAAACCAGACTGGTAGAAAATTCTTTTCTGTAGATTATGCCTATGAGGCAATTTCATTTTTTTTAAAGACAAAAACATTAGGCTATAATTATCATTAAGCCTTTATGCTCCCATTATCACTTATTTGAAACAGGAGAGAAAAAAGAACTGTAATTTTCCAAGTGAAACCATTAGACTTCCAGAAAATTACAGTTAGAGAAAGAACTTTAGGCAGTGGCATAAACTGGCATTATCACACACACTCATTGTGAGGAATCAGCTGTCCCACTTAGCTTTTGCTGGAATCCTTATTTATCCCCAGTGAACCAGATATCTGTATTCACAAGATACGTACAAGAACTGGAGTCACTCTCTCTCTTGTCCTCCTTTTGTTCTTGGATGTCTTGAAGACAAGTTTTCCCTTGCTTGGCTTCTTCTTTGAGTGATGTGTTATTGGCAGCGTCTGAAAGTCCTCCTATCAGTGCAGGGCAACATCAGAATAAAGACAATGATGGCATTTAATAGTGTGACATTGTTCAGGGGAATAAATTGAATACCAACAGTAATTCAAAGGCCTCTTATCAAGAACATTTCAATTAACAGTGAACATTTTACCACCAAATTAAAAAAAAAAGAGAAAAAGGATTGGCTTATTATAGTATAAACATTGAAGTGATGCTTTAGAGGATGAAATTAAAGGGGTAATGAGTAACATTTCTTTTTAAATACTCAACTAAAGCACTGTTTGACTTTAATTCTGTTGCCTGGTTTATTTGATCAAAAGGTCATGCCTTTTCAAGAACTCCAAGAGGCATCTAAACATGGTTTCATTTTAGTGTAAAATGTTTCTCAGAAACATTAATGTTAACAGAAATGTTAATGCATGTGATTCTCATGATTTTACTCTACAAAGTAAAAAGATTTAAATAATGCAGTGGCAAACATGAGTTTGTCTGCAAAAATAGATTAAAATGAAAATAACCAACATCACCCTAAAACCCCCTGCAAACATTCAAGCCACTTAACTGCTCATTCTCAAGCCAAAACACTGCCCAGGTGTAATTAATATGGTCTATCTTCAGGATCAAGAGGGTTCAACATAATTAAAAGTTTCTTTCCCTCTTTTCACTAAAGGGGCTGCACTGAATGGCTACAGACAGGGCAAAAATCTTGTTGCTATGGAAAAGATAAGAAAATATTCTGGAATTTATGGGAGAGAGTTTGGATTTCCTGAGGAGACAGCACACATTCCAGCTATGAGATTTCATGCAAAGTAATCTTGAAAAATCAGATGATGTCAAAAGCAAATGCTATTAATTATATAAGTGACAGTTATTTCATTAAGGATTATTTACATCTCCTTAGTTGCCATAGTCTGAGTTGCAACCAACATTGCTAAGCTCTTGCACAGTGCTTTGCATGGCTGGCTTTCAATAAAGTGGATTACCAGGAAGCTCAGCTCCATGAAGAACAGGTAGAAATAAAGCAAAATTGTTCAAGGCCATCTATAAGGTTAATGATAGAGCCAGAAATAGGACTGGAGTCTCTGGGGTCCATAGGAATAATCCAGCCATAAGGCCATCATATATGTTCTGTTTGTCAGGGCAAAGATTTATTTGTACACATTTGGAATCACAGAGCAGCCCTGGATGGAAGGACTTTGAAAGTTGAGTCAGATGACCCACATACATTTATAATATGCTGTAAAGGTCTTCCAAGGTCAGCCTGCCCTAAACTAAACTGCATTGCTGCTACTTTACAATGTACTATTGTGCTTTACTACCAGGAAGTTATAAATACGATGGAAAGTTGTACCTTTAAAAAAATATCAATTACAGGCACGGCCATATGACCATTTGATGTTCACATTACCTAAGTTTTCACTGGAAAGAAAAGGAAAGAACCCCCAAAATTTAGAGCCTCACATATTTTACTTACATGCTAGATAAAAATAAACATGATCACTGCAGGTGGTATGCAGAATCTGCAACCAGTACTGCAAACTCAAGGAC